>NC_141153.1:126389061-127589061 GCF_053477565.2 Lygodium microphyllum | reverse complement strand
AGGTCCTACCTACATTCACAGAATGTTAGGGTTAGCTGAACGCCTATACAAGAACGATCTAGGGTCCTCACCCTAAGGATCAATTGACCAAATACTAGACTTCCGTTTGAATTTAGAAACCCTAGGGTCAAGTCGTTATCGGCCTAGTAGGGTTAGGGTTGGATTGGGTCAAGAAGACTTGCAAACCCTACATCTTGACCAAAGTATTCTCGAGCAAGAAATATCGTGTGATGGGAGAAATAATCCCACAAGTTAGGTGCAACACTTATCTCGTGCAACAAGTTGCAACGTCACCTGGTTTTGTGTTAAATCACAAAATAGTATTGCCACTCCTTAGAACAAGGTTGGCAAGTTCTAAGTACAAGTCTAATTTTCTAGAGGATGAGTAGACATCCTGCTATATCACCCTTCTTTGAGGCTGATTTGCCAAGTTAGGGTAACTATGAATTGCCTAGCAAGCAATTGACCAATCAAGTTAGGGCGACGAGGTTGCCTAGGAATTATTGTCTTTAATTTAAGGAAACCTAAGGTGGAAACAATTTGGGTCAACAGGGTATAAACCCTAACCCAAGGAAAGAGGATAAACAAGCAACTTAGCTTACGAAACCCTTGGGATCTTGCCAAGTCGTAATTGATCCCAGATCGAATGTTGGATGTATTCGGAGAGAAGGATTCACACCTTAGCAGTTGGCTGTACAAACGACCACTGGAATGCTTGTGTTTGTACACTTAGGAGCACTATTTGTTCTTCTTTGCTCAAGGAACTAATGTCGAAAAATTAATTAATGCTTCAGGTTGAAAGCCTGGAGGGAGAGGCAACATCAGTTACCCTCGACTGTTTGCCTGACCTTGTCCAAGGGGGTTGTTAGCCGCGTCGGGTACGTGGACCGAACCCACCGCGAGAGGTCTCTCCATGGGTGCTGCTTGGAGGAGGAGGACGCCTGGGTGCTAGGGGGGCTCTGGCCGTAAATCCCTTGCCTCCAGACCCTGCACAACAGGCCGACGTGACTCGAGATTGGTCTCAAGGCCCGCATACTAGTCTACAGGCAGAAACTTGGAATAGCGATCCCTGAGGATTGCTGGAATTGCCTTCGGGCGGATTATGGAATAGCCTTCGGGCTGGATTATATGATGTATTCCAAAGACTGATAAATAAGATCAATTGTTGGAACTTGCTTGAAATTGTTTTTCTATGTCAGTGCTTAAGTTATGTGAAGAAACCGATGATTAATTGGCTAATTAAGGAAGCTGTTTTTGCTTGTCAAACTAAATGTGGTAGGTAATTAGACAACTAAAGCAACCTGATGAAAGTGTGGTGGATGTGACCATGGGTCTGTCCTATGGAAGGGTGGTCTCGGTTGGCCGGGAACTTTTCTCAAAAGGAATTGACAGCAAGGTAATGATGACCTAGAATCTATAGAGCTAGAGTCCTTATTTATACTATTTTAGGGGAACGGAATGGGACTATGCCTTACGGGTAGAGAGGTCGAGCTTCGCATCCCTCTCGTTTCCCATTCTCCTTGAACCAAGTGCAGTATAAATCTGCTTCGACCCTGATGTTTCTGCGTAAAGTAGTTCATCTGGGGCTCGACACTAGCTACCTTCTAGGAACTTGACCATTAGCAAAACCCTGATTCAGGTCGGTCCTAAGTGGGAGCGGCCGGAATGCTTCTGCTTTGTGGCAGACTCGGGAAGACCTAGATCACAAACCTCGTGACATTCCATGGGAGTGCCATGCGACACTTTCTGGACTCTCTTCCCGATGGGCTGCTAAGGCGTGTCCTACAAGTAGACAGGTGGACACGTTATAGTTGGTATCAGAGCGAACCAACAAGGATCTAATATTTACAAGAAAACTTAATGAGGGGAAGTAGAGCAAATGTTGTTATTAAAAACATCTCCTTACTTACTTATCAATGCTGGCCTGAAGAGTCGCGAAGCATGGAACAAATTCTTGGTGTTCCAGGTTATGTTTATGACTACTATGCGTGCTTCGAATTATTGACGGAGGCTCGATATGATAAATATCCTAGACCTCATCTACAATCCTTTACCCCTATACGTGGAACGGAGATGGATGGGTGATTTAGGAATTTATTACATAGTTGCCCACCGACTTGCATACCTTCGGACCAACTTGAAGAGAATCAAGTGGATGGAGGACTTAAAGATCGTGAAGCTGTTCATCTTTGTTGAGGCTCACGCAAACGCAACCCTACATGTCGGTGGTTGAAAGGTTAAGCAGAACAAGTATGTGTACAAGGAAGTGACTCGAATAATCCCTGCTGACAGAATCAAGGTGTTGGAACATTATGAGAAGAACGGGTATCAAAGGAAGGGATACCCTAAGCTTCCTATGACCTATCGATTCCTGAAAATTCATGACCCCAATCCATATTATTACTCAGTTCTCGTAGTTGAATGTAACACAATCTTATTCTCCCCAAATTAATGTATCAGCTTGTTCTACCTTCCCAAAAATAATTGTAGTCAGAAGGGCTATGCCCATATGAATGAAATAGACTTTCTTATCAATGTCTGTCATGGCTGTGAGTGTTGGTAAAGAAGTTAAGTGATTAGGTCACTTGGCTAAAAGCTGAATTGGACATGAAATGTAATGAGAGAAACGCTAGTAAGTTTTTAATGTAAAGAATCTTATTGCCCAGGCACAACCTCAAGTGCAGATTTCTAGTCCGACCCCTACACCAAGTACGGCTATAATTTAGGAGAAGAAGTTTCTTCTCAAGCAGATCAAACCACTTGAATTCGATGGTAAGGGAAGGACCGTCCAAACTGATGCCAAGATTTGGATCGAATCCATGGAGGATTATTTCGAAGCAGCAGGTACTGCACCCGCTAACCAAGCGATGCTTGCCAAACTAAAGCTTACTCATGAAGCAAGACTTTGGTGGAAGCAATGGTACAGGGACCAAGGGATCTCGGAAGTGTCAGTTACTTGGGAGAAGCTTAAAAGAGCTGTGCGAGGGAGATATTTACCACTTGCCTATCGCACGCAGAAGATGAACGAGTTCTATGAACTGAAGTTGCTTGGTCTATCCCTTGATGCTTACTACTCAAAATTCGTCTCTCTTGAAGTATGCGCCACAAATGCATATGACACAACAGGTGTCAAAGTTTTGTGCCGGATTAAACCCACCCATAAACACCCGCCTGGAATCAATGTGCCTAAGAGACCTTCAGGACGCGCTCATTCGAGCTACACCAATAATACAGGAGGTGTAGACCAAGCTGAGAAATAACATGACTTGGTCTTATAAGGATCAGAACAAGGGAGTGTACAGGTCTCAAGCTAAGAGAGTGCAGGGCCAAAATCAGGAACAAAGGAAGAAAGCCAGGACCAACACTGTCAATAATGTCGTTCATACCCAAAGTAATGGCCGCAATCTCCGTTGCTTCCATTGCAATGAGCCCAATCACTTTAAAAAGTAGTGTCCCAAGCTTAGCAGAGGACAACGTCAAGGACCATTCCAAGGAACCATCCATGGCTAAGGAGCCACCGTCATGGCCAGAGGGAGAACCTCCAGTGTTGCCAACAGGGAGCTGTGCAATGAAGAAGACCCAACCATGGAAGCTGACTTTGAGAGGGCAACAGTTCATGCCGCTCTTCACAAGAAAGGCCCGCTTCGCCAGTTCTCGGTGATTCAAACCCCTTCCGATTACCAAGGTAAACCTTCAAAACCCTAATTGATTGTGGCAGTACACATTCCTTCGTTTCACCAGTCTGTGCAAGAAGATTAGGAATAGCCACAAAATATGCACCTACCTTACTTGTGGAATTAGCAAATGGTCGTGAGGTCACTTGTACCAGGCAAACTGCTAAGGTGGAATTCCTACTGGGTGGAAAGTCGACTTCGATCTGATTCAGGGTTATGAATCTAGGTGTCCACGAGTGTTTTCTCGGAATGGATTGGCTAATATCCAATGACGCCAACATTCACTGTGGAAAGGGCCAAGTCTCCTTCCAAAGTTCTAAAGGGAAACTAGTCACAACTCAAGGAGAGGCTGGTATGCCAAAAATTCAACTGGCCAAAGCATCTCGGATAATAAAAGGAGTTAGAAAGGGGATACCTGTCTATTTGATTAAGCTAAATAAGATAGATCAGAATCAGAAGTCTAGGGAAGAATCTTCATGGCTAAAGGAGTATGCAGACGTATTCCCTGAAGAGCTGACAGAACTTCCTCCTCAAAGGGAATTCGATCACGAATTCAAGCTAGCGCCAGGAGCTGCACCAATCGCAAAGAGACCATGTAGAATGTCCATCCCAGAAAGAATTGAGCTGAAGGAGCAACTCAAGCAACTGTTAGACCAAGTGTTTAAAATGCACCTTTCCCCTTTTGCATTTGCCTTGGGCTTTTAAAGGTTGCCCCTACGCTTTTGGTCTTTTCTTCTCTTCTTTCTTCTGCCAGGCTACCCTTTTTCCGCCTTTTCCCTGCGTCTTTTTAATTTCCTTTTTCTTTATTCATGTCGGGGTTAACACCAAGGCTACATCCATCCTAGTAGTTCACCATGGGGAGCTCCCGTGCTATTCCAGAAGAAGAAAGATGGAATGCTTCGGTTATGCATTGACTATAGAGGGTTGAATCAATCAACCATTAAGAACAAATACCCCATTCCAAGAATAGATGAACTTCTTGACCATCTTGAAGGTGCGAAGATATTTGATCTCAGGTCTGGATACTATCAGATAAGTATCAAGGAAGAAGATATCCCAAAGATGGCATTCAGCACAAGGTATGGACACTTTGAGTTCCTGGTCATGTCATTCGGGCTGACAAATGCTCCTGCTACCTTCAACAGCTAATGTAGGATATCTTTAGGCCCTATCTTGACCACTTTGTACTCGTCTTCTTTGACGATACCCTAGTCTACTCCAAACAGAAAGAAGATCATGAACCCTAGCTTCGCGTTGTCCTTGAGACAATGAGGGCACACAAGCTTTATGCCAAGAAGAAGAAGTGTGCATTTTTCAAGCGACAAATTGAATATCTGGGATTCATTGTATCAGTAAAAGGAATTTCAGTAGATCCGGCCAAGGTCAGAGATGTTCTGGAATGGCCAACACCAACAATTGTCAAAGAAATACGTAGTTTTCTTGGATTGACAGGATGGTATAGGGTCTTTATAAAAAAACTATGCCTTGATTGCAGCACCTTTGATTGATCTACTGAAGAAGCAAGTATCAAGTGTATAATCACCTACTGAATAGACCAGCTTTGACAAACTAAAGCAAAGCTTGGTATCAGCACACCTATCCTGAAACTTCCAGATCTTAGTAAGGAGTTTGAAGTGATAACTGATGCTAGCACACTTGCCTTAGGATGTGTGCTTATGCAAGAAGGTCATCCTGTAGCATACTCTTTAAGGAAACTGAAAAGCCATGAGAGAAAATATGCTACCCATGATCTGGAGCTGTTAGCTGTCATCCATGCTCTCAAACTTTGGAGACACTACTTGCTGGGTAACAAATTTACCTTGATGATAGATCATAAAAGTCTTAAATGGATTTTTACCCAGAATGAGCTCAATATGAGGCAATGTCGATGGATTGAAGTGCTGTAGGAATATGATTTTGAAATCAAATACCGGTTTGGAAAGGAGAATATAGTTGCTGATGCTCTCAGTCTCGCAAGGCATTTCTAAATTCTCTGATTTTGAAAGATCCATCAATAGCAAGATCTCTAGCCACAAAGATATCCATGCCAAACAACCCAATTCTTGAGCTAGCTAGAGAAGAGGCATGCCATGACCCAACCTATCAGAAATTGCTAAGGGAGATCCCCATCAAGGATCAAGACTCGAAGCTACAAACAAAGTATCAAGAATTCTCTATCAATAATGGACTTGTCTACTATAGAATGAGATTATGTATACCAGCAAGCCAATCACTCAAGCAGAAGATACTTTGGGAAGCCCATGACTCCCCTTTCTCAGGATATCCTGGCTATGCCAAGACCCTCAATGCAGTCAGAAAGAGCTATTACTAGGATATGCTCAAAAGTGACGTTCTCAAATATGTCACTGAATGTTTGTCTTGTCAACGCATTAAGGCCGAACATGTCAAAATGCCAGGAAAATTGCAACCACTTGACATTCCCCAAATGAAATGGGAATTCATTAGTATGGACTTTGTTGTTGGCCTACCCCAAGTTCAAGGAGGATACAACTTCATTATGGTTGTGGTGGATATGCTCACCAAGGTTGCATATCTTATTCATGTTAAGACAAACTATAAAGCCTCAGACATTGCAAGGTTATTCATCAAGGAAATATTCAAGTTACATGGGTTACCCAGAAGAAACATTAGTGATCGTGACTCTCTCTTCACATCACACTTCTGGAGGGCTATCTTCGAGGCCATAGGGACTCAACTCTGTTTTAGTACAACTTACCATCCCCAAACCGATGGTCAAACGGAGTGAGTCAACCAAGTCATTGAGGATATGCTAAGGGCACATTTTTGTCGCAAACCCAAAAAGTGGATTCAATATTTGCCACTGGTTGAGTTTGTTTACAATGCTTCCTACCAACAAAGCATTCAGATGACCCTTTTCAAGCATTGTATGGGCACGATTGTCGTAGTCCTTTAAGATTTTCGGATCCAACCTTGAGGGTTGAAGCTTCAAAGTAGATGCTGGAAGACGTGGATGACCAAATTAAGTCAATAAGACAGGACATCCAAGCTGCCAAGGACAGACAAAAGGCCTACGCGGACCTGAAACGGTAAGATATATCCTTCATTGAAGGTGATATGGTCTTCATTCACGTACGCCAAAAGAAGAGTTCCCTATCCTTGGGTGAATGCAAAAAGCTAAGTCCAAGGTATTGTGGACCTTATAAGATTCTTAAGTGCCTAGGGCCTAATGCTTACAGATTACAACTCCCTGAAAACCTAAAAGTTCATAATGTATTCCATATCAGTCTACTGAAAAAGTATGTACCTAACCCTAGTCATGTGCTTGATGATCAACAAGTTGTAATGCCTAGCCAAGGAGTCCTTGAGCTACGGCTTGACAGGATCTTAGATGTTAGGGAGAGGCATTTGAGATCCATGACCTTGAGAGAATACCTTGTCCAGTGGAAAGATTATCCCGAAGAGGATGCCACTTGGATGGATGAAAGTACTCTCAACAAACAATAATCCCAGCTCTTCTCGAGATGAGGACATCTTGATTCCTCTAAGGGGGAGAGAATGTAATATTTCCGCTAGAATACCCATAATCTGTGCAAAAAGCAGTTTAAAATAATCTCCCCGCGACAAAAGGCCTTTGGCTAAGTGCTTACTCTGCATGCACTAGCAAAACCCCAGCTCCGTGACGTGCATAAGAGGCCTGGCTTGAAGAACGCAAGTCCATGTGAGAACACCTTTCACACGGGGAAATAAGGGGATAATGGATAAATTTGTGTAATTTTTTTAAATTAATAACCCCCTCCCCCTCAGCCGATGCATGGCGAGGAGAGGGAGTATGATGTAAGAGGAGTTATGTGGAGGAGGAGCATGGAGAGGGGATCATGCTGGCGGCCACTTGAATGGCTACCCCCCCCCCCCCCCCCCCCCCCCAAACCTTAGTCTATAAGAAGCTCCCCCTTAAGCTTGAGGGGGGAGGGAAGGAATTGTGGAGCCTGTTGTGCTGCCCGCCATCACCGCCACGCTGCCCTCACGCCGCAGGCAACTGTCGCCATCATTGCTGCTGCCGCACCCCTGCCATCATCATCATAATCATCATCCTCTTCATCTCCTTCGTCATCATCCTCATCATCCTCTCCCAATCATTTCCTCCTCCCACGTCATCCCTGGTACCTCAGAAGCTTAGAAGCTTCTAAATAAGGCTTCCATAAGCCTTGTTTACACGGCCTTCCCCGGTTTTTTTAAAAACCACATCTTGTAAAGGCCAATTTCTGTGCAGGGGGGAGTAGGCAGTTTTGGGGCTGATTTGCCAAGGCCTGGAGGGAGTTTGGAAATCGGATAAAGGCAAGGACAAGTTTGTTGAGTCAAGGATCTACGTCATCGATGGGTCCTAAGCAAAAGACTCAAGGCGCACACGCGGGAGCTTCCACACCGAGCACGCGAGTGGACAACGCCCCGAGTCCTGATGCCCAGGTTCCGTTAATAGTCTCGCATGAAAAGAATGCATTTAAGCATGACTTTAATTCACGTAGTCAAGTTAAAATACATTGGGAAATTTATTTCCTTACCCAATTTACAAGATTTAGCTGCATGTCGTGCATTTGAAATTGTTTGCACTTCCATGGTCAAGTTGCAATCTTCTTGAACGTATAATGCATAACTTAGAAGATGATATCGTGCTAAGAAGGATAGAGCTTATGTCGCATGATGCACTTATGAAGTAAATTCATAGTCGTGATTCATATAGAGGATAATCTTAGATGCCCATTGAATGATGTCCAAATCGTCGCAATGCATGGAAAGGAATTATGAACTTGCAAATTGCATGCGAGGATGGTTACATTTTAGGTCGGTTAAGTGCTAAAGGATGGGTTAAATCATTAATGGTCTCATGGCATTCGCTCATGCATGGAGTTCTTTTATCAAAGTTTGTATTTAGGAAAGGATTCATTGTCATATTAAAGCTTGAATTCAATGCATTAAACGAAGGGTTTATAGGCATAGTTCTTGATGTAAGTCAACATAGGGTTTATACGAGTTAGCCTTGAGTTGTCAATCATTATAGTTTAGGCAAGGAAAAGTAACGATCACTGTAGAACTTATAGTTGCATAGAAGGAAAAAGTTTATGAATTGCATATTTGCATGGAATGTTATATCTTGCAATTATTTACATATTTGAGGAAAAGTATTTGCATCTCTAAGGAAAGTTCACTTCTTGTCGCAAGACAATTAGATCAATTAGGTAAATCGCTTGTAATGGTGTAACTCAAATGATGATCACCTCAATGTGCTAGGTAGAGCTAAGCCGTGATAAAATTCTGCCTAGTATCGCACTCGAGAAACCGACTTAATATTTTCGACCTCAAAGGTCCTACCCACATTCACAGAATGTTAGGGTTAGCTGAACGCCTATGCAAGAATGATCTAGGGTCCTCACCCTAGGGTCCTATACAAGAGCGATCTAGGGTCCTCACCCTAAGGAACTAATGCCGAAAAATTAATTAATGCTTTAGGTTGAAGTCCTGGAGGGAGAGGCAGCATCAGTTATCCCCGACTGTTTGCCTGATCCTGTCCAAGGGGGTTGTTAGCCGCACCGGGTATGTGGACGGAACTCGCTGCAAGAGGTCTCTCCGTGGGTGCTACTTGGAGCAGGAGAACGCTTGGGTGCCAGGGGGGCTTTGGCCGTAAATCCCTTGCCTCCAGACCCTGCACAAGAGGCCGACATGACTCGAGATTGGATCTCGAGGCCCGCATACTAGTCTAGGGGCGGAAACTTGGAATAACGATTCCCGAGGATTGCTAGAATTGCCTTCAAGTAGATTATGGAATTGCCTTCGGGTGGATTATGGAATTGCCTTTGGGTGGATTATGGATTAGCCTTCGGGCGGATTATGGAATAGCCTTTGGGCTGGATTATATGATGTATTCCAAAGACTTATAAATAAGATCAATTGTTGAAAAGGAACCTGCTTGACATTGTTTTTCTATGTCAGTGCTTAAGTTACGTGAAGAATTCGATGATTAATTGGCTAATTAAGGAAGCTATTTTTGCTTGTCAAACTAAATGTGGTAGGTAATTAGACAACTAAAGCAAGCCGAGGAAAGTGCGGTGGATGTGACCATGGGTCCGTCCTATGGAAGGGTGGTCCCGGTTGACTGGGAACTTTTCTCAAAAGGAATTGACAGCAAGGTAATGATGACCTAGAATCTATAGAGCTAGAGTCCTGATTTATACTGTTTTAGGGGAACGGAATGGGACTATGCCTTACGGGTAGATAGGTCGAGCTTCGCATCCCTCTCATTTCCCATTCTCCTTGAACCAAGTGCAGTATAAATCCGCTTTGACCCTGATGTTTTTGCGTAAAGTAGTTCGTCTAGGGCTCGACGCTAGCTACCTTCTAGGAACTTGACCATTAGGAAAACTCTGATTTAGGTCAGTCCTTAAGTGGGAACGGCCGGAATGCTTCCGCTTTGTGGCAAACTCGGGAAGACCTATATCACAAACCCCGTGACATTCCATGGGAGTGTCAGGCGGTGCTTTTTGGACTTTCTTCCCGATGGGCTGCTAAGACGTGTCCTACAAGTAGACAGGTGGACACGTTACAAAAATTCAAAGCAAGAGGTAATCCCATTGCTTACCCATGGGTCTTGCCATCTTTCCAAAATATGAGTTGTCACACCAATGCCTTTTGATAAGCAACATAATCCTTCCTTTTATATTGCAAACTATCACACCACATACATATTTTCTCTGGTTTAGGGGATGCTACCTGTCCCCTTTCCTCTTATCCTTTCTCATCCAATTTTGCGACCTTCAACTGAAGATCCTGCATACCTTTAACTAATTCATCTAATACATCTTCCTTAATAGTGGGAATAGTAGGTGCAACCATAGGGTTATCCATAGAAGCAAGTGGCTTAATGGATACATCAACTATTTTGCTCATAACAATGGGCAAGATAGATACATGCAATCTTTCTCTTCTTCTATGCTTTTTCACCAATGCACTACAACATTCTTAACATGTCTCCACTCTATTTTAAGTCCTTTCTCTGTAATGTGATCCTCTAAGAAATCATCAAGCTTCTCTTAAAGCTCAGGATCTACCACTTGTAGAAACAATTCAATTTTTTGACTTGCAAGAGCTTGCTTTTCTGCAAGATCTAATTGCTCAAACCGACTTTTGAATTCTCTTAATAACTATGTAGCTAGAAGACTCTTATTGGGTTTTAGGTCCCACTCCTGGAAAGTCTGCAAGTAATCAAACTAGTGTCTACAATCATGTAAAATTCTTCCTAGTGTGTCTTCTTGAAAGCTACCCAGTTAGCATCCTGTATATACAATTTAGTAACTCGGGCTTTTAATTCGTGTACAGTGACCTGTACAAAATACCGGCTCCATGCAAGTTGAGCCACCCCAAAGAACTCCATATTTTGAGCATAGGTATGCAAATATGTAAATACATTCATGCCATTAAACAACTTCAGCACGCTCTATTGTTGTAGAGCATTCATTACAATAGTTTCTATTTGAGCAAAACCCTGCATTACCTATTGTTGTTATCGTACTTGCATAAGCATATTCATATTCTCCACTAATAAGGAAGTCAAACTTGCCAAAGGCTTCACACAATATAAAGAAAAAGCTCAATGATTCAAAATACTATGTATTGATAGAACCTAAGAATATGATAAACAAAATCCTTGTCTAGGACTACTTGGAAGCAATCTCCAAGTGTTAGGTCTCCTAGAACTCCCTAGTAGACCAAAAACGTGCACCAAACACTACTTTTTCTCTATTGCTATGACAACAAATCTAATGGTTTTGCTGGCTCCACGAGGGGGTTAAAACCGCATAACACTTGGTCAGAATTCTCTCAAATCACTCTTCGAAGGGTTGTTTGCTGTTTGAAAACTGGATCACGTACCGCACAAATTCAGAAGCCCCTCTTTTTGCATGAGATCATGCAAAATTGACTAAAAAGCCACTTTCTTTTTGTATGTCACCCTATTCTAGAAGTCTTCTATATCTTTTTAGGATATTTACAATAAATAATATCCAAAATTTAAAAATAGGCTAAACTTGTCCAAAAATCTCGTATTTTTGAACCATCCATACTATGGACACTCACACTAATGACTAATACGCCATTGACTCTCTAGATCAATAAGAAAGCCGAAAGATGAGCCCTCTAGGTTTTTTCGCAATATATCCATGTAGTGGCATGGCAGTGGCTGTCGGGATATTGCTAGTCATGGGATTCTCCATCCACGATCTCAAACACACATGCCTTACTAGGCACTCCCTAGTTGCAGGAAAATGTATTAGCCATGTATTATCATCCTCACCATTCACGATGCCATCATCCCTCATCATTGAGACCCAACTAGCACCTATTTTAGCTAGTCCCTTTGCTTTACTTGACCATAAAATCTTGCCATAGATGGACTTGATCCTAGCATTCTGCATAGAGCAAAGCTTGACATATACCCTTATGAACCCATAATTACTCATGCTATGTACCAACTAGTCAATGTACAATGGTTAGATACTAGAATAGTCTCATTTACACCCCTTGTAGTACCTACTTTTTTAATCTTCATTATCATACTCATCATTGGTTGCTCTAATTAACTAGCCACAAAGTCTACTTATAGCTAATGCAAGCATTGATTATATAAGTAGAGGGTAACATTAATCTTGCAACCCTCTGATCTCTTCACTTACGATTGTTAACCATTATGGATTGGTTTTCTAGTTGTTCTCACTTCTCCACTATGCTGTCTCTAAGCATAAGTGAGGATATTTAATAAAAATAATGTAGATTGATACAAATAAGTGAGTGCTACTTAGTCAATAGCACCACATATTCAATACAACATAGAAGCCAAACATGTGGGAGAGGTGGGCTGTGATTTCATGTCTAGAGAGAGAGAGAGAGAGAGAGAGAGAGAGAGAGAGAGAGAGAGAGAGAGAGAGAGAGAGAGAGAGAGAGAGAGAGAGAGAGAGAGAGAGAGAGAGAGAGAGAGAGAGAGAGAGAGAGAGAGAGAGAGTGTGTGTGTGTGTGTGTGTGTGTGCTACCCAATTCTTAATGCAGTCTCCACATTGGTTGTGGGTGTCCCCAAGGCATATCATGCTTGAAGTCATCCGACCACGATATGAAATGAAAAATTATAGGACAACTAGCTATACCACATTCAGTAGCTTTGAAAGTGTAAAATGGTATGCACTATCATAGACCATTTCGATGCTTTCAAAGCTACCAAATGGGGTATGAGTTTTTCCCCCATTAACAAGGTAATGTATCAATGCTAGAGTAAGTCTAAAGTCAACCTCCCTATCTGGAAAACATCTATAAATCTTATCTAGATCTTTTGCATCTTGATTTAGTTTTTGTTCCTACTAGTACTAGTAGCTTCTAATGAGAACTCTACAATAAACTCTACATTTTATAAAGATAGAATAAAACACACAACAATCATCATTGCATGGCCTTTAAATTCTTGTGTGTGTTGCCTATTTTTTTGATAGTAATTGTCCTATTGCTACTTAACTAATTTAGTTATGTAATAAATCACCACTAAGAATTCCATGCCCTTGTATGAGTATATATTGTAGTGGAAATTTCTAGGGTTTAGGAATACAAATTGAGGAGCCATGTGAACAACTTGAGTTACATCTAGGCATGTGCTAACTTGAGCCAACATCTAGCATCTAGATAAGTGTATTTTTCATCATTTGCAATATATGTCCAATTCAATATCAGTAACCTGAAACATGAAGCTATAAGGTTCTATTTACCCTATTATACTATGTGAAAATAATATTTTGCTAATATTAATTTTCTTGAAGAATAGTACATTTGATTGGTGATTTGAAACTCTTTGTTGTCACATTGTGTCTTCTTAGTATCATCACTATGCTACATGTTACTACTGGTAGCACGAGGAATGACGCCTCACTGCCAATAGCTTTGTGGTCTAGCAATGCATCACATTAGTTTGGTGCTCATGAAAGGAATAAGGATTATATGTGTATCATCACCATTGTTTGATTAAAGCTTGCATGCATACTCTTTCATTCACACTATGTCTATATTAGGCACTTCTAGGTGAAGCAACAATGCATAATACTTGTTTTTCATTAATGAAGTGGGTGAGGATGACTTGGTTGCTAATTCTACTAGATTTTTGGATTGTAATTGGGGACTGTGAGGCAAGGATGAGTTGAGTGTGTTTGTGATGTTCTATGTGGAAAGAGAAGGGTGTAGAGAACCAAACCTAAACATGCACTATGCTTATTTCAGAGGCCATGGACATTTTACCATACACTAACAAATATGGCCATTTTATCCCCCAAATGGACTATGAGATGTAGTTGGCTTGTGGAAATGATTCATTAAAAAGTTTCATCTACCAAATAAGATGCCTTAATCACCATGACTCAAGCAACTTCAAGTAACGTGGGATTGATTTCCTTAAACATATCTATAAAGAAAGAAAGAAAGCATTACAATAGCATGACAATAAGAGATCATGGTATGGGATATGCTAGTGATAACCAACAAGTTAAATCAACAATTTGGTGATATATAGGTTTCAATAGGAGATCTAGAGGAAGAGATAGATGGAAAAATAAAGGTTGTACCAATTCTAGTATTGTTTATCATACTATAGTAAAATGGGTTATATTGTAGCCCATTGTTATGTAAGAAGGATGATATCCACAATGGTAAATTCTAGCAAGGAAACTATGTATAATCTTCATGACAAAATGAAGACAAAAATGAGCATTTATTGGTTATGCAATATATAATGAATGCTATTATAACAAAGGAGACACGTGATGATATATGGTGTGTTGATTCCTATGCATCTAATCATTGTAGCCCATTGTTATGTAAGAAGGATGATATCTACAATGGCAAATTGTATATGGAAACTATGTATAATCTTCATGACAAAATGAAGACAAAAATGAGCATTTATTGGTTATGCAATATATGATAAATTCTGTTATAAGAAAGGAGACACGTGACGATATATGGTATGTTGATTCATGTGCATCTAATCATATGGCTAAATGGTTTGAAGAGATGCAAGATTTACAAAATCCAAGTTATGTGCAGACACATGATGATTCATGGCACCTAATTTCACACATTGAAAAAGTTCCCTTGTCCTTGAATAATATTCAAACAAAGAGCCTATTAGATGTATTACATATGCCATGATTCCATCGCAAAGAATTTAGTGTCTACTACTCAGATGATAGAGCAAGGGCTGCATGTTCAATTTAATACAAAATATAGTTTTGTGGAGGATTTTAATGATATGCATAGGTTGGTCACAAAAGGAAGTAAAATTGGCTATATGTTTACTTTAGATGCTAGAATTCTTGCTATATATGCTAAAGACGAAAGAATGGTTGTAGACATTAAAATATGACACAAACATATTGGACATCCAAATGTATAAATATTGAAAAAAATGTAATCCAAAGGGTTGGTTACAAAGTTGCTTGCTTTTAGAGTTGTAGAATTTCATAAAGTGTGTGAAGCATGTTAGTTTGGTAAGCAGACAAGACAACCTTTTTCACATGATATAGATGTGAGTAGGAATATACTTGATGTTGTATATATATTTTTTGGGGCCTACACAGAGCATATATCTTGGTGGCAATTTTTTTTTTGTCACATTTATTGATGATTGTTTAGGAAAGCTATGGGTGTATTTCATGAAGAAAAAGAGTGATGTGTTTGAGCACTTCAAAACTTTCCAAGTTGCTATAGAAATAGAAATAGGATCAAAAGTTAAGTGCTTGAGGTCAAATGGAGGGAAAAAGTACATCTCTTACAAATATATATGTTTAGGGAACACCAAAATCACTATCCAATGTCATGAATAATCACATTAGCACTTTAAAAGGAAAGATAACCTTTGTACCAACTTGAGGGGTCAACCGTATGTTTTCAACTATAGATATAGGAAAGTATATATAAAGGTCGTGAAGCATCAAATATCAATTTTGAAGGTTAGGATTTTAAAATATATTTGTTTGTAAGAAAATGAATTAGCCATATGTAAAGTTTGATGAAAATGTTAGTTTGAGAATCTAGAGGGATGGAAGTAATATATGTCAGGAATTGAGATAGTATAGTCGTATGGTAAATAAATCAATTTTAGGGGAAGAGAGAATAAGCAAAGGTGGAAAGATAATTGTGAATGAAGTTTACATTTAATAAAATATAAAAAAATAAACCAAAACTAAGAAAAATAAAGGAGAAAACAAAAAGTCCTAAGGTATCGGTGAATGAGTAGACTTAGGTGTAGAAGGGTAGTATTTTAAGTATATAAATGGAGAAAAGATAGGATGGATGCCCTTATTGAACATTTTTTAAAGGTAGAATATAAGCATGGATTGTGGTACGTATTAGGACATCCAATCATTTATTAAAACTACTTTGACCCACATCCTAGAGAATATGGGTATATATAGTAAAAAGTTAAAAAGTGAAAAATAAAAAATAAAAATCTAAAAAAGGTATGAGGACTGTAAATAGAAAATTTACCTAGGTTATGGTGCAGGATAGATCAGGGTGTTTGTTATTTTCTTGGGTGTTAGGGAATTATTGAAAATAAGGGTCTAGTAAGAGGGAGATGATAGTACTAAGAGAGCCAAACTAAAGGAGGAGATCTTGTTGAATTTTTAAGAATGTTGGAATTAATTACACGCACTCGCAATAAAGATATAGAAGAGGATAAATTATATATACTATCTTTACTTCGAATGGGTAGAGCTAGATAGTAGTATGATGATTTACAAACTAAAGTAAGAAATAGTTTGCTATTAATTTGTGCTCAATTAAGAAATAATTTTGTCAAACAAATGACACCTCAAGAAGCTTGGAAGGAGTTAGGAAACTCATACAAAAGGAAGATGAAACATTGGATATATTTTAAGAGAAGTTTGTGACCTAGTGGAATAGGGTAGTGGCATCTATAGGATGAGCACCACTAGAATCTTTTAGGAGACACATGTTTGTTGTAGCTTATACCCAGGTTTAAAGGAGAAAGTGGAGTTAAAAATGTTTGTTAATTTTGACTAGTTTGTACCATATGCAAGAGAAAAGCATAGAAAGCTTAGATATCTAACAAAAAAATCTTAAAAAAAGAAAATATAGAAACAAGACAAGGAGAAATCCCTTGGAAAAGAGTGCAAGTAGCTATTGGTCCCCAAAATGCCTCCAAATGCAACATCACAACAACCTACATTAGTTGAACAAATGTTGCAAGGAATACAAGATGTAAGCTAGAGATTAGCAAATTTAAACATATGCAAGGGAGTAAGGTCACATTATCCACTACAACAGGAGCTAGCAGAGGGAGACCAAGTCCAAGAACGTAACCTACTTTAATCATGGAGAGAGATGGCATATCTCACTCAAATGCCCTTTACCGATTAGAGAGGCCAAATATATGTATCCATTGCCACCTAGGAAGCTTAGGAGGGAAGGAGAGGATAATAACCAAGAGTTCAACATATAGGCCAAATGGGAAATGATGAAAGAAGTGGAATACAAATGGAAGTGTCAAATAACAAGGGGTAGCAAATGTATTAGCCAACAAGAGAGCTAGAGTAAGAAATGGGGAAGGTGTAATTGCTACTGCAAAAAAAGATAGACAAGTAAAAGGAAAAACACATTTAGAGCAAGCAAAAGATGTAGGTCCAAGTAGAAGAACAAGGAGGAGGAAAACACTAGAAGACTTTCCTATAGGTCAAGGGCAGTGACCATATCCAATTTCTGCAATTATGCCCATCCATGTAATATTTCTGTAATGAAATATTAAGTGTCCCTAGACCCGCACACCACGCTCAAAAAGCGATTCAAAATAATCTCCCACATCGATAAATGTTGGTGGCTAAGTGCTCCCTCCGTGCGCATTAATAAACTCCAGCTCCGTGTTGTGTATGGAAGACCATGGCTTGAAATCGCAAGCCCACATGGGAACACCCTTCCGTGTTTTATTATAAACCCCTCCCCCTTAGCCGATGCATGGCAGGGGAGAGAGAGTGTGAGAGGAGTGGGTGTGGTGTTGGAAGAGCATGGGGGGAGGAGGCATGCAAGTAGGCCACGTGGGTGGCTATCCCCCCCCCCCCCCCCCCCCCCCCCCCCCTTTATTCTATATGACCCCCCTCCACAAGAGGGAAGGGAGGTCGTGGATCCGTGCTATTGTAGGAGGGAGAAGAAGACATCGTGCTGCCCTAGGCCGCCGCCATCTGCCTTCACGTCGTCCGCTGTTGTCGCCTGGCTTGCTGCCACCTCACCACCCCCATCATCAACAACATCATCATCACCATCCTCGTCATCATCCTCTCCCAATCATCCTCATCTTCTCTCTCCACATCATTTTCTGTCTTAGAAGCTTAGAAGCTTCTTTTTGGAAGCTTCCATTAAAGGCCTCCTTAAGCCTTATTCACCCGTGCTCTCGGGTTTTTCGAAAACCGCAACTGTAAGGCTCATTCGTGCACAGAAGTAGAGAACCCCGGGCAGAAAGAGCTTCGTAATGCGTAAAGAGAGCCAGGAGGAAGTTGCTGAATCGAGATTTAATTCGTCAATGGCTCCCAAGAAAATGGCGAGAGAAGCACACGTCGGAGCTTCCAACCCGAGTTCACACGTGGACAACGCTCCGAGTCCTAATGCCCAGGTTCTATTAATAAACCCACATGACAAGAATGCATTTAAGCATGTTTAATTTTCGTAGGAAAGTTATAAATGCATTTATTCATTCGCATTACATTGCTCTCACTCCCGTGGACAAGGGTAGTTGCAATCTTCTTGAACGTATAATGCGTAACTAGAAGATGATATCATGCTAAGAAGGATAGAGCTTATGTCGCATGATGCACTTATGAATTAAATTCATGGTCATGGTTCATATAGAGGATAATCTTAAACGCCCATTGAATGATGTCCAAATCATTGCAATGCATGGAAAGGAATTGCGAACTTGCAAATTGCATACGAGGATGGCTACATTTTAGGATGGTTTAAATCATTAATGGTCTCATAGCATTCACTCATGCATGGAGTTCTTTTATCGAATTTTGTATTTAGGAAAGGATGCATTTTCATATTAAAGCTTGAATTCAATGCATTAAACGAAGGGTTTATAGGCATAGTTCTTGATGTAAGTCAACGTAGGGTTTATACGAGTTAGCCCTGAGTTGTCAATCATTATAGTTTAGGCAAGGAAAAGTAACGATCATTATAGAACTTATAGCTGCATAGAAGGAAGAAGTCTATGAATCACATATTTGCGTGGAATGTTATATCTTGCAATTATTTACATCTTTTAGGAAAAGTATTTGCATCTCTAAGGAAAGTTCACCTCTTGTCACAAGACAATTAGATCAATTAGGTAAACTGCTTGTAATGGTGTAACTCCAATGATGATCACCTCAATGCGCTAGGAAGAGCTAAGCCGCGATAAAATTCTGCCTAGTATCGCACTCGGGAAACCCACTTAATATTTTCGACCTCAAAGATCCTACCCACATTCACAGAATGTTAGGGTTAGCTAAACGCCTATGCAAGAACGATCTAGGGTTCTTACCCTAAGGATCAATTGGCCAAATACTAGACTTCTGCAAGGAAAATTAGGAACCCTAGGGCCAAAGTGTTATCAGCCTCGTAGGGATAAGGGTTGGATTCGGTCAAGAGGACTCCCAAACCCTACATCTTGACCGAAGGTGTTCTTGACCAAGGAATACTGTGTGATGGGAGGAATAATCCCATAAGTTAGGCGCGACACTTATCTCCTGCAACAAGTTGCAATGTCGCATGATTTTGTGACTAAATCACAAAATTAGTATTGCCACTCCTTACAAGGTTCGCGAGTTCTAAGTACAAGTCTAATTTTCTAGAGGATGAGTAAACATCTTGCTACATCACCCTTCTTTGAGGCTGATTTGCCAAGTTAGGGTAATTATGAATTGCCTAGCAAGAAATTAACCAATCAAGTAAGGGCGACGAGGTTTCCCAGGAATTATTGTCTTTAATTTAAAGAAACGTAAGGTGGAAACAATTTGGGTTAATTGGGTATAAACCCTAACTCAATGATAAAAGGGTAAACAAGCAACGGAACCCCTGGGGATCTTGCCAAGTCGCAAGTGATCCCAGATCGAATGCTGGATGCATTTTTGAGAGAAGGATTCACACCTTAGTAGTTGGCTGTACAAACGACCACTGGAATGATTGTGATTGTATACTTAGGAGCACTGTTTGTACTTCTTTGCTCAAGGAACTAATGCTGGAAAATAACTAATGCTTCAGGTTGAAAGCCTGGAGGGAGAGGCAGCATCAGTTACCCCCGACTATCTACCTGACCCTATCCAAGGGGGTTGTTAGCTGCGTCGGGTACGTGAACCGAACATGCCATGACTCCGTAGGTGCTACTTGGAGCAGGAGGATGCTTGGGTGCCAGAGGGGGCTCTGGCCGTAAATCCCTTGCCTTCGGACCCTCCACAAGAGGCCGACCTGACTCGAGATTGGATCTCGAGGCCCGCATACGGGCAGAAACTTGGAATAGCAATCCCTGAGGATTGCTGGAATTGCCTTCGGGCGCAGATTATGGTAGCCTTTGGGTTGGATTATATGATGTATTCCAAAGACTGATAAATAAGATCAAATGTTGAAAAGGAACTTGCTTGACATTGTTTTTCTATGTCAGTGCTTAAGTTACGTGAAGGAACCAGTGATTAATTGGCTAATTAAGAAAGCTGTTTTTGCGTGTCAAACTAAATGTGGTAGGTAATTAGACAACTAAACCAACCTTGAGGAAAGTGTGGTGGATGCGATCATGGGTCCGTCCTACGGAAGGGTGGTCCCGGTTGGCTGGGAACTTTTCTCAATAGAATTGACAGCAAGGTAACAATGACCTAGAATCTAGAAAGCTAGAGTCCCGATTTATGCTGTTTTAGGGGAACTAAATGGGACTATGCCTTATGGGCAGAGAGGTCGAGCTTTGCATCCCTCTCGTTTTCCATTCTCCTTGAACCAAGTGCAGTATAAATCCGCTTCGACCCTGAAGTTTCTGCGTAAAGTAGTTCGTCTAGGGCTCGACGCTAGTTACCTCCGAGGAACTTGACCATTAGGAAAACCCTGTTTCAGGTCAATCCTAAGTGGGAATGTCCAGAATGCTTCCGCTTCATGGTAGACTCGGGAAGACCTAGATCGCAAACCCCATGACATTCCGTGCGAGTGCCGGGCAGCGCTTTCTAGACTCTCTTTCTGATCGGCTGCTAAAACGTGTCCTATAAGTGGACAGGTGGACAAGTTATAGTTGGTATCAGAGAAAACCAATGAGATCCAATATTTTTAAGGAAACTTAATGAGGAGAAGTAGAGAAAATGTTACTGTTAAGAACATTTCCTTACTTATCGATGCTGGCCTACACAGTCATGAAGCATGGAACAATTTCTTGTTGTTCCAGGTTATGATTATGACTGCGATGTGTGCCTCGGATTATCATTGAAGGCTAGGTATGATGAATATCCTAGACCACATCTACAATCCTTCACCTCTATATGTGGAACGAAGATGGATGGGTGATTCAAGAATTTATTACATAGCTACCCATCGACTTGCGTATCTTCGGACCAGAATCAAGTGGATGGAGGACTTAAAGATCGTGAAGCTGTTCATCTTTGTTGAGGCTCACACAAACACAACCCTATATGTCCGTGGTCGAAAGGTTAAGCAGAACAAGTATGTGCACGAGAAAGTAACTTGAGTAATCCCTGCCGACAAAATCAAGGTGTTGGGACGTTATCAGAAGAACGGGTATCAAAAGAAAGGATACCCCAAGCTTCCTATGACCTATCGATTCCTGAAAATCCATGACCCCAATCCATATTATTACTCAGTTCCCATAGCTGAATGTAATATAATCTTATTCTCCCTGAATTGATATGCCAATCAGCTTGTTCCATATTCCCAAAAATAGTTGTACTCGAAAGGGCTATGCCTATATGAATGAAATAGACTTTTTATCAATGATTGTCTTGACTGTGAGTATTGATAAAGAAGTTAAGTGATTAGGTCACTTGGCTAAAAGCTGAACTGGGTATGTAATGTAATGTGAAAAACGCTTAACAAATTTTAACGAAAATAATCTTAATGCCCAGGCACAACCTCAAGTGCTGATTCCTAGTTCAACCCCTACACCAAGTATGGCTGTAATTCAGGAGAAGAAGTTTCTTCTCAAGCAAATCAAGCCACCAGAATTCGATGGTAAGGGAAGGACCGTTCAAATTGATGCTGAGATCTGGATTGAATCCATGGAGGATTATTTCGAAGTAGCAGGTAATGCACCCGCTAACCAAGCAATGCTCGCCAACCTGAAGCTTGCCGGCGAAGCAAGACTTTGGTAGAAGCAATGGTGCAGAGACCAAGGGATCTCGGAAGGGTCAGTTACTTGGGAGAAGCTTAAAAGAGCTGTGCGAGGGAGATACCTACCACCTGCCTACCGCACGCAGAAGATGAACGAGTTCTATGAACTGAAGCAGCTTGGTCTATCCCTTGATGCATACTATTCAAAGTTCGTCTCTCTTTTGAAGTACGCGCCACAAATGGATATGACACAATAGGTGTCAAAGTTTTGTGCTGGATTAAACCCACCCATAAAGACCCACTTGGAATCAATGCGCCCAACGGACCTATAGGATGCGCTCATTTGAGCTGCACACATAATACAGGAGGTGCAGACCGGGCCAAGAAATAACAAGACTTGGTCTTACAAGGACCAGAACAAGGGAGTGTATAGGTCTCAGGCTAAGAGAGCGCAGGGCCAAAGTTAGGCACAAAGCAAGAAAGCCAGGACCTACACTGTAAATAATTTCGTTCCTAACCAAGATAATGGCCGCAATCTCCGTTGCTTCCATTGCAACGAGCCCGATCACTTAAAAAAGCAGTGTCCCAAGCTTAATAGAGGACAACGTTAAGGACCATTCCAAGGAACCATTTGTGGCCAAGGCAGGGATCGCTATTCCAAGTTTCCACCCGTAGACTAGTATGCTAGCCTCGAGATCCAATCTCGAGTCACGTCGGACTCTTGTGTAGGGTTCGAAGGTAAAGGATTTACGGGCAGAGCCCCCTCTCGCACCAAAGCATCCTCCTGCTCCAAGTAGCATCCACGAAGAGACCTCTCGCGGTGGGTTCGGTCCACGTACCCGGCATAACTAACAACCCCCTTGGATAGGGTCAGGCAGACAGTCGAGGGTAACTAATACTGCCTCTCCCTCCAAGCTTTTAGCCTGAAGCATTAATTATTTTCTACCATTAGTTCCTTAAGCAAAGAAGTACAAACAGTGCTCCTAAGTATACAATCTCAATCATTCTAGTGGTCGTTTGTACAGCCAACTACTAAGGTGTGAATCCTTCTCTCCGAATGCATCTAGCATTCGATCCGGGATCATTTGCGGCTTGGCAAGATCCCCAATGGTTTCATTGCTTGTTTACCCTTTTATCCTTGAGTTAGGGTTTATACCCAGTTAACCCAAATTGTTTCCACCTTACGTTTCTTTAAATTAAAGACAATAATTCCTGGGCAACCTCGTCGCCCTAACCTGATTGGTCAATTGCTTGCTACGCAATTCATAATTACCCTAACTTGGCAAATCAGCCTCAAAGAAGGGTGATGTAGCAAGATGTCTACTCATCCTCTAGAAAATTAGACTTATACTTAGAACTCACGAACCTTGTTCTAAGGAGTGGCAATACTAATTTTGTGATTTAGTCACAAAATCATGCGACGTTGCAACTTGTTGCACAAGATAAGTGTCGCACCTAACTTATGGGATTATTTCTCCCATCACACGGTATTCCTTGGTCAAGAACACCTTCGGTCAAGATGTAGGGTTTGGGAGTCCTCTTGACTGAATCGAACCCTTAACCCTGCTAGGCCGATAATGCTTTGGCCCTAGGGTTCCTAATTTTCCTTGTGGAAGTCTAGTATTTGGCCAATTGATCCTTAGGATAAGAACCCTAGATCGTTCTTGCATAGGCATTCAACTAACTTTAACATTTTGTGAATGTGGGTGGGACCTTTGAGGTCGGAAATATTAAGCCGGTTTCCCGAGTGCGATACTAGGCAGAATTTTATCGTAGCTTAGCTCTTCCTAGCGCATTGAGATGATCATCATTTGAGTTACACCATTACAAGAAATTTACCTAATTGATCTAATTGTCTTGCGACAAGAGGTGAACTTTCCTTAGAGATGCAAATACTTTTCCTAAAAGATGTAAATAATTGCAAGATATAACATTCCACGCAAATATGTGATTCATAGACTTCTTCCTTCTATGCAGCTATAAGTTCTACAATGATCGTTACTTTTCCTTGCCTAAACTATAATGATTGACAACTCAAGGCTAACTCGTATAAACCCTACGTTGACTTACATCAAGAACTATGCCTGTAAACCCTTCGTTTAATGCATTGAATTCAAGATTTAATATGAAAATACATCATTTCCTAAATACAAACTTCGATAAAAGAACTCCATGCATGAGCGAATGCCATGAGACGATTAATAATTTAACCCATCCTAAAATGTAACCATCCTCGCATGCAATTTGCAAGTTCACAATTCCTTTCCATGCATTGCGACGATTTGGACATCATTCAATGGGCGTTTAAGATTATTATCTATATGAACCACGACCATGAATTTAATTCATAAGTGCATCATGCGACATAAGCTCTATCCTTCTTAGCACGATATCATCTTCTAGTTACGCATTATACGTTCAAGAAGATTGCAACTACCCTTGTCCACGGGAGTGCGAGCAATTCCAAATATTCGACATGCACTAAACTTTGTAAAGCGAATGAATAAATGCATTTATAACTTCCCTACGCAAATTAAACATGCTTAAATGCATTCTTTTCATGCGGGTTTATTAATAGAACTTGGGCATTAGGACTTCGAGCGTTGTCCACGCGTGAACTCGGGTTGGAAGCTTCGGCGTCGTGTGCTCCTCTCGCCATTTTCTTGGGAGCCATTGACGAATTAAATCTCGATTCAGCAATGTTAACCATCAGACGAATAAGGTGGAAAATCTGGAAAAGCTAAAGCAGAAGACAAAGGCCAAGGCAAAGTGAAATGGAAGTCGAAGGTGCGCTAAGAAAAATCTAGAAACACGAGAAGTGCAGAAAAGTCCTAAATAAGGGAAAAAGGCGCACAAGGAAAAGCGTAGGTCAATACTTTTGTAAAAGAGCGCAAGCGTATCGTGATTTAATTTAAAGAGCGCCGGGCTCTCACCTGTGAAATTTGTAAAGGTAGATGGGCGGTAGGAAGGAAGCTAGGAATATAGGAGGACAATGGGAAAAAGGGCCTAGGCCACAGCCGGCCATGTAAAAAAGGGGATAAGGGGATGACCGCCCAAAAGGGATTTAGGGTTTTGTATATAAAGTTGAAAAGTGAATGAGAAGCTCATTCTTGTGTGTGGCAAAAAGTGGCTCTCCTCTTCTTCTTCTCCTTGTTCTTGCTTGCTTGAGCTTGTGCTTGAGAGAGGGAGTGTGAGAGTATGAGGGAGTGAGGGTGAGGGATCGAGGAGGAGAAGCTCTCCATCTTCTCCTCTCTTCTTCTCTTCTCTTCTTTTCTCTCGTCTTGCTCGTGGCTATGGAGCTTGGAGCGTGGAGCTTGAGGATGGAGCTTGCTTGAAGCTTGCACTTGGATTGTGGAGCAACTGAAGTGTGCGGGAGAGGAGGTAACTCGAGCGGCATGGAGGTAAGCTCACTACACCTATAGATATAGATGGCGCGTCGGCTATGTGAGAGGTAGCCATTAGTGCTCGGCTTGGAATGCTTGAAACAATAAGCGGTCCGTGGGTCTTGGCGGTTGAGTGAAGGCTCCCACATTTTGGTTCCATTGCTGAGACCGACAGATTAAAGCCTTGAGCGCTTGCGCACTTCGAATCGAGCATTGAAGTAGGGTTTTCCTCGAACCGGTGCTTGAGATAGGTAGGAAGTGAGGGGGTTGAAGATGGTATTCGATCTCCTTGGCAAGTAGGTTTTTGCTTTTTTGAGATTTATGTTGTGAGATGGAGTAGTGTAGGTATTTCCTTTGTGATTTGGATGCATTGGAGTAGGAGAAAACAAAGAAAAACAAAGAAAATAAGCATTAGGGTTTCTGCTGTCAAAATAGGGAAAGAGGGTTTGATTTGCTTGCCGATTTGTATTTCGGAGGTTATTTGCTATTCTAGGGGTATAGAATCCTTCATTCATGTCTATTCTTGCATTCTGGAAGTTTGTGTGACCCCTCAAGACCAAAATCATAAAAAACGAAGCATTATTCGGAAAATCTGCCAAAACTGCGCCGCGTTCGGGTTGTCCGAGTGACGGCCATTCTCGGCCAAACCCCAGAATCGGCTCTCGGTCCTCTCCCATTCGGCCCACTCGGCCCACTCGGCCCTTGGCCCACACCCATTCGGCCCTCGGTCCTCGGTCGGCCGAATCTGGGACTCGGTCCAAAAATTGCAAATTTTTCAAAATTCCATTTTGGCCAAAAAATAAGTTGCCACCACCAAAATAGACTCTAGAAATCATATAGAGCCAAAGGCACATCATAGATCTATCACTAGGCTAAAATCCATAGCAAATAGTTCAAAAATTAGCTACCAGATGTCCTCCCAATCATGCATTGTATTTACCGTAACAGCCCTTCGGGCAAGGGTGACTGCCCCCACGGACCCCCACAGAGGGGGCTCTGCCTCCTTCGCACCTCCCCTGGTCAGCTGGAGAGAAAACGGGCGCTGCAACAGGTCCTCTGGATTAGGCCCTAGTGTAGTAATGGCTCTACACAAGCATAGATCTTCACTTGAAAAGCGGTAAATAGAAGCCCATACCCAAAAAAAGACAAACAAAGACCCTAGAACCTCAACGAGCCAATCTAGTCATCAAGGGCAAAAAGGCCACACCACAAGAACACATGTACATTGTGTTCAAACTGTGTCTAGTCGAAGCAGAATGCAACATCATCAAGCTATCAATGTGAGGATGAGTAGACATGATAGTCCTGACGATAGATGTACCTTGAGTAGTGCTGCACAGACGACCCAAGACCTCAGTAGAGAATCCATGTCCGATTGTGCAGTTAGGGACTCACAGGCATGTATCAGAAGGCTTGAAGATGTAAACCAAGACCCAGAAGATGAAGACATAGTGCCACCTGCTTATCTTAGGGTCAAACTCACTGCAAAAAGAGAGCATAGTGTTGATGCTCTGATTGATGAAGGAGCAGATTTCAATATCTTGACTTACAAAGCATGGACTCTACTAGGTCAACCAGAGCTCAAACCGACTGATGCAACTCTTAATCCTTACGAGGAACACCCACAAGCACTTCTAGGGAAGTGCAGAATCCTTGTAACTATTGAAACAGAAAGCTTGGCAGTCCTGTTCTATGTTTCTCCAAATAACGAGAATTGTGGAAAGGAAATCCTCCTAGGAAGGCCCTTCAAAAAGGAAACGAAGTGTGAAGCCGACTATATAGCACAGAGGATACACCTAACGCTACCAGGTGTGAGGATAATCACGACTTTTAGCAAGGGTGACCTCACCAAACCTCAAGGGAAGGGCAAGAAGCATTCTGACATACCAAGCAAGCCTAGTAATGAGAGCAAGGAGTTGTTGAAAGAGTTGATATAAGTGCAGGTTAAACGAGAGAACTAGTGAGTGAGGCCATACTTGAAACAAAAAGGTTAGGAGATAAGGCCAAGGATAGGGTTTGGACTTACAAATATCGTAGAAGACCACAAAAGAAGCCCAAGCCTTATAGACAAAGGCATCGATGGAGAGCTAGCACAACGCTGCGATGGATATCCAAGGCGTTGCTTCGTGCTCAAGAGTATTATGCAGGCAACCGATGGATTTGGGTACCAAAACCCCCTGCTAAACCACCTCTGTCAGAAGCCCAAATTATGTCAAAAGCAAAGAGGCGTAGGAGGAAACCTAAACGAAAATCCAAGTCTCGAACAAAAAATATTGGAGTGATTGAACCCCTCACGATTGAAATCAAGAAACCAAACATGACCTATCAAAAATTAGATCCTCAGCCTAGCATGCTTAGCAAGCAGATATCAGATGTAACTGTCGAGCGTGCACAAGGTCCACTAGTGCCCAAGGAGCCTTTGACTTCCCAAGAGGATAATGAGCACCACAGGCACAACATTGCTCATGATAAGGCCGATTGCTCAACAAAGCTAATGACAGAATCGTCTAACAATCACGAGCAAATTCTCTAGTTAGTGCTAAGCCCACATAGGAGTCCCAAATCTCCTACATCCTCTTCACCTAAATGGACACGAGAAGCACGGCAACAGCAGCCTCGTGCCGCTACTCAACTTGCACAAGTGAATGCGCAAAGGGCAACAAAAGACATGACCACTTCTGATCTGCCTAAGGACTTGACACCGCAGTCTACCAATGGTAGTCGGTCCACTGAACTAGCCACCACTACTTCCAATCAGGGACCACAACAGTCACAACCTTTGGCCATGACAACACCCATTGCGGAACATGTCCTTAGCAATTCACCTTTGGAAGAGATGTCGCAACAAACATCCTTGACACCTCCAATCCTTCCAAAGCACCTAAAGCCTAGGCTTGAGGATAAATCTCTCGAAGACTTGGCCAAAGAAATGGCACATCTGACCAATGAACTAGAGATGAAGTGCATGGTGAAGCTTGATCACAAGCTGACAGCCATCACACGTGCATACATCCATGTGGACATCGGAAGGCCAACACTAGAGCACACAAAGCTCATAGCTGAACCACTGACTTGGTATGAGTAGCAACATGTTTGTTTCTGCTATGCAGCTATTGTTGAAGGAGTCATAAAGGACATCCCAAAAGCCACAGCTAGAGAATTGCGCTTGATACCCTCATTTTATACAACTCTATGTGAGAAAAACAAGGAAAATCTTGAAGCAATCAAACGAAAAGGGAAAGGACAAGGTACCTTTGCACCAAATTGATACTCCAACCAAAGTTTGGCAGCCAAAATTGGCCACCAACTAATGACACTTGCTAAGCAAAGGAAAGCCCTTTGGACATCAATACATGATTCCACGTACGTTGCCCCGACCTCATTGAGAGTGTTGGCAACTGCCCATGATGTCTAGCTTTCTACCACTGTCCAAAAACATCCCTTGTATGATAAAGTGCTTCTAGAAGAAGATCTACACGTGGCTAGCAGGCTAGGAGTAGGGAGCATGGTACTTGATGTCAGCGCATATGTCTTCTACCTCACTCAAGACCCTGCAATCCTAGATCTCTATGCTTCCCATCAATACAACCATGACTTCTTCAATTGGTTTCTTCCAAGCCTACATGACAAAAACCCTAAACCGTCTCATGGCTCTACACTAGAGTCACCCAAACCTCCAGAGCAAGAGAATAACGGCTCTAAACACAACACTCACCTTGACAAGAAGCAATGGAGATAGGTTCTAATAGATAAGGACAAAAATCTAGAGGAAATGCCTAATCAGGAGCAACTGTCAATGCAATCGAATGTGGGGTTGAACAAAGGAGAATTAGCTGGACAGCTAGACTCTCCAAAAAGAGAGGTGGTTGAACCCTCACAACCTAGCAAGGCTGTTCAACCTAGTGAGGCCGTAGCAAAATCCCATGACGACATGCCACAGAAAGAGAATGCTAAGGGCCCAACCAAGCACATCAACTATTGACCTAGTTCAGGATCCTGAGTCCTTAAAGGATACACCTCTAGTGCCCAAGAGAAAGAGAAGAAAACAATGAAAACAACGATAGTTGCAAGCTACTGCAGACGACAAGAAGATTGGGACCAAGAGTACTAAAAAGATGATGAACAAAGCATCTAGTTCATCCATAGGTAAACCCATTGCCATCTCTCCTAACAGTAGTGAAATCTCAAACACATCCATGTGTTCTGATAAATCAAAGCAACAATTACCGTCAACTGTTGCTTGTGACACTCAATCCACTGATAGAGAAACTCGCATTGATCAATCAAGAGTGGATACAACACTATCACAACAGGATGCTAAGACCATGCCGGTCACATCCGAGGTGAACCATGACACAACTACCATAAAGCCTCAGGAGATACATGAAAAGCTCGAAGGCATAAGCAATCCTGGCATTGATCAATCTTGCTCATCCAGGATTGAGCCCCCAGCTATGCTAAAGCCTAAGGAAACCCTTAGAATTTTGCATGAGATAGCAACCGAGCAAGCCCTCATAGAACATAGAGATGTGGCAGATTGCTTGACTGAGTGGGACACTAAACTAAAATTGTTCGTACGTGTCCATGTTCATGCAGACATGGGCACATTCCCTAGGGAGCAGCTGGAGGAATATTTGCCTTATCTGCTATCGTGGGAAGAGCAAGAATATCTTGATGGACATTATGACAAGCTCTTACATGAACACATGCGACTCATCTCTGACGAGGAGGCTGATGAACTACGCTTAACCGTGACATTTAATGAAATGCTCTGCCAACCAAATCTCTTAGAGATAGAGCAACTAAAGTGACAATCAGAGGGTAGAAGACAATTTGAAAAACGTTGGTTTGAAAATTGCGCTACAATGGCCGAACTTGGAGCCCAAATGATGACAGTCTCAGAGGAGCGACTGGCCAAATGGCGGTCCTAAAGAGACCCGACCTATGTGGCACCAACTTCATTTCGAGTTCTAGCTATAGTTCGAGGTATGGACCTAGCTGGAACTAGCCTAGAGAGCCCTTTGATTGATAAAGTTCTCACTAAGGAGGAGCTACATGTTTCCAGTAGACTCGAACAAGGCACCATGCTACTCGATGTTGCCAAATATTTATTATTTGCTAAGTAGGCTACCACAGAAGCTAGATATGTGTGCCACACTTGAGTACAATTCTGAGTTCTACAATTGGTTTTTATCCTCACAGAGTGACATGGTTTCATGAACATGTACATAAATAAACAACGTGTTTTGTGACTGTGTAAATAATACCAAAAGAAGCAAAGGCCAACACATGCCATGAGCAATGATAACCAAGTGCAGGTGATATGCATCAAGTCAAAACTAAGGGATTCAGGTTGGTGATGTCTTGTTTAGCTGGACATTTTCATTATGGTTGAAGCATGTGACTTGCATGTACTCTCACGCCTTTCCAAGTGAATGCAAAATGACATAGGTCAACGCCTAGAAGCATTTAATATCCAAGTCACCACAAGACCACCAACCCCACAAAGAACCATTATGGAGGAAGTGACAGGAATACCAAGAAACAAAAGCCATGACGGAAGTGCTGCTGGATGAGAACCCAAGGACACCTCTGCAAAAAGCACATATTGCAACTGAGCATGGCCAAAGCATAATCATCGATTACCTCCTCCTTCTTGGCCAAACTCTATGTTTGGGCAGGAGCCACGCTCTCAACAAGGGTGAACGTCTCTTCATCATCTAGGATTCAATTCACAAGATGCTCTGCCCTTGTCCATGCACAGCTCACTCCAAGTGCTACCTCAATTGTTCGAGGTTTCACATGTTACAAAGAGCTTTGCAAAATCTCAAGTGTATCTCTTTATCTCAACAACAGTTCCTCCAGCATCAAGGCTGGTGACACAATCATCTCTGTAATATCCATTCTTCATAGCCTTTGGATCCCAACATTTCTCAATCCAAATGAAAGGCTAACAGCCTCAATGTATGGCATTGATTGTATTCATTTTTTCCACCAAAAAAGAAAAAAAGAAAAGCAAAAAAAAGAAGAAAAAGAAAAAGAAAAAGAAAAAAAAAGCACACATGATCACAGCACCGCACCTAGGGATCCTCAAATTAGGTACGTCCGGTGACCTTGGTTGGCTGGCTTCGTCTCCCTAATACCCTAGCCCTTTGTAGATCCCCCACAATTGTCCAGGGCACATCAAGAACATGACATACCTAGGGAGCTCGCATCGCCTATGGTTAGACCTGTCACCCTGAACCACTTGCACAATTCTTTTGCACTCGATCTCAATGCCATTACACTCAACAGTGGTAAGCAAGGCGCGAAAGACAATGGAAAAGTACACCATACTTTTCAAGCACTACAAGTAGCCACTAGCTACCAAAAGCTAAGACATCAAGGAGCTCAATTATGCTACATTGCCTTGACAAGACCATAATGATGTCTCAAGCAATCTTCAAGTGTACTCCCCGTCTTCATCAACAAAATTTTCCATCAACTTAGCCCCTTGCTTCACTGACCCATTGCTATACGAGGAACCAGGCCGACAGTCTTCTAACTAAGTAATACCTAAATACGCATGTGTACTCACTTAATATTCACACTATAACCTATACATGGTTTGGGTCCTCAAGTGCAGGAGAATACTCCAGACTTGCTTAGAGTTCGACCTGTCTCCCAAACTAATCAAAATATGTCTTGTGCACGATAAGAAGACTAGCACTACCCCTTAGGGAGAGACCACATGAGAGGTTTTCCAATTGCAGGTATTAAAGACTCCAACGAAAACACCGTCTGCTCTACATCAACACTCAACTCTGAACCCTTGTCCTTTACTTCATCATGCAAGACCACCAGAGAATCATCACGAGCAGAATCCACCATGAGCATCCCAAGAATACCAACACCCGTGCCAGCTATGAGTGACCATTCCCAACAACGAGTAGCCCTATCGCCACCTACAACAATCATATCACAAACCAATGAGAACACCAACATGCCCCCAAGGACCTTCTTCCACACCACCACCAACACTCCTCCACGGAAACCACAGGCGTCCTTGCCACCCACGTCTTTGGTGCATGCTACAGCCTGCTACCTACAACGGTGAGTGCCATGGGACTAGCACTTGTCTAGGAGGGGGGTAATGTTAACCGTCAGACAAATAAGATGGAAAATCTGGAAAAGCTAAAGCAGAAGACAAAGGCCAAGGCAAAGTGAAATGGAAGTCGAAGGCGCGCTAAGAAAAATCTAGAAACATGAGAAGCGCAAAAAAGTCCTAAATAAGGGAAAAAGGCGCACAAGGAAAAGCGCAAGTCAATACTTTTGTAAAAGAGCGCAAGTGTATCGGGATTTAATTTAAAGAGCGCCGGGCTCTCACCCGTGCAATTTGTAAAGGTAGATGGGCGGTAGGAAGGAAGCTAGGAAGATAGGAGGACAATGGGAAAAAGGGCCTAGGCCACAACCGGCCATGTAAAAAAAGGGACAAGGGGATGACCGCCCAAAAGGGATTTAGGGTTTTGTATATAAAGTTGAAAAGTGAATGAGAAGCTCATTCTTGTGTGTGGCAAAAAGTGGCTCTCCTCTTCTTCTTCGTTCTTGCTTGCTTGAGCTTGTGCTTGAGAGAGGGAGTGTGAGAGTGTGAGGGTGTAAGGGTGAGGGACCGAGGAGGAGAATCTCTCCATCTTCTCCTCTCTTCTTCTCTTCTCTTTTTTTCTCTCCTCTTGCTCGTGGCTATGGAGCTTGGAGCTTGGAGCGTGGAGCTTGAGGATGGAGCTTGCTTGAAGCTTGCACTTGGATCGTGGAGCAAACAGAGTGTGCAGGAGAGGAGGTAACTCGAGCGGCATGGAGGTAAGCTCACTACACCCGTAGATATGGATGGCGCATCGGCTATGTGAGAGGTAGCCATTAGCGCTCGGCTTGGAACACTTGAAACAATAAGCGATCCGTGGGTCTTGGCGGTTGAGCGAAGGCTCCCACAAGAAACTTCCTCCTAGCTCTCTTTACGCGTTATGAAGCTCTTTCTGCCTGGGGTTCTCTTCTTCTGTGCACGAATGAGCCTTACAGTCGCGGTTTTTGAAAAATCCGAGAGCACAGGTGAATAAGGCTTAAGGAGGCCTTTAATGAAAGCTTCCAAAAAGAAGCTTCTAAGCTTCTGAGACAGAAAACGACGTGGAGAGAGAAGATGAGGATGATTGGGAGAGGACGATAACGAGGATGGTGATGATGATGTTGTTGATGATGGGGGTGGTGAGGCGGCAGTGGGAGGGGTTTATAATTAAAAAAATTGCAGTAAATTATCCATTATCCTTTTGCTTTTCCCGTGAAGGGTGTTCCCGTGTGGGCTTGCAGTTTCAAGCCACAATCTTCCATACACGACACAGAGCTGGAGTTTATTAATGCGCGCCGAGGAGCACTTAGCCACCAACATTTATCAATGCGGGAGATTATTTTGAACCGCTTTTTGTGTGTGGTGTGTGGGTCTAGGGACACTTAATATTTCATTACAGAAATATTACATTCTCTCCCCCTTAGAGGAATCGAGATGTCCTCATCTCGAGAAGAACTGGGGGTATTGTTGGTTGAGAGTACTTTCATCCATCCAAGTGGCATCCTCTTCGGGATAATCTTTCCATTGGACGAGGTATTCTCTCATGGTTTTGGATCTCAAGTGCCTCTCCTTAACATCTAAGATCCTGTTAGGCTGTAGCTCAAGGACTCCTTGGCTAGGCATTACAACTTGTTGATCTTCAAGCACATGACTGGGGTTAGGCACATACTTTTTCAATAGGCTGATATGGAATACATTATGAACTTTTAGGTTTTCAGGGAGTTGCAGTCTGTAAGAATTAGGCCTAGGTACTTGAGGATCTTGTAGGGTCCACAGTACCTTGGACTTAGCTTTTTGCATTCACCCAAGGATAGGGAACTCTTCTTTGGACGTACGCGAATGAAGACCATATCTCCTTCAATGAAGGATCTATCTTGACGTTTCAAGTCTGCGTAAGCCTTTTGTCTGTCCTTGGTGGCTTGGATGTCCTATCTTATTGACTTGATTTGGTCATCCATGTCTTCTAGCATCTGCTTTGAGGCTTCAACCCTCAAGGTTGGATCCAAAAAGTTTAAAGGAGCGCGACACTCGTGTCCATACAATGCTTGAAAAGGGGTCATCTGAATGCTTTGTTGGTAAGAAGCATTGTAGGCAAACTCAACCAGTGGCAAATATTGAATCCACTTTTTGGGTTCACAGCAACATTGTGCCCTTAGCATATCCTCAATGACTTGGTTGACTCGTTCTGTTTGACCATCAGTTTGGGGATGATAAGCTATACTGAAAGAGAGTTGAGTCCCAATGGCCTCGAAGATATCCCTCCAGAAGTGTGATGTGAAGAGAGAGTCACGATCACTAATGATTCTTCTGGGTAACCCATGCATTTTGAATATCTCCTTGATGAATAACCTTGCAATGTCTGAGGCTTTATAGTTTGTCTTAACATGGATAAGATGTGCAACCTTGGTGAGCATATCCACCACAACCATAATGGAGTTGTATCCTCCCTCAACTTGGTGTAGGCCAACAACAAAGTCCATACTAATGAATTTCCATTTCATTTGGGGAATGTCAAGTGGTTGCAATTTTCCTGGCATTTTGACGTGTTTGGCCTTACAACACAAACATTCCGTAACATATTTGAGAACGTCATCTTTAAGCCTTTCCCAATAATAGCTCTTTCTAACTGCATTAAGGGTCTTGGCATAGCCAGGATGTCTTGAGAAAGGGGAGTCATGAGCTTCCCAAAGTATCTTCTGCTTGAGTGAATGGCTTGCTGGTATACATAATCTCGATCTATAGTAGACAAGTCCACTATTGATAGAGAATTCTTGATTCTTTGCTTGTAGGTTTGGGTCTTGATCCTTGATGGGGATCTCCCTTAGCAATTTCTGATAGGTTGGATCATGGCATGTCTCTTCTCTAGCTAACTCAAGAATTGGGTTGTTTGGCATGGATACCTTTGTGGCTAGAGATTTGGCTTGATGGATCTTGCAAAATCAGAGAATTCAGAAATGCCTTGTGACTGAGTGCATCGGCAGCTACATTCTCCTTTCCAGGCTAGTATTTGATTTCAAAATCATGTTCTTCCAGCACTTTGATCCATCTTCGTTGTCAAATATTGAGCTCATTCTGGGTAAAAATCCATTAGAGACTTTTATGATCCATCACTAGGGTAAACTTGTTACCTAGCAAGTAGTGTCTCCAAAGCTTGAGAGCATGGATGACAGCTAACAGCTCCAGATCATGGGTGGCATAGTTCCTTTCGTGGCTCTTCAGTTTCCTTGAAGAGTATGCTATGGGATGACCTTCTTGCATAAGCACACATCCTAAGGCAAAAGTGCTAGTATCAATTATCACTTCGAACTCCTTACTAAGGTCTCGAAGTTTCAGAATAGGTGCTGATACCAAGCTTTGCTTTAGTTTATCAAAGCTGGACTTTTCAGCAGGTGACCATACAATTGATGCTTGCTTCTTCATTAGATCGGTCATCAGAGGTGCTACAATCAAGGCATAGTTTTTGATAAAGACCCTATACCATCCTATCAATCCATGAAAATTGTGTATTTCTTTGATACTTGGTGGTGTTGGCCACTCCAGAACGTCTCTGACCTTGGCCAGATCTACTAAAATTTCTTCTGCTAATACAATGAATCCCAGATATTCAATCTGTCGCTTGAAAAATGCACACTTCTTCTTCTCGGCATAAAGCTTGTGTGCCCTCATTATTTCAAGGACAACGCGAAGCTGGGGTTCATGATCTTCTTCCTATTTGAAGTAGACTAGGGTATCGTCAAAGCAGACGAGTACGAAGTCATCAAGATAGGGCCTAAAGATATCCTGCATTAGCTTGTTGAAGGTAGCAGGTGCATTTGTCAGCCCGAATGACATGACCAAGAACTCAAAGTGTCCATACCTTGTGCTGAATGATGTCTTTGGGATATCCTCTTCCTTGATCCTTATTTGATAATCTCGAGACCTGAGATCAATCTTGGAGAAGATCTTCGCACCTTGAAGACGGTCAAGAAGTTCATCTATTCTTGGAATGGGGTATTTGTTCTTAATGGTTGATTGATTCAACCCTTTGTAATCAATGCATAACCGAAGTGTTCCATCTTTCTTCTTCTCGAACAACACTGGAGCTCCCCATGGTGAACTACTAGGATGGATGTAGCCTTGGTCTAACAGTTGCTTGAGTTGCTCCTTCAGCTCAATTGCTTCTGGGATGGACATTCTATATGGTCTCTTTGCAATTGGTGTAGCTCTTGGCGCTAGCTTGATTTCGTGATCAACTTCCCTTTGAGGAGGAAGTTTTGTTAGCTCTTCAGGAAATATGTCTGCGTACTCCTTTAGCCATGAAGGTTCTTCCCTAGACTCCTAATTTTGATCTAGCTTATTTAGCTTAATCAAATAGACAGGTAGCCCTTTTCTAACTCCTTTTGTTATCTGAGATGCTTTGGCCATTTGAATTTTTGGCTTCCCAGCCTCTCCTTGAGTTGTGACCAATTCCCCTTCAGAATTTCGAAAGGAGACTTGGCCCTTTCCACAGTGAATGTGGGCATCATTATGTTTAAGCCAATCCATTCCGAGCAAACACTCGTGGACACCTAGGTTCATAACCTTGAACTTGACCAAAGTCGACTTTCCACCCAGTAGGAATTCCACCTTAGCAGTTTGCCTGGTACAACTGACCTCACGACCATTTGCTAATTCCACAACTAAGGTGGGTGTGTCTTTTGTGGCTATTCCTAATCTTCTTGCACAGACTGGTGAAATAAAGGAATGCGTATTGCCACAATCAATCAAGGTTTTGAAGCTTTTACCTTGATAATCCGATGGGGTTTGAATCACCGAGAATTGGAAATTCGGGCCTTTCTGTTGGAATTGCCTTCGGGCGGATTATGGAATTGCCTTTGGGTGGATTATGGAATAGCCTTCGGGCTAGATTATATGATGTATTGCAAAGACTAATAAATAAGATCAAATGTTGAAAAGGAACTTGCTTGACATTGTTTTTCTATGTCAATGCTTAAGTTACGTGAAGGAACCAGTTATGAATTGGCTAATTAAGGAAGCCATTTTTGTGTGTCAAACTAAATGTGGTAGGTAATTAGACAACTAAATCAACCCTGAGGAAAGTGCGGTGGATGCGACCATGGGTCCGTCCTATGGAAGGGTGGTCCCGATTGGCCGGGAAATTTTCTCAACATAATTGACAGCAAGGTAACAGTGACCTAGAATCTAGGAAGCTAGAGTCCCGATTTATGCTGTTTTAGGGGAACGGAATGGGACTATGCCTTATGGGCAGAGAGGTCGAGCTTCGCATCCCCTCTCATTTTCCATTCTCCTTGAACCAAGTGTAGTATAAATCTGCATCGACCCTGATGTTTTCGCGTAAAGTAGTTCATCTGGGGATCGACACTAGTTACCTCTGAGGAACTTGACCATTAGGAAAACCCTGTTTCAGGTCGATCCTAAGTGGGAATGGCTGGAATGCTTCTGCTTCGAGGTAGACTCAGGAAGACCTAGATCGCAAAGCCCATGACATTCCGTACGAGTGCTGGGCGGCACTTTCTGGACTCTCTTTCCGATGGGCTGCTAAAACATGTCCTACAAGTGGACAGGTGGACACGTTACAATCCATGAGGAGACAATGGTCCAACTTAGTGAGTACCACACAACAAAACAAGAGGAAGGAAGAAAATGTGGTAAGGGTGGGTGGAGACATAGATTATACACCAATTATGAATGTGTGGATAAAATGCCCAAATGGTACCCAAAGTTTGTGTATGGTGGAGCCTAAGTTTGTGTAATGACAAAAGATTGTGGAGGAGCTTAAATTAGATATCAATGTAGAGTCTATATTTAAAGTAAGAATGGCTAATAGTTCAAGGATTAGATGTTTAGGGATGATAAATAACTTACAAGTAAATTTACTTGGCCAAGTAGTTGTTTTAGGTGTGCATGTGATGCTTGTATGGGTGGAAGGCTATCCAATAATTTTGGGAAGAACTTGGTAAATAGCTATGAGAGCCATCAAAGATTGGTGGAGAGAACTACTAGTGCTCTCTATAGGTAGACCAAGTAGTCAACAAATAAGAAATGAATCAAGTACTGGGAAAATAATAGAAGCAGGACAAAAGAAAGAAGAGGAACAAGAAGAGAGCATTAATTATGAGGAATATACAAAATGTTGGATAGAGACAGAGTATGTATCTAGTGAGGAACAAGATCAAGATTCAGAGGACTTGGACATGGGATTGGACTTATTAGGCATAAGTGTAATAGAAATCCAAAAAGAGAAAGAAACATAGGTATAGAAATTATGGAAATAAAGGGAGTTAAAGTGCCCCAAATTGAATTACAGAAGATTTAACTAAAGAAGAAAAACAACAATATCTCAAGTCATAAATAAGTACCCATAACTATTTTCCACTAAATATGCACACTATGGGAGTAGATACTATACAACATCATATAGATCTAAAACAAGGTGCAAAATTGACTGTGACTGAAAAATTTAAAAAAACTTGGGGTAATACAACAAGAAATCTTACAGAAAGAGGTGCAAAAGTTGTTAGGAGTAGGATTTATATATCTAATGGAGAATTCAAACTGGTTATCAAATTCATTAATAACACCTAAGAAGGAAGGCAAGTGGAAGATATGTGTGAACTTCAAACCTTTGAATGTGGCAACAAAAAAGAGCACTTCGCTTTGCCTTATCAGGATGAAATACTAAATGAGGTAGTAGGACACGAAAGGTATACTATGTGTGATGGATATTCAGGTTATTTCCAATTAAGTGTGGTCCTAAAAAGATTAGAAAAATACAACTTTTATAACTCCATGGTGATGTTTTGCATATACCGAGATGCGATTCAGGTTAATGAATACTTATGCAACTTTCTAAAGGTCCATTGTTTATGCTTTAGCACCTTTCTTGGGGAAGAGTATTAGGGTCTTCTTGGACGATTTTCATGTTTATACATCAAGAATTTTACATGTTAAACTATAGATGAGGTTATGGCCAAACAAGATGTTGTAAAGGCCGAATTAAATCCATCAAAATGTCATATACCATATACTAAAGTATCTTTATTGCTCCTTTATTGGGACATGTAGTGTTAGAAAATGGAATAGAGTCAAATCAATAAAGAGTAAAGGTTTTATTGTTGAAAGAGTTCCCAAGGAATGTTATAGAGCTATTGTCATTAACTCAAAAGGTTAGGTCCTTTTAGATTCATAAACATGTTGTCAAAGTGGCTATGGCCATTGTAAAGGGCAACTTTGAAAGATCCTTTTGAATGGGGGAAAATAGTGTTTGTTACCTATAATTATGCCTTGCAAACTAGACTTAAAAATTCTACATAAGTCCTAATGTAGGAAAATAAGTCTTAGGAGCAGTCATAATGCAAAAAAGGTTGAGGAAATAAGTACGTGAGACCTATATTTTTTGTGAATAGAGTGAAGAAAGAAGGAAAAAAGGGGTACTCAAAGGTAGAAATTTTTTTGTTTGCTATAATTTTGGTAGTGAGGAAATTAAGATCATATTTATTACCAAAACCTTTTGTCATAATGAGGAATTGTAATCTCTTGTCTTTAGTAGTACAAAGCAGAAGCATGTTAAAGAGGTTAATAAAATGGAATATGAAAAATGGAGGAATTCGAGTAAGGGTAGGAAAAGTTTAGACAAAGTGAGATTTTAAGTGCAATTCAAAGCAATGATGAAGTTAAATATGCTAACTTATATAGTGCTCTGCAAGAATGCCTAAATAGGGGCATAAAAAGGTTAGAAATTAAAGGGGATGCATTATTAGTAGCAAGGCAAATACAAGGGATATGGAGAGTGCAGCAACCTAGGTTAAAAGAAAGGCTAGATAAAGTAAGAAAATTCCTTAGAAAACATGAGACATATCACCTACAACATATGTCCAATGATGGAAAATAAGGTAGCCAATGAGTTAACAAAGATGTGGGAGTAGTGAGAATAACTAAAGTAATGGGGGATGAAGGGAGAGAAATTTTGAGTAAGATAGAATAGTTTTTAATCCAAGGAAAAGTACCAAGCTCTATATCTAAGGGATCTAAATATGGGTTTGTAAAGAATGCACTACAACATATTATACTAGATGATCATCTTTATTTAAAAGGTAAATATATGGTCTTAAAAAAGGTACCATGGAGAGGAGAAATTAAATGAGGAAATATGTGGGGGACATTTTGTGGCTATTTCAACTAAGAGAAAAGTACTAATGATAGGGTTAGTGTGGCCTTGTTTAAATAGAGATGTAGTGTATTAATGCCATAGTTGTGAGTCATGACAAAAATATGCAAACAAAACATTAATATATTGAGCCATATCAACCTAAAATATCATATGCTCCTTTTGAAAAATGGAAAATAAATTTTATTGGAACCTATATCAAGCACAATTTCTAAAAAATGCATATATTGATGAAAATTGATGATATGACATGGTGGGCAGAGGCTAAAGGCACTAAAAATGCAACATCATATGTGGTAGTAAAGTTCATATACAAACAAATCTGTTGTCATTTTGAAGAGCCATTAGAAATCTTAACATATCAATTAAGACCTTTAGATCCCAGATACTAGAAGGATTATTCCAAGGATTGTATATGAATCACAAACATTCAACTTCATATTACCCTTAGTGCAATGGGCTAGTAGAATAATTTAATGGGACATTTTGTTAAAATTCTTGGAAAGCTCATGGAAGATTAACTTAAGAGATGGAACCAACATCTAGAAATAGCTTTGTGGGCATATCAAACTACAAAAAAGAGGCAATATTTTTTACATCATATCACCTAGTAATGGGGCAAAAAGCAATAGTACTAGCATACATTATGTTACCAAGTCTTCAATTTATACAATGACATAAGTTGAGTGAGATAGATCAAATGCAAATAAAAATTTTAAGGTTACAAGAGTTATAAGTAGACATGCAACAAGTGATTGAATATTATCAAGAGGAATGTGAAAAAAAGAAAAAGAGGATCAATGGAAAATTAAAACAAAAAGGAACCAAAAAGGTACCCTTGTGATGAGATACAATAGTAGGCTAGATTCAACCTTTCATACAAAATTGGTACCAGGATGGGAAGGGCCCTTTAAGGCAAATTTTTTTTTTCCAATGGAACTTATCATATAGAAAATATGGATGGTACAATATATATTTCAATAGTAAATGTGTTTAGACTTAAACCATATTTCGTAAGAATACAATAAATAAAAAATATGTGTAAAGGGTTATCAATGTACATAGGAATAAGAGGTTTAAAATAAATATGGATCTATGTATAAAAATAAAAGATTTGGTACATAAATGTTTCCCAAAGCTAAAGTATGGGAACAAAAGATGAGGTTTTTTTTCTAAGTGCAAGAATAGGCCCTACATTAAACGTATTTGCTTATATGTTAGGAGAAATATGAGAGGTTGTGGTTTGAATTTTTCATTTTGATAATGCATCTTTAAATGCTGGAAAGAGCTAATAGATGACAAGAGCAACGAAAGCTAAAAATGAGAAATTTTAAGAGAAATAGAGAGTGAGTTCTTCTCAAATTAGTCTTGGCACTCACTGGGAGGGGGCCATAGTTCACTACACTTCACTTGTTTATTGTCATTGCAATGGGGCTTCTTATACTCCTTCCTTTCAACTACTACCATGCCATGGGGAGAAGAAGCACTAGAAAGCACCATCATTGAGCATGACATGGCATGAGGCCCAATGGAGCTATATCGAGTAACCTTAGTAGCACATGCATTAGAGAGATGCACCCTAGAATTGCACTCACCTCTTTGCACATGGACTTTGGAGAAAGTTGTCACTCATTAGTAATTCAAGCATGAGAGAGTAAGGATGATGGATGAGTTGAGGGTTTGGAAGGACTACATCATTAGAGAGAAGGGATTCAAGAAAGGCTCATCATACATGGCCTATTAGGTGAGGGATTGAATTGTAATGTGGGGGGAGGAGCGAAGATACATATTTTCAATGAGGGGTGAGGATTCAAAAAATAAAGACTCTTAAATACAAATGAGCCTATGTATGCATGGATGCATTAGGAAAATCTACTAAGCAGATACCAAATTTTCAATGCATTCATATTCCTTGTATAAGCATGGATTGCTTTATGAAAGGTAGAGCCCAAGTGGAAGCACACAAGGGGAAGCAAGAGCTATGCCAGATAGAGTAAGAGAGCAAGAGAGAGAGACATAAGATGTGGGAACTCCAACTATCAGAGTGTGTGACTAACATTTCCTTATTCAATAGTCACTAAAAGAATAAAGAATAAAGTGATAGCACCCACCACCTATAGTGTATAGGTGTTCAATTCAAGATGTGTGTAGTAAATATAGGGCAACATAGGCACATGTGCCTTTGGTGAGAAGATAACAAGAAAGAAGTGACAAAGTAAAAATGTATATAAAGTACAATAGGATGAAGAATAGACATCATCTTATCCTACACCCATCATCTTCTTAAGGAAGACAAAACGTTTTTTCTTGAGAGACTTTTAGTGAGTAGATCTGTGGGATTGTCATCAATACAAGCTCAATAAAATTTTCATCTACCACCTCCCCAATGAAATGATAGTGCAGCTCAATGTGGTTTGTCTTTGTCATCAATACAATATGAATGTAGTATAGGAGTAACAGTACTACTAAGGTCTACCACTAGATGGCCTACTATAGAGCCTCCTTGCAAGCCTTTGTGGCTGCAAAATACTCTAGTGAAGCACAAGACAAACCAAGGATAAGGGCTCCCTAGGCCCTACATTAAATGCATCACGTTATTGGCTAACCCATCTACATAAATAGCAAGGGATACCCGATGAATACGATGATAAACGATCCTATGCATCCATAATAGAATAGGAAGGTGCTCAATTGCTTCCTGACTCATAACCTAAACTATTCGTCAGCAACCAAAATAGGATGTGAGAGCAATAAGAAGACCCCAAAGTAGTCCCAAGATAATGTTAGAAGGTAATTGTAAGAGCTCCCTTGGACCACAATTGAAAAAGACATCTTCAACAAAAGCATAATTGGCCTAGGAATCCACAAAGAAATTCCACTATGAAGAAACTAGCTGACAAGTCACCATCTCAAATATATGCAACATATCCAAGGCTGCATGACAATACATCTGTAAGATGGGATCCCACATACTCTAGGTCCCATTCAACTGATTGATCACTAACTACAAGTCTAGTAACGTGTTCGCTCGTCCACTTGTGAGACACATCTTAGCAGTCCATGGGGAAGTGAGTCTAGAAAGCGCCACCTGGCACTCGCAAGGAATGTCACAGGGTTTGCGATCTAGGTCTTCTCGAGTCTGCCTTGAGTGGAAGTATCCGGCCGTTCCCACTTAGGACCGACCTGAAGTTAGGGTTTCTTTCCTATCAGCAAAGTCTCTAGGAGGTAGCTAGCGTCGAGCTCCAGATGAATCACTTTGCGTAGGAACAACAGATTTGAAGTGGATTTATGCTGCACTTGGTTCATGGAGAATGGGAAACGAGAGGGATGCAAAGCTCAACCTCTCTACCCAAAAGGCATAGTCCCATTCCGCTCCCCTAAACTAGCATGAATCGGGATTCTAACTCTACCGATGCTAGGTCTTCATAGTCTCGTTATTACGTCTTTTGAGAAAAGTTTCCAGCTAACTGGGACCACCCTTCCGTAGGACGCGGACCCAAGTCTCGTCCACCGCACTTTCCTCGGTTTGCTTAGCTATCTAATTACCTACCACATTATGTTTGACATGCAAAAGCAGCTTCCTTAATTATCCAATTTAAACACAAGTTCCTTCACGTAACTTAGGCACTGACACAAAAATAATGTCAAGCAAGTTCCTTTCTCAAATATCTGATCTTTATTTATCATAGTCCTGGAATACATCAAGTATCATGCCCGAAGGCTAACCCAGCAATCAACAGGATTGCTGCTCCAAGTTTTGCCCGTAGACTAGTACATGGGCCTCGAGATCCCATCTCGAGTCATGTCGGCCTCTTGTGTGGGATCTAGAGGCAAGGAATTTATAGCCAGAGCCTCTCCTGGCACCCAAGCGTCCTCCCACTCCAAGCAGCACCCACGGAGAGACCTCTCACCGCAGGTTCGGTCCATATACTCGGCGCGGCTAACAACTCCCTTGGATAGGGCCAAGCAGGAAATCAGAGGTAACTGAACCTACCTCTCTCTCCAGGCTTTTAGCTTGAAGCATTAAGTGTTTTGCCTTGAATTAGTTCCTTGAGTAAAGAAGTTCAAACAGTGTACCTAAGTGTACAATCACGATCATTACAGTGGTCGTTCATACGACCAACGGCTAAGGTGTGATTCCTTTTTTCTGAATGCTCCCAGCATTGGATCCTGGATCGTTCACGACTTGGCGAGATTCCAGGGGATTGGCAAGCTAGGTTGCTCGTTTCTCCTTTTTCTTTGGGTTAGGGCTTGTACCCTACCGACCCTAATTGTCCTTACCTTAGGTCTCCTTGTAAAATAGATCATGGACAATCCCGTCGTCCTCGGTTGGTCAACTTGCTGGTTGTCTCCTAGATCCCTTGAAGTACCTATGTACCTCTATCTTTGATCTTAATTGATCAAGATTGTCTATCCCCTTGACCATGGTTAGTCAAGATGGTTCTGTTTAGAACAGTTCCTACTCTGTCTTAAGTGTAATCTTCTTAGGCCCTCTTAATAATGCTCACATGCACTAAGCTTTTACCTATCCCTCTTGAAGTCACCAAGGACTTTGACATGGGTCGCATGGATCTCAGTCCCATTTGGTAAATTACAAACAACATTGAATTTCCCCAACAACTTTAATGCACGCAACGTAATGCCATGCCTTCATTTCAATGCTCAAAATTTTGATATAATCCATTCGATATTTTATGCCACACATGCGAAGGTATTTTCTATGCATGCAATCTTAACATTATCCTCTATGTAATTATTTACATGATCTATAGCCTTCTTGAATGATCCGATCTTTATAACTTTAGGTGATTATTGTATGAGTCTAGCTTTAATCTTTTTTGCAGTTTATTACATGTACCTTAAAATCCATCTTGCGATACGGAGATGCACTCTGTTTCTTTCATTGTCCTCTAAAATGCATTTTAAGCAAGAACTTGTGCAAGGAGCAATTCACTTTATGCAAGAATTCATGTGAGACGTTTTTGGTAATTTACAATGCAATTATCTAGTCAATTTCACCTATTATGAAGTCATCTTACAACGAAAATTATCTTATTTGTTACATACATCACAACTTAGTTCATACCTAGGAGATTATTAATCGCGCAACTAATGTGATGCATGTGAATATGATTTTCACCATGATAATTATAAGCTATGATTTAATAATAGAGCAACCTGGGTTTGGAGTGATGTCTTGATTCCAATGGTACTCACGCCTGATAAACCGTTTGCGGTAGCGGTGCCATCTTGATTCGAACCTCCATCCACACTTGCAGGGTTTTTGGCCATCCTTGTGGAACTACGCTTTGGGGCCATACTCAAAGACGTGTGTATGAGAGATAGAATTCTCGCACTCTCCTATGCAAAATTCTTGCCGCCTCTCCTTGAGTGGAGAAAAGATAGTGGAGGGGAGGGGTGTATTTTCAGAAATGTTGAGGGGTGTGTGACCTCCCTTTAAGGAGGGGGGAAGAAGAACCTTCCAAAGCTTTCCCCTCCCCCTCTCTCTCTCTCTCTCTCTCTCTCTCTCTCTCTCTCTCTCTCTCTCTCTCTCTCTCTCTCTCTCTCTCTCTCTCTCTCTCTCTCTCTCTCTTTGTGATGATCACGAGGGGGGGCTGAAATCACGGCCAGGGGGGGCGGCACCTACTGAAGACCACAAGGGGGGGCTGTTGCTTGATGACGAGGGAGGGGGGCTGCGTGCTGACAACCAAGGAGGAGGGGGGGTTGTGCTACCTTTTATAGGGGGGAGGATGTGGGCTTCACAAGGGGGGGAAGACGGCCGTTAACATCCGCCACCCCTTCCACCTCGGAGGCTGCATGCCCCCTTCTCATTCCTTACTCCCTCTCTCTCTTTCTCTCTCCCTGCCATGCAGTCAACAGGGGGAGGGAGGGAGAGAGTAAAAATATTTAAGTTAAATTTAAAAAATTTTAAGGGGTGGTTCTCATGGGGGGGAGGCATAGGAGGTATGGGGGGGGGGAGATATTACAAGTCCCCTTTCATTAATAACTGACGGATACCACCAGATCGGGCTACATTCAGCCCCATAATCAAGGCCTTGTATTTTGCCATATTATTAGTAAAAGAGTGTGCTAAATGTACTCCCATTTTCATAACAACCCTACATTGAGGATCTTTAATGACCACACCAACACTAGCATGTTTAGCAGGCCCTTTAGAAGCTCTATCGAAATACAAAGTATAGACCTAGTCTTCAGTGATAGGCCATGTCATACTAATCAGCTTACTCATAGTACTGATGATAATCAAAGTTAAGCCAAGAGAGAGAATGTATAATATGTACAATCCCTCCTTCCTCGCTGAACTTGATAGGAATACTTGTAAGCATCCTGTGACAGTGGTGGGGCAGTAGACCTTAATATTCCATGTGAAAGATCTATCTTGCCCCTCAATAACCTGATAACCTTTACTCCAACAGATCACTCGACCTTGGTGGTAATGCTACTCTAAATATGGATGCTCAAGATAAGGAATGGTTCTTCCCATCTGATTGTCTTTGTACCTACTATAAGTTAAAGTTGAATCATAAAGAACCTATGCAAGCACCAAGTCTGATGTCAGCCCTTACATGTAGTAAGGCTTCAACTTATTAAAGTCAACTTTATTTTTAAACTCTATCCCCTACAAGTCTGTTAAAAGGACTGTAGAGCCATTCTTTCCTATACGCACAATTTTATACAACCCATCCCATTTGGATTCTAGTTTACAAGGAAGTAGCTCACGACAAGTCAGACAGTTTATGCAGATACCTAGAAAGCCTCATTTGGATATAGTTAGACGTATATTGAGGTATGTGAAGTCTACTTTACATTATGGACTTTTTTATAAGGAAGGTAAGGATGTACAGGTCTTTGGATACATAGATGCAGATTGGGCTGGTAGCATGTTAGACAGAAGATCTACAAGTGGATTCATGTTTTTCCTTGCTAGTGCAACAGTTACATGGAGCAGCAAAAAGCAACCTACATTTGCTTTATGGAGTACAGAGGCTGTGTATAGAGGTGCTGCTATGGTAGCATGTGAGATGGTATGGCTGCAAAAGTTATTAGATGATTTGGACGTGTAGGGAGATGGTCTAGTTGTCATTCATTGTGACAATGTGAGCAGCATACAGCTAGCTAGGAATCTAGTGTTCCATGCTAGGACAAAACACATTGAGGTGCACTACCACCTTGTGAGAGAGAAGGTACTTGTAGGAGAGATTGGCTTGGTATATGTCAGCACGGGAGTGCTGAGATGGCAAGCTCAACACGTGCGGACATCGATGATAGACCACCTGGCTAGATGAGTCTGCGTGTCTACACTTAACACGTTGGTGGTCATTATGATACTCACATGGCCACTGACTTATCACTTATTATATTTAGTTTGTTACACCTACCTATAGCTGGCAAAGACATAGCACCAATCGATTAGTGTAGTTGGTTATGCACTGTTTGACTTAGTAGGCCACTTTCCTTTATGTTGTATCTTATCTATAATTTGTGTACATTATATAGTGTCTGGAAGAAGAAGAAAAAACCAGCAAGAAAACGTTTTGGCCTCCATCTCTCTTCTTGTGTTCTTGAGTGAGCTTCCTCTTGTGTATATAGTGTGTGTTTGGCACGTAGCTCAAGCAAGTCTCCCCACCATGCGATTCTTGACAAGGTTCACCGTATGTTGCATGAAATATGTGCGGGAGTTTGCGAAAGTTGCTCGTTTCACATGGACACTATTCGAAATGGGAGCAAGTTCAAGATCCATTCAAGACAACAGTTTTGATGACAAAGGTCTAGTATATTGCAGGCAGTTCTATTCCAAGTACAAATCCAAATCTAGATTACAATCCCAAAGCTCAATCAAGAGAGCTAAACCCATAGCCATAAATGCCAAGTCGAGTATTTAATCCAAGCCAAGTTCCAAGTAGATAGATCTTCAGCAGCTTGCAAATGAACTTGCTTTCAATCCATATGCCGAGGATGATGTTTGTAGCTTACAAGCACGAATTACTATCAACTTCGTATTTTGCAATCCTTCTAGTAACTAATGGTTGAGCTAACTTCTCTAGGAAGAAAGGACAAAGATATGAATCAAGCTGACAAGAATATCACAACTTCATGACAATAATAGAACACAATATTAGTGAGTTTGGGAATTTCCCAATTTCCATTTTTTGAATATGATATTCTTTTGGGTGGCTTGAGTCGATAGCAAAAAGAGCTTATGCAACACCATGCTGTCCATTCAAATAGCCATAATCAACAAAACCTCCCAAAGCTTCAATCCATCTTCTTTCCACCATACAAGACGGCTTGTGATCCCTTATTGTGACAACAACCTTTTCTTCTTTTCTTCTCCTCTACAAACATCCAACATTATTGTAGCTTGAAGAAAGACTAAAACTAAAGGTGATGGTATATTGGTGAAGAAGTGATATGAGAGGAAAGAATTGGCTTTAATGATCTAAAGGATGATTCAGATGAAGCTTCTCTTCTTCAACCACTTCGATGAATGCTATGAGCCCTTCAAATCAGTTTTACTCCCTTCTTGTGTGAGTTGCTGCCACTTGCAGAAGATTACCGTCAATTCCCTTGAAGCTGAATCATCTGATCCAGCTCTGGATTCTAAACTACAATACCATTGCAGTAGAACTCTTTCTTGAAATCCTTGAGAATATTGTTTTAGTTATACTCTTGTTGAGATATCGAGCTCCACTCGTGATACGCCAGGGTGACCGTTGTGTATTTATGTCACCGACTTGTCAGTTGCAGGCGCGGTTGGTACACCGCCCATGAATAATAGCTACATGATAGCTATCCTTATCTACTCTAGTTCGTGGCTCACTTAGTATGCTACCTTAGTTAGTTGAGTTTGGTTTTGAGACCCATATAGAGGGTTCTTCTATTTCTTTGTACTAGAGTTCTTTTGGCTTCCACAACTAAGAAGAGAAAAACTGTTTTCAGCCTCCACCCTTGTGTGTATTCCCCCATTGTGCAAGCAAGAAAGCTACAAGTGAGACTCCTTCCTTCTCTCCCACAATCTTGACATGGTATCAGAGCCTTGTTCGTGGTAAGGAGCTCAAGAAAGCAAGCCAAGCTCGCGGTGGTCTGGTAAGAGGAGCAATGTTGCTTTCATTTTCTGTTTTGGGAGCAGATCTCTGCAGGTAGCACAGCCGGAAATTGCAGGAGTGCATTGTCTCAGGTTGAGACGCCCTTCGCGGTGAAGCAAGAGGGCAGTATATGCTGCGGGTATGAGCTTTAGCTCTCGGCGACCCTATTTTTTTGATTTGAGGCCATTTCGGGGCCTGTTTTGAAGGCGAAAGTTTTCTGCAAGCACTCAGGAAAAGGCCCTGTTTTATGCTGTGCGACCACTGTTCTACAGGTCGGTGAAAAGTTACCACAGAGATTGCATCGTATGCTTGTGTGCAGAGACATTGGGAGTTACAGAATCATCCCTTTTGCCTGTTGATGCAAAATTGTCACTAGGAAGTGACTGTGTGGTCAAATACCACTTTCGCCAGTTTTGCAGATTTGCCCTTGTGATGGTGAAGCTGTGTTTTTTGCAGTGACAGAATTTTTTGCAGTATTCTGTAATGGCGTCTGATTCTCTTTCACAGATTGTAACTGAAAAGCTTGACAAGAACAACTTCCAAGCATGGAAGTTTAGAATGACGAATTTCCTTATGGGAAAAGGATATTGGGAATTTGTTGTAGGAAATGAAGAAGAACCAGTTCTTCCTGATGTTCCCAATCAACAGCAAATGCAGGCATTCAAAGCATGGCATGAGAGAGCCAGGAAAGTTATGTACTCGCTGTCTATCAGTATTTCAGACTCTATGATTGTGCATATTCAGGATGCAAGTACGCCAAAGGAGGCATGGGATACTTTGTCAAAAATGTATAGCACAAATACGCAAGCCAGGAAAATGCAGCTCAAGCAAGAGTTGCATAATGTGCAAAGAGAAAATATGAGCATCAATGACTACCACATGAAGGTGAAGAAGATTGCAGATGCACTTGCTTTCATTGGATCACCAGTGGAAGATGATGATTTACTTTCTGTGACCTTGAATGGTCTAGGAAAGGATTATGCACAGTTTCGGACATCCATTTCAGTTCGTGAACGATTTCCTGATTTTGAGGAGTTGATTGCTCTTCTAATTTCTGAGGAGCAGAGAAATGGTGGTGCATCTTCTTCAGGAGGAACTTCAAAGGAAGCTGTCTTCTACTCAAATGCTGGAAGAGGTAGAGGCAGAGGTAGAGGAGGCCGATTTGGAGGCCGTGGTAGAAATCAGAATATGCAGCAAACTCAAGAAAACCAGTCCTATGGAGGAGGACGTGGTAACTCTAGAGGCAGGGGGAGCCAAAGAGGTCGTGGTGGATGGCAAAGAGGCCAAAATGCAAACAGAAATGAGCATTTGTTCATGGTGCAGCACATGAACAATTCTATGACAAGTGCAGAAGAAAGCAACGATGTATGGTATGTTGACTCAGGTGCGTCAAACCACATGACAGGTCATGCAGAATGGATGGAGGATGCAAGGAAAATGGAAAAACCAGGATTTGTGGAGACTGGTGATGATACTGCACATCCGATTGTGCAGATTGGAAAAATTCATTTGTCTATGCAGGATGGGAAAAAGAAATACCTGTCTGATGTATTTCATGTCCCGAATATCACCAAGAATCTGGTTTCTGTTGGTCAAATGGTTGAGCAGGGCTTGCAGGTCAGATTTAATCCTCATGGATGCTTTGTTGAGGATATGAAAAATAAAGGTCGCTTGATAGAAAAAGGAAAGAAGAAGGGCAGAATGTTTACGTTGGATGCAGACATGTCTGAATTGAGTGCAGCAATGTTTGCACATGGGACCGGTGTAGTTGCAGATATTGATATCTGGCATAAACGCATTGGTCATGTTAATGTACAGCGACTTAAATCAATGCAGGCCCAAAATATTGTTGCAGGATTGCCCAAATTCAAGGTTGCAGAAATGCATAAGGTATGTGAAGCCTGTCAGTTTGGAAAACAGGCAAGGAAACCATTTCCTAGACATGTTCAAGAGAGTAAGAAGCCATTGGAATTAATCCACTCTGATGTGTGGACAACTAAAGCTGCATCTCTTGGAGGCTGTCATTATTTTGTCAGTTTTATTGATGACTATAGCAGAAAAGTTTGGGTGTATTTTATGAAAAAGAAAAGTGAAGTTTTTGGGCATTTCAAAACTCTTAAAGCTATGGTTGAAAAAGAAACAGGCCTGCAGATAAAATGCCTAAGGTCAGATGGAGGGGGAGAGTACCTCTCAAATGAGTTTGCAAGGTTCCTGCAGGAACATGGCATAAAGCAGCAATATTCATGCAGTCATACCCCACAACAAAATGGAATTGCAGAAAGGAAAAACAGGCATATTGGAGAGGTATCTCGTGCCATGCTCAATGAAAAAGACTTGCCAGATTTTTATTGGGCTGAAGCAGTTGCTACAGCAGTCTACTTAATGAACAGGACTCCCACTGCAGCAATACATGGAATGACTCCAGAGGAGAGTTATACTGGTAGGAAACCAGATATTTCTCATTTGAAAATTTTTGGTTGCATTGCCTATGTACATGTGCCAGATGAGTTGAGATCCAAGTTGGATCCAAAAGCTGAGAAGTGCATCTTTATTGGTTACTCTCTGCAACAAAAAGGGTATAGATGCTATAACCCTTCTACTCGTAAGTTTACAGTGAGCAGAGATGTTGTTTTTGATGAGATGAGTAGCTGGTATAAACCAGTAAATATGATTGATGATGTAGATGCACAAAATGGTAATGCTGCACATAATTCACAGCAGCAGTCACAAAATATTAGTGGACCTGGAGCGTCCTCTAGCAGTGGTTCACATTCTTTGCCATGGACAGGCAGATTGAGATCAGGAGAATCTTCTCAAAGCAATGCAGATAGTGGTATGCAGGTATCACAAAAAGGAAAAGAGAAGGTTGATCAGCCCATGTTTGATGTGAATGCAGGTCACTCTTATGTGGATGGTGAATCCAGTGGCTCAGAGCAGAGCATTGATGATGAGTTGGGTATTCCTTCTATTGTTACACCTGGAGTAAGGAAGACCAGGGATGTTTTGAGAGCACCTGGGAGTGAACCTACTTTGCGCAGGTCTACGAGAGCTAGGTATCCTGTGGATAGGCTGAAATATGATGGATTTACAGCCATTCACTATGCATATATGGTCAAAGTGATACAGGAACCAGAACCCACTTCTTTTGAGCAAGCCATGGGAAAAGAAAAATGGGAGAAAGCCATGGATGAAGAAATGGATGCCTTGGAAGCAAATGCTACATGGGAATTGGTACCTTTGCCTAAAGGTAAGAATGCGATTGGCTGTAAGTGGGTTTATAAGGTGAAGCACAATGCAGATGGTTCTGTGAACAGATACAAGGCAAGATTAGTAGTCAAGGGGTATGCACAAACATATGGCATTGACTATGAAGAAACATTCAGTCCGGTTGCAAGGATGGCAACGGTAAGAGCAGTCATTGCTATGGCTGCATCAAAGGGATGGTCTTTACATCAGATGGATGTAAAGAATGCCTTCTTGCATGGTGATTTGCAAGAAGAGGTCTATATGGAGCAGCCACCAGGTTATGTGCATGCTGTTCATCCTGAGTTTGTTTGCAGGTTGAAGAAAGCCTTGTATGGCTTGAAGCAAGCACCTAGAGCATGGTCTGACAAGATAGGACAGTATCTTGTCACTATTGGCTTTCAGATTTCCAAGGCAGATTTCTCACTTTATGTGAGAAAAACAGAGAAAGGTATTATGCTACTTGTCATTTATGCTGATGATTTGATTATGACAGGTGACAGTGATGAAGATATCCTTCATGTGAAAATGCTATTGAAGCAGAAGTTTGAGATGAAGGATTTGGGAGAGCTGCGTTATTTCTTGGGCATTGAGGTGATTAGATCACCAAGTGGGATACAGCTCTTGCAGAGGCAGTATGGATTGGACATGCTGTCCAAATATGGGATGACAGGCTGTAAGCCTATTTCAGCTCCTTTGGAGCAGAATGTGAAGCTGAGCACAGATGCAGGTGAGCTTCTGGAAGACCCTACTATGTACAGACGCATAGTAGGAAGTTTGATTTATATGACTATTACCAGGCCAGATTTGAGCTATGCTGTTGGATTGGTAAGTCAGTTTATGCAGGCTCCAAGGAAACCACATTTGGATGCGGCTAGACGCATACTCAGGTATGTGAAGTCCACATTGCAGTATGGACTATTTTATGAGACTGGGGTTCAGATACAGTTGCATGGATACACTGATGCTGATTGCGCTGGTAGCATTTCTGATAGACGATCTACCAGTGGATATGTGTTCTCTTTTGGGAGTGCTGCAGTCACTTGGAGCAGCAAGAAATAGCCTACAATTGCGTTGTCGAGCACAGAGGCTGAGTACAGGGGTGCAGCAATGGCTGCATGTGAGGTAGCTTGGTTGCATAAGCTACTTTATGATATGCATCAGTCTACAGATGGACCAGTTGTCATTTATTGTGACAACATGAGTAGTATACACTTGGCAAATAACCCAGTCTATCATGCTAGAACAAAGCACATTGAGGTGCATTATCACTATGTGCGAGAGAGGGTTTTACTAGGTCTTATTGATCTAGTTTATGTCAGCACAGAGGATCAGGTAGCTGACATATTCACGAAGGCATTGGGCGCAGAGAAGCTGCGCAAGTTCAGAGACCTGCTTGGTGTGCAGGAATTGGGATTGAGCTCGAGGGGGAGTGTTGAGATATCGAGCTCCACTCGTGATACGCCAGGGTGACCGTTGTGTATTTATGTCACCGACTTGTCAGTTGCAGACGCGGTTGGTACACCGCCCATGAATAATAGCTACATGATAGCTATCCTTATCTACTCTAGTTCGTGGCTCAGTTAGTATGCCACCTTAGTTAGTTGAGTTTGGTTTTGAGACCCATATAGAGGGTTCTTCTATTTCTTTGTACTAGAGTTCTTTTGGCTTCCACAACTAAGAAGAGAAAAACTGTTTTCAGCCTCCACCCTTGTGTGTATTCCCCCATTGTGCAAGCAAGAAAGCTACAAGTGAGACTCCTTCCTTCTCTCCCACAATCTTGACAACTCTTTCTTCAGTCCTTGAATTGTTGTCAAGCTTTTCCTACCATTCTGCTCTTGAATGCGTACATGCTCATAATCCTTAGATCCAACACCAAAATCATCAACATTCACCTCTGCGAAGGAATCAAAAGCACTAGGGGTCTGGAAATTTAGATATGACATGAACTTGACTAATCAAAGATTGTCAACACTTCCACAAGCCAAGATCGATCAACCTTGACAACAGGTGACCGGTAGGCAAGAAGGTCTCTGCATTGTCTCTCCTCTCACCTCTTTCTTGCAGAGTCAGGTTCGAAAGCTCTTCCTCACATTACATCTCGTTGTTGTGATTACCACCTTTATATCTACAAAAAAAAAACAATGCTAATTGCATTTCAAAAGCTTTCAACTATGTTTTCTAGCTTTAGTCGTAGTCGTTTAGCTTTTTCTTACTAATATATTGAATCACTTTTTGTCATGATTGCCAAATATGGAAACCCATATTTTGATTCATGCTAAAGATCGATAAAGCTTCCTCAGGTTGCTGCAGTAAGTTGTTCCATCTCTCCATATATCAAATCCTAGGAAGTACACTCGTGTGAATAAGACTAGCTACGTAGGCCCAAATTTCCTTGTAGTCCACACTTCCATTTGAACTCGATTCTAAGACATATTTATAGTGAAAAGCTAAATCTGGTTAGCTTCCCTAAAAAAATTGACGACCACCCTAATTGTTGAGTATTTCGAATTAGCTTCCACTCTTTGTCATAGATCCTTTTAGACCAAGTTCATGGACTATTTCATGAACAAGGATTCGATAATTTTCAATAGTAGTCTCTTCCTTCTCTATGCCATTACTAAAATGATTAGATGGTGACGAAAAAAATTCTGACAAGAGCCGTTTTATCCGTAGAGCGACATTGTTTTTCTTCGTTTCAATATAAATATTGTCATCTTATGCATCTTCTGTCCCCGGGTTTTTGATAGACTCATTCCAAGATGTTGCTTCAGTTTAAGTAACTGTTCTTCATGTTTTTCTTTCATGACTTTGGATTAGATAGAGTTCATATGGTCGTAATAAAAATCCCATACAAATCCGGCATTCCCACTTGTGTTGACATTAAAATGCATACACTAAAAATCCTTGTCATCATTTTAGAAGTTTTAGGATACATAAACAATGTAGACACACTAGAAAGCATTCATATGAGCTACCACACACACAAACATACACGCAGGCTATTTGCACTTGAGTACTACTCAATGAATACAAAAAATTTAGGATGGAACCAAGCAATCAAATTTTCAAACAGACTATTCAAACTGAACGGCAAAAAAAAAGACACACACAATGGAAAACAAATTTGTAATGACACTGACTAATGAGTTCAAATTCCTTGTGAAAAACTCTGCCCTCAAGTTTGTAGTGGTGAACCCACAGCATCACAACACTGTGTTATATGGATTTCAGACATACCTATCCTTTTCTTTTTCCTTTATGCCTCAGGGTTCCTTAACTACCTCACAACTAATAGGAATTATTGGAAGTAGGTGCCTAGCAAGCTAATAGGACACGGTCACTAGGGATACCACTAAGAAAAATCTTTACATGCCCGACAATGTATTTGTAGAAGATGGCATACCCTCTCTAGAACTAGCTAATCTAATCTTGGGACTTCATGCATTGACTACCGGTCCTTAACAAAGAAAGATGTATCTCCAAATACACATACATACACAATCTTCTTAAAGAGAAAGAATTCAACAAGGAAAGACACCACGTGGATTGGCCACAAGAAGCTTATACATAGCAATTGACTCCCTCTAGGTGCTTCTTCAAACCTATTTGGTGCAACACTAAAATAAAGAACCATTAAACACACCTACACCCACTAGACCCATGGACTTGAAGTGGCCCTATTAGCCTAACAAAATATAACATTTATGTCCAAGATAACTAGCCCTCTTCACCTAAAGAGAATAGGGCATTTTGATCTATCAAATACACGATCTTCTTAGCATATATATTGCATCTTATCATACTAACCATGATAAATAAAAAATGACATAAGATGCCATGACTAGCCTCATGCTACATATGAAAGTTAGCTTATTGTAATCTGATCATCGAAGTTTAATTTTGGGATTTTTATATCCACAAGTCTAAGCCTTCCCACTAAAACATCGATATGGGCTATTGCTTCTTGGGTGCTATTAGCTAAATGAATGATCTCATTGGGCTCATATGTCTCACCTTGATTTTCATTCAAATAGATTGGTCATTCGAGCTTCCTAAATACCCTTCCTACAAAGAGAATCATAGATTTATGCTCATTTAAACCTTTCCTATTTGGATTATTGCATATGTTAGTGTTACAACCCAAACTAGGTAGAGTTTCATTCCTAAGCTCATAATGTAGATGCATCCTAGAGTGGTGCATATTGTTAGATGTATCATTATTGTCTTTAATCTCATCCACTTGGGAATTGACCACGGTATGTCCACGTGGAATTCTTGGCCTTTCATTTAATACACCAACTTCACTTTTAGAGATTTTGGGACTCAAAATCCATCTCACATTCCTTTTTATATTCTTATACTGTCTCAATTTTCCACATTAGTCTAATGGACTCCATGCATACTTATTACTATGACCAAAGAGCCTCACATACTTATGACTTCCATCCAACATAGGTGGACCTTTGGCATTCTACATCTTCTTCATAGGGTATGCCTTTATTTGCCTTTGTCCACATTACAACTTCTCACTCATAGGCATCATGCTCTTACTAAGAGGAACAACATCCACCCAAAATCATGATTCACTTGTAGATGGCAAATGTCTCTCAAGAGCCTTTTCATGAGCAAAATGAGAACCACTCTCGTAGGATGCTCATCTACACTTGCAGACCTAATGATTCTATCGATTTTGTCTTCATAGCCACCTCTCATGGAAGTGTTGTAATCCCTTCTAGGACTTCCTTGGCTTGGAACCTTTCCACTAAGAGGCATACTATCAATGCACAGGAGTTTTGCTACAGTAACCAAGAGCAAGCTCACAAGCTCTCATAGGACTCTCCCTTTCTCTTAAGATCTTGCATGCAAGAGATGGCCACACAGAGAAGAAAATGAGACTGTGAAGAAGAAGATAGATAAGTCTACTTTGCATTAGTCGATGGAATCGTTACAATAAGATTTTTCTCACCATATATATGTGACCTTTGATTTAAGATTTGGTCCCAACCTATGTTTCAAGGATATCCCAATACCCGTGGTCTCTTCATGCCTACCTATCCCGAGGGGTCCACTAGGGTGCCACATGCGTGTAAGGGAGGGGGGTTATTTAAGGGAAGGAAGGTACATTTTATAAGGTAAGGTCCCATAAATAGGGGGTGGACAAGGGGTATTTTCATATATTTCTTGCACGCAGGTGACATCTCCTTATTACTACTAGTGAATCCCCTGTGCTACCTATAGAGTCTTATGACTCTTCTAGATATCCTAACTCAGTCCACTCGTGTGCCCTTAAATATGCACAAATTTACAATTTGCATGGGAGTGATCCTGATGCTCAAGAATGATTTTACAAAAAAAAAATTTCCTTCTTGATACTGAATTTAATTCCTGATTTTTCTAGAGCACTCAATGCCTTCATGTTATTTTTGTATTTTTCTTTGAATTTAACCAGTTGGACGTGGCTAGTATATCTTCACACCATCACTTTTGGGTTCTCCTTGATCCTTGCATATTATAATAATATATGACAATTAGTCAAAAGTTATCGATAGGAAGTTAGTGCGATGTGGCATTATCAGTTATAAACTGATGGGCATAGGTTTACAATTTAAGCGATGTTGAGTTACCAATTTAAAACTTAAACAATGTGGAGTTACCAATGAGGCAGAAGTGGAGTTACAACTCAATCAACATGGAGTTATTGATGTGGATTTATGTTATAATCGATGGCAATAGGCTTACAATTAATGATTTTAAAGTGATATTTTGATTGTAATAGTTCAAGAAAGTTTATTGATCCATGGAACTGGAGAGACCATGTCCCAAGAAGCAGCTTGTAATTAAGAAGAATATTACTGATAAGCAAGAAATTTCAAAAAAAGATAAACTCGTGTATATTTTATATCTTTGCATTCGATGCCCTCCTAATAACAACACCATATGTGAAACAAGAGAGCCTCCAAGGATTTTTGCTAGAGGCCCATGATGAATATCAAGTTCCCACTTTTCACTTCTTTTAACACTTGTTGCTTCTTTTTGTATATGTTCATTGCTTACTAATTCCTTCTTTTGTAGCTCTTTTACAAAAAAGGCTAACATTACCCCCTCCTAGACAAGTGCTAGTCCCTAGTGAAGTTCTTGGGACTTGCATAGAATGGTCATAGGAAGATAAGAAGTCCCATGGTAATGAAGGAAGGAGTGGTTGTTGGTGGTTACTCTTGCTCTTCACAATACCTACATGGAAAAGTTGTGTGCAATGAGCGGGGTGTAAGTGGGTGGATGGGTGATTGGGAGATGGGTTTGCACTAGGTGAACCGACATTCCCTAGGTCTGTCTCACACTTGAGGACCCAATCAATGTGGTTTGGGTGCAATGAGGTGGTGTTCAGAGTAAAAAGTCTGCCAATATCTTAGGATCTCCTACCCTTGAGAACCCTGAATGACTATGAGGGAAGAGGGGGTTGAAATAAGAGGGAAGGGGGTTTTGGAGGTTGAAAAGGGATCAATGAATCACAACCACATGCAAATTTCCATGTGGCAATCCCGAAGTATGGTCTTCTTTCTTTTCGTTTTTTCTTTGGAAACTATTTCTTGCCTCTCCTTTGATCTTGGACTGATGGAAGTAGGGGCCTCATGGATTTATCAAGGAAGGCCTTGCTCATCATGTGTGTCTTAAATTGAGAAACAAGTATTCACCATTTTTTAGGACAAGAAGGGATGATTGCAACTAGTGACATGGCTTTTGTTCATATCCTCCTCCAAAGGTTCAAGCAGTAGGCAAGTAACATGGCAGCTTGGAGTAGGAGCCTAGCCATGGCATACCATTTATTCTCACATTTATATCAAAAAACAAGAAGTGGAGTCCCCCCTTCCTTAGCTGCTTTCTTTTGACATAGCAACCAGCATCAAGAGCTTCAAATAGTAACAAGTTGTCACAAAGGCTACATTTGGGCAATTTTGATATATGTCTACAAACTTCTTGAATGACGGCACCAGGTCCAACTCTTGAAGCTTGAGGCAGGTCAACTAGCTTCGACATTGAGTATTAGGGAAAAGTGGTACCTTCCATGTGTGTCATGGTTGTAATCAACACCATGTCTTCATGGGTAGGATAAATGCACGAGATCTCCTCTTTCCCGAAGTAGTGCTCCATAGAAGGCCATCCATGCCTCATTGCTCTCCTCAAGGTAGTCTGTCGCCAAGCTAGCAATGAATCAAAGCTAGCACCAGTCTAGGATTTTCAAACACCTTATTCTATCAGTACCTTGCCTCCTCTCCTCAACATGAGTCAAGATCTTGTAGCTTTTGATCTAGCCATCTCATACCTAATATTACCCCAATCTTAATTACCTACTTCATGATGCTCATTGAGAGTATCTACTTGAGCTTTGTTCTTTTGTTGAAAACAAAAGTCATCAATGTGTCCCATGACTCCATTCTTTCTAGGGCTCATATCTCTTCTTCGTAGTGTTTGTGCTGACTTTTTGTGGTTCTCACAAGAAGGGTGCCTTCAGTACTTGTTGTGGCTCTACCCTAAGCTTCAATTCCACTTCACGTAGTTGTTTTTGCCTACACTATTTTGGGTCTCTATTTGCACCTGAAGAGGATGACACATCAAGTGAGTGCTTTGGCTATTGTTGTGCATGGGATGGTTCGAGATCATCTTCACCATCCCAATCAATTGCTGGTGTAATGAAGAGTCACACTCCTTGTCAATCATGAATCCTAATCTTACTTGTTGCTCCCTTGTGAGGCCTTCTTATTCAAGCTGCTAGGCCACTTCATCTCGAGTGGGCTCATATTTCGGTAGTTGTAGTAGTGGCCCAAGGTATTCTTTGGAGGGATTTTTTGGCCACTTGGAGACAGCCTAGTGTAGCACTAAAACAAAGAGCTATTAAATGCATCCACATCAAATAGACACATGACCCTCCATGACTTAAAGAGAATAGGTCATTTTTATCTATCAAGTACATGGTCTTCTTGGCATGTATATTGCATCTTATTAGGCTAACCAAGATAAACCAAAAATGACATAAGATGTGAGGGCTAGCCTCATGCTACATGTGCAAGTTAGCTTATTGCAATCTAATCCTCGAAGTTTAATCTTGGGCGTTTGTATGTCCACAAGTCCAAGCCTTTTCATTGATATAGCATTGCTTCGAGGCACCAATCTAGGTGTGTCATCATTCTTCGCATACTGTAAGGGCTAAAGTAAAGGGTGAAGAGTCTTCTTGGACTGCATACATAAAGCTCCATCTATAGACTCCTTAGTATTCTCCTCATTAGAATCAATCTCCTCAATCTGCAAGCCATAGATAATAGCCTCAGCAACTACTAAAGCCTCTCGATGGATCATATCATGTGTCGTCTCTTCAATAATCTATCATTTTCTTTTAATGATGTCAATGATAACATCATGAAATTCTCTTTTGGCAATTCCCAAGACTTCTCCAAGAGTGAATTTAATTTTGCAGTCCGATCCTCAAGCACCTTCTTCAAGTTCATTATTGTCTCAATGTTGAAAAGCAGCTTGAATCCAGGTTGCTTTTTCGACTTCGGATCCTTTATATTCGGGGCTTTATGATATTCCTATACTTTTGACTTTTGAACATCAGCCATACTCTGCTCTGGTCCTGAAGAAGAAGGCAGATAAATTGGATCACTCCTTCTAGTCACCCTCTTCCAACCTTTAGGCTGATCATCATCTCTTTTCCACTTCTCCTCAACAAGCGCTTCAAATCCTTGAGATTTTGCCATATAGGCATAGATAGAAAAGACATCAACTCGATCATCCCATCTAGTCCCTTTCCTAATCTCATCACCTATGGCTGAAAGCTTGGACGTTGAAGCTTTCCCCTTTTTCTAGGATGAAGATAGGGTAGATGGTCTCTATGATGTGGTGTCATGCTCGGATACTATGGAGGATCTTTCAACATTACTGAAAACTGAAAATCAAGAGCTATCATATGTCTTACAGGTTCATTCTCTGGCGATGTATTGCAAAATTGTTGATTTCATGCTACAAGAAAATTTGGATGCTAAGAATTCTCAGCAAAAATTGTTCTTTACTAAAATATTTCAGCAAAAAGATTTATAGGGTGCTGTTTATACATAACAAAATTTGTGTTTACCAAGGTATTTACAGCAAGGGTTGAAATTTGCAAGTTGTAGCAAAAGAAGCCAGAGTACATACAAAATAAGATAGTTGACAAGAAGGTCAGACCGGTTGTTGTAGGACTGCTACCTTTGGATAGTGATGAGATGAATAAGAGAGCAACTATGCAGCCTCCCTTAAGAGATCTTGCAGGTATTGGACATAGGTTTTCACTCGAGACACTGAAAGAGATGAAGATTAGGATTGAAGATTTTTTACTTCCAGCAGAGGTGAGATGTTTTGAGGAGATGCTGAGCAGACATGAGAGAGCCTTTGTTTTTTTCCCGCTTGAGATAGTTTGCGTTGATCCTAGGGTTGTGATGCCTATGGTTATTTTTATTGGGTTAAAAGGCCCTTGGGCCTACACGTGTACACTAACCGCCCATATTCTTTATTCATATATATGAGATAGTGCACTAAGGCTGTCATATCATTCTTGACAGCACCTACATTGTGTGTGCTCTTCTCTCCCACATCTTTTTCTTCTCCTTCTCCATTGCCATTGCATCCTCTTCAACTGGTATCAGAGCTTGATCATGGAGCTTGGCCCGGCATTACTTCAGCCCGGATTGAAGACCTAGAGCTTGGGGCTTTAATGCCACCCATGGCTTCTTCCCCCCAAGGTAAGATTTCATCTCCCGCCTCTTCCCGACCCTCATAAGCGCTTTGTAGGTGTTCCTTAGCTTCATTGGGCACATTGTATGCCCCCATTTTCCCCCCCTTATCCTCAGCATAACCACCAGGCCCCATAGTAGTAGCTCATGTTTTTTTGCGCATGTTTCAAAATCTGGCTCAAAAATCCCATTTTTTCTCATATCTCGGGCATCTGGAACCCGATTAGGCAAGGTAAGAGTTTAACTTGGGGTTTTGGCATGCTCCAAATGCAATGATAATGTCAAATTTTCCAAATTGTGATCATAGAATGTTCTGCAACAGATCTGAGTTGATTTAGAGTAAGAAAATGTCATGCTCTTAGCTTATATGATGCTCCCGAGGCTTGGTATTTGATGCCCAAATGCTTTGGGGATGTTTGCCCAATGTTTTGAGATGATTTGGGACTTGGTTTGAGCTTCCATAGCTTGATTTATGCAGGGATTTACAGCTAGACATTGTTTGGGCAACAAGGTTTTATCAGGGATGGCTTATGCATAATGCTCTTTGTTGACATTCGGGTAACCTGTTGGATGTATTGATGCTTGGTCATCATGGTCTATGCTCCGATATGCTATTTGATAGATATTGAGCCTTGATTTGGATGCAAAAACTTCGTTGTTGGTTGGGATTTATGCTACCTTGGTTGACATATTATTTTATCTCCAGTTTGGTTATGCCTATGGTCGACGGGTGCTCCCGAATACTCGGGATGATATGCTAATGTATTTGGATGATTCCACTTTGATGTTTATGCTCCGGGATGCTTCTTGAGCAAAGCGTAGAACTCAATTCTTGGTTCACTGTCATTTTCTTTGTAGCCGGCATTTCACTTGACAAGGTTTATACCTCGTGCTACCCATTATGGGACTAATGTATGATGTGGATGCTTTTGGGTTCACAGATGTTTGGGCTTGAATCAACTTGCATTTGAGAATTTTGTGGAGAAGTTTGCATTTGGTTGGCTTATCACTTATGCAGCTTGGATGCTATTTGGCCCTTAAGGTAAAAAGCCCTTGGGCCTGCCCGTATACATTGATCGCCCATATTCTTTATTCATATATATGAGATAGTGCAATAAGGCTGTCATATCATTCTTGATAGCACCTACATTGTGTGTGCTCTTCTCTCTCGCATCTTCCTCTTTTCCTTCTCCACTGCCATTGCATCCCCTTCAATTTTTACCATTCTACATGTCCCTTGGAACCTACACCTATTCTTGTGCGTAGGGCTTACTTGCCCAAATTGGTGGAGCTTTGAATGAGCGGATCAAGATGGGGATTCTAGAACCTTCTTCAGCTCCGTATTCTAATAGATGGTTCACAGTTCCCAAGAAGAATGGAACACTCAGATTCATATAGGACCTATAGCTGGTGAATAGGGTCACTATACAGAATGTTGGTGCATGACCTATTGTGGATGAGTTTGTAAAGGCTTTTCCTGGAAGTGCTATCTATTGACTTGGTGATCTTTATTTCGGATATGACCACTTCTAGCTTGCCCTTGAGAGTAGAGATTTGACTACGATGAAGATACCTTTAGGCCTTGTCAAGATGTGTACATTTTTGCATGGAGCTACTAATTCTATTGCCCATATGATGAATGGGATAGACAAGATCTTATGGGATTTTATTCCAGAGCTTACCATGCCTTTCATTGATGATCTGCCTATCAAGGGTTGTTTGGAGAAAGAGAAGGATGAGACTTTAGATGATCATGGATGCAGGTACTTTGTGGCCGTGCATATTAGAGATGTTGAGAGGATTCTGCAGGCTAGAGGAAGTGAATTTGACCTTATTGGGGCTGAAGTCTATTTTTGGTGTCAAAGAGGTTTTGATTGTTGAACATATGTGTGGGTATTATGGCAGGAGGCCTTCCCCTACTGCGAAGGTTGATGCCATAGAGAAGATTTCGGAGACTTACTCTTCAACTTTGGACGTTAGTAGATTTCTTGGAGCTTGTGTATTTTATTTTATTTGGATTCCTCATTTTACTCATATTGCAAATGATCTCTACTAGCTCTTGAGGAAAGGGCAGCATTTTTCTTGGGACATGAGATACACTAGAGCTATGTAGAAGCTAAATAGATTGTTGAGAGTTGCTTTAACTCTTTGGAAAGCAGATTATGATTGTGGAAGACCTATTGTTCTCACTATTGATACTAGTCCTATCGGCATTGGATGGGTTATTGGCCAGGACGATGTAGATGGGAATAGGTCTGCCATTCGGTTTGGGGCGAAAGTCCTAAATGAGCGGAAGTGTAGGTATCCACAGATTAAAAGGGAGCTCTTGGGAGTTGTCATGGATCTCAAGAATGATAAAGAGTACTTCATTGGTGCTGATGTGGTGGTTGAGACTGATTGCTTGCCTCTTCTAGGTATGATCATGAGTTGTTCTACTCCAGACATTGCCATGCTTAGGTGGATTAGGTATATAAAATCCATGAATCTTGAGTTCAGGAACATAGCAAGTAAAGACAACCCAATAACCAATATGCTTTCACAAACGAGGTATGATGATATGGATTATTCTTGTACTAATGATGTTGATGATGGGACTGATCTTTCAGCCATGCATGCTGATCATACTTGTCATGTAACTACTTTGGAGAGCTTTGATGAGTCTTTGTATACACGAAAGTATTCGCAGATTGGTCATTATTTGAGTACCATGTCTAGACAAGATGGATGGACTAATGCAGACTTCAAGAAAATTAGGAGGAAAGCTTATGGTTTCTTCTTATACAGAGTGGGCTGCTTTGGAAGCATCCATGAAAGTGAGAGGACAACCATTGAGAGTTGTATGTGACAAAGATTCACATGTGCAAATCATGAGAGAGTTTCATGAAAGTCTTTGGGCAAGACATAGAGATGCTTAGACAATCTATGAGAAGATTAGAAATCACTACTGGTGGAGAGGCTTGTATAGAGATATCTCACAGTTTGTTGAGACATGCACTGATTGTCAGTTGTTTTCTTTAGTGAGACATAGAGACGAGCTTCACCCTACTTACTGGCTATGTACTCACTATAAGTGGATTCTTGATTTGATTACTATGCCTGTTGGATTATGGCAGATGCGTTACATTTTTTTGGCACAAGAGGATCTCATGAATCAGGTGGAAGGAAGAGCATTGGGATGAAGACTACTTCAGTGGTCTGTAAGTTTCTATTGGAGGATGTTATTTGTAGGTATGGTTGCATTGGGAAAATTACAGCACATAGAGGTGAGTTTGATGCTGATGAGGCTAGTGAGTTTTTCTCTCACCTTGGTATTAAACTTGCTTTGACTTCAGTATATAATCTAGAAGGCAATGAGAAGAGCAAGAGAGGCCATCCGTCAACTGTGAAAGCTTTGGCCAAAACATGCGGTGGATAGAGAGTGGCCTAGATTGTTGCCTTACGCCTTATGGGCTGATCGCACTACCCATAATGTGACCACAAGTTATATGCCAGTTGAGTTGATGTATGGATATGGAATTTTTTTTTGTCACCATCTAATCATTTTAGTAATAGCACAGAGAAGGAAGAGTCTACTGTTGAAAATTATCGAATCCTTGTTCGTGACATAGTCCATGAACTTGGTCTAAAAGGATCTATGACAGAGGGTGGAAGCTCACTCAAAATACTTAGCAAAATTAGGGTGGTCGTCAATTTTTTTTGCAAAGCTGATCAGATTTAGTTTTTCATTATAAACATGTCTTAGATTTGAGTTCAAATGGAAGTGTGGACTGAAAGGAAATTTGGGCCTATGCAACTGGTCTTATTCGCACGAGTGTACTTCCTAGGATTCGATATATAGAGAGGTGGAACAACTTGCTGTAGCAAGCTGAGGAAGCTTTATCGATCTTTAGCATGAATCAAAATATGGATTTCCATATTTTGCAATCATTACAAAAAGCTATTCAATATATTAGCAAGAAAAAGCTAAATGACTATGACTAAAGCTAGAAAATGTAACTGAAAGCTTTTGAAACACAATTAGCATTTTTTTTTCATGGATATAAAGGTGGTAATCATAACAATGAGATGTAATGGGAGAAGGAGTTTCTAGACCTTCTTGCCTACTTGCTTGCCTATTGTCGAGGTTTTTGATGACCTTTGATTAGTCAAGTTCATGCCATATCTAAATTTCTAGACCCCTAGTGCTTTTGATCCCTTCACAGAGGTGGATGTTGATGATTTTGGTGCTGGATCTAAGGATTATGTGCATGTATGCATTCATCAGCAGAATGGTAGGAAAAGCTTAACAACAGTTCAGGGAGTGAAGAAAGAGTACAACTACAACAAGATTCTCAAGGATTTCAAGAAAGAGTTCTGTTGTGCAATGGTACTGTAGTTCGGGATCCAGAGCTGGGTCAGGTGATTCAGCTTCGGAGGAATCGATAGCAATCTTCTGCAAGTGGAGGCAACTCACACAAGAAGGGAGTAAAACTGATTTGAAGGGCTCATATCATTCATCCAAGTTGTTGAAGAAGGCAAGCTTTATCTGAATCATCCTTTGGATCATTAAAGCCAATTATTTCCTATCATATCACATCTTCATCATCATACCATCACCTTCAGATTTAGTCTTTCTTCAGGCTACAATAATGCCATTTGTTTGTAGAGGAGAAGAAAAGAAGGAAAGGTTGTTGTCATGACAAGGGATCACAAGCCGTCTTGTATGGTGGAATGAAGACGGATTGAAGCTTTGGAAGGTTTTGTTGATGATGGCTATTTGAATGGACAGCATGGTGTTGCACAAGCTCTTTTTGCTGCCAACTCAAGCCACCCAGAAGAACACCAATTGGCATTATTATTGTCATGAAGTTGCAAATTCTTGTCAGTTTGATGAATATCTTCGTCCCTTCTTCCTGGAGAAGTTGGCTCAACCATCGGTTACTAGAAGGATTGCGAAATACTAATTTGATAGCAATTCATGATTGTGAGCTGTAAACACCATCCTCAACATATAGATTGAAAGCAAGTTTTTTTGCAAGCTACTAAAGTTCTATCTACTTGGAGAACTTGGCTTGGATTGAATACTTGACTTGGCATTTATGGCTATGGGTTTAGCTCTCCTAATTGAGCATTGGGATTGTAATTTGGCTTTGGATTTGTACTTGGAATTGAACTGCATGCAATATACTAGAGCTTTGTCATCAAAATTGTTGTCTTGAATTGATATTGAACTTGGTTCCATCTCGAACAGTGTCCATGTGATGAGCGACTTTCACAAACTCCCGTGCGTATTCCTTGTGACAATGGAGATATGTAAAAAGGGGTTCTAGCCTATGGAATAAGAAAATAACCAGAAAGACTGAAAAGAGAAAATGAGTATCACCTTGTGACGGCCTAGTAGGTTCATGGGAATCCAAGGCCAATGCCTTGAACTTCCTAGGGATAGTATCTGGCCAAAAGAAAATAAGGATGGTTGGAGAGAAAATAAAAGTGAGCGAAGGAGAAGGATTTAGTATTGTCTTGCGAGAGCTTATTAGGTTCTTGGGTATCGAGATTAGACTTGAGGGTAATGCCCTATTCTTCTTAGGTCAGCTCCCTTCTTTCTACACATTCGAGTAGCAAATAATAAAAAATAAAGAATGTAAAAAAATTAAAAAATATGAATTTAAGTAGACTAGGCTATAGGAGTACTCACCTAGTGGGAGTTCTTGGTACAATTATAATAAGTCAGGGTAGATGGGCCAAGACCACCACTTACGATATTCTCTTTGATAGCTCTTTTAGTTGGTATGTATTGGAACAATGGGTTAGCAACTAGCTTTTGATATTTTTGTTAGATTTTGCTTGGCCTATCCCTCATGGAATTCATGTCTTGATCTTTGTGAGGGGGTAGGTAAGAGCTATGTTTTGTATTATGTTGTCTATTTTATTTGAAGCAACTTGATGCTGTAAGAAGTTGGGAATAGTTAAAAATGTTGATAATATGCCATGTCACACTAACATTGGTATATAAGGAGATAAGTTGTAATTTTTCATATCTTTTTGACAAATCAATACATTTTACAATCTTTCTCTCCCTTCTTGCTCTAAGCTTCCATGGCTTCTTCATCTTTCCTGTCTTTCTCTCTCCAATTCTAGTCTTTCTCTCTCCTCGTCACTCTTATTTTCTCTCTCCCTGCAATCTTTCTCTCTCCTCTATAGTCTTTCTCTCTCCTCTTTCTCTCTCCCTAGTTCTCTCTCTGACAAGTGATATCAGAGCTTCAGTCTTTGATCCATTATTTTCTTCAATTTTCACTCCTATTTTCCTATTTCAAAACCAATTTCAGACAAAAAATGGTACAAGACAGTGACTAGTGGAGTGCTGCAGGACAACTACAGTTAGCAAGTGACTACATCTGGAGATATCCAAGGTCAGATATGGCGGATAAAGGCTTAAATGGTTGGACGTCACCAAATTTTATGCAAAATTGAAGGTACACAAGTACGGGAGCAGTAGGGGAGTTTCCAAAGCATCTCTGGACCACAAGGACTGCATGCAGAAGCATTAATGGCAGCTTTCTTGGGAGTTTACACCTCCAGACCACAAGGACTGCATGCAGGAGCATTAATGGCAGCTTTTTTGGGAGTTTACACCTCCAGACCACAAGGACTGCATGCAGGAGCATTAATGGCAGCTTTCTTGGGAGTTTACACCTCCAGACCACAAGGACTGCATATGCAGAAGCATTAATGGCAGCTTTCTTGGGAGTTTACACAAGATCTCTGCTTCAAGACACGATGAATCAGAATTTTTAGTGGATACATTCCTTTCCTTTTAATCATATGTTAATGACGGTTCATCTTATCCAAAATTTTCACAATTTCAATGTATCCTCCTGCACATGCGTCGTGCAAAGGTATGGCTCCATTCTCATCTTTCACATTTAAGGATGCTCCAGCTCCAAGGAGAATCTGAACGCAGCTCAAAAGACCATAAAGGTAGGCCAAATGTAGGGCGGTATCTCCATCTTCACCAGCATCATTTATACTTCCAGTTAGATTGGCAAGGACCTGTTGAAGAACATCAGCGTCACCAGCCTCAGCTGCTATCAGGAGGTTGATTTTCGCTCTCTCGACAGGCTCCTGCTTTTGGATGGTGGCTGCCTCTTGCCCTCTTCTACTCCGTCATCATCATCTTCTTCCATCCAGCTTTGCGGATCTCACCAGAATGCTTCTAGCCTTCTGCTCTTCTCCATTTCCCTTCTCCTCTCCCCTTCTCTCTCTTTCTCTACGTCTTTCTCTTTCTCTTTCTCAACCCTAGCCCCCGCAGGAGACAGCCTGGCCTTCCTCATCACATCAAGGAAGGATTTTGAACACGCTCAATTGGTCAAAGACAGTTCTCCGCTAGTACAGTTTGTGCCATTTCGCTATCACGAAGAGGTATGAGGACAGAAGGAGAAGGATGTAATAGCAACTCAACAAGTCTGCCGCAAACCCTCGAGTCTATCACGGCCTAGATTTTGTCATTTGTGCCATCCGAAAGATAAGAAAGAGCCCAGCAAGCATCAATCAACACATCTTCATCAGATGAATGTATTAAACGCTCAAGGGCTGGAAGTGCAACTTTTGTCAGTTCAAACGATGGGGGAGGTTTTCCACGACAGAAGTTAGAAAGGGTCCATGTTGCATTTCTAAGCATTGAAAGCTTGGCAGTTTCATTCAGCTGGTTAAGAAGAGGTTGCATAGCACCATGACTAAGAACCAGATCTCTGCAAGTTGGAGAATCACCAGCCACATTCCCGAGAGCCCAAATAGCCTGCTCTCTGACATCATCACCAGGAGAACTGAGTAGTTGCACAAAAATGGGGACTGCTCCGTGATCTATGACCGCCCTGGTATGCTCTGAAGTCCTAGAGGCAATGTTGATCAATGCCCACGCTGCTTCAAACTGCAACTCTGGGAAATTGCTTCGAAGAAGAAACTCAACGAAGTGAGGAACCACCCTAGCAGCAATGACTTCCTGAATTGGAGGACTGCGCTCAATGGATAGAAGCTTCCTAAACTGATAGGTGGCTTCCAATTGTGAATGTGGATCTTCTGACCAGACTCCGGTAATCATGGTAGGTAAACTTTCCAGCTTCTTATCAACAGCTCTAACCTCCTGATCTAGGCAAGCAAGAGCCAGGACTCCAAGCCTTGAGAGAGCTAATCTTGAAGGGAAAGAACCCTTGTGATCTTTTACTAAACCAACCAGGGCCCAGCATGCTGCACACTGAAAAGGAGCTTCTGAGTTATAGGCCATATTCAAATCCCTCAGTTTGTCTTCCTTCTGCACGTTGTGACTTGCACTTTTTTTTGACTTGCTTTGGGATATGAATGATTCAGTTCCGGGTTCATACTGTTCAGAACAAAATGTTTTCTCAACCCCGTTTGTAACCACAGAATAACCTGGAGGTTTCCCCCCTTTCCAGCTGTAAGCACCTTGCATACAGGCAAGAACAGCCTGAAGGTCACCTGCATCAAGGAAACCCTGTCGCCACTTTGAGTTGTGTGCAGACATATAGCCAATCACTAGGCAAACATGTGCTTGCATCTCAGCAAAGGAAGTATGACTGTGAAATTTAGTGTTCAGCTTTCTAAGAACTTCAACAGCAAAGGAAGGCCCACCACATCCTGGGCTAGCAATTAGCCAAGTCAAAAAGCGGCCTGTTTGGCCCTTGCCACCAAACACTAGTCTCTCAAGTTGAGGCATCCACTTGGATTTACTAAGCATTTCTGCATCTCCTCCAGTAGTAGCTGCCAGATTGCTAAGACTGGTGTCACTTCCAGTGATCTCTGTATTTGATGAAGCTCTAGCTCCCTCCTTAAAAATCTGAGAAAGCCCTACTACAACAGAGCCAGAAGATGCCCCACTCTTTTTCTTTTTGCTCCCTTTACCCCCAGTGCTTGGACTGTTCCTATAGACAACAGCATTCCAAAGGTCATCAAAGTTTTCCTGCAACTCCTGCAACAGCTGCATGCAAAAAGGAAGCTCTCTTTTAAAGGCTTATATCTTCTTGCGCTCCTCTTCCAAGGCCCTGAGGTAAACCTTAAGCCGGCGTACCGTTCCAAGTGATCCTCACTGAAGCAGGCATTCCGAAGGCCATTGAACACTACGGCAGGCCGAGGCCTACATTCAAGCATGAGCCCTATGGGCGATCCCATAACGCCTTATCCACCTCGGATGATCTGGAACTCTAGGATTGGCAGTTTTGGACAGCACTAAAATTGTTCAAAAATTTTGAAGAATTTCATGGGGCTCAGCAATGATCTATTTGATGAATCTTGTACCACTTGACTTCTCGTCATCAACCTATTGCCTATGGAAGATCGATGGAGCATTCTCAAGGGTACTGGGTATTGACTCAAGTTGGATAAGAAGTACTCAAAACACTTGGAACAGGGTCAAAACAGGGTGCAGTCCAAACATGGACAGATTTGGAAAAGTTGCTATAGAAATTAGTAGCATCATTTTAACGACAAAGGAACAATTGGAAGTGATACTAGACATCATAAGCTTCGCGTGGAGCCATTAAACGTCTCATTTGGATACATATTTCTCAAGTTAGAGCCTATTTGGTACCGACAGTTCACTAGCAGTTTACTGTGGACAGTTCTGGAAATTCTTAAACAGAGAGGGGTATTACTACTCCTAAATTCAAACCAGGATTTCTAATTGATACTAGATATCCTAACCTTCGAGTCAAGCTATCGTACACCTTATTTGGACTTCTATTTTTCAAGGAACAACATATTTCTTCAACTTGACTGCAATGGCAGCTGAGAACAATAGCTCCAGCTCTAGTGAACAACGTTGGCTTCAAATACAGGCTGAAATGGACAAACTTGGACAAGGTTGGCTTCAAACACAGGCGAATATTGATAAACTTGGACAAGGTTGGCTTCAAACACAGGCTAAAATGGACAAACTTGAACAAGGTTGGCTTCAAACAAAAGCTAATATTGACAAACTTGTAGTTTCGACTGAACAGTGTATTGCTCTTACAGAGGCACTTATGGAAAAAACAGCAGGACCTGAATCAAATGCTTATGTTCATGGCCAGCATCTATATGCTGATGGTACACTTGGATCAAATGCTTATGCTTATGGACAGCATGTATATGCTGATGGTACACACTATGATCCACATGCATCTTATGAATATGAACAGCAACAATATGCAAATGAATATGAGCAGTATGCTAGTACATCTGGATAGCATGTTAATGCTTATAAATATGATGTACCATATCATAATGCAGAGTATCATTCCATTGAACCTTGGCAGCAGAATGGTTATTATGGTCAACATGCTTATGCTTATGAGCATCCATCTCTTCAGCAAAATAGTTCTTATGGATGTAACAGAAATGGTTATGCTTATCAGTACACTTCTAGCTTTGATCAACAGCAAGCAAGTGATTATGACCAATACAGTGGGATCAATGATCAAAGGCTACATGCTTATGAATGTGAGCAGCAAACATCAGTGGAAGCAAATGCATATGCTCAACCAAACTGTTCCTATGATGTGCAGCAGGGCTATTATCACCATATGCAGTATGAACAGCATGAGCAATATGGTTATGAGTATGGACAGCCATCTGTTGTACATGATGAGCATGGACAGCCATTTGTTGTACATGATGAGCATGGACAGCCATCTGTTATGCATGAGCAGCAAGATGACTATGAGCAGCATGTCAAAACTATCATAGAGCTGACCAATGGTGATGAACAGGTGTGTAAATTGCTATCTAAGGCTAAACGTGTTAGACACCTTACTAGTGATACAATACGGGAACTGCATGCTGCAGGCTTATGCTATCATTGTGCTAAGCCACTATCTTGTAATCACCAAGCCACATGTAGGGCAAAGTCTGCCAAAATAATCTTGCTATTTGAATATTATGATGTAAATGATGAAGAACATCTTGTTGAAGACCATTCTGGTATGAGTCCACAACAAGAAGTTCAACAACAAGAAGTTCAACAACAAGAAGTTCAGTTCAAGAAGGCAGATTATGGACAGTGTGTGGACTTGGAAGACCATCATGCAATGGAGACTTTGTTAGTGAGTACTATCATGATGATCATATTTCCAGCAGTATTTGATTTCGATCTTATGAAAGTTGATCCTATGCATGGCAAAGATACAACTTTTCCTTTTGATCCGGGAGGTTACAAGCTGATTTTGACCTCCTGTATAGATTAGTACTACTATTGAGTATTAGGTAATCTTTTCCTTTATCCCTTGTAATGCTGTATAGAGTAGTACTCTGTTCTATCCATCTCCTCTTTAGCTTGTTTCTAGGTTTGTTTTTTAGGACAAAAACCTTTTTGGGAAGGGATGGATTGTAAGAAGTTGGGAATAGTTAAAAATGTTGATAATATGCCATGTCACACTGACATTGGTATATAAGGAGATAAGTTGTAATTTTTCATATCTTTTTGACAAATCAATACATTTTACAATCTTTCTCTCCCTTCTTGCTCTAAGCTTCCATGGCTTCTTCATCTTTCCTGTCTTTTTCTCTCCCTTCTTTCTCTCTCCCTGGTTCTCTCTTTGACAGATGCTCTTTATTTTTTCTTTATTTGTAGACGAGTTTGTGAGTTTGACGCATTGAGTCACCCTACCCTATGGTCACGAACAAAAGGTGTATTTAGACGCTAAAATTGAAGTGAACATAAAGCATTTATAGTAAAAATCAAGAGGCACTAGAGTTTTCAAAGAAAAAATAGGTGGCTCATCAAAATGCATTGGAAGCATCCATTTGTCAATCAAAGTTTGTTAGATAAACCATTTAAAGAGGCACTGAGTTTTAGTGCGACTAAGCACAAAAAATGAAGTATTTATAGTAAAAATCAAGAGGCGCCAGAGTTTTCTAAGTGAAAGTAGTGGCCTAGAACACATTGGAAAAGTGTCAGAGTTTGTTAGATGGCCCATTTAAAGAGGCACATCTTTTGCATTATAAGGAAACTTTTTAATCTAGTAGATATAAATAGCATCTACTAGGAGGCCACACTAGTAGAAAACAATGCCATGAACATGTTTGTATTTTCAAATCTCAAATCCCGAGTTTGTTTGGATCTCTGATTTTCAACAAAACACTTTGCTGATAGTGTAAACACAAAGGACTGAACTAGTTTTTTGAGTAATTAAGCTCAAGGGGGTTAAAAACCGACAAGATCTTCATGAGGGGGGGAGACATGTTTATTGGTATACCCCTTCAATCCCCATGAAATGGGATTTGACAACAATTGGATCTGCAAGGAGCAACCCTGAGCATGCGATACTTCAATTTTTCACTTTAGATTGCCATTTGTATTGTGCAAAATGACACACTATACAAAGAATTGGAAATCTAGGCTTTTTCTCTTACCATAATTGTTGTTCATGTGGGTAGAGAGGATGATGAGAAAGGGGTATCAAATCATGACAAGTTGTCAGAAATGGAGTGAGGAAGCATGAAGGTGGTCGATAGTGGCTATGTGGAGTATTAGCGGTGTCGTATTGCTGCGCATTCGAGGTGTGTAAACCACCCAAAAGTTGTGCATGGGATTTGGTGCTTTGTACATATTTAGTTGTTGTGATTACATTTATTCTCAGCGTATGAGTATTGATGCTCACATGAAGGGCTTCACTTCAGAAGTTTTTGTTAATAGCACACTTATTAGTATCTATGGTAAATGTGGCACTTGTAGCCCTTGGTGGGCAACTCTCTTGTGGATATGTATGGGAAATTTGGCTTACTTGCTGAAGCACACCGTGTCTTTGACATGCTGCCAGTTCATGATGTAATCTCATGAAATGAATACATTTCAGGATACGCTGAACTTGGAGCTTGGGGGATTTCTTGAAGTCTTTGTAGGCCTTATTGCAGGATTCAGAGAGTCTAATAAAGGAAAAAGCAAAGCCACGGATGGCTATTTTTAAAAGGAGGCTTTTTGGGGGGAAAAAGGGGATTGCTCTTGAATGCTAGCTCTGGTTTTTTAATGCCGTCATGACCCAATGTATTGTGGATTTTTTTTTGAGAGGCAGTCACAGGACGCTGTGATATGGTGGATTGTACCCTGGGAACGCAGGTTATGATGCCTTAATTCCAGGATTGAGGAGATTACTGGAAAAAAAAAAAAACGGGAACTACGCTCTCTTCGTCAATGACATTGAAAACAGAGGAAGTGATGCAGTCTTCCATTTTTGAATTCTTGATGTCGCTTGTTACTGCATTTCCATTGACGGGAGGAAAGGAGTCGACTTGCACAGAGGAAGGGCTGGACCTTGCTTACTTTGGAGAGGCCTGATGCAATGCTTGGGGCGAACCCTGTAGAGCATACAAATCAGACGCGGATGTTTGGAAAACGGTTGCTGGTGCAGAAGAGCTCGGAGGATGTGGACGTAGATGCAACAGAGAAGACAAAGGAGGAGGATATTCTGCGCTAAGAGGACGAATCTGCTGTGATAGAGGAGAACAAAGGGATAGCTTGGGACGAAGTAAGGAATCAAGGATGCTGTGGCAAAAGAGCTCGGAGGTGCAAACACTGTGATAATTGAGAAGTTTGGAAGAGTGAATTCTAGTGCGATAGGTAAGCCGAAGAGAAAGAAGTAATCAGAGTTTCAGTGGCTAACAGAAGAAACGGCATCAACAAACACGAAGCAACGGAGAGAGGACGCAACGTGTAGACAAGCCGAAAGGACGAGAAGACGTTTCGGTGATCACCTTCTCTGATAGAGACGAAGCCAAACGTAGAAGAAGACGGAGAGTCCACGCAAAAGGGGGGGGAAATCGAATTTAGAGGGCAGCTGAAGAAGAAAAGCTTGATGATTGAAGACAATACGAAAAAGCTCGACTCTTCCGTGGAGAAGACAATATCTGATTCCATGTGATTAACCGTGAGTCGGTGAGCTAATCAACCTGCGTAGCCGTTAGGATCTCCCGCCTACCTACTTCGACAACACAAATCAGATTGACCAAGGTGACAATTCACATGACACTCGACATGGCAGAGCCCTCCACGTTACTGCGGGGATATCCAGTGTGGGACAGAAGAAGAGTTTGACAAAAGGAGATGAATTTTGGCATCAAGTCAGATGATTGATAAGAGAAAAAGGTTCAGTACCAATCTCTGGAATCAAGGAGGAGACAGAGAATAATGCATCTTCTTCATTCAATGAATATGGAGTTCTACACAGAACTGATGATGTCTTTGATAACTGGGGGTTTAAACCAAACCTGTGGCTGGTTCTATATACTTATGGTATTGTTAACTGCACTTTTCAATAAGCTAGCCTTCAGAAACTTTAAATGCAATGATCTAGTTCTTGCTGAGAATGGGAAGGTGTCCTTTTACAACTTGTAAGCTCAGGCTTTCCAGAAAGTGACCATGAATAGCAAAATCCTTTTGTGATCCACACTTTTCAGTGTGTTGGTCTTTTATCCAGAAATACGGAAGCTGCAAAATTAACAGAAACAAGCTTTCAAATCCTGTTAATGAATACAAATTACCAACTGTGGAAAATTGTTTGTGAATGCATCTCTACTGCTGTGATTTTGAGGATAGAGGGATCAACAATGTGGAACTGATTCAATTTCTCCTTGAACTTGGATTTCATATTGTTGGGGAGAACTTATTTTTGAGACCTTGTACTTCTCAACTGTGCACGGCTTTGAATAGAAAAGATCTAACACAGGATGATCCATTGATCCATCTATTATTATAGATATTTCTTGCTAAAGAATTGATCTTCTATCTTGAAATTTGTCAAGGTCTTCTGAAGACACGACTTTGCTTTCGAAAAACCCTTCGACATCTTTGGTGAACCCGACGTGAAAGTGTCGCAGAAATTTCAGGATGGGAGACACTTCAGCCTCTATTTCAGCTTCCTCTACAACTCCAGCTGCCTCTACTTCAGCTCCATCAATGACTGCTGCGTCAAGTACTTCAACGGAGGATCTAAAACAGATTTTGCAGAATATGTCCATGTATATGCATCTCCAAAATCATTAAACACAAATGTATATGCAGCAGCAACAACAATTGCATCAACAACAGTTGTCTCAGCAAAGGCAACTCTATTCGGAGCAGGAGAATGCAAACAGCGCGACTAAGGCTATTGAAGCAGTTGAGAGTGAGAAGAAGCTATTTGACGGGCATAATGTTTCAGCATATTTGAAGACATATGAGATCAAGATGGGGTTTTTTGGAGTTCCTGCTGGACTTATGAGTAAGTACTTCCTTCGTCTTGTCACACCTGCTTTGAGGACAAAGGTGACTGATTTGTTTATTCAAAATACACATTGGCAAGATTTTAAGAAGGCTCTAAAAGAAGAATACTTCCTTGAGGACTTTGGTATGGCTACTCGGCGGTCATTCCGAGAGTGGGGCTACATGCCAAACAAGGGTCTTGCTGCTTCGGAGTTGATTCGAGAATTCGAAGAGAGGTATAGTCAGCTTGATGCCATTGAACAAAGAGCATTGGATGTTGAAAAAGTTGAGCTTTTCTTGCAAGCTGCAGATCCTGCTCTTCAAGAAGAATTGGGTGAGCTTCTTGAAGATCGTACGAAGCCTATGGATCTTAAAACTGATTGGCAGGATGCTCAGGATGCAGTCTCGACTTTGACCAAGAGGAGGATATGGAAGACTCGCCTACAGAATAGTTCCATGACACCTACACCATCATCAGCTCCTATGCCTACTTCTATCCCTGTTATTTCTTCTCCTCCTCAGCCAGTTTCTTGGCCTATGCCAGTGCCTACTGTTTCTACTCCACCTATTCCTCCTGTTCCACGACCGATGCCTACACCTTCTGCTCCAAAACCATCCGCTCCATCGGTGCCTACTTCTCTTGATGACATAATCAAAGGTATCACAGATTTGACACTTGAGTCAGTCAAAGCGGAGTTGGTGGGTAAGTTGAAGGAGCAGTTTGCTTCAACTGCGCCTGCTACTTCCTCTAGTGCTCCTATTGCACCTAGGAGTGCTCCTAGTGCACCTAGAAGAGATCAGAGATGTATTTGGTGTGATAGTACGGAGCATCAGCATTGCAGGGATTGTGACTCTTTCCAGGATGCAAGGAGGCAGAATTTGGTATATTGGGGGCAAGATGGTAAGATTTGGTTGACTGAGACAGGAGCTCCACTTGCTACCAACTTTGGTAAAGGTGGAATGAAGAAGTTAGTGGAGGACATGGCTGCGCGTACTTCTTATGTGACGGCTAGAGGTGATGCTTCTGCATATGGAGTACAGATTGAGAAGGGATCGGAGACTCAGTCCGCACTATGGACTTATGCTATGGAGACTGCAAACAAGGGAAAAATTCAGCAAACTGTTTTGACTAGTGCAGGCTCTAGCATCAGATCAGAGACAGGATGGGACTCGCCTGTTGACAGGTATTCTATTTATGCTTATTTGGCTAAATCTCATGGTGTAGATGTATTTGTTGAGGAGAAGCGTAAGAGGGATGAAGAAAATCCAAGTGCAGCTAAGAAGACTAGAGGGGGTGAGTTTGTTACTCCACCTATTGCAGGACCGTCTTCAAGACCAGGGCCAGATCGACAGATGGAGGATGCTCCAAAGAGGGAAAAGAGGCAAGAGCCTAGAGAGAGAAAGCAGCCAGGATTCAGATTGATGTCCGACATTGAGACATCTACAGATATGAAGAAAATCTTTAATGATAAGATACTTGGCAGTGAGGTGACTTTCACTATTTCCGAGATTTTGGGCATCTCAAAAAGAGAGTTTCAGGATCAGTTTCAGGAGGTCCTGAAGAGGAAAAGACATGCATTGGCTACCACTGATGCACAGGGAGTTTTGATTGGAGAGTTGGATGAGGATGATGATGAGGTTATGGTTGATAATGCTTCTGTTTTGCCACAGGTAGAGAAGAGGGTTCAGCCTATGCATTATGCCGAAATTGATGAGCCTGTTTTGATACCGCGTAGTCACTTTTCGCGGAGCCATTGGGCTAGGGCAACTACAGAGACGATGGTAAAGGTTGGAGAAAAACAGGTGCCTTATGTTGCATTGGTTGATCATGGTTCAGAGATTAATCTCATTGTTCGTGGAGTTTATGAGAGTAACAGATGGCCTATGGATGTAGAGCATGGGTGGCGTATGAGAGCCGCCAATAACATTGCAGGTGATTTATATGCTGCTTGCCCTAGTGTCAGGGTTTCTATTGGTGATGTAGAGGAGGATTTTCATTTCTTTGTGCAGGATTCATGCTCTTATCCCATAATTCTTGGTCAGCCATTCATTACAGAGATGCGCATGGAGACAAAGGTCATGGATGATGGATCTGCTTATGCACGGATTCGCAGTAAAGATGGTATGAGAGCAGTTCAGTTTATGACTGTATGTGTGAACCATGTTAGAAACAGGGATACTCTCAGAGATGCACCCTTGCCCACTGTGAGGGATTCAGGTTTTCATTAGGTACCGCCGTTTCGCGAGACGACGGTGGTACAAAGGAGAGGAAATTGGAGTTCTCGCCTCCTGGCAGCAGTAGTGTTTTCTCCTCCGGTTATGTTGGGATTTCAGCAAACAGTTCAATGAGCTATCAGAAGACTTCTAGATTGTCTAGAGCTGCCAGGCAGTATATATGCAGGAAGGAGAAAAATTTGAAAAATGCAGGAATTTTGGAGGATGATGAGCACATAGATGGTATGTATGACAGTGTGATTTGTGCAGATACGATGTCAGAGATGGGAGATATGCTGAAAACTGATATGCTGAATTGTCATGGTAATGTATTAGTGCAATCCCTGGACATGTTTCATGAAATTGCAGATTTTGTGTCACAAATTGAGTCAGAGGCTGAGGAAACTCAGCAAAGAGTGTTGAGTGCTGAAGAAATTCAGCAAACAGAGTTTCTAGCTGGTTATGATCAGCTTTCAGAGAGACAGAGGGCTGAAAATTTTCAGCCAACAGAGTTTACTGCTGAAATATTTCAGCATTCAGAGTTTGGGGCTGTTTCTATGCAGTCCATAGAGCAGAGGGCTGAGAATATTCAGCCATTGGAGTGCAGAATTGCTGATTTACAGCAAGGTTTATGTAATACAGAAGAGCATAATGAAGCCAGGGTTGACACGAAGTACAAAACTGTGGATAAGAAGGTGAAGCCGGTTGCTGTACCGCTTCCACCTGACAGTGATCAGCAAATAGAGAGGGCTGCTAAACAGCAAATTTTGAGGAATCTAGAGCATATTGGTCATAAATTTTCAGCAGAGACACTTGCTGAATTGAAAATTGGAAATGGTGATTTCTTGTTACCCATGGAGAAGCAATGCTTTCAGGAGATGCTTGAGCGTCATGGAAGGGGATTTGCTTTTGTCCCACATGAGATTGGATGTGTGAATCCTGATATTGTTGCTCCTATGGTCATCTTTACTATTCCTCATATTCCATGGAATCTCCGACCTATTCCAGTGCCTAAAGCACACTTGCCAAAGCTGATTGATTTATTGAATGAGAAAATCAGAATGGGAATCCTTGAGCCTTCATCTGCACCATACTCAAACAGGTGGTTTACAGTTCCGAAGAAGAATGGTACTCTTCGATTTATTCAGGACATGCAGCCAGTGAATAGAGTTACTATCAGGAATGTTGGTATAGGTCCAGTTGTGGATGAGTTTGCAGAGGCATTTGCTGGACGTGCCATCTATTCTTTGGGTGATTTGTATTCAGGTTATGATCAGTTTCAGCTGGCTTTGGAAAGCAGGGACATAACCACCATGAGAACTCCTATTGGGCTTGTGAGGATGTGTACCTTGCCGCAAGGTGCCACTAATTCTGTTGCGCATATGATGAATGCCATGCATAAGGTCCTTCGTGATTACATATCTCAGCTTACTATGCCTTTTTTGGATGATGTGCCCATTAAAGGGTGTGCAGAAGAAGAGAAGAATGAGAGCCTAAATGAGCAGGGATGCAGATACTTTGTGGCTGATCATATTTCAGCATGTGAGAAGATTTTGACCAGGTTAGAAGAAGTGAACTTGACACTTTCAGGGCAAAAATCTATTTTTGGAGTGAATGAGGTTGTTATTGTTGGGCATATGTGTGGATATTATGGCAGGAAACCCTCACCTGATAAGGTGAATGCTATAGGCAAGATTGCAGAGTATTGTTCCACCACTTCTGAGGTACGGAGATTCATTGGTGCTTGTGTGTTTTATATGATTTGGATATCTCATTTTGCACACATTGCAGATTGTTTGTATCAGCTGCTTCGAAAGGGGCAGAAATTTTATTGGGATGAGAGTCACACTAAAGCCATGCGGAAATTGAAGAAGTTATTGCAGAATGCTCCTACTCTTAGGAAAGCGGATTATAATTGTGATAGGCCTATTGTATTGACAGTTGACACTAGTCCAATTGGCATAGGTTGGGCTGTGGGTCAAGATGATGCAGATGGAAATAGGTATGCTATTCGGTTTGGGGCAAAAGTCCTAAACGAGAGACAGAGGAGATATCCGCAAATCAAGAGGGAGTTATTGGGGATTGTCACAGCTCTCAAATGTGACAAGGAGTACTTTATTGGAGCTTCAGTTGTGGTAGAGACAGATTGCTTGCCATTGATTGGTATGATCACGAGTTGCTCTACTCCGGATATAGCTATGTTGAGATGGATTGCATACATCAAGTCATTAAATCCGGAATTTAAACACATAGCAGGGAAGGATAATCCAGTGGCAGATATGTTGTCTAGAGCCAGATATGATGATGAGGAGACTCTACTTGCAGAAGAGGATGATGCAGAAATTTCAGCCACTATGGTTGATCATGTTTGTCATGTTTATGATACTGTGGCTTTCACAGAAGAGCTCTATGTTGGAGATTGGTTGCAGATTGGCAGGTACCTTAGTACACTAAGCAAAAGAGATGAATGGACAGATGAAGAGTTCAAGAAGATCAGAAGGAAAGCCTATGGTTATTTTCTCAAGGACGGATTTCTTTGGAAGCATCCGAAGAAAAGAGGCGGATTACCTTTGCGGGTTGTCTGCGATAGAGAGACACAGTTACAGGTGATGAGGGAGTTTCATGAGAGTCCTTGGGCTGGTCATAGAGGAGTATGGGCTACTTATGAGAAAATTAAGGAGAAATATTGATGGAAAGGCATGTATAGAGATGTTTCTCACTTTGTTGAGACTTGCAGAGACTGCCAGATGTATTCAGTAGTGCGTCATAGAGATGAGCTTCATCCGACCTATCCGCTATGCATTCATTATAAGTGGGTAGTTGATTTGGTTACCATGCCTATGGGTCTATGGCAGATGAGATACATTGTTTTGGCTAGAGAGGATCTTACCAATCATGTTGAGGGCAGATCTTTGAGAACGAAGACCACTAGTGCAGTGTGTAAGTTCTTATTGGAGGAAATTTTCTGCAGGTATGGTTGTGTGGGTAAGATCACTGCGGATCGTGGTGAATTGGATGCAGATGAAGCTAGGGAGTTTTTCTCTCAGCTAGGAATCAAATTGGCTCTAACCACAGCATACAATCCAGAGGGAAATGGGAAGAGTGAAAGAGGGCATCCGCCAATAGTGAAAGCATTAGCCAAAGCATGCAGAGGACGGATTAGAGAATGGCCGAGACTTCTACCATTTGCTTTGTGGGCTGATCGTACGACCCATAGTGTTACTACAGGATATATGCCTGCAGAGTTGATGTATGGTCAGAAACCTGTTATGCCGATTGAGACTTGTGCTTTGACTTGGTCAGTTTTACCTTGGCAGGAGGATTTGACAAGAGAGGAGCTCTTAGCTCTTCGGATTCGACAGTTGGAGAGGAGACCTGAGGATATTCAGCTAGCTATTGACAGGTTGAAAGTTGCTAGACTAAGGAACAAGGACAGGTTTGATAGCAGGCATCGCTTGCGGTCTAGAGCAATAGAAGAGGGAGATTGGGTATTGATCTTTGATAGCAGCCTTGAAAATTAGCATACTGCACTTCGGAAGATGGTGAAAAGATGGTTTGGGCCATACATAGTCAGACATGTCTTTGATAATGCAACATATGAGCTGACAGAATTGGATGGAACAGTGCTTAGAGTGCCTATTGCTGGAAAAAGAATCAAGATTTTCAAGAAAAGAGATGATGAGGATTATGCATTGGAAGAATTTTCAAGAGAAGAGCAACGACAAGAAACTCCAAAGGAAGGGACAGATGATATGGCTGAAAATCTTGTTGATCTACCGGAAATGCATAACGAAGAGATTGATTTGTTTGTGGATCTTGATGATAATGATCATGGGTAGTTGGCCCATCCGGAGGATGCGCAGGATTAGAGGGGGTGGATGTCGTATTGCTGCGCATTCGAGGTGTGTAAACCACCCAAAAGTTGTGCATGGGATTTGGTGCTTTGTACATATTTAGTTGTTGTGATTACATTTATTCTCAGCGTATGAGTATTGATGCTCACATGAAGGGCTTCACTTCAGAAGTTTTTGTTAATAGCACACTTATTAGTATCTATGGTAAATGTGGCGCTTGTAGCCCTTGGTGGGCAACTCTCTTGTGGATATGTATGGGAAATTTGGCTTACTTGCTGAAGCACACCATGTCTTTGACATGCTGCCAGTTCATGATGTAATCTCATGAAATGAATACATTTCAGGATACGCTGAACTTGGAGCTTGGGGGATTTCTTGAAGTCTTTGTAGGCCTTATTGCAGGATTCAGAGAGTCTAATAAAGGAAAAAGCAAAGCCACGGATGGCTATTTTTAAAAGGAGGCTTTTTGGGGGGAAAAAGGGGATTGCTCTTGAATGCTAGCTCTGGTTTTTTAATGCCGTCATGACCCAATGTATTGTGGATTTTTTTTTGAGAGGCAGTCACAGGACGCTGTGATATGGTGGATTGTACCCTGGGAACGTAGGTTATGATGCCTTAATTCCAGGATTGAGGAGATTACTGGAAAAAAAAAAAAAATGGAAACTACGCTCTCTTCGTCAACGACATTGAAAACAGAGGAAGTGATGCAGTCTTCCATTTTTGAATTCTTGATGTCGCTTGTTACTGCATTTCCATTGACGGGAGGAAAGGAGTCGACTTGCACAGAGGAAGGGCTGGACCTTGCTTACTTTGGAGAGGCCTGATGCAATGCCTGGGGCGAACCCTGTAGAGCATACAAATCAGATGCGGATGTTTGGAAAACGGTTGCTGGTGCAGAAGAGCTCGGAGGATGTGGACGTAGATGCAACAGAGAAGACAAAGGAGGAGGATATTCTGCGCTAAGAGGACGAATCTACTGTGATAGAGGAGAACAAAGGAATAGCTTGGGACGAAGTAAGGAATCAAGGATGCTGTGGCAAAAGAGCTCGGAGGTGCAAACACTGTGATAATTGAGAAGTTTGGAAGAGTGAATTCTAGTGCGATAGGTAAGCCGAAGAGAAAGAAGTAATCAGAGTTTCAGTGGCTAACAGAAGAAACGGCATCAACAAACATGAAGCAACGGAGAGAGGACGCAACGTGTAGATAAGCCGAAAGGACGAGAAGACGTTTCGGTGATCACCTTCTCTGATAGAGATGAAGCCAAACGTAGAAGAAGACGGAGAGTCCACGCAAAAGGGGGGGGAAATCGAATTTAGAGGGCAGCTGAAGAAGAAAAGCTTGATGATTGAAGACAATACGAAAAAGCTCGACTCTTCTGTGGAGAAGACAATATCTGATTCCATGTGATTAACCGTGAGTCGGTGAGCTAATCAACCTGCGTAGCCGTTAGGATCTCCCGCCTACCTACTTCGACAACACAAATCAGATTGACCAAGGTGACAATTCACATGACACTCGACATGGCAGAGCCCTCCACGTTACTGCGGGGATATCCAGTGTGGGACAGAAGAAGAGTTTGACAAAAGGAGATGAATTTTGGCATCAAGTCAGATGATTGACAAGAGAAAAAGGTTCAGTACCAATCTCTGGAATCAAGGAGGAGACAGATAATAATGCATCTTCTTCATTCAATGAATATGGAGTTCTACACAGAACTGATGATGTCTTTGATAACTGGGGGTTTAAACCAAACCTGTGGCTGGTTCTATATACTTATGGTATTGTTAACTGCACTTTTCAATAAGCTAGCCTTCAGAAACTTTAAATGCAATGATCTAGTTCTTGCTGAGAATGGGAAGGTGTCCTTTTACAACTTGTAAGCTCAGGCTTTCCAGAAAGTGACCATGAATAGCAAAATCCTTTTGTGATCCACACTTTTCAGTGTGCTGGTCTTTTATCCAGAAATACGGAAGCTGCAAAATTAACAGAAACAAGCTTTCAAATCCTGTTAATGAATACAAATTACCAACTGTGGAAAATTGTTTGTGAATGCATCTCTACTGCTGTGATTTTGAGGATAGAGGGATCAACAATGTGGAACTGATTCAATTTCTCCTTGAACTTGGATTTCATATTGTTGGGGAGAACTTATTTTTGAGACCTTGTACTTCTCAACTGTGCACGGCTTTGAATAGAAAAGATCTAACACAGGATGATCCATTGATCCATCTATTATTATAGATATTTCTTGCTAAAGAATTGATCTTCTATCTTGAAATTTGTCAAGGTCTTCTGAAGACACGACTTTGCTTTCGAAAAACCCTTCGACAGCGGGTAGTATATGCATCTCCAAAATCTTGAAAAAATAACCAATTTTCTTGTGGTAAGTGGCAATTTTAAAAGAAATTCAATTCTATTACTATTTTCATCATGAAATTGAAAAACATATGGGATGAGATTTGATATGGAAGTGATACGTGTTGTGTTTAAGGGCTATAAGCCCAAAATTTCAGAATGTGTGGTTGTTGTAATGTAGAAATTAAACAAAACACATAAAATTGAGAAATATGATAATAATTGATAAAATTGAAGAAAATAATGTAAAAAATAATTGAGAAAATTTATAAAAGAATGAGAAAAAATAGATTTTAAATCTAGAAAAATGAAAAAATATAGAGGAACATGTTTAGATGTGTAGTGAATGATGCACTCATCGTATTCCATATTTAGTTCCAATTCAATAGAATGGACGTGCAAAAGCTTGAAGGATTGCACCACCTTAAGCAAGGAGATCGATCAATCTAGGAATATACCACCAAGTTTACTATTCTCAACAATAGGAGTAACTCTAGTGGTTGATGAGATATTGAATACACTCTATGTTCAAGGTTTCAATAAACCTATCCAAAAAACATTTGTTTCTGATGATTTATTGGGTAATACCATAGACCCATTCTATAAGAAAAATCTTAGATTACAATAGGTTTTTTTGAAAGAAAAGTCAAGAAAAAGAAGAAAATCCAATAGGTCAACTCCAAAGAACTACAATAATGATAGTAGTGATTCCACCTCTGACTCTAATTTGGAGGTAGAATCTAGTAGTGAAGAATTTGAGTACGAAGAGGAGGATGAGAAAAAGCCTACCAAGAGTAAGAAGACATTGAGAATATTGAGAAAAATGAAGTAAAAAATATCTAGTACAAATAATGCAATAATCTCAAACATCTTTGGGCTAAATGTGGATTTAATCAAAGATGGCGAAGTAGCATCCCCCTTTTGCCAATGGATTACCCTTTAGGCCAATCAAGCTCCTACATTGGTTGTTGCTTATACAAATAAGGAGTAAAAGCAACCCTGTAACGTGGTATGCATGGTAGAGAAGAAAGAGGCCAAGTAAATTTTCAAACGTTGTTTCTTTTGCATGGAAGAACAGTAGAGATTAGAGTGTCTGAATGCTTAAGCATATGATGATTAGAAAAGGGATGGACAAGGCTTGGCTCACATGCTCAAAGCTAACATAGTGAAAATCAAGAAATTGTCAGAATTAGATGTTCATGTGATAACCCAATTAGGAAAAACCTATGAAGATGCTACATTGCAACCCATAGAGACTTTGTGGGCCAAGTAAGAGAAAGTCCATCATCATGTGGTAGGATTGTTGGTAGTAATGAAATATCTGGCCCTGAGCTCTAATCCAAAGGTTAACATTTCGCATCCCTTATCTAGATACTATCTTGGATAAAGTCACTCACCACAAGATGTAGTCTTTTCTCAATGCTTTCAGTAGATACAACAAAGTTCAACTCACCCTAAAAGATCAATCTAAAAGAGCTTTCATCACAGCAGGAGAGTGTATGTCTGTATGATGATGTGGTTTGACCTTAAGAATGCTCCGACCCCTTTTTAGAGAGACATGTAGGAGATCTTTGGGCCTTATTTGACTGATCTTATGAGAGTATTTTGGGATGATTTTGGTGTCTTTAGAAAATCCATGCTCCATTTTATGCACCTCTAGATTTGTCTCACACATTATCATGACATAAGTCTAAGTCCTCTAAAATGTGTGTTTGTTATTAGAGGTGGTATCATACTAGGTTGCATCATTTCTCAAAACGACATTGTTGTCAACCCCACAAAGGTGGAAATAATCACACAACCACAGTACCAAATTCATCATCTGCACTACTTAGATTTTTGGGCTAAATCTGGCGGCATGGCTGCCATCTATGACTTTTGGCACACTTGGCTATCTCCTTGAAAAAACTGACGCATATGGTCAAACCTGCCTATTAGTGGAGTGAAGAGGACGAGTTGGCATTTCATCACCTCTAGCTATTACTTTTGTAAGCCCCAATTGTGATTCCACCAGATTGGGTAAAAACCTTTATTTATTGAGGCCTTTGATATAGCTAGTGGTAGTATGCTTGTGCAATAGGATGCCAATGGATGGTTCTGTCCAATCTTTTATGTAAGTAGAAGATTATCCAATGCAAAAAGAAACTATTTAGTAATGGAAAGAGAATATCTTTGCATGATCTACTCCATTAAGAAGTTTTTGCATTGCTTGCTCAAGCACACTTTTGTTTTTCATGTGGATAATTTAGCTTTAGTCTATTTGGTCAAATAGAAAGCTGTCCCGCCAAACGGATTCTTATGCTACAAGAGTTTGAATACACAGTAATACATGGCCCTAAAATCCATCATATCATTGAAATCAAATACAAAAATTTATTGAACTAAACAAACCTGAATGTATATTGCTATAAGAAAACAATATAACTATCTTAACAAAGATGGAAAGTGATGATGATATAGTACTCATGAAAATCACTGAGGGATCACAAAACCTTCATGAACTCAAGACAATTGATGAATACAAAAAAATAATAGCACTACTATGAGAGGTTGTGATTGAGGACAATACACATGTTAGCTCTACTTCCTAGATAACAGTCATGATGCTAGCCAAAGAACTCATCAAAAAGACACATAAAAGATCCAATAATCAAGCATGAGAGCCCTTCTATCTTTGAATCCTAATTTTCCTTTTCATACTCAAAGTTGATACATATGGACATCGAAATCCTACTCTATAATCAACATCGAGTGTATAGAGCTCAACATAGTCACAACAATGAAATTAGATATCAAAATCTACTCAATAGAATAAACCTAAATGTATGTTGGTATAAGAAACCTAAATGTATATTGGTATAAGAAAGCAATACAACTATATTAGCATAGATGAAAAGTGATGATGAACCAATTTTCAGAGACAATCAATGATGAGGAATCATAGAATCTTCATGAACTTAAGAGAACCAATTAATACGAGAAAATGTCAAAGGACTAATCAAATGGACACATAAAAGATCTAATAGTTGATCATGGGAGCCCTTTTATCTTCGAATCCTAATTTCCCTTGGATACTTATTCCATTGATCTCCAAAATTATGTAACCCTTGATCTCCTTGTTGCAATATTCTCTCTACCCATGTGCCATGTTAGATGGTCTTCATTGCTCTTGCATCCATCTGCTCATTGATGCACTGCTAACAGGGCTATTAGCTTTAAAGGCCACTAACTAGTGCTACATTTAATAATACTTCTTGTGTTCCTAAGTACATAGCTAAAGTATGAAAGAAGTGATGCAAGTGTGACCGAGCTATTCAAGTATATAATACATTGATGTTATTATTATATAAAAGTATATACTAATATTGTTTTACACTTTTGGATTTTTTAGAACATTGAAATGCTAGATATTGCCATCCAAAAATACGATGCTAGAATCTCATGATGAATTAAGACAAGGATTGTACTCTTATTATAGAAACTAGGTATGGACTATAACAACATACATGGCTATGTCAATGATTATGTATTCTTTCAAAGTGAATATGAGTCCATGGCTATGTTGGAAGTGTAGTGCAAATAGGTATCGATAGGACCTACAAGGTCAAACATTCTCCCAAAAGATTCTCAAATGTTTTCCACTCATACCATGTGTCTATCATGTGTTTTATATGTCAAACATGGCAATCTTGATGACGTGGCATACACAAAATAGATCAAAAGATGGTATTCAACATATATAAATAAACTCATAAGTATAGCATCATATCAACTCAATGTTTTGGAACTTTGCAAAAGATGTAAGGAATCTTCTTGCTATAGATGGTGAGAATCCATTCTTGAGCTTTTAAAATATGTGGACAATAGTCAACATTTTGTCATGGATTTCTACTAAAAGAAAGGATCCATGATCCTTAGCTTGGTAATGTCTAGATGTCATAAGATCAAGAATGTCGATATCTATCTCCATCCATTGGTTGATAAGATTAAGATATTATGGGAGGAAATTACAATGGAAGACATGAGCAAGCATTATGGGAGGCGATATACAAATATAAGGCTCTATTCTTATGTACACTATGTATGTCTTTTTGGGTTGAGTTTAACTTTAAACCATGACGAAAGGTAAAAATTGAGCAATAATTTTTCATTTGAATACCAGGGATAGAAAAAAAGATGAAGAAATTTAGCATAATTAGAATAACACAAAGACAAAGACACGGTGGGATTCCCACAAATATTATCTATTGCAAATATGATTATATATCAATTTTGTTTTGCAGTGTAACATGATATGAGATGTATTTCTTCAAGAGCACACTAATAAAATGTAGCATCTTGCCTTGTATCATCTAGATACCTTTGGTCAAGCTTCTATATTCTTCCACCTATTAAACTATGTCATGGTGTGCATCCATGCCCCATTATGGTCCTAACAATCTTGACATAGCAAGGCAAGGCACTATAGGAATATTGGCAAAGTACCTAACTTATAGACTTTATATAGAGTTTTAAGAAAATCGATTATTCCAAAAATAAAAGCATGTCGATGCATCCATGGATGAGATGATGCATTCCCACACTAACAAGAAATAATGCAAGGCAAGTAAGAAATGTCATGTACGTATCAAGCAATTATCATGTTGTTGCATAAAAAAAACTAACCTAAAAATATTATATGAGAAAAATGAGAATTCTAAAAGATGAGTCATACTAAAAAAAGGATACCCATAAGCCTCATACCTCTCCATATTGTCCTCCTCCTTGTCGGCCTCAGGATCAGGAAGAGGTCTCTCCACCACGATCCACATAATGTAGTCAAATATTATAGGTCAAAATCAAATGCATATCATGGATGCCCAAAAGCCAGGCATATATACATCAATGGGGTTGTACCACAACCCATCTCCAAAGCTAGTCCCCAAGAAGGACACAATGCAACCAAAAAGCCTCCATATTGCACATTGGCTCTAAGGTAGGAATCCTTGCCAAGCTTCGTTGTCCTCCTAATGTCCATCAAGTAGTATTGCGGCACATGCAACTGAAAGTCTACACCCTATCTTAGTGTAAATACTACACAGGACTCCATCAGCCATGTTAGGCCACCACTACATTAAAGCATGTAGAGAATAAACACATTTATCTACCATGAAACACCAACATAAACATCAAATTATCGAATATAGCCATGTGATAATAAAATTCCAAAATATAAAAGGCATCATACAATATAAAATCACGTGAATGGAGCCTACCATCAACCATCATCTCCCCTGTAGATATTAGGGGAGTTTTGAGGTCTCAAAAATGTCTTTTAGGATGTCGAGAGAGAGTGCTCTAGAACAATAGGAGTAAAGCCTCTGTAATGGAACTTCTATTTTTAAAATAAAAAATTTATTCTAAAAGTTCATCTAAAAGGAGCATTGATGTTTCTTTCCATTCACTTAAATTCCAACTTACCCCAAAAGCTTCCTTCTCCTCAAGATGATATGAGATGCAATACATTGTTTCTTTGCCACCAAGTATCAGTGAGCTACACAAAACAATATTGGTCTACTTAAATATGCTTCTAATAATCATCATCATCATGGCATTGAATTAAATTTTTTAGATCAACAATAAAATTTTGACATTTTCTTACATTCTTTATCCACATTTGGACATAGAAATAACTCACAATAACTAGTAGGCCATTCTCATCATCCCTTTGTTACAATCCTGACCATGAGAGAGAGAGAGAGAGAGAGAGAGAGAGAGAGAGAGAGAGAGAGAGAGAGAGAGAGAGAGAGAGAGAGAGAGAGAGAGAGAGAGAGAGAGAGAGAGAGAGAGAGAGAGAGAGAGAGAGAGAGAGAGAGAGAGAGAGAGAGAGAGAGAGAGAGAGAGAGAGAGAGAGAGATCATCCTTCACATCTCTAATGTGTTCACTCCTCTAAGTGAGACAAATTTGTTGTTGTATGAAACCATACCTAGTTTCAATATATGGGCATGCCATAACTTTATTTGAAGAAATAGCTACTTTGAGGGATGAGTTGCAAATAACACACCCTTCTCCATTGTGAGTGAACCTTCAAAGCTACCAAAAATCTTGACACTCCCCTATTTTGGATGATATGCCTTTGGCATCACCACCCTCATCGCCTTTTACCAAAATTTTATGGTAACATGGTTACCATGCCTTTTAAAATTTATTGGGGTGACTCTTATGCTTTTGCAACCACACCCCTTCATATACACACACACATTCACACAAGTGCAAGTTCTATGCATAGTAAATAATGTATAGAGAACCATGATTGTTGTCTTAAGGGTTCCCATTCATGTTTGTTTGGCATAATTACAATTTTGATAGTTTTAAGTATGATTTTACTTATTATTATTATGTTGGGACCTAAAACAGGCTCAACACTAGCTCTAAGCACTAGCCGGGATGCTCTATACTCAAAGAACACATCCCCTCGACCTTGCAGCCAAGAGCGTCTAAGGGACACACTGCCCTAACTTCTATCGTAAATTTCACGTTTGTTTTGGATTGCAATCCAACAATTAAACCTTCCCCACACTCCTCAGTAGAGGGAGTCCCTACACATATCTTGGTGTAAAACACCACGTGAGCACATAGAGAAGGAGGCACCCCTCAGTTGAATGCCGCGGCCCCACTGTGGCTCTCCTACACCTCAGGGATTAGCCCCTCGATAACACAAATAGCACGTACATCACAAAATCCACTCTTATTTTCAAACATTCCAAGAGATATATATATATTCCTCATTAAATAGTCCCCAAGAAAACCGATCGTCTAAACCTATAGCTTAAGGTACCTCTCGCACACTCCATGTGGGTCATATGTGTAAGAAAACAATTGCAATGCATCTAGTAATGATACCATGAGTTGTGTGCAATGCAACTGGTGCATAGATTGGATGCTGTATGCTCGTGTAGTGAATGCCGGAAGGTCCCCAAGAACAAAAGAACTCTACTTTTTGCACAAAACTCAAGGTAGAAAGCATGCACGACATGAACAAGAGACCAATTGGGTGCAATCTCCCCCCATGCCTTGTGTGAGCGCTCCACAAAGCATGTATTTTTATGTATTAATCATCTTCAAGCTCAAATAATAGCCCAAATTACAAAATAGCACACTTTTGGCTTTTGAGTTTGCTTTAGCACAAAATAGAAATAAAGCTAATGGGCGGGTGCCCAAAGAGTCAGGCATACCCAATACAATGTCCAAATACAAATATCATAATCATGCACCCATGCACATACAAAATAATAAATAAATATCCAACGCCTCAATAAATAGGCGAGACAAAATATAGGCGCCATGCCTAAGGTAAGCGCTCATCAAAATATAAGTGATAACTCGAATACACGCTATCCTCCAATGCTTTCCTCCGCCACTGCTGCTATCTCTACATATCAACTGAAGCATTCACAATTGTTAGTAAAATAATACAATTAAACCGACAAAAGTGAATACCTAGCAGTCTTCAACTACATAAATAAATCATCTGGTTAGAAATCAATCCTAACCTTAATTTATCACGAGTGCGCACTCTAAACTCATAAATGTTTATTAATTTGATATGTATTTTGCAAAATCACCCATGTACACACTAAATTAATGAAATGCCCGACAAGGATAGGCGCCTCCATCAACTTCTCGCACACAGAATCCACTTTGTGTATGACCCCCGGTCAACAAAGTTTACGGAATCCACCGTGGCACGGAATCCACCGTGAAATATGCCTCTTGGCATCATACCCTCGGGATAGGATAGCAATTGTCCTCAATTGCTATTAGCTCAATGTGGAGCTAACAGAGTGGGGAAAGCATTTAAGTCTCTAGCATGCATCCATTGGGCTTCCTCAACAGGATGGTTTTTAAACTTGACCAAATATCTAGAATATCTACGGCTAGTTCTAGTGGTCATAAAGTCAGTATCTATGATAGCTTCAGGTTCAAGTATTTCAGTCTCTTCATCTAGCAAAGGTGGGTTTTCATAAACAGGGTGTATAGGTAATTGGCCTCTAAAGGGTCGTAATAAACTGATGTGAAATGTGTTGTGAATTTTCCAGTGAAGTGATAGTTCTAACTTGAATGCATTGTCATTGATTTTGTGAATGATTTTAAATGGTCCATAGAATCTAGGTGCTAATTTTACAACTGGGTGTTTATCTACACTTTGTAATCTACGTTTTTCTATTCTTAACCAAACATAGTCATCAACTTTGAAATTCATGGCCTGTCTTTTCTTATTGGCTTGTTTTGTATATGATTGCTGGGCTTTGGCAATCATGTTGATCCGGGTTTTTTACAACCCGGATTATTACCACAAAAGTTTAGCCAAAGCCCCTATCAAGAGCTTACCATATCACTTTGGGTTTACTCTTCAAGCACTAGGTATGCTACATTGCTTCTCGATTACGATAACTCTAGCAAATGGGGGGAACAAGTTCTTAGAAAGCATGTCAATGTAAAGGGTAAAAGGGATGGTTATCTTAGTGAAGATGAAAATGGATTACACCTAGGAGTTGAGTGAATGCATAGATTTTTCAAAGGACTAGCCTCCAACTACACATGGGCCCCGTCTGCATCACTAAGATTTGGAATCTATCACCATCATTAGAGGACACCTCACCCTTGCACACAAGTCAATATCCACATCATGGTGTCATTTGGATCTTGCACAAAAGCTTACAAGCATGGACCCCTTTTGTCACATGCTTATATGTATTTATATACATATGGGAGACTAAAGTCAAAGCAACTTTTAGAAGCCGTTTTTTATAATCTCAATAACTCCCAAGAAAAAGTGAATTTCAAGAAAATTCTCACGAGGCCCGATCGGTTTCGACCTGGTCTACAAAGTTGCAGAAGAAACTTTTTTCAAATTCCTCACGGATTTGAAGTTACGAAGGCGCAGACTGCTGGCTACATGCAATTTTCTTCTCTCTTTCACCACACCAACTTTCCACTCTATCCTTCTTGTAAATATATTATAATAATGTGCTTTGGGCACCCACCTCTTGTAATCTAGCTCCATTTCTCTATTTTTTCTACCACCACCCTTGGCTTCTTGCATGATGACCAAGGTGGGGACTTGTCCCATCCACTATGCTCCATATTTTCAAAGATGCCATACATCATCTAGGATTATGTTAATCAAAAAGATTAGCTTAATCTAATCCCTCATGGAGGCTATATAAAGAGCCCATGGAGAATGAAGAAGGGGGGAAGGGAAGGACAATGACAAGTCCATGAGAGCATTCTAGAATACCCTCATCTCTTTGAGGGAAGCTATGAGTGAGTTCTTTTATTATGTAGCATAATGGCAAGCTTCCTCTACCTCTTCTCCTATTATCTCCCTCTCTTCTTATCTTCTCATTCCATGTAGCATAATGGCAAGCTTCTTCTACCTCTTCTCCTCTGGTCTCCCTCTCCTCTCATCTCTCTCTCTTATATTCCAATATGGTGTCTAGCACATATATTCTCTCTTGTAAATTTGTGTCTTGGTTCTCTTGATTCTCTTTAAGAAAATGGATGTCCTAGCCCATCCTCCCTTTGGCTAGGTGGTGCCCCTCTTTAGTTCTCTTAGTGAGGATTGGAGGTTGGATGGGTAAGAGGCAACCCGTTCATCATTTCAGCCCTAATTTTTGGTGCCCCCGCTGAGGACATTCTCAACCACAATTCTCTACCTCCTTATGTGGAATGATACAACACATGGTGGTGCATCCTCTACAACAAATTCCCCAAGTGGCTCTTCCTCAACGCCTTCACCAACTATTTTTGAACCTGGTCGAAGTCCACGACTCCCAGAATTGTCTCCTAAAGAAGCTCAAGACAGAAAGTATGCCTATCGGATGACGGCACGCATGCGGGTAAAAGGTGTTCACTTTAGGAATTCCATTATCTCACAACGGAAAAAATTATGTTGCCATCAATTGCTAGGTTCTCATAACTATGGTGAGTGTTTTGCAAACAAAGTGAAAGCCCTTCCGAGAGGTCCTCGTCTCCAAATTATCAAATCCCTCTCTCTCTCTGGCCTAATCCATATCAAAGGAGGACAACTATGCATGAATGGTGTGGAGTTTTATAGAAGTGCAAAGTATGGAGACTACCTTCAACTATTGTTAGCTCGAAGGTTGGGTGTGGTTGAAAAGGTGGCCATCACACCTTATGAAATATATGTCGCCAAGGATGGACACACCAAGGCAAGAACAATCACTGGTGAGCAAATTCTCCGTATAGCAAAGTTGGTGAGTTCCAAAAAGAAACACTCTGGAAAAATCCTTCATAATTCAAGAAAGTGCATTCCCTCTACTCCCTTAAGTAGTTTCCACTCATGAATAATAACAATTGCCCGAATTTCTACACCTTCCACTCTGTACAAAACATCCGAGTTAATGTATGCATCAGTAGGAAGATTTTCTTCCAGCAGCGTCTTGTCATGTACTTTGGGGCTGAAAGATTAAGGGAGATTCTTGTATCACCAGAATCTATAATCTTCCCAATGCTAGACTACAATGCATCCTTCAATGTACAAGTATTTATCCTATTATAATAGTTTCTCATGAATCAGAACGAGTTGTATGGACCTATCCGTCCACTTGCTATGCAAACTGTGCATATTGTAGCTAGCACAAAACTTAGATTCCAAGGCATTATTAAAAGCATACTGGGGCCTAGACGTCTTGCTGAAATCAATGCATCTATGAACCCATTCATCCTTCCCCTTATAAAATACAACTTAAGTCTAGACGTTTTCATCTTCATACTCTACTAAGGCAACATGGCATTTCCAAGTTTTTTTGGGCACAAAGGGGAGAAAGCTCTAGACTTTTTGGATGACTTGGAAATGGCCTTCCTAGTCACAGGTTGGGATGATGAAGCAACCAAAGTACGGGCCTTCTCTTTAGTTCTAAAGGGTGATGCTCGAGTGTGGTATCAAGCTCTCCCGGAGGCTACAAGGGGTAATTGGGAGGATCTCAAGACCGCATTCATGCACAAGTACCAAGATACAGAGCCACCTGAAGATATTTGGAGACAGCTCTTAGATCTTCGCCAAACCATACCAGGGGAGTACCAAGCATATGAAGGCATATTTATAAAATTGTGGGATAAATGGACAGCATCTTTAGCCGAGGGAGAAAGAGTACCTGATTGCCTTAAGAAAGATTGTTTTCTGGCCGGACTCCATCCTCTACTAAGGGATAAGGTCAAAGGAAAGTTTTCCACATCCTATGAAGAATCAGTCACTTATGCGAGGGAGAAAGATAGAAAATTGAAGTATCAAGCCAAATTGAAGGGGGGAGTTGAGCCCATGCAGGTTTTACCAACCATGCCAAGGCCTAGAGAAATAGCAGAGGCCCCACCTGAATCGGAGATACCACAGCAAGAGCTCCTACAACGCATTACTAATCAACTTGAAAGCCTTTCGTTAAATTTGGTGCAAGGAGTACGACCCCCTCCCCTCATAAATGAAGGCAATCGAGGTCCAAGGAGACAAGAAAGAGAGTATGTTTGCTATAATTGTGGGGAGATTGGCCATGGTATGTACTTTTGCCCTCATCCTAGGCGTTTTCCAGGAAATGGGTTCCAACTAAGAAGGAGGGGACAACAAGTGACACCACCTAGGGAAAGGTTTGTTCCACCGAATCCAGGGCCTCCACCACCGGTTCAAGTTCTCCAGCATCCTCGACCACTTGTAGAGGTGCCGCCCTTGCCTGTCCAACCGCCAGAGAATCATGATGTTAGGATAATTAGTTTAGATGAGAGTGATGTCAAAGGGAAGGCCAAAGTAGTAGAGATTGAAGCAATGCCGGTGAAGAAAGCCCGGAGAATTGAGAAAATGGAGCCTACACCACCAAAGGAGGTTGAAAACATGGAAGAGGAGGCATAGTCATCAATGGCTGCAAAGACACGCAACAGTAAAAAGAGGAGGGCTCGCTCACGTTGACACATTGAGCCAGATGAGTTTTCCCTGGGTAAAGGTACTAGAGCTTATGATTTGCTTGCTGATGTGAGGAATCAAGGGCCAAAAATTTCATGGCCACAATTACTACATCTATCTCCAACAATGCGGCGACAATGGTCAAAGATGGTAAGCATTAGACCCATGAAGAATAGACATGTGAATGCAATCCAAGCTAAAAAGATGAAAGATATTGTGCCTCTAGTGGAAGCCGAAATCAATGGGCAGAGACTGTCGAAGACATATGTGGATGGAGGTGCAGAGATTTGTGTCATGACGGAAAAGTTGATGCATCGTTTGGGATTAGAGGTAAATGAAACTACTAAATTTGGGGCTAAAATGGCTAACAATGTAGTAGTAAATTGTTTGGGAGTTATAAAGAAAGTCAAGGTAAAGGTGTGTGGAGTGCAATTGGAGCTTGACATGTATGTGATGCTAGTGAAGGGGGACGGCTATCCGCTCATCCTTGGGTGACCATGGCTAATGGGAATGAAAGGCAGACAAGATTGGGAGACAGGGGCTTTAGAGCTAAGGCCACAAAAGGGGCTGCATAAAAAATGGAAGAGCACTATCTACAACATGAAGGAGGGCCGACAAGAGGATCTTGTGTTAGAAACCACCGCTGATGAATGGAGTTCCAGCGAGGGTTGGTCATCTACGACAGAGGGAGAGTCTTCTAATGAGGAGGAAGAAAGCTCTCTAGAAGTGATGGGGACTACATTAAAAGGGCCTTCTAGTAGTGAAATTCCAGAGCAGCTTCCAAAGGTCGAGAAGGAGGGGTTAGAAAAAATGTTGGCTAAGGATCTATCAGTTGAGGAGAAGGCAACCTACATGGAAGTGGTGATAAAACACTCTGCACTTTTTATTTCCGATTATGAACACATCACAGGTGTGACAGCAGTACAACATCACATTAATATAAAAGAGGGAGCAAGGCCAGTGGTGCAGCGACTACGACGATTGGGAGTAGTTCAACAAAACGCTCTACTCACTGAGGTGCAACGACTTTTAAAGGCAGGCTTTATCTATCCAATAGGGGATTCAGAGTGGGTTTCACCTGTGGTGGTGATACCCAAGAAGAATGGAAAATGGAGGATTTGTGTGGATTACAAGCCGCTAAATGCTGCAACAAAGAGAGATCACTTTCCTCTTCCCTTTCAGGATGAAATACTCAATGAGGTGGCCGGGCATGACAGATACACTGTTTGTGATGGGTATTCAGGTTATTTCCAGATCCGAATAGTTGAGGAGGATCAACAGAAGACCACCTTCATTACACCTTGGAGTTGTTTTGCTTACAAAGTAATGCCATTTGGATTAACAAATGCCCCAGCTACCTTCCAGCGATTCACGAATTATGTCTTCCAGCCATATTTTGGGAAATCCATCAGGGTCTTTATTGATGATTTTTGTATTTATAGTTCTAAGGCTTTACATCTAGGAAAGGTGGATGAAGCTTTCAACCGCCTTGCACAAATGGGGGGGCAGTTAAACCATGAGAAGTATCGCATTGGCGAAAGCAGTGTAACTTTGTTAGGGCATGTCGTAAGTGAGAGGGGCATTGAAGCAGATCCAAACAAAGTTAAGGCCCTATTGGCGGTGCCATCACCATATTCTGTGAAGCAACTAACCTCTTTCATTCAGAAGGTGCGATATATGGGGCGGTTCATTCATCTCCTCTCCCAATTAATATTTCCACTGCAACGGTTAACCCACTCTGAGGAGCTCCTGTGGAGTGACGAAAGCGAAAGGTGCTTTCACGAGGTGAAGAAGGCTCTTAGCACCCTTCCTATAATTTTATAGCCTTGTTGGGATCAAGAGTTTTTTGTCAACCCGAGTTTTGGGGAAGATGCTCTAGGGGCAACACTAATACAAAAGGATGCTAAAACTGGACTAATGAGACCGGTTTACTTTTCTAGTAGAGTAATGACAGCATCAGAACGAGGGTACAAGATGGTCGAGGTGATGGTTTTGTCTCTAATGTTTGCTATAAGAAAGTTTCGTCCTTATCTTCTCTCTAGGCCATTCACAGTGATCACGACAGAAGCGCATTTTCCCTATGCCTTACAGCACATGGATGTTTCAGCTAGAATCGCTAAGTGGGTGATACAACTCCAAGAGTTTGACTACACCTTCAAGGTGGAGGATTCTACTCGAGCTTGCCTAGCTGATTTGTTGACCCATAGATGCCATCAAAAGAAGGAAAAGGAGAAGGGAAAGGTAAAAGAGGAGACACCTCCTCTTGAGGAGCCGCCACGGGTGGAGAATGCAAGACAAAGCGGCAGCAGGAATAGTGGTGTTCAGTCCCGAAGGTGACAAACTTTATGGAGAAGGTATCAGCTTGGAGGATGTCCATTCTAACAATGAGGCAGAATATCAAGCCTTGCTTTTAGATTTGAGGTGGTGTCTTTCACATGGTGTCACTCGACTTAATATTTTTGGGGATTTTATGCTAATTGTTAAGCAAATGAAAGGAATCTGGGCTTGTAAAAATGATAACTTAGCAGTGAAAATGAGGGAAGCTAAAACTCTCATGAGAAAGCTACAGAAAGCCCAAATCTATTTTGTGCCAAGGCGCACAAATGGCGACGCAGATGCTCTAGCAGCTGAAAAATTAAAAGAGGTAATGGTGGGAATCATTACAGTAAAGCTTCCCTTGTTTCAGGGTAAGTTTCAACTACAAGATGTGCTTTATTTTCTTGAGCAAGGTGAGGCACCTACACATATGAGTAAAAGTGAGAAAAGGTGGCTAGCTACTAAGGCCACTAAATACCGCTTGATAAATGATGTGTCGTATTGCAAAGGAAAGGATGCAGTGCTTAGAAGGGTGCCAACAGCAAAGGAGATTATAGATGTGATTAAGAGCTGCCATGAAGGGGTTTGTGGTGGACATTTTGCTCAAGAAATAACCAGCAGGAAGATTCTCCAAGCCGATTTTGTGTGGCCTAGTCTACATCGAGATGTGCAATATTGGTGCCGCACTTGTGACAATTGCCAAAAGGCCGGACCAAGGAAGCTAGTGCATGAGGAACAAAATTCCATAACTACAAATGGCCCATTTGAGAAATGGGGGATTGATGCAATAGGGCCACTCCCACGAACTCAATCTGGCAAGGAATACATCATAATGGGTGTAGACTACATGACGAGGTGGGCAGAGGCTTCAGCAACTAGTAGGATCACAGCCCAAGAAGTGGGAAAATTTGTGTTTGAAAATATTTGTTGCACGTTTGGCACACCTTTGGAAATTATCTCTAATCGGGGTCTTGGTTTTAGGGCAAACCTAGTAGGAGAGCTAATGGAAAGGCTAAAAATCAAGCACAGGCATTCTACTCCCTACTATCCACAGTGTAATGGTTTGGTCGAAAAAGTGAATGGGCTGATTTGTAAGATAATTACCAAGCACGTACACGTGCACCCCAAGCACTGGGATAAAAAATTGAATGCAGCTCTTTGGGCCTACAGGACTTCATTCAGAACCTCACTTGGCTATACTCCATTTCACCTCGTCTATGGCCAAGAAGCTTTGCTTCCTATAAAGGTGGAACTGGCCAGTTTGCGTGTTTTAGTAGCCAGTCAAGAGAAGAATCAAGATAAGAAGTTAGAGGAAAGGATCTTGGATCTAGAGAGGCTGGAGTTAGATAGAGAAGCAGCAGTCCAACACTATTCCTGCAGGCTGAAGAGAGGAGGAAGACCTTTAATAAGAAGCTGGCTAGCAAACACATAAGGGAAGGATCACTTGTGCTACGCTATGATAACTGCTTTGATAACAGAAAGGATGCTAAACTTATGTTCAAGTGGGAAGGGCCATTCATGGTCATAAGGAGATATTCAAATGGCAGTTGTAAGCTAGGTGACATGGATGGGAAGGTTCACAAGACAAGGGTAAATGGATGGCAATTGAAGCCTTATTTTCATAGAAATATGAACACTTTGGAGCAATCATTCAATGAAGAGCCACCAATGAGGGGGTGCAGTCCTCCTTGCTCTATTGGACCATCATTATCAAGCTAGAGGCATGAATACCTCTAGCCTAAGGGGAGGGCTAATGATCCGGGTTTTTTACAACCCGGATTATTACCACAAAAGTTTAGCCAAAGCCCCTATCAAGAGCTTACCATATCACTTTGGGTTTACTCTTCAAGCACTAGGTATGTTACATTGCTTCTCGATTACGATAACTCTAGCAAATAGGGGGAACAAGTTCTTAGAAAGCATGTCAATGTAAAGGGTAAAAGGGATGGTTATCTTAGTGAAGATGAAAATGGATTACACCTAGGAGTTGAGTGAATGCATAGATTTTTCAAAGGACTAGCCTCCAACTACACATGGGCCTCGTTTGCATCACTAAGATTTGGAATCTATCACCATCATTAGAGGACACCTCACCCTTGCACACAAGTCAATATCCATATCATGGTGTCATTTGGATCTTGCACAAAAGCTTACAAGCATGGACCCCTTTTGTCACATGCTTATATGTATTTATATACATATGGGGGACTAAAGTCAAAACAACTTTTAGAAGCCGTTTTTTATAATCTCAATAACTCCCAAGAAAAAGCGAATTTCAAGAAAATTTCCACGAGGCCCGATCGGTTTCGACCTGGTCTACAAAGTTGCAGAAGAAACTTTTTTCAAATTCCTCACGGATTTGAAGTTACGAAGGCGCAGACTGCTGGCTACATGCAATTTTCTTCTCTCTTTCACCACACCAACTTTCCACTCTATCCTTCTTGTAAATATATTATAATAATGTGCTTTGGGCACCCACCTCTTGATTATCTTGCATAAGTACGGCTCCTATTCCAGATCCGCTAGTATCAGTATATAGCTACTAAAAAGAATGGTCTATTAAACTCAGGTAGTTGTAATATAGGAGCATGGATTAATGCATGTTTCAATAAATCAAAAGATTTCTGTTGATTATCAGACCAATGATAAACAATACCTTTCTTTAAAAGTTTAGTCAAAGGCAAAGCAAGTAATGAAAAATTTCGCACAAATTTCCTGTAAAGACTAGCAAGACCTAGAAAAGAACGTAACTCATGCACATTTTTAGGTATTGGCCAATTTAATATTGCTTCTATCTTCTTAGGGTCAACTTTAATACCATCTGATGACACAATATGACCTAAATATTCAATTTCTATTTGAAAGAACTCACTCTTTTCCGGATTAGCATATAATTGATTATCTTTCAACAACTTGAAAACCAAAGACAGATGCTCATAATGTTCTTTCTCATTTTTACTGAATACCAAGATATCATCGAAGAATACTATAACACAATGCTAATATTTCAAAAATATGCAATTCATCATTCTACTAAATATAGCAAGTGCATTAGTCAATCCAAAAGGCATCACTAAAAATTCATAATGATCAAATTGTGTTCTAAATGTAGTCTTAAATATATCAGATTTATCTAATCTCACCTGATGATAACCTGATTTAAGATCTATTTTACTAAATATGGCAGAACCTTGTAGTTTATCCATAAGATCATCGACCCTAGGAATTGGATATCTATTCTTTACAGTAATCTTATTTAGGGCACGATAATCAATGCACATACGATAAGTATTCTTCTTCTTCTTTACCAACAAAACAGGTGTGCCAAATGGAGAACTACTAGGTCTAATCAATCCTCTATTTAATAATTTCTCAACTTGATTTTGAATTTCTTTTTGCTCTATCTGGTTATGTCTATATGGTGCTTTACAAGGTGGTTGTGTACCAAGAATTAAATCTATTTTGTGGTCTTCAGGACATGAAGGAGGTAGTCCAGGTGGTAGATCTTCAGCAAAACAATCTTTAAATTGTGCAAGGAATTCTTTATGTGCTTAGAGTGCATATGTTTTTCTTTAGCTTGCAGTTCATTCACCCAAATTAGATAAGATTTACTACTTTTGCGTAATGCACGTTTAGCTTGAGTATGAGTAAGCAGTGGGAAAGCATTATATGCGTGCATACCATACAATGTAATGTGTTTTCCTTGAAAATGAATTTTAATTGAATGCGTGGAATAATCTATGTTAGGATTATTCTGATGATGCCAAGGCATACCTAAGATAATATCACTGGACTGTAATGGTACAACTAGAAAATTCCTTCTTTCAGTATATTCACCAATTTGAATTTCTAAATCATGCACCTCTTGTGTTCCATTATACCTTGTGCCTAAGAATGCTGCTTTAATACGATAATGCGTAGGAACAGTTTGTAATTTCAAATCCTTCACTAACTTTGCAGAAATAAAATCATGTGTACTACCATCATCATGCAAAATAATCTTTTCTTTTCCATGCACTAAACATTTCATTGTCAACAAAGAATGTGGAGTTGGCATACCTGGTAAAGTATCCAAAGGAGTAGTAACGTCATCCTCATCTTCTGTAAAGTTGGGCATTTCCTCATGTTCTTCATCTTCCATTGCTCCAAGATAATTGATATGGACAGGTGGCTTCTTCCATTGGCAATTGGCTGCTAGATGTCCAGGTTGATGGCATTTGTAACACACTATAGGTTTGGCTTTAGATACATTGTTTGCAATGGCAGGAAGTCTAGGAATATTAGGATTTGGCTGTGAAGATAGCTTAGGGTTTTGATAGGTATTTGATGGCAAAGCAGGTGGTTTTGTCCAAGACTTACGGAAAGATGATGAAGGAAACCGACTTTGATTGAAACTTCTAAAATTTGAATTGAATTTCTTAGAACCATAGTTACCATTTGCTTGAAATTGTTGTGGACACTTGTCTCTTCCTTGAAGCTTGTCTTCAATGTCATGAGCTAAAGAAATTGCATCTTCAAGAGTTGCAAGCTTGAACATATTGACTTCAGCGTAGTAATGCCCAAGTAATCCAGACATATACTTGCGCTTGTGAGTCGCTTCAGGTACGTCTTCAAGCATGCGTAACTGGAGTAAGGCATTCCAAAAGCGTTCGGTGTATTGAGAAATAGGCTCACGATCTCTTTGCTGAAGAAGGTCCCATTGCTTTATGGCCTTTTCATGGAATTGTGGAGGAAGGAAATTTTGCATAAACTTCTTCTTGAAACTCTCCCAGGTATTGGGACAATCTATACTCTTACGAACCACGGTCCACCAAAGAGATGAAAGTAGATAAGAGATTCGATGGGGATGCACAACGAAAAGTGGTTGACAAGGAGAGGCTCAAGCTTTCTTCATTCTCTTCTTCAATATTCTCCCACCATATCTCAAAAACAGTCCACACACTAAAATGGTATCCTCAAAAGATAGATGCCCCTAAACTTAAGGACACTTTACATACAATAATATGATAAGGCTTAGACTATGCCTTAGACTTTTGGCTTATTTCTCAACACTCCCCCTCAAGCTCAGAATGAGCTTGCACACATAAGACTCCAAGTGCACTCCTGAAGTACTCAAACTTATCTTTACCTAATGCTTTGGTAAAGATATCAGCAACTTGGTCATTGGTCTTCACATGGACCAAGTCAATCTCTCCATCAATGACTTTTTCTCTAATGAAATGATAGTGCACTTCTATATGTTTTGTCCTTGCATGATAGACTGGGTTCTTTGCCAACATAATGCTGCTAACATTGCCACAATACATAATAACTCCACCATCAATCTCTATCCCCATGTCATATAGGATCAAACTCAACCATGTCTGCTCACATGCTGCCAATGCAATGCCTCTATATTCTACTTCAGTGCTTGATAAAGCAACTGTAGGTTGCTTCTTACTGCTCCAACTTACCATGGCTGATCCAAATGAGAATGCATAGCCACTAGTAGATCTTCTATCCATAGAGCTACCTGCCCAGTCTACATCTGAGTATCCAAATAGTGTAGGCTTGATTCCTTTTCCATAAAACAACCCAAATCCAACTGTCTTTTTCACATATCTAAGAACTCTTCTTACTACATCCAAATGTGATTTGCATGGTTTCTGCAGAAACTGACTTACCAATCCAATAGCATAACTCAAGTCTGGTCTTGTAATGGTCAAGTAGATAAGACTACCAACCATCTTTCTGAACATAGTAACATCCTCAACATAAGATCCATCATCCATCAACTTAGCATTTTGATCCAATGGGGTATCAACCAGTTTGCATCCTATCATGCCATATTTTTCCAACATCTCCAATGCATATTGCCTTTGTATCAGCCATATACCATGAGGTGTATCAATAACCTCAATACCCAAGAAGTATCTCAACAAACCAAGATCCTTTATATCAAACTCTTTATGTAACCCATACTTGACTTTAGTAATCTCCTTCTCAAGTGTACCTGTAATAATGAGATAATCAACATAGATGACCACAACAACCATACCATCTTTTGTATGCCTCACATAAAGTGAATAATCAGCTTTGCTCTGCTGAAATCCCATACTGCATAAAAATTTGCTGATTCTATCACACCATGCTCTTGGTGCTTGCTTCAGTCCATATAAAGCCTTCTTCAACCTGCATACGTAATGTGGGTATTTTGGATCCACATATCCCTCTGGTTGATCCATGTACACTTCCTCTTCTAAGTTGCCATTCAAAAATGCATTTTTCACATCCATTTGATAAAGCCTCCAACCATAGATAGAAGCCAAAGCAATTACTGATCTTACTGTCGTCATTTTAGCTACTGGACTGAATGTTTCTTCATAGTCCAAACCATAAGTTTGTGCATATCTTTTTGCAACTAGCCTTCCTTTATACCTTTCAAGAGAACCATCCGACATACATTTGACCTTGTAAACCCATTTACATCCAATGGACTTCTTGCCATAAGGTAGTTTCACCAAATCCCAAGTCTTGTTTTTCCTTAGTGCATTCATCTCTTCATCCATTGCTTGTCTCCACTCTTTGCTCTCTACTGCTTCTTCAAAGCAAGTAGGTTCCACATATTGTACATAAGAAACCATGTATGGATAATGCATCTTCATGAACCCATTATAAGTCAATCTATCAACTGGATACCTTACTCTTTCTGACCTTCTCAATTGAGGTGCACTACCATGTATCTCATCCGATCTAGCATGTGGTGGCACATACTTTCCTGCACTTCTAGTGCCAGGTTTTTTAACATGCGGAATGCCATACTCATCATCTATAGATTCATCTTCTGAACTTTTAGTCATTGGTCTCTTACCTTTTGCAACTTCTGCACTCCTTTGTGCATTTCTCAATCTACCACTCCATGGACTGTAGCTACCATTGCTTTCCACATTCTCTTGAGGTCCTGAAGCATCTTCCACATGCTGATTTTCAGCCTTGCTATTTGCTGAAATTTTCCTTCCATAGCCATTATCATCATTGCTTTCATAGAAATCAACATCCACTGCAATTTTGGGCTTGTACCATGATTCATATTCACTGAATTTGACATCCCTGCTTATGTATACTTCCTTACTCACTGGATCATAGCATTTGTATCTCTTCTTCTCATCAGGATATCCAAGGAAAATGCATTTTACAGCCTTAGGTTCCATTTTCTTCCTCAAATCATCCGGAACATGAACATAACAGACACATCCAAAGACTCTAAAGTATGCAACAATAGGTTTCATGCCATACATTCTCTCATATGGTGACATATTATGAATCAAGGCTGTAGGTGTTCTATTCATAATGTGAACTGCAGTATGCACTGTCTCTGCCCAATATGACAATGGCATGTTCATTTGGTTCATCATTGCCCTTGCAACCTATGCAATAATCCGATTCTTCCTTTTAGCCACACCATTTTCTTGAGGTGTATAACTGCATGTCAATTGCCTTTTGATACCATGATCTCTCAAGAAGTCACAAAACTCATATGACATGTACTCTCCACCATTATCTTGTCAAGATTGTGGGAGAGAAGGAAGGAGTCTCACTTGAAGCTTTCTTGCTTGCACAATGGGGGAATACACACAAGGGTAGAGGCTGAAAACAGTTTTCCTCTTATTAGTTTGTGTAAGCCAAAAGAACTCTCATACAAAGAAATAGAAGAACCCTATATATGGGTCTCAAACCAAACTCAACTAACTAAGGTGGCATACTAACTGAGCCACGAACTAGAGTAGATAAGGATAGCTATCATGTAGCTATTATTCATGGGCAGTGTACCAACTGCGTCTGCAACTGGCAAGTCGGTGACATAAATACACAACGGTCACCCTGGCGTATCACAAGTGGAGCTCGATATCTCAACACTCCCCCTCGAGCTCAATCCCAATTCCTGCACACCAAGCAGGTCTCTGAACTTGCGCAGCTTCTCTGCGCCCAATGCCTTCGTGAATATATCAGCTACCTGATCCTCTGTGCTGACATAAACTAGATCAATAAGACCTAGTAAAACCCTCTCTCGCACATAGTGATAATGCACCTCAATGTGCTTTGTTCTAGCATGATAGACTGGGTTATTTGCCAAGTGTATACTACTCATGTTGTCACAATAAATGACAACTGGTCCATCTGTAGACTGATGCATATCATAAAGTAGCTTATGCAACCAAGCTACCTCACATGCAGCCATTGCTGCACCCCTGTACTCAGCCTCTGTGCTCGACAAGGTAACTGTAGGCTGTTTCTTGCTGCTCCAAGTGACTGCAGCACTCCCAAAAGAGAACACATATCCACTGGTAGATTGTCTATCAGAAATACTACCAGCCCAATCAGCATCAGTGTATCCATGCAACTATATCTGAACCCCAGTCTCATAAAATAGTCCATACTGCAATGTGGACTTCACATACCTGAGTATGTGTCTAGCCGCATCCAAATGTGGTTTCCTTGGAGCCTGCATAAACTAACTTACCAATCCAACAGCATAGCTCAAATCTGGCCTGGTAATAGTCATATAAATAAAACTTCCTACTATGCGTCTGTACATAGTAGGGTCTTCTAGAAGCTCACCTGCATCTGTGCTCAGCTTCACATTCTGCTCCAAAGGAACTGAAATAGGCTTACAGCCAGTCATCCCATATTTGGACAGCATGTCCAATCCATACTGCCTCTGCAAGAGCTGTATCCCACTTGGTGATCTAATCACCTCAATGCCCAAGAAATAACGCAGCTCTCCCAAATCCTTCATCTCAAACTTCTGCTTCAATAGCATTTTCACATGAAGGATATCTTCATCACTGTCACCTGTCATAATCAAATCATCAACATAAATGACAAGTAGCATAATACCTTTCTCTGTTTCTCTCACATAAAGTGAGAAATCTGCCTTGGAAATCTGAAAGCCAATAGTGACAAGATACTGTCCTATCTTGTCAGACCATGCTCTAGGTGCTTGCTTCAAGCCATACAAGGCTTTCTTCAACCTGCAAACAAACTCAGGATGAACAACATGCACATAACCTGGTGGCTGCTCCATATAGACCTCTTCTTGCAAATCACCATGCAAGAAGGCATTCTTTATATCCATCTGATGTAAAAACAATCCCTTTGATGCAGCCATAGCAATGACTGCTCTTACGGTTGCCATCCTTGCAACCGGACTGAATGTTTCTTCATTGTCAATGCCATATGTTTGTGCATACCCCTTGACTACTAATCTTGCCTTGTATCTGTTCACAAAACCATCTGCATTGTACTTCACCTTATAAACCCACTTACAACCAATTGCATTCTTACCTTTAGGCAAAGGTACCAATTCCCATGTAGCATTTGCTTCCAAGGCATCCATTTCTTCATCCATGGCTTTCTCCCATTTTTCTTTTCCCATGGCTTGCTCAAAAGAAGTGGGTTCTGGTTCCTGTATCACCTTGACCATATATGCATAGTGAATGGCTGTAAATCCATCATATTTCAGCCTATCCACAGGATACCTAACTCTGGTAGACCTGCGCAAAGTGGGTTCACTTCCAGGTGCTCTCAAAACATCCCTGGTCTTCCTTACTCCAGATGTAATAATAGAGGGGATACCCAACTCATCATCAATGCTCTGTTCTGAGCCACTGGATTCACCATCCACATAAGAGTGACCTGCATTCACATCAAACATGGGCTAATCAACCTTCTCTTTTCCTTTTCGTGATACCTGCATACCACTATCTGCATTGCTTTGAGAAGATTCTCCTGATCTCAATCTGCCTGTCCATGGCAAAGTATGTGAACTACTGCTAGAAGACGCTCCAGGTCCACTAATATTTTGTGACTGCTGTTGTGAATTATGTGCAGCATTACCATTTTGTGCATCTATATCATCAATCACATTTACTGGTTTATACCAGCTACTCATCTCATCAAAAACAACATCTCTGCTCACTGTAAACTTACGAGTAGAAGGGTTATAGCATATATACCCTTTTTGCTGTAGAGAGTAACCAATAAAGATGCACTTCTCAGCTTTTGGATCCAACTTGGATCTCAACTCATCTGGCACATGTACATAGGCAATGCAACCAAAAATTTTCAAATGAGAAATATCTGGTTTCCTACCAGTATACCTCTCCTCTTGAGTCATCCCATGTATTGCTGCAGTGGGAGTCCTGTTCATTATATAGACTGCTGTAGCAACTGCTTCAGCCCAATAAGAAACTGGCAGGTCTTTTTCATTGAGCATGGCACGAGACACCTCTTCAATATGTCTGTTTTTTCTTTCTGCAATTCCATTTTGCTGTGGGGTATGACTGCATGAATATTGCTGCTTTATGCCATGCTCTTGCAAGAACCTTGCAAACTCATTTGAGAGGTACTCTCCCCCTCCATCTGACCTTAGGCATTTTATTTGCAGGCCTGTTTCTTTTTCAACCAAGGCTTTAAGAGTTTTGAAATGCCCAAAAACTTCACTTTTCTTTTTCATAAAATACACCCAAACTTTTCTGCTATAGTCATCAATAAAAGTAACAAAATAATGACAGCCTCCAAGAGATGCAGCTTTAGTAGTCCACACATCAGCGTGGATTATTCCAATGGCTCCTTACTCTCTTGAACATGTCTAGGAAATGGTTTCCTTGCCTATTTTCCAAACTGACAGGCTTCACATACCTTATGTATTTCTGCAACCTTGAATTTAGGCAATCCTGCAACAATATTTTGGGCCTGCATTGATTTAAGTCGCTGTACATTAACATGACCAATGCGTTTATGTCAGATATCAATATCTGCAACTACACCGGTCCCATGTGCAAACATTGCTGCACTCAATTCAGACATGTCTGCATCCAATGTAAACATTCTGCCCTTCTTCTTTCCTTTTGCTATCAAGCGACCTTTATTTTTCATATCCTCAACAAAGCATCCATGAGGATTAAATCTGACCTGCAAGCCCTGCTCAACCATTTGACCAACAAAAACCAGATTCTTGGTGATATTCGGGACATGAAATACATCGGACAGGTATTTCTTTTTCCCATCCTGCATAGACAAAGGAATTTTTCCAATCTGCACAATAGGATGTGCAGTATCATCACCAGTCTCCACAAATCCTGGTTTTTCCATTTTCCTTGCATTCTCCATCCATTCTGCATGACCTGTCATGTGGTTTGATGCACCTGAATCAACATACCACACATCATTGCTTTCTTCTGCACTTGTCATAGAATTGTTCATATGCTGCACCATAAACAAATGCTCATTTCTGTCATCACCCTGTCTACTAGAAGATGCATAATTTCCTTGTTGCAGTTTTCCATTCATGATGTCATTCTGCTTTTTATAGCAGTCTTTAGCCATATGACCCATTTTACCACAGTAGTAGCATTCAATATTACTGTTTGCATTTTGGCCTCTTTGCCATCCACCACGACCTCTTTGGCTCCCCCTGCCTCTAGAGTTACCACGTCCTCCTCCATAGGACTGGTTTTCTTGTGTTTGCTGCATATTCTGATTTCTACCACGGCCTCCAAATCAGCCTCCTCTACCTCTGCCTCTACCTCTTCCAGCATTTGAGTAGAAGACAGCTTCTTTTGAAGTTCCTCCTGAAGAAGATGCACCACCATTTCTTTGCTCCTCAGAAATTAGAAGAGCAATCAGCTCCTCAAAATCAGGAAATCTTTCACGAACTGAAATGGATATCCGAAACTGTGCATAATCCTTTCCTAGACCATTCAAGGTCACAGAAACTAAATCATCATCTTCCACTGGCGACCCAATGGAAGCAAGTGCATCTGCAATCTTCTTCACCTTCATGTGGTAGTCATTGATGCTCATATTTTCTCTTTGCACATTATGCAACTCTTGCTTGAGCTGCATTTTCCTGGCTTGCGTATTTGTGCTATACATTTTTGACAAAGTATCCCATGCCTCCTTTGGCGTACTTGCATCCTGAATATGCACAATCATAGAGTCTGAAATACTGATAGACAGCCAGTACATAACTTTCCTGGCTCTCTCATGCCATGCTTTGAATGCCTGCATTTGCTGTTGATTGGGAACATCAGGAAGAACTGGTTCTTCTTCATTTCCTACAACAAATTCCCAATATCCTTTTCCCATAAGGAAATTCGTCATTCTAAACTTCCATGCCTGGAAGTTGTTCTTGTCAAGCTTTTCAGTGACACTCTGTGAAAGAGAATCAGACGCCATTACAAAATACTGCAAAAAATTCTGTCACTGCAAAAAACACAGCTTCACCCTCACAAGGGGCAAATCTGCAAAACTGGCGAAAGTGGTATTTGACCACACAGTCACTTCCTAGTGACGATTTTGCATAAACAGGAACCAAGGATGATTCTGAAACTCCTAATGTCTCTGCGCACAAGCATACGATGCAATTTCTACAGTAACTTTTCACCGACCTGTAGAACAGTGGCTACACAGCATAAAACTGAGCCTTTTCCTGAGTGCGTGCAGAAAACTTCCGTCTGCAAAACAGGCCCTGAAATGGCCTCAAATAAAAAAAACAAGGTCGCCGAGGCCTAAAGCCCTATCCCGTAGCATATACTGCCCTCTTGCTTCACCGCGAAGGGCGTCTCAACCTGAGACAATGCACTCTTGCAATTTCCAGCTGTGCTACCTGCAGAGATCTACTCCCAAAACAGAAAATGAAAGCAACACTGCTCCTCTTACCAGAACGCCGCGAGCTTGGCTTGCTTTCTTGAGCTCCTTACCACGAACAAGGCTCTGATACCATGTCAAGATTGTGGGAGAGAAGGAAGGAGTCTCAGTTGAAGCTTTCTTGCTTGCACAATGGGGGAATACACACAAGGGTGGAGGCTGAAAACAGTTTTCCTCTTCTTAGTTTGTGTAAGCCAAAAGAACTCTCATACAAAGAAATAGAAGAACCCTATATATGGGTCTCAAACCAAACTCAACTAACTAAGGTGGCATACTAATTGAGCCACGAACTAGAGTAGATAAGGATAGCTATCATGTAGCTATTATTCATGGGCGGTGTACAAACCGCGTCTGCAATTGACAAGTCGGTGACATAAATACACAACGGTCACCCTAGCGTATCACGAGTGGAGCTCGATATCTCAACATATCTGACCTCAAACATTTTATGTAGCATCCAAACTGCTTTTCAGCCATAGATTTAAATTCCAAGAACTTTTCAAACGCTTCACTTTTATGCTGCATAAAGTACACCCAAGTCATCCTATTGAAATCATCAATAAAAGTGATATAGAATCTACATTTTCCGCTCATGGAAACATTCTGACATGGGCCCCAAATATCTGAGTGTATTATTTCCAAAGGATAGCTGCTTATTCTCCCCCTCTTTGGATATGGCAATCTGGATTGCTTGCCAAATTGACAAGCCTCACATACATGATCAAAATTTACATATCCTAAATGCGGTAGACCATGGGCTATCTGTTTTGATTGCATTTGCTTCAATCTTTGCAAATTAACATGACCAATCCATCTATGCCATAATTCCACATCCTTATCTTGCCCATGTCCTCTCTCAACATACATAGAGTTTTGAATCACTGGAGTACCTGCATCCAAAGCAAACAATCTCCCTTTCTTTCTACCATGAGCAATCACCCTGCTAGTTCTCCCATTATGGAACTCTTCAATAAAACATCCAACCTTATTGAATCTCACTTGAAATCCTTGATCTATCATTTGACCAACCGATGCTAGGTTCTTAGTTATTGTGGGCACATAAAGTACATCACCAAGCTTGTTCTCAATCCCATCTTTAGTAACAAGTGGCACACTACCAATATGAGTAATTTTGTGTAAAGTATCATCACTAGTGGCAACATATTCATCATTGTACACTTGCTCCTTGCTATCAAACCACTCAGCATGATGAGTCATGTGGTTTGTAGCTCCTGAATCCAAAAACCAGTCATTCTCATGAGGAGGATGAGTCATGCTCCCAAGCACATGCTCCATAGAAAATAAATGACCTCTAGATGACTCACCTCTAGGTCCATAACCTGTATTACCATAAGTGTCTGCATAGTAGCCATATTGGGTCCTTCCACGACCCCTAGACATAGCATTATGTTTTTGATAACAATCCCTCTCAAAGTGACCAAAATGCCCACAATAATGACAAGTGCCATCTCTATGTGAAGAAGGACTAGACCGTCCTCTACCTCTAGGGAAAGATCTCCCCTTGCCTCTATGCATGAAGTCACCACGACCAAAGTTGCCTCTTCCACGAGCAAAACCATAATTACTACGACTAGGTGAAGAGCCTCTAGCTCTAGATGAGCTGCCACGACCTCTCTGGTGATAGAAAACACTATCTCCACCTGCATTTTTTCCACTGCTAGATGCATTCAATCCCAACTTGATTTCTTCTTTAAGTAGCAATCCAATAAGCTCCTCAAACTCAGGCATAGAGCCTCCCCTAACAGAAATAGAGGTATCCAAAGATTTAAAAGTTGGTCCAAGCCCATTTAATGTCACTGACACTAAATCATCATCATATAGGTGCATTAATGGATGCAAGGTCTTCTGCAATTTGCTTGATTTCTGCCACATAGTCACTGATACTGCGATTGCCTCTCCATGCACCATGTAATCTCTGCTTAAGTTGTACCTTACGAGCCTCTGTACATGTTCCATACATTTTTTCTATGATTTCCCATGCCTCCTTACAAGTACGTGCCTTTTTTATATGAGGAATCAATGTTTCTGAAATACATATGGAGATCCAATGCAAAACCTTCCTGTTCTTCCCAGTCCAATCCTTGTACGCTTTCTTTTGCTCTTCAGTTGGATGTTCGGGAACTTCTGGACATTCATCATCACCTTTTATGAGATCCCATAGACATCTACCCACCATCAAAAAATTCTCCATCCTGTAGGACCAAACACTATAGTCGTCTTTAGTCAATTTGTCCCCCACGATCCGAGTGATTTGTGCCGTGTTGGACATTATGACTGCTGCAAATTCAGAAGAAAACAATAATACAATCTGTTCAAAAGTGGTATTCAGCAATATGACTGTCATACATGTGTCCAAAAATGGTTATATACATCCATCCATGATGCCAACATGTCATACATTCAGTTCCCAACAAGAAACATCAAAATCGGATTCCACACGATGTCTGTATGACCCAAAATGCATAAAAAACACGGGTCTAAAAATGATCATTTTTCCTGCAATTTTTCTAAAGATTTTTGTGCCAAGCTGGAAATACATATCAAGCATAAGCTATAAAAATTTTCCCATAAATTTTTGAGCAAAAAAAAAAGGCCTCCACATAGCATCCCGTAAATTGCATAGAAATTGCCATTTTTTCAGTCTTCAAACCAACTAGTTCTTCTTTTCTGCAGTGTGAACTGATTGACTGTGAACCAATTTGGGCAATAACCAGCTCATGTCTTCCTTCCAGTGTGAAAGTATCTCCACAGGATAACCAGTTTTCAATGTCCATGTGAACATAAGGTAATTCTAAATTGTAAGCCTTAGTGTTTAAGGCTTAATAAGCCTTATCCAAAAAGAAGGAAATCAGTGTGAGCTACGGTGACCATTCATGGCACCGATTTTTTATGAATTAGTATGTGGCATATACTCATGGCGATTGATTTGGTCAAATATGTTGCAGGATGGAATCACACCGGCACCATCCAGTGTAGCTTCTTCACCCTTTAACACCGACTGTTTAGTGGAGCCCTTATGACTTTCGGTCTCCTGAACTACAGGATGGAATCATAGCGGCGCCATCTAGCGTAGCTTCTTCACTCTTTAACACCGATTGCTTAGTGGAGCCGTTACGACTTTCGATCTCTTGAACTTGATGAAGCGGTTATACTGTCTTCATGGCAGTCCTAGTTTGCACTGTAGTTACAAAGAGCTTTCTAAACAGATCTCACTGATATGCTAATCAGCTTTCGAGCTCCCTTGGAAATAGTACCTCATCTGATTGCAGTTGCTAGGTGTTCTTGGTATAGCATCCCATCACATTACAGCCTCTAGGTCTGCTTCTCTGGTCTCCTCTACTGAGTTATCGACACTCTCTCGAACACGCAGTTATGGTGCATATTTGAAGCACCAATATTAGTTGTTGATGCTGCCGCCAAACCTTGACTTCTATAGCTTCTCTGATCACCTTACCAATGTCCTGTTGTCATACCTCATTTCCAGCCTCATTTGACTTACCAAATACATCCAATGGTGGCTTCACTAGCCCCCAAATCCGAGCTTTAGCAGCTCATTCAATCCATAGACCTGTTGCGGGTGATTTAGATAGGGAGTTGTACCTAATTTTAATGACGAACAGCAAGCTATCAATCTGATGTAGACCTCGATTCGACGCCTCCTCACGTCAATCCTTCACTCCCGCTCTGATACCAAATGAAAGTAGATAAGAGATTCGATGGGGATGCACAACGAAAAGTGGTTGACAACAAGGAGAGGCTCAAGATTTCTTCATTCTCTTCTTCTTCAATATTCTCCCACCATATCTCAAAAACAGTCCACACACTAAAATGGTATCCTCAAAAGATAGATGCCCCCAAACTTAAGGACACTTTACATACAGCAATATGATAACTCTTAGACTATGCCTTAGACTTTTGGCTTATTTCTCAACAAGAGATGCTCTATCTACTAAATGATTAGTGACACACTTGATTTTATCTTTTTTAGCGTATGTCTCTTCATGAAAATAATCATCAAACTGACTGATGAATGCAAGAACAGTTTTTCCATCTCGAGTGCCATTGAAAGTACGGAATTTGAAATTTCTTTTACTTATCTTTGTTTCTTTGCGGATGGATTGAGCTTTAAGAGTCACATCGATGGTACATCGGATAAGTTCTTCCGATTGTGATTTCTCTTTGTCAGTAGTTGATCTTTGTAAATTGGCCAATTGAACTTGCAATGCTTGCCGGGCTCTTCGTTCTTCGTCCAACTGCATCATAATTAAATCCAACTTTTGTTCCACCGTAGGTTCAAGAAGATTGCCTTCAGCCATTAAATCATCCATATTTTGTTCCGTCATCTTGCAAAACTTCAAAAGACCTCACACTCTCAAAATCCAATTAGCGGAATGAGTGTAGCTCAAAGTCAGGTGTACAAGGCTTATATATTTTTGTTTGGCTTTCACGGTCTTCGTCTTTGGCAATTGCGGGATTTGAAATCTTTGTAAAATCTGTGTTTGTCCTTCTGCATGTGCTAAAACTGGTTCAACAAGTCTGCATATGCGAACAGAGTCTTCCAAGGAACAACTTTGCAGTTCGGTGCTTCTGCGCAAGAACAGTCCTTATGGGAGTTTTGGGCACAAGTCAGTTCTGACTTCTGGTGACTTGATTGACTTGCAGAGTTGCAAACTTACGAAACTTGATCAACTTGGAAGATTTGTGTGACTGATGACTTGGGTAACTTAGCTTATGGCTAGTGTGGCAGCAAATGACGATTTTTAGGGGGGCCCGTTTTGTGACGCCAAAATTCACAGGGAAGGGCCACTAATGCTGCCAAATTAAAAAAATGATGGGCTGAAAAGCTTAGCCTTGAAGCTTTTAAGCTTTATAGAAGTTATGAAACTTATCTCTCAACTTCTGAGAAGACGACTTGGATAAGAAGATGTTGGAGTGGTCCTCTGCCGTTACAGGCCGGTCCTTCGCAATCAGAGGCTGTAAACAGAGGTTCTTGACCGCCAGGAATCCACCCGTATCGACCGTTCGTGATGAGACTGACCGTAGAGCTCGATCGTTCCAGGAGCTCCGCCTTCGCACAAGATGGGTAGCAATTGGAAGCTCTCGATCTCAACTTCGCTCTGATACCACTGGTGCGCGGATCGAATGCTGTATGCTCGCGTAGTGAATGCCGGAAGGTCCCCAAGAACAAAAGAACTCTACTTTTTGCACAAAACTCAAGGTAGAAAGCATGCACGACATGAACAAGAGACCAATTGGGTGCAATCTCCCCCTATGCCTTGTGTGAGCGCTCCACAAAGCATGTATTTTTATGTATTAATCATCTTCAAGCTCAAATAATAGCCCAAATTACAAAATAGCACACTTTTGGCTTTTGAGTTTGCTTTAGCACAAAATAGAAATAAAGCTAATGGGCGGGTGCCCAAAGAGTCAGGCATACCCAATACAATGTCCAAATACAAATATCATAATCGTGCGCCCATGCGCATACAAAATAATAAATAAATATCCAACTCCTCAATAAATAGGCGTGACAAAATATAGGCGCCATGCCTAAGGTATGCGCCCATCAAAATATAAGTAATAACTCGAATACACTCTATCCTCCAATGCTTTCCTCCGCCACTGCTGCATTCACAATCGTTAGTAAAATAATACAATTAAACCGACAAAAGTGAATACCTAGCAGTCTTCAACTACATAAATAAATCAACTGGTTAGAAATCAATCCTAACCTTAATTTATCACGAGTGCGCACTCTAAACTCATAAACGTTTATTAATTTAATATGTATTTTGCGGAATCATCCGCTATGGAATCACCCATGTACACACTAAATTAATGAAACGCCCGAAAAGGATAGGCATCCCCATCAACTTCTCGCACACAGAATCCACTTTGTGTATGAGCCCCGGTCAACAAAGTTTACGGAGTCCACCGTAAAACCTCATGGAATCCACCGTGAAATATGCCTCCTAGCATCAGCAACTGTGTCTGAACCATAGTGCTCAATCATTTTATCATTTAGCAATCAACCATGTGAAGTGCAAATACATTTCTTTCCATGATTTCAGCCTATACGTAATGTTGCGTTGCTAAGGGTCGGCACCTGAGCATTCTCGTGCTACTAGACCCTCTTAAACTTAAACCATAAAAGTCTTATATGACATGCATCAACAAAAGATCGCCCCTCCTCTCTACTGTTTAGGTTATGCATGGGTTGATAGATGTAGGAGATATTTTTTCATATGTTTTTTTTATAAAAGCGGTAAAAACTATGATTCAACACAAAAACAAGGCTGAAATGAGGCTTATCCCTCATGCTCTAGTCATGTCATACATCCACGAATATAAATCATATTTTTTAAAAATTTTCTAATGTAAAAACCTATATTTTTTTTATTTTTCCACTATTTTTCTTCATTTATTTAGATAAAAATTTTGATGTTTCTGATTTATGGGTTGGGACTGATCACAATCATTAAGATTTGATTTCATATTCATTTCTAATCCACATGAACCCTGCAGATTTTGTGTGTTTTGGTATAAATTATTATATGACTAAATTTTCTAGTTTTCTTCAAGATTTTTGATAGATTTCAGCATTAAGACCCAAAGGCAACCACTTTTAAATAATTTCATCAAATATCTACCATAAAACAAAGAAATCTGCAATATTTACACATAGAATCACGCTTTTGGAGATGCATATTTCATGGTTTGGGAGGCCGCTAACACTCGTTCTTGGCCATTGACGCTCTCTCACAGCCCGATCTACGATCTCCTTGCCTCTAGCACCATCATTCCATCAGCATCTTTCATCAAATCCACCCCCTTCTCTCATGAATTGATGATCCATAGAAATAAGCAATAAGAGGAGAGATGGGAGAGAAGGACTAAAAATAGATCTTTTTTTTTAATGTATCAAATTCGATCATTTCTAGAGCAATGACGAGTGAAAAAATTCGGGATCTCATGCCCTAGAGAGCATTCCTCATAATTCCCATGATTAGAAGAACTCATTTTTTGGCCATGAAAGGATGCGCCAAAAAAATGGTGCACCCTCCCCTCCAAAAATGTTTTTTTAAATGTTTATGGCCCACTTAATCAAGTTATTAAGGCTTAACTTTAAAATATCTAGTTCAATCCTCAAAATTTCACATTGTAGGCAAGTGGATTTTTTTACTTTCCGGGGGGGGGGGGGGGGGGGGAGGGCGAGGGGCAAATGAGCTCGGATTCAAGATCCGTCTGGACGGCTACCTTTGTGACATCAAAATCTATAAAGCTGGGACCAATGACACACTTTTTGCATCTCAGATCATGTAGCTGCTTTATAATGTGAAACCTTGTGGAGATTAAATGGGGGGTCAAATGGAATTCGATCAATGAACCGAGACTTGCGCTGGGTTCCTAGCTCATCAGTCCGGAACCGTTTCATTTTTCATGGAAATGTGGTCTTTTACGGTCCCCGGAGCTCTTTTTCGCTAGGGTCTTTAAAATCCGCTCTCATTGGCGACCATAGGATAGGTTGACTCAGTCCGTTGAATCCCACGAACTAATCTACACAAACAATGACCAGAGAAAGTATCAAGTTGCCACAAAAAATATATACAACAAAGCACAAGCAGAGCTCTCACCCTACCCCATGACAGAATCAAGGCATGAGAATCCCCAAGGGATAGGTCCAACATAATCTAACAAAATTATAGAGCAAGTCGCTAACCAACTGCTCTAACACGGATTGGCTAAAAACCTATCAAAGAGGTCATCCTAGTGGTGGTCTGAACTACCTACCTAACTTAGGACAACTGGCACCAGGACCTTCTACTAAGGCGAGGAATCCTATAGCCTAGTCATCATATTTTTATTTGCCTCCCAAGGTTTCCATACTCGAGCATGTAAAAAGGAGGGAGCAGAGCATAGAGTGACCCAAAGAGAACAACACATCGGCCTCAAGTCCTGATTCGGTACCCAGGAACCTACCAACAAGCTCTTGCGAGGCGACACTTAATTCTTTTCTTTTGCTCACTTTTGTTTTCGATCCAACCTTGCTTATCTTTTTTTCGGGTAGCTGCTACCCCTAGAAAGACAATGCATCGGCCCCCAATGTTCTACCATGACTCGTTCCCAGAAACCTACCAAGCCTCTGCAAGAGGATAATCAATTTCTTGTAAGATTTTTGTTTTCCTTTTCTAATTAAGGGGTTAGAACCCCTTTTTACACACCTCTATAATTTTTATCTTGCTATTCTTTGCTATTTTGACAGGCTTTTCTAACTATCTCACACTAGCACAAACTCCTAGGACAGCTGCCTAGCAAGAAGCAGGAAGGATAGGGTCACAAGGACTACCCTCTATCATACGTCTTTAATGCCTGACAAAAGCCTAACAGGAGGTAGATAACTACTCAAATCTCCGCTAGATATACCTTACCAAACCCTAGGACTTCATGCCTTGATTGCCGGTCCCCACAAACGAAAATAAAAAAACCTCCACACACACATATAACACTAGCTTAAGGAAAAAACTTGGAAAGGTGACAACACCACCTAGAATGGCCACAAGAAGCTCCTGAACAGCAAAGGCTCCCTCCAAGCACTTTGTCCAACATGTGTAATACAATCAGTAAAGTAGAAAACCATTAAACGTACTTGCACCAAACAAAAGCATGGCTCTCTTCGCTACCTAAAGAGATATAACATGTCACAACCAAACAAAATGGCCCTCTTGCCTTATGAAATAAAACATTAGAACTTGACAGAAACGTCCCTCTTGGCCTTATGAAATAAGATATTTTACTACCATTCAACACAACATACTACTAAAACAATCCCTTGGTCCTAACGTTACTCTACTAAAGCACAAAACTGACCAAGGATAAAGCTGACCAAGGATAAGGATTTTTAGGCCCTACACTAAAGTGCATCAGGTTATTAGCTAACCCCCTACATAAATAGCAAGGGGTGTTCGACGAATATGATGATACACAATCCTATGCATCCATGACAGAGTAGGAAGGTGCTCACTTGCTACCTGACTCATAACACAAAGCAACCACTAGCGGCCGAAATATGACATGTCAGCAAAAAGACCCCAAAGTAGTCTAGGGCTAATGCTAGGTGGTAATTGTAAGTGCTCCCCTGGACCACAATTGAAAAAGACATCTTCCATGAAAGCATAGTAGCCAGGGAATCTGCAAAGTGGTTCCATTGTGAAGGAACTAACTGATAAGTCACCATCTCAAAGATATGCAACAAATCCAAGGCTACACGATGGTACATTCGTAAGATGGGATCCGCACACTACTGTAAGTCCCATTTAGCTAATTGATTACTAAGTGCGAATCACCTTTAACCAATAATCGATGGATACCACCACATCGCGCTACATTTAGCCCCATGATCAAGGCCTTGTATTCTGCCATATTATTAGTAAAAGAGGGTCCTAAATAGACTCCCATCTTCATGAAAACCCTACATTGGGGATCTTTAATGACCACACCAATGCTCGTGTGTTTAGCAGGCCTTCTGGAATCTCTGTCAAAATACAGAGTATAAACCCAAGCTTCATTGATAGGCCACACCATTATAATCAGCTCACTCATATGTATGATAATCAAAATCAAGTTGAGAGAGAGGATGTATAATCGGCACAATCCCTCCTTCCTTGATGAACCCAATAGGAATGCTAGTCAGGAGTCATTGAAAATGGTGGTAGTAAACCTTAATTTACCATGTAAAGGATGTGTCTTGCCACTCAATAACTTGATACCCTTTGCTCCACCAAATCACTCAACCTTGATGGTAACGTTGCTCAAGATACAGATGCTCCAGATAGGGAATGGTGCGTCCCATCCGCCCCTCTTGCTACCTACTGTACGTTAAAGTTGAATCTTGAAGGACCTGCACAGGCACGAAGCCCAACGTCAGCCCTTACACATAGTAAGGCTTCAACTTATTAAAGTTAACTTTAGTATTAAACTCTAACCTTTGCAAATTTGCTATAAGGGCCGTAGAGCCATCCTTTCCTAAACATACAATCTTGTATGATCAATCCCATTTACATTCTAATTTTCCTGGAAAGAGCTCCCACAACAAGCATCATAATACAACACTAACTAACCTTTCAAAAATTTGTTCTTCTTAGCCCGAAGATCATGAAGGGCTTTCATTCTCCTATTCCCTTTTTCTTGATATAGTAAAGCCTACAACCAAATCTCATCGAGATGTGCCAGAGAAGTATACCATTCCTATAACGCTTCTCCCTCTCCCAACGAATGATTAAGGGAAAAACACACAGCGGAGAGCTCTATTTCTAATAGCAAAACACACTCCTCCCCATACACTAGCTTGAATGGGGTGTGGCATGTGGCTCTTTTGAATTTCTGTTGTAAGCCCACAGTGCCACATATAATTTCTTATCCCAGTCGAGCTTGCTTTTCGATACTATCTTGGATAAGATTCCCACAAGTTGTTGATTTGTACTATCGACTTGGCTGTTTGCTTGAGGATTATACGGGGTAGTCTTTTTGTGCTTAATCTTCAAAGCTTTAGTGAGGGCCACTATAACCTTGTTCAAGAAGTGTGTCCCTCGATCAGACACAATCTCCTTTGCTGGACTGAAAATGTAAACAATTTGCTCCATAATGAAACTAGTTGTCTCCTTAGCATTGGCCTTCACTGTTGCTTGAGCTTTAGACTACTTTGTAAAGTAGTCTGTTGCTACAATAATATACTGCTTTTGCGTAGTTGAAGAAGGGTATATTGGTCCCATAAAATCAACACCCCATTTTTCAAAGGGTAATGTAACCAAAATGGGATTTAAAGGTCGCCTACGATTTTCCCTCACATCGTGTTTTTGACAAACATCACAATGCTTAACATAACTGAAAGCATCTTGGAAAATCAATGGCCACCAATATCCAGTACGGAGAGATTTTTAGGCAGTAAGCCGGCCAGAAAAATCTCCCCAACATGCTGAATCATGGCACTTCTCAAGAATAAATGGTACCTCATTGCATACTACACAAGGATGATAGATATCATCTACTCCTCTACGATACAAGACACCCGCTATAATCAAAAAGCATAATGCTTGTTGCGTGATCTTTATCTTTTCAAACTTCGATAAAGAAACCCCAAATCCTCATGTAGATAAATAATGAGTTATAGCTGCATACCAGGAAGGGATGGAAGCTATATCGATTTTAAATAGACCTTCAATATCACTTCCCTTAGCCAAAATTTCCTTTGGCTCTCCGAAATCCACAAGACATTCTACAATACCATGTAAATTTGATGGCTTGATTCTAATCTCATAATTGAACTCCTACAAAAAGTGATTAATCACTTTGCTAAATGGTCAGGTGGCTATATCTTGTTCAGCAATAATCTGAGTCCTTCTGCCTTTGTAGAGAATACTATCTTCTCATAGAGAATATGATTCCTAAACTTCTTTGATGCAAAGACCATTCCAAGGCACAATTTCTCAATGTACGTATAACTAACTTCATATATCCCCAATTTTCTACTAGCAAAGGCTATTGGATGATACCATTTCTCCTCCCAAGTTCAAGCTAATGATACTATGCATTGTGACTGCTGAAAATATATAGAAAACTTCACCTCTTCTGGGTGCTTTTAGGATTGGCACTTTTTCTTATTCCTGCTTTCACATTCTCAAAGGATACTTGACACGCTTCATTCCATTCAAACAAACAGTTAAAAGATAGAAGGTTCATCAATGGCATTGCTCTTTCCACCAGTGCATTGATAAATCTTTGATAATATCTCATTGATGAGACAAAAAGCTGTGCACCTCTTTGGGAGTACGCGGCAGGCTCATAAAGACTATAACCTTTATCTTTTCAGGGTCAGTCGCAATACCAATTGAACTAACCACATGGCCCAGTAACAATCCATAGGGCACTCCAAATACACACTTTCTAAGGTTAAGAGCAATGCAAAACTGTCTACAACGATTAAAAACATTTCCTTAGAATAATCAGTTATCGCTCCCTTGTGGTGGCTACCCCCAGATCATCAATAAAGACTTTTAACTCCTCTCGGGAGATATCACCAAAGGTCTTATCAGTTGTTTGTTGCGAAGACCCAGGTGCATTGCATAGACCAAAGGCCATCACATGATATGCAAAGGTACCAAAGACAGTAATATATGTCATTTTCAATTTGTCTTCCTCTGCAATAGCCATCTGGTTATATCCGGCAAAGCAATCCATAAATGAATAGATATCCCTACCCACTAACTGATCCAAAATATGATCAATGAATGGAAATTGGTAGTAATCCTTAATCGTGTGCTTATTAAGCTCTCTGAAATCTATGCAAAGTCGAATCAAATTGTTCTTCTTCTTCCTGATAACAACTCGTGAACACCATTCTATGTGTTGAACCGAAACTATCAGGTCAACCTTTTGTAGCTTTGTCAATTCCTTGAAAAGCCCATCCCTTTATTCGAAAGGCATACGCGTTACTTTTTGTCGCATAGGGCGACTACCCTGCCTTAGAGGAATCGTTTGAACAACCAGGTTGGGAGGAATGTCTCTTAGCTCATCATAACTCCAAGAAACAATATCGTGGAATTCTTGAATCAAGGACACATAGTCCTTCCTTTCTTTCGACCTGAGCATGAACCCTAATTTAATTAGTTGTGAATCATTCATCATTCCAAGGTTGAGCTCAATTACATCTGCATCCCTTATCCTCTCTTGAGACTCTATTGGCTCATTCAAAGTCACTTGGTAGATATCTGATGCCAGGAGGCATATTCCACGGTGGATTCCGTGAGGTTTTACGGTGGATTCCGTAAACTTTGATGACCGGGGCTCATACACAAAGTGGATTCTTTGTGCGAGAAGTTGATGGGGACGCCTGTCCTTTTCGGGCGTTTCATTAATTTAGTGTGTACATAGGTGATTCCATAGCGGGTGATTCCGCAAAATGCATATTAAATTAATAAACTTTTATGAGTTTAGAGTGCGCACTCGTAATAAATTAAGGTTAGGATTTATTTCTAACCAGTTGATTTATTTATGTAGCTGAAGACTGCTAGGTATTCACTTTTGTCGGTTTAATTGTATTATTTTACTAACGATTGTGAATGCTTCAGTTGATGTGTAGAGATAGCAGCAGTGGCAGAGAAAAGCATTGGAGTCTAGCGAGTATTCGACCTATGGATTATATTTTGATAGGCGCCACGCCTATATTTTGTCATGTCTATTGAGGCATTGATTATTTATTATTATTTTGTATGCGCCTATGCGCACGGATATGTTATTTCTATTTGGGACATTGTATTGGGCGTGCTAGACTCTTTGGGCACCGTCCATTAACTTTATTTTCTATTTTTGTAAAAGCAAACTCAAAAGCTAAAAGCTTGTCATATTTTTGTAAATTGGGCTATTATTGAGCATGAAGATGGAATATACATAAAAATACATGCTTTGTGAAGCGCTCACACAAGGCATGGGGGGAGATTGAACCCAATTGGTCTCTTGCTCTTGTCGTTCATGCTTTTTACATTGTAATTTGTGCAAAAAGGTAGAGTTAATTGTTCTTGGGGACCTTCCGGGATTCACTACGTGAGCATACAGCGACCGATTTGCGCACTATAAGCTTTAAAAGAAGCTTAATAGCTTCAAAAATCGTCAACGAGGTATCAGAGGGGCTGCCAAATTTTTCGGGCGGCGAAAAAAACGGCCCCCCCCACGATTGCGCTGTTTTTTTTCTGAAGTAGCCCCCCCTTCAAAGCTTAAGCAATTAAGCTTAATCTATTAAGCTTACTCAAATCAAGTCAGACAAGTTATCTTCCAACTCTGCAAGTCAACAACTCCAGGTCCTGCACTTCAGAAATCAAGTTTTGCAAGTTATCTGTGATCAAGTTCTGCAAGTTCACTAAGTCGGCTAAGTTCTACAAGTCTGCAACTCTGCAAGTCACATAAGTCTGCAACTCTGCAAGTCAGACTAGTCAACTGGAGTCAGAACTGACTTGTGCTTAAAACTCCTAGAAGGGTTGTTCCTGTGCAGAAACTCCGAACTGCAAAGTTGTTCGTTGAAAGGTATTCTACCCATACACAGGTTTGCTGAAGCATTTTTAGCATAAGAAGAAGGAAAAATCGCAGATTTTCTGAAGATTGAGAAAGAAATACCCAAAAACACATAAGCCTTGTAACCCCGAATTTGAGCTACGCTCATCCCGCTAACCGGATTTTGAGTGAGAAAGGTCTTTTGAGTTTTACAGGATGACGGAACCACATATGGATGATCCTATGGCTGAAGACGACCTACCTGAGCCTACGATGGAGCAAAAGCTGGACTTAATCATGATGCAATTGGAAGAAGAACGAAAGGCTAGGCAAGCATTGCAAGCGCAACTGGCAAAATTACAAAGAGCGTCTACCGACAAAGAAGAACCTCAAGCTGAAGATTTGATTCGACGTACCATCGATGCCACTCTTGAAGCTCAAACCATTCGCAAGGAATCAAAGATAAGTAAACGAAGTTTCAAATTTCGTACTTTCAATGGCATACGAGAAGGAAAGACTGTTCTAGCATTCATTAGTCAGTTTGATGACTATTTCCATGAGGAAACCTATGCAGAAAAAGATAAAATCAAGTGTGTTACTAATCATTTGGTAGACAAAGCATCACTTTGGTGGACTATAGTACACAAGAGCATAGAATGTCCTGCTACTTGGGAAGATTTCAAGAAGAAGTTCATGCAGAATTTCCTTCCACCGCAATTTCATGAGAAGGCTATCAAGCAACGGGATCTACTTCAACAACGGGATCGTGAGCCTATTTCTCAGTATACAGAGCATTTTTGGAATGCACTCCTCCAGCTACGCATGCTTGAAGATGTACCAGAGACGACACATAAGCGAAAGTATATGTCTGGACTTCTTGGGCATTACTACGTTGAAGTGAACATGTTCAAGCCTACTACCATTGAAGACGCCATTTCACTAGCTCACGACACTGAAGATAAGCTATGCGGTAGAGACAGACGACCACAGCAATTCCAAGCCAATGGTAACTATGGATCTAAACAATTCAATTCCAATTTTAGAAGATTTAATCCAGGTCGTTTCTCTTCATCATCTTTCCACAAGAATTGGGCTAAACCACCTGCATTACCATCCAATGTCAATCCAAATCCTAAGCCTATTCCACAGCCAAATCCAAATGTACCTAGACTTCCCGCCATTGCAAACAATGTAACCAAAGCCAAGCCAATAGTATGCTATAAATGCCACCAGCCTGGACATCTCGCAGCAAATTGTCATTCAAAGAAGCCACCAGCTCATATCAACTATCTTGGAGCCATGGACGAAGACGAACATGAGAATATGCCTGATTTCACTGAAGACGAGGACGACACTACTACTATTTCCAATACTTTACCAGGTATGCCTACTCCACATTCTTTATTGACTATGAAATGTTTGGTGCATGGAAAGGAAAAGACTATTTTGCATAATGACGGTAGCACTCATGAATTCATTTCAGCAAAATTGGTAAAGGAATTGAAATTACAGACTGTACCTACGCATTATCGCATAAAAGCTGCATTTTTAGGCACTAGGTATAATGGTACACAAGAAGTACAAGACTTAGAGATTCAAATTGGTTCATACATTGAAAGAAGAAATTTCTTAGTTGTTCCATTACAGTCGAGTGACATTATTTTAGGTATGCCTTGGCGACACCAGCATAATCCAGATATAGATTATTCCACACACACAATGAATATTAATTTTCAAGGAAAATCTATTACATTATATGGTATGCATGCATCTAATGTTTTTCCACTGCTTTCGCATACTCAAGCTAAACGTGCATTATGCAAGAGTACTAAATCCTATCTCATTTGGGTGAATGAATTGCAAGTAAAGGAAAATCATATGCACCCTAGGCATAAGGAATTTCTTGCATATTTTAAGGACTGTTTTGCAGAAGACCCACCACCAGGTTTACCTCCTTCACGTCCAGAAGACCATAAGATAGATTTGATCCCTGGCACACAACCACCTTGCAAAGCACCATATAGGCACAACCAGATAGAGCAAAAAGAAATCCAGAGGCAAGTTGAGGAATTACTAAATAGAGGTTTGATTCGACCTAGCAGTTCTCCATTTGGTGCACCTGTATTGTTAGTCAAGAAAAAAAATAATACTTATTGTATGTGTATTGACTACCGAGCTTTAAATAAGATCACTGTAAAGAATAGGTACCCTATTCCTAGAGTTGATGACCTTATGGACAAACTGCAAGGATCTTCTATATTTAGTAAAATTGAACTTAAGTCTGGTTATCATCAGGTGAGGGTAGATAAATCTGACATATTCAAGATTGCATTCAGAACACAGTTTAGTCATTACGAATTTTTAGTCATGCCATTCGGATTGACTAATGCACCTGCTACCTTTAGTAGAATGATGAACCGTATCTTTTTGAAATATCAGTATTGTGTAATTGTTTTCTTTGATGATATTTTGGTGTTTAGTCAAAATGAGAAAGAACATTATGAGCATTTGTCATTGGTTTTTCAGTTATTGAAAGAAAATCAACTGTATGAAAATCCTGAAAAAAGTGAATTCTTTAAGACATAAATTGAGTATTTAGGTCATATTGTATCATCTGATGGAATTAAAGTTGATCCTAAGAAAATTGATGCAATATTGAATTGGCCTGTTCCTAAAAATGTGCATGAGTTACGCTCATTCCTTGGTCTTGCTAGTTTCTATAGGAAGTTTGTACGTAATTTTTCATTACTTGCTTTACCATTAACCAAACTTCTCAAGAAAGGAATTGTTTATCAATGGACCGAAAATCAACAGAAATCCTTTGACTTACTGAAACATGCATTAACCAATGCCCCTGTTCTACAGTTGCCTGACTTTAATAGACCATTCTTTCTAGTCGCGACCGATGCTAGTGGATCAGGAATAGGAGCCGTACTTATGCAAGACAATCATCCTATAGCATATTCTAGTTGTAAGCTGAAACCTTCTGAGCTGAAATATTCCACATATGACAAAGAACTATTAGCAGTTGTACAAGCATTAAGACAGTGGAAACACTACTTAATGGGTTCAGAATTTATGATAAAGACCGATCAGCAAAGTATTAGACATTTACTTAGCCAACCCCAAATCTCTGACCGTCATATCAAATGGGCTTCCTTTATTCAAAGTTTTCATCCTATCATTCAATAGCAACCTGGAAAAGAAAATGTAGTGGTGGCTGATGCATTGAGTAGAAGACCTGCCATTCATAATATTTCTGTCATATCTTTTGATTCTTTGATTGCTATGAAAGATACATATCACCAGGATATTACATTTCATTCTGATTGGAATAAATTAGTTCAAAATAATTTCATTCCTATTGATTCATTCTCATATAATGATGGATTTATGTTTTATGAAAAGAGATTGTGTATTACTATTCCATTCCGATCTTTTGTTTTGAATGAAATTCATTGTCCCCCATATCAAGGTCATAGAGGTATCATATCTACCTGACGTATGTTAACTGAAGATTTTTATTGGCCGCATATGGACGCAGATGTATCTAATTTCGTTTCTGAATGTTTGATTTGTCAAAGAGTTAAGAGACATCATGGTAAACAGTATGGGTTACTTATGCCTTTGTCTATTCCATCTAAACCTTGGGAACAAATCTCTATGGATTTCATTACTGGTTTACCAAATACTAATCTAACCATGATATGATTTGGACAGTTGTAGATAGATTTAGTAAACAAGCATATTTCATTCCATGTAAGAAAACTTTAACAACATCACAAGCAACACAATTGTTTTTGAAAACTGTTTTTACTAACCATGGATTGCCAAAAGTTATCATTTCAGATCGTGATTCTAGATTTTGTAATAACTTTTGGATTACTCTATTTGCTAATCTAGGCACAAAGATTGATTTCTCATCTGCATTTCATCCAGAAACTAATGGACAAATAGAAGCCACAAACAGCACCATTCTAGATCTTTTACATGCATATACTATCTATAAACCTCAGACATGGGACACTCATTTGCATTTATTACAGTTTGCATATAACAATACACCGCACACATCTACAAAGAAAGCACCGTTTGAAGTCATTTATGGATATAGATTATCTACACCTGTTGCATCTTTGTCTAATAGAATTCAGAGTGCTGATGATATTGCTAGTATGCATAACACTATTTTTGATGAGGTTAAAGATATGATTGCTAAAGCCGAGCAATCATATACCAAACAAGCCAACAAGAAAAGACAAGCCATGAATTTCAAAGTTGATGATTATGTTTGGCTGAGAATAGAAAAACGTAGACTACAAAGTGTAGATAAACATCCAGTTGTCAAATTAGCTCCTAGATTCTATGGACCATTTAGAATCATTCATAAAATTAATGATAATGCATTCAAGTTAGAATTACCATCTCATTGGAAAATTCACAATACATTTCACATTAGTCTATTGAGACCATTTAGAGGCCAATTACCTGTCCACCCTGTTTATGAAAACCCACCTTTATTAGAGGAAGAGACTGAAATACTTGAACCAGAAGCTATCATAGACACTGACTTTATGACCACTAGAACTGGCCGAAGGTATTCTAGATATCTAGTTAAATTTAAGAACCATCCTGTAGAGGAAGCACAATGGATGCACGCTAGAGACTTAAATGCTTTCCCCACTCTGTTAGCTCCACATTGAGCTAATAGCAATTGAGGTCAATTGCTATCCCACCCCGGGGGTATGATGCCAGGAGGCATATTCCACGGTGGATTCTGTGAGGTTTTACGGTGGATTCCGTAAACTTTGATGACCGGGGCTCATACACAAAGTGGATTCTTTGTGCAAGAAGTTGATGGGGACGCCTGTCCTTTTCGGGCGTTTCATTAATTTAGTGTGTACATGGGTGATTCCATAGCGGGTGATTCCACAAAATGCATATTAAATTAATAAACGTTTATGAGTTTAGAGTGCGCACTCGTAATAAATTAAGGTTAGGATTTATTTCTAACCAGTTGATTTATTTATGTAGCTGAAGACTGCTAGGTATTCACTTTTGTCGGTTTAATTGTATTATTTTACTAACGATTGTGAATGCTTCAATTGATGTGTAGAGATAGCAGCAGTGGTAGAGGAAAGCATTGGAGTCTAACGAGTGTTCGACCTATGGATTATATTTTGATAGGCGCCACGCCTATATTTTGTCATGTCTATTGAGGCATTGATTATTTATTATTATTTTGTATGCGCCTATGCGCACGGATATGTTATTTCTATTTGGGACATTGTATTGGGCGTGCTAGACTCTTTGGGTACCGTCCATTAGCTTTATTTTCTATTTTTGTAAAAGAAAACTCAAAAGCTAAAAGCTTGTCATATTTTTGTAAATTGGGCTATTATTGAGCATGAAGATGGAATATACATAAAAATACATGCTTTGTGAAGCGCTCACACATGGCATGAGGGGAGATTGAACCCAATTGGTCTCTTGCTCTTGTTGTTCATGCTTTTTACATTGTAATTTGTGCAAAAAGGTAGAGTTCATTGTTCTTGGGGACCTTCCGGGATTCACTACGTGAGCATACAGCGACCGATCTGCACACCAATATCCTCTGTAGTAGTGGACCCCTCATTGGATTCATCACTTGATGATGTCTCACTAGCAGATGGAGCATCTAGCATATCAAACTCTGATGAAGATAAAGGAACTCTCTCACTTTGAGGAGATTTAGTATAAGCATCTACTACTACTCGTCTAGCACCTCCACCAAAGATCAATCGACTAGCAGGTATATCAACCTGACAGTCTACTTGTAAGATCCATGGCCTACCTAGCAATACTTGATAGCTAGGTTGCCTTGCAAACCTAATGATCCGAAAGTCAAGAATGCATCCCACATTGGAAATGGTCACATGGAATTTAGTAATGCAACCTTCGGGTTGTCTTAAATTGTCTTTAGCCATTCTTCAAAGGATCTTAGAGGCATCTTTTTTTATTTCTAATCCCAACCTCTCCATCAATTCCGAACTCATAATGTTGACAAAGGATCTCGTGTCCACAATAGCATGGTCCACTAATATTCCATCAACATATGCTGCTACCCTCAGACAATGCTTTTTAGCATGCTCAAGCTAATCATCTTCTACTCGCGCTATTCCCAAGGGCTTAAGGATATACCTAGTGTGTAGAATCTTCTTAAAATCCTTGTGCACTCCTAGAGACAACTTGATCAACTATAGAAGATTTATATCTGGCATAACTTCGCAAAGAGAACTTGCTAAATCAAATTCACGATAGCTAGCAAGAGCTTGCTTTTCTTGCTAGACCATTCTCTCTTTTGGTCCATGAACCGACTTTGGTGCTTCTTTCTTGGCTTTTTCCTTCTTGTTTGGTGACTCCTTATCCTTCTTGGGGTTGGATTTACCATCTACTCTTTACCCTATTGACCTCTCTTAATAATAACCCGTAGATTAGAATCTTCAATGCCATTGACGCAAATAGCTTCTATAAGGCTAACTCCACTACCACTAGGTAGCTCCTCTACCATAGCTTTCCATCTTTGTAATATTTATTTTGGTCCTTCATCTTGCTGGAGGTTATTCCCTTGCGGTTGGGCCTAGCTGTTTACTTCCTTATTGCAGAGAGCTAGTCTTACACCACAACAAGTACTAGCTAAATGGTTGGACTTCGCACATATGCCACTTTTACATTTGGACAATTCCTAGGGAAATGTTGGCCACCACACTGGACCATGGAAATAACAATTCTCTCGGGAACACAACAAGAGCAAAGTCTATGCTGAGATTTCATCTCTCGCTCATGGAATATAACTGAAAAGAAGCATTAATCTAAATCAACGTCCTCTCCTTCTTCATCACTCTCTATTTCCATTATTTCCATGCGAGAGAGAGAGAGAGAGAGAGAGAGAGAGAGAGAGAGAGAGAGAGAGAGAGAGAGAGAGAGAGAGAGAGAGAGAGAGAGAGAGAGAGAGAGAGAGAGAGAGAGGTTCTATATCCACTAACCTTAATAGGACATGTACTATGAGAGGAGATACACCTAAAATTGCATTCACCTCTTTTGCACATGCACTTTGGGAAAATTTGTCACTCATTAGGAAGTCAAGGGTGAGAGAGTATGGATGATGGATGAGTTGAGGATTGGGAAGAAGGACTACATCACTAGAGAGAAGGGATTTAAGAAAGGCTCATCATACATGACCTACTAGGTGAGGGATTGAATTGTAAGTGTAGGGGGAGGAGTAAAGATACATCTTTTCAATGAAGGGTGAGGATTTAGAAAATATAGTCTCTTAAATCTAATAAAGTAATTTATGTATGTGTGGATGCATTAGGCATACAATTCACTAAGTAGACACTAAATTTTCAATGTATTCATATTCCTTGTACAAGCATTTCATGACATTCAATAACTACTTAGGTAGTTAGGGGATGGAGATGCTTACGTCAAGGTATGTTTAGTTAGTTAGGGGATACTTAGTCTAGGAACTACCTAGTTAGTTAGGGAATGCATGGTTTAGGAACTCCGTAGTTGTCAAGGGATACTTGGTTCACTCGGTCAACCACCATCAGAATCGACAATGCTCTTAATGCCAAAGGACTTGTCTCATTGGTCTATAGAGGTCCACATTATCTTCATAGAGACATTTGAGGATGTAACTATCATCCACATTTGCAAGTTTATAAAGGCCCACTCATCATAACTGAGTACTTCAGCTAGTCCTTGGATTATGGACAATAAAACTACTCATCCAAATAACCCCCATTGAGGACATTGTCATTTCTCAAGCCAAATGCATCCCTTTTTCAAGACATTGTATGTATGAGCATCAAGTTCATCAATAGCAAAAAAGTTTCTTGATATGTGTGCACAAGGTTCATGTAAGAAGCCTGTCTAGTGGGCATTGGTGTAAGGTATAGGGCATTGAAATCTTGATTATTAAGTGTGATGACAAGATGGGTGGTGTGTTGAGATGGCAAACTCAACATATGCGGGCATTGTTGATGGATTGCCTGGTTAGATAAATCCACACATTTACTACTAGAAAATCGATGGTCACTATGATCCTCACATGAAAATGACTTATTACTAATTATATTTGGTTTATTACGCCTACCTAAGCTAGCATAGTTATAGCCCAACCGATTAGCATAGTCCATTATGCACTATTTAACTTAGTAGGCTACTTTCGTTTAAGTTGTATCTCTGTACTTTTTGTGTACATTGAAAAGTGTGTGAAAGAATAAGAAGAAATTAGCAAGAAAATATATCGGCCTTCATCTCTCTTCTTATGTTCTTGAGTGAGTTTCCTCTTGTGTGTATGGTGTGTGTTTGATATAGCAACTCAAGCAAGTTCCCCATCATGAAATTTGTGATATGGTATCATACCTATACCACTAATAGAGGTTGTTTTGGAGGTTTAAGTGAAGGAAAGGAAGAAAGGATTCGAGAAAACAAGCAATGGATAAGAAGCTCTCCCATTCTCCCACTCTTTCCCTTGGATAGTGCTTGTGGAGGCACCAGAAGGAGGGTAGAGCAAGAATCTCAAATTGTTGTGAGATTTGGTGTGCAAGCAAAACATTGTATATTCTACAAATAAACCTCTTTAGGGATTTATCATTGCTCTTTTGTCCATAGGAGGTCAATTTGAGAACCTTTTAGACTTGCAAGGTTGCAAATAACAATTTCAGGGGGCATACAATAATTTCAACTATGTCGATCATTTCGAAGTGCAAATGTTACAGATTTTGAATCTATAAGCTCTAAGGTCTTTATGAAGAAGAAAACATAAGTTTATCTATAAATACGTTTCATATTGTATATATTATTAAGTAGTCAATGAAAAGGGTTGCTTGGTGTGTTATCATGCACATTTTGTGAAAGGTTGTAGAAGGCTTACTTGTTGTTTAATGCTCAAATTTCTATCATAATTGCTGAGAATAGTGGAAATCCAATTATTGAGAAGCTAGAAAAGAATAACTACCCTTCATGAAAGTTCTATGTGACAAACTTCCTTATTGGAAAAGGCCTCTACGAGTATGTTTAGGTGAAGAAAAGAAAATAGAACTCAGTAATCTTGCGATGATGATTGCAAAATAATTAAAGGCACGAAAAGAATGGGATGGGGGGAAATTTTTTAGTGAGCTTACTTGGGCGAGCTTTTTTGGATAGATAAAAATTTTAGCAAGCTTTTGTACCAAAGTGTATATCTATAACATCATGGCTTTTTACACATCATTATCCACAAATTGGTTCGTAAAATTGAAAATTAATATGTATTTCTTCTACATCATCTCTTTCTTCTCCACAAGCACTCATCAAGGTCAACCATCCTCTTCACACTTTCTCTATGATGCCACAAAGGGTTGTCATGAACCAAATCACCTCATCTTTGCTATTTGGAAGAAATCTATACAACCACTACCTTCACCAATTTTCTTCCAATTGAGGATGAAAATCTTAGCCTCCCACATCATAAGTCACTTGAAGATGATAATATTGACTTTGGGAAGGTCACCCTGTCCATGGCCGACTCACTATAATGGTAGTGAGATATGGAGAAAGAACTTGTTCCCCGCAATAAAGCACACATTTGGAAGGTTGTGCATTGACCTACAACATCAATGTGGTAGGATCCCATTGGATCTTTCATAAGAAGTGACATCCTCATGACAATGTGGATAGATCCAAGGCTTGCCTTGTAGCCTAAGACTTTACATAGGGCTATGGTGAAGGACTGCATGGTGATTTTCTCTCCCACTTGGGTATGAAATCATTCCATATTTTAGTTGCTCTTGCCTCCTATTATGATCTCTCATTGCACCATGTTAACAAGTATTTTTGTATGGAGATCTAGAAGAAACCATCTACATGGACCAACTCCTTACATATGCTACGCAATATTTTCATGATTATGTGCACAAGCTGGAGAGACCCATATATAGCCTCAAACAATATCCTAGCCAATGGTACAAATGGATGCATACTTTCTCATTAGGTGGGCTTGGACTCAATGTATCTAGACCTAACTTATTTTAGGTCACTCTCTCTAATAAGTGAGCCATCATTGGTGTGCATGTGGACAGTACACCCATCTCAGCTTCTCACGAAGTACCAAATAGGTATATGATCCATAACAATTTCCAGGATGGTGATTTGCTATTATTGGCCTTCCTTCTTTGATCAAACTTAGTCCAAAAAATGATAAGCTTCTATCCCAACAATAGCAATTGCTTGAGAAAGATACCCCCTCGATGTAGGATGCTTTTATTAATGGTTGCATGGCCATGTTACCTATTGGAATGCCCTATTTGCAAGACGGTTGTCGAGGAAGACAAACTTGTAACCTTATATGGCAAGGGAAGTGTAGGATCTATAGATTTGCACAAGAAATCCATGCCTTTAGCTAATATCATACCACATAGGCTTGTCGGCCCTTGGCCTAAGGCCACTTGCCCTATGGAAAAGCAATTCAAGTAACTTGATTTTGCCTTCTTTGCATGGCTTGCCCCCATGGCAATGGTGCACTTCGGATATTTCACATTCTCGACTAGGTTTGGATTGTTCCCATCCATCGTTGGTTTTCAGATGCCTGGTATTCTTGACAACACATGATTTGGCCCTCGATATCCATTTGGATTCCCAATGGGAATGCATGGGGCACAAGCATATGCACCCACATATGTAGTTGCACCAGACTAGTAAGAGATTAAGCTTTCAAGGTTGCTTATGTGCCTTGGTTTTCTTATGCTCTTGTATATCCTCTTCTTTTGAGGATAATAGGTGCACCAATTTTATAGGTTTTCAAGATATGGAACTCAATTTCTAGTGTGTTTTATGGTTTTCGAGTATTGTACCTCCATTCAAAATTTGTATATATGATCATATGCTCACCTTGATCATGAAGAAATAAAGGAAGAGTCATTCATTGCGAAATATATTTGTGATTGTCAAAAGCATCAATGTTGTTGTGCCCATCATCACATCAATAACATCATGTACATGTGCATTTGTTGGGTAGTACTGGCAATGTTGGAAGGGTTTTAATCAAGAGTTCATATCCACCGGGGATTAGAGAGAGAAGGAAGTAGAGAATAGGAGATAGAAGAGAAGAAAAAGAATAGGCAATGGAGTCAAATTTGCTAAAGCCTTTACACAATATAAAGGCAAAGCTCAATGATTCAAATCACTATATATTGATAGAACCTGAGATGATAAACAAAATCCTTATTTGGGACTACTTTGAAGAAATCTCTAAGCATTAGATCTCCTAGAGCTCCCTAGTAGACAAAAAGGCAAACCAAACACTAGCTTCTTCTTTGTTGCTCAGGCGGTAATCTAATGGTTCTGTTGGCTTTGAAAGGGGGTTAAAACCCCAAGATACTTACTTAAAACTCTCCCAGATCATTCTTTCTTTTTCTTCATGTTTAGAGTGCTGTTTGTTGCCTTAAAATTGTGATCGTGCGGTGCGCGAATGCTAAAGTCTCTCTTTTTAGATGGGATCTCCCAAAATTGGCAAAAAAGACACTTGCTTTTTGAACCTCACCCTATTGTAGAAGTTTTCTATACCTTTTTAGGATATTTACAAGAAATAATATGAAAAATATTAAAAATAGAATAATCTAAAAATTCCATATTTTTGAACCATCCATACTATGTACACTGCTACTAATGACTAATATGGCATTGACTCTCTAGATCAATAAGAAAACTGAATGATGAGCCCTCTAGGTATTTTCACTCTATGTCCGTGTAGTAGTGGTATAACATCCATCCCCTCTGAACCTGCACATCCTCTATTATGTGCCACTGATGCACCACTTGGGTCAAATACCTATAACATCATCTTGTTGCTCATCATGCACATAAGCATGCATCCTCTTGGATCATAGATCAAAACGATTAGCATTTGCACAATTCTAACACCATACCAAGCATCCACTCCATGGTCATTAGGCCTTGGGTGCGCATCATATACAAGAGGTTGTTGAATCTCCATATACAAGTAGCGCGCCCATCAACAAATACATAGCAACATGCTTTCTCTTTTAAAGTCCAATGCATGGAAATCTGCTTATACGAACAATTGTGTACCACAACAAACATAGACTTAGCCTCACACTTGCATCCAACACAGGTTGACCATCATAAAAAATAGTGAAAACAATCCATATCTTGAAGTATCTTTGAACTACATCAAGGCCTTTGACAAAGCATCTGAAATATTCTCCATTTGTGAAGTATCACATGTAACATCCTCTAAAGGCATATCGTTGAGCTCATGAACTATCTCAGAAATGATAACTGTGTCCTGCAAATCATGTGCATCCAACACTTCACCAATCTCTTTGAGTCCCTACATCAAGTAAAATATGAGCTTCGTAAACCTATTCAGATGCATTAAGAAAATCTACATATGCATGGCTATCTCTTCCCACTATAGGATCTGCCAAGGCATCCGTAGTTGTCTCAATATCAAGTTGTAGCTTATATCTTGGCTGCTTGCCCTCTTGTTTTCTATCCTATTTCATCTCCTACCCAACCTCTTCCATAACATGCTCGAGAGGTGGCTGATTTGCAACGTTAGGATGATCCACACTTCTTCTTGTCACTCTCTTAGATGTCCCTGCATTATCTTCATCTCTCTTCAGTTTCTCTTTCATAAGTACATCCGTGTTTTGCACTTTTGCTAAATATACATTCATTGAATATACATCTACCGATGATTCCCAACTAGTTATGTCATGAATGTCTTGCCTTGCATGAGACATTTCAATATTAGTATCTTTCCTCTTTTTAGCTACATGCAAAGCATGCATCCATATTTCAGCTTCCTTTGGACCAACCATCACTTGATCAGGCATTTTATCCAACTATAGACCAAAAGTAGAAGCATATACAACTGCATAGGCATTTCGGACAGCCAAGTCTTCCAATAACTTTTGCATACCTCCCTTTCCAAAATTCAAAGAAAGAGGCAATCATGTTTCTTACACATGGGTCTTGCCATCTTTCCAAAAGATGAGTTGTCATGCCGAGGCCTTTTGATAAGAAACATAATCCTTCCTTTTACATTGCAAACTATCACACCACATACATGTTTAGGGGCTACTATCCATCCCCTTTCCTCTTATCCTTTCTCATCCAATTTTGTGACCTTCAACTGTAGATCTTGCATGCCTTTAACTAATTCATCTAATACATCTTCCTTAATAGTGGGAACAATAGGTGTAGCCATAGAGTTATCCATAGAAGCAAGTGGCTTACTAGATACATCAACTGTTTTGCTCATAACAATGGGCAAGCTAGATACATGCAATCTTTCTCTTCTTCTATGCTTTTTCACTAATGCACTGACAACATTCTTAACATGTCTCCACTCTATTTAAAGCCCTTTCTGTGTAATGTGATCCTCTAAGAAATCATCAAGCTTCTCTTAAAGCTCAGGATCGACCATTTGTAGAAACAATTCAATTTTTTGACTTGGAAGAGCTTGCTTTTCTGCAAGATCTGATTGCTCAAACTGACTTTCGAATTCTCTTGATAACTCTATAGCCAGAAGACTCTTATTGGGTTTTAGGACCCACTCCTGGAAAGTTTGCAAGTAATCAAACTAGTGTCTGCAATCACGTAAAATTTTTCCTGGAGTGTCTTCTTGAAAGCTACCCAGTTAGCATCCAGGGTTAGCATCTTGCATATACAATTCAATAACTCGAGCTTTTAATTCATGTACAGTGACCTGTACAAAATACTGGCTCCATGCAAGTTGAGCCACCCCAAAGAACTCCATATTTTGAGCATAGGTATGCAAATATGTAGATACATTCCTGCCATTAAACATATTCAACATGCTCTATTGCTGCAGAGCATTCATCACAATAGTTTCTATTTGAGAAAAACCCTACATTACCTATTGTTGTGATCGTACTTGCATAAGCATATTCATATTCTCCACTAATTGATGCAAAACATCACTAGAAATTGTGCTTGAAGGTTCTCCCATCCTATCTTTCCTTCCAACGACCTTTCATGTAGGGTTCACCAATGTCGAAGGGGTTTTAGTGGAAAGGTGGCACCCCATCGGGGATCAGAGAGATAAGAAAGTAGAGAATATAAGATAGAAGAGAAGAAAAAGAATAGGCAAGGAAGTCAAACTTGCCAAAGCCTTCACACAATATAAAGAAAAATCTCAATGATTCAAAGTACTATGTATTGATAGAACCTAAGAATATGATAAACGAAATCCTTGTCTGGGACTACTTGGAAGCAATCTCCAAGTATTAGGTCTCCTAGAACTCCCTAGTAGACCAAAAATGTGCACCAAACACTATTACTTCTCTATTGCTATGATGGCAAATCTAATGGTTTCGTTGGATCCAAAAGGGGGTTAAAACCGCATAACACTTGGTCACAATTCTCTTAGATCACTCTTCGGAGGGTTGTCTGCTGCTTGAAAACTAGATCATGTACCGCACAAATTCAGAGGCCCCTCTTTTTGCATGAGATCATGCAAAACTGGCCAAAAAGCCACTTTCTTTTTGCATGTCACCCTATTCTAGAAGTTTTCTATATCTTTTTAGGATATTTACAATAAATAATATCCGAAATTTCAAAATAGGCTAAACTTGTCCAAAAATCTCGTATTTTTGAACCATCATACTATGGACACCCACACTAATGACTAATATGGCATTGACTCTCTAGATCAATAAGAAAGCCGGAAGATGAGCCCTCTAGGTTTTTTTGCACTATATCCATGTAGTGGCATGATAGTGGCTGTCGGGATATTGCTAGTCATGGGATTCTCCATCCACGATCTCAAACACACATGCCTTACTGGGCACTCCTTTGCGGGAAAATGTACTAGCCATGTATTATCATCCTCAACATTCACAATGCCATCATCCCTCATCATTGAGACCCAACTAGCACCTAGTTTAGCTAGTCCCTTTGGTTTACTTGGCCATAAAATCTTTCCATAGATGGACTTGATCCTAGCATTCTGCATAGAGCAAAGCTTGACATATACCCTTGTGAACTCATAATTACTCATGCTATGTACCAACTAGTCAATGTACAATGATTAGATACTAGAATAGTCTCATTTACACCCCTTGTAGTGCCTACTTTTTTTATCTTCATTATCATTCTCATCATTGGTTGCCCTAATTAACTAGCCACAAAGTCTACTTATAGCTAATGCAAGCATTGATTATATAAGTAGAGGGTAACATTAATATTGCAACCCTCTGATCTCTTCACTTACAATTGTTAACCATTATGGATTGGTTTTCTAGTTGTTCTCACTTCTCAACTATACTCTCTCTAAGTATAAGTGAGGATATTTAATAAAAATAATGTAGATTAATACAAATAAGTGAGTGCTACTTAGTTAATAGCACCACATATTCAATACGACATAGAAGCCAAACATGTGGGAGAGGTGGGCTGTGATTTCATGTCTAGAGAGAGAGAGAGAGAGAGAGAGAGAGAGAGAGAGAGAGAGAGAGAGAGAGAGAGAGAGAGAGAGAGAGTGTGTGTGTGTGTGTATGTGCTACCCAAATCTTAATACAATGTCCACATTGGTTGTGGGTGCCCCCAAGGCATACCATGCTTGAAGTCATCTGACCACGATATGAAATGAAAAATTATAGGACATCTAGCTATACCACATTCAGTAGCTTTGAAAGTGTAAAATGGTATGCACTATCATAGACCATTTCAGTGCTTTCAAAGCTACCAAATGGGGTATGAGTTTTCCCCCCATTAACAGGGTACTGGATCAATGCTAGAGTAAGTCTAAATTCAACCTCCCTATATGGAAAACATCTATAAATCTTATCTAGATCTTTTACATCTTGATTTAGTTTTTGTTCCTACTAGTACTAGTAGCTTCTAATGAGAACTCTACAATAAACTCTACATTTTATAAAGCTAGAATAAAACACACAACAATCATCATTGCATGGCCTTTAAATTCTTGTGTGTGTTGCCTATTTTTGTGATAGTAATTGTCCTATTGCTACTTTAACTAATTTAGTTATGTAATAAATCACCACTAAGAATTCCATGCCCTTGTATGAGTATATCTTGTAGTGGAAGTTTCTATGGTTTAGGAATACAAATTGAGGAGCCATGTGAACAACTTGAGTTACATCTAGGCATGTGCTAACTTGAGCCAACATCTAGCATCTAGATAAGTGTCTCTTTCATCATTAGCAATATATGTCCAATTCAATATCAGTAACCTTAAACATGAAGCTATAAGGTTCTTTTTACCCTATTATACTATGTGAAAATAATCTTTTGCTAATATTACTTTTCTTGAAGAATAGTACATTTGATTGGTGATTTGAAACTCTTTGTTATCACATTGTGTCTGTCAAGCTTGTGGGAGAGAAGGAAGGAGTCTCACTTGTAGCTTTCTTGCTTGCACAAAGGGGGAATACACACAAAGGTGGATGCGGAAAACAGTTTTCCTCTTCTTAGTTGTGTAAGCCAAAATAACTCAAGTACATAGAAATAGAAGAACCCTATATATGGGTCTCAAACCAAACTCAACTAACTAAGGTGGCATACTAACTGAGCCACGAACTAGAGTAGATAAGGATAGTTGTCATCTAGCTATTATTCATGGGCGGTGTACCAACCGCATCTGCAACTAACAAGTCTAGGACATAAATGCACAACGGTCACCCTGGCATATCACGAGTGGAGCTCAATATCTCAACACTCCCCCTCGAGCTCAATCCCAATTCCTACACACCAAGCAGGTCTCTGAACTTGCGCAGCTTCTCTACGCCCAATGCCTTCGTAAATATGTCAGCTACCTGATCCTCTGTGCTGACATAAACTAGATCAATAAGACCTAGTAAAACCCTCTCCCACACATAGTGATAATACACCTCAATGTGCTTTGTTCTAGCATGATAGACTGGGTTATTTGCCAAGTTTATACTACTCATGTTGTCACATTAAATGACAACTGGCCCATCTGTAGGCTGATGCATATCATAAAGTAGCTTATGCAACCAAGCTACCTCACATGCAGCCATTGATGCGCCCCTGTACTCAGCCTCTGTGCTCGACAAGGAAACTGTAGGTTGTTTCTTGCTGCTTCAAGTGATTGCAGCACTTCCAAAAGAGAACACATATCCACTGGTAGATCGTCTATCAGAAATACTACCAGCCCAATCAGCATCAGTGTATCCATGCAACTGTATTCACACCCCAGTCTCATAAAGTAGTCCATACTGCAATGTGGACTTCACACACCTGAGTATGCGTCTAGCCGCATCCAAATGCGGTTTCCTTGGAGCCTGCATAAACTGACTTACCAATCCAACAGCATAGCTCGAATCTGGCCTAGTAATAGTCATATAAATCAAACTTCCTACTATGCATCTGTACATAGTAGGGTCTTCCAGAAGCTCACCTGCATCTATGCTTAGCTTCACATTCTGCTCCAAAGGAACTGAAATAGGCTTATAGCCTGTCATCCCATATTTGGACAGCATGTCCAATCCATACTGCCTCTACAAGAGCCATATCCCACTTGGTGATCTAATCACCTCAATGCCCAAGAAATAACGCAGCTCTCCCAAATCCTTCATCTCAAACTTTTGCTTCAATAGCATTTTCACATGAAGGATATCTTCATCACTGTCACCTGTCATAATCAAATCATCAACATAAATGACAAGTAGCATAATACCTTTCTCTGTTTTTCTCACATAAAGTGAGAAATGTGCATTGGAAATCTGAAAGCCAATAGTGACAAGATACTGTTCTATCTTGTCAGACCATGCTCTAGGTGCTTGCTTCAAGCCATACAAGGCTTTCTTCAACTTGCAAACAAACTCAGGATGAACAGCATGCACATAACCTGGTGGCTACTCCATATATATCTCTTCTTGCAAATCACCATGCAAGAAGGCATTCTTTACATCCATCTGATGTAAAGACCATTCCTATGATGTAGCCATATCAATGACTGCTCTTACGATTGCCATCCTTGCAACCGGACTGAATGTTTCTTCATAATCAATGCCATATGTTTGTGCATACCCCTTGACTACTAATCTTGCCTTGTATCTATTTATAGAACCATCTGCATTGTGCTTTACCTTATAAACCCACTTACAACCAATTGCATTCTTACCTTTAGGCAAAGGTACTAATTCCCATGTAGCATTTGATTCCAAGGCATCCATTTCTTCATCCATGGCTTTCTTCCATTTTTCTTTTCCCATGGCTTGCTCAAAATAAGTGGGTCCTGGTTCCTGTATCACTTTGACCATATAGGCATAGTGAATGGCTATAAATCCATCATATTTTAGCCTGTCCACATGATACCTAGCTCTAGTAGACCTGCGCAAAGTAGGTTCACTCCCAGGTGCTCTCAAAACATCCCTGGTCTTTCTTACTCCAGGTGTAATAATAGAAGGAATACCCAACTCATCATCAATGCTCTGTTCTGAGCCACTGGATTCACCATCCACATAAGAGTGACCTACATTCACATCAAACATGGGCTGATATACCTTCTCTTTCCTTTTCGTGAAACCTGCATACCACTATCTGCATTGTTTTGAGGAGATTCTCCTGATCTCAATCTGCTTGTCCATGGCGAAGAATGTGAACCACTACTAGAGGACACTCTAGGTCCACTAATATTTTGTGACTGCTGCTGTGAATTCTATGCAGCATTACCATTTTGTGCATCTACATCATCAATCACAATTACTGGTTTATACCATCTACTCATCTCATCAAAAATAGCATCTCTGCTCACTGTAAACTTACGAGTAGAAGGGTTATAGCATCTATACCCTTTCTGCTCTGCAGAGAGTAACCAATAAAGATGCACTTCTCAGGTTTTGGATCCAACTTGGATCTCAACTCATCTAGCACATGAACATAGGCAATGCAACCAAAAATCTTCAAATGAGAAATATCTGGTTTCCTACCAGTATACCTCTCCTCTGGAGTCATCCCATGTATTGCTGCAGTGGGAGTCCTATTCATTATGTAGACTGCTGTAGCAACTGCTTCAGCCTAGTAAAAATCTGGCAAGTCTTTTTCGTTGAGCATGGCATGAGATACCTCTCCAATATGCCTGTTTTTCCTTTCTGCAATTCCATTTTGTTGTGGGGTATGACTGCATGAATATTGCTGTTTTATGCCATACTCCTGCAGGAACCTTGCAAACTCATTTGAGAGGTACTCTACCCCTCCATTTGACCTTAGGCATTTTATTTGCAGGCCTGTTTCTTTTTCAACCATAGCTTTAAGAGTTTTGAAATGCCCAAAAACTTCACTTTTCTTTTTCATAAAATACACCCAAACTTTTCTGCTATAGTCATCAATAAAAGTGACAAAATAATGACAGCCTCCAAGAGATGCAGCTTTAGTAGTCCACGCATCAGAGTGGATTAATTCCAATGGCTTCTTACTCTCTTGAACATGTCTAGGAAATGGTTTCCTTGCCTGTTTTCCAAATTGACAGGCTTCACATACCTTATGCATTTCTGCAACCTTGAATTTAGGCAATCCTGCAACAATATTTTGGGCTTGCATTGATTTAAGTCACTGTACATTAACATGACCAATGCGTTTATGCCAGATATCAATATCTGCAACTACACCGGTCCCATGTGCAAACATTGCTGCACTCAATTCAGGCATGTCTGCGTCCAACGTAAACATTCTGCCCTTCTTCTTTCCTTTTGCTATCAAGCGACCTTTATTTTTCATATCCTCAACAAAGCATCCATGAGGATTAAATCTGACCTGCAAGCCTTGCTCAACCATTTGACCAACAGAAACTAGGTTCTTGGTGATATTCGGGACATGAAATACATCCGACAGGTATTTCTTTTTCCCATCCTGCATAGACAAAGGAATTTTTCCAATCTGCACAATAGGATGTGCAGTATCATCACCAGTCTCCATAAATCCTGGTTTTTCCATTTTCCTTATATCCTGCATCCATTCTGCATGACCTGTCATGTGGTTTGATGCACCTGAGTCAACATACCACACATCGTTGCTTTCTTCTGCACTTGTCACAGAATTGTTCATGTGCTGCACCATAAATAAATGCTCATTTCTGTCATCACCCTGTCTACTAGAAGATGCATAATTTCCTTGTTGCAATTTCCCATTCATGATGTTATTCTACTTTTTATAGCAGTCTTTAGCCATATGACCCATTTTACCACAGTAGTAGCATTCAACATTGTTGTTTGCATTTTGGCCTCTTTGCCATCCACCACGACCTCTTTGGCTCCCCCTGCCTCTAGAGTTACCATGTTCTCCTCCATAGGACTGGTTTTCTTGAGTCTGCTGCATATTCTGATTTCTACCACGGCCTCCAGATCGGCCTCCTCTACCTCTCCCTCTATCTCTTTCAGCATTTGAGTAGAAGACAGCTTCTTTTGAAGTTCCCCCTGAAGAAGATGCACCACCATTTCTCTGCTCCTAAAAAATTAGAAGAGCAATCAACTCCTCAAAATCAGGAAATCTTTCACGGATGGAAATCGATGTTCGGAACTGTGCATAATTCTTTCCTAGACCATTCAAGGTCACAGAAACTAAATCATCATCTTCCACTGGCGACCCAATGGAAGCAAGTGCATCTGCAATCTTCTTCACCTTCATGTGGTAGTCATTGATGCTCATACTTTCTCTTTGCACATTGTGCAACTCTTGCTTGAGCTGCATTTTCCTGGCTTGCGTATTTGTGCTATACATTTTTGACAAAGTATCCCATGCCTCCTTTGGCGTACTTGCATCTTGAATATGCACAATCATAGAGTCTGAAATGCTGATAGACAGCCAATACATAACTTTCCTGGCTCTCTCATGCCATGCTTTAAATGCCTGCATTTGCTGTTGATTGGGAACATCAGGAAGAACTGGTTCTTCTTCATTTCCTGCAATGAATTCTCAATATCCTTTCCCCATAAGGAAATTCGTCATTTTGAACTTCCATGCTTGGAAGTTGTTCTTGTCAAGCTTTTCAGTGACAATCTGTGAAAGAGAATCAGACGCCATTACAGAACACTGCAAAAAATTCTGTCACTGCAAAGAACACAGCTTCAGCCTCACAAGGGCAAATCTGTAAAACTGACGAAAGTGGTATTTGACCACACAGTCACTTCCTAGTGACGATTTTGCATCAACAAGCAACAAGGATGATTCTGTAACTCCCAATGTCTCTGCGCACAGGCATACGATGCAATTTCTACAGTAACTTTGCACCGACCTATAGAACAGTGGTCGCACAGCATAAAACTGGGTCTTTTCCTGAGTGCATACATAAAACTTCCGCCTCCAAAACAGGCCCCGAAATGGCCTCAAATCAATAAAACAGAGCAACCAAGGGCTAAAGCCCTACCCGCAGCATATACTGCCCTCTTGCTACACCACGAAGGGCATCTCAATCTGAGACAATGCACTCTTGCACTTTCCGACTGTGCTACCTTGCAGAGACTTGCTCCCAAAACAGAAAAATGAAAGCAACACTGGTCCTCTTACCAGAACACCACAAACATGGTTTGCTTTCTTGAGCTCCTTACCACGAACAAGGCTCTGATACCATGTCAAGATTGTGGGAGAGAAGGAAGGAGTCTCACTTATAGCTTTCTTGCTTGCACAATGGGGGAATACACACAAAGGTGGAGGCTGAAAACAGTTTTCCTCTTCTTAGTTGTGTAAGCCAAAAGAACTCAAGTACATAGAAATAGAAGAACCCTATATATGGGTCTCAAACCAAACTCAACTAACTAAGGTGGCATACTAACTGAGCCATGAACTAGAGTAGATAAGGATAGCTGTCATCTAGCTATTATTCATGGGCAGTGTACCAACCGCATCTGCAACTGACAAGTCGGTGACATAAATGCACAACAGTCACCCTGGCATATCACGAGTGGAGCTCGATATCTCAACAGTGTCTTCTTAGTATCATCACTATGCTACATGTTACTATTGGTAGCACGAGGAATGACACCTCAGTGCCAATAGCTTTGTGGTCTAGCAATGCATCACATTAGTTTTGTTCTAATGAAAAGAATAAGGATTATATGTGCATCATTACCATTGTTTGATTGAAGGTTGCATCCATACTATTTCATTCACACTATGCCTATATTAGGCACTTGTAGGTGAAGCAACAATGCATAATACTTGTTTTTCATTAATGAAGTGGGTGAGGATGACTTGGCTGCCAATTCAAGATTTTTGGATTGTAATTGGGGACCGTGAGGCAAGGATGAGTTGTGTGTTTGTGATGTTCTATGTGGAAAGAGAAGGGTGCCGACAACCAAACCTAAATACGTAATATGCTTATTTTAGAGGCCATGAACATTTTACCATACACTAAAAAATATGGCCATTTTATCCCCCAAATGGACTATGAGATGTAGTTGGCTTGTGGAAATGGTTCATTTAAAAGCTTCCTCTACCAAATAAGATGCCTTCATCACCATGACTCAAGCAACTTCAAGTAATGTGGGATTGATTTTCTTAAACATATCTATAAAGAAAGAAAGAAACAAAGCATTACAATAGCATGACAATAAGAGATCATGGTATGGGATATGCTAGTGATAACCAACAAGTTAAATCAACAATTTGGTGATATATAGGTTTCAGGAGGCCATGTTAACTTTAGAGGTATGGGGAGCTCTAGAGAAAGAGACGGATGGAAAAATAGAGGTTCTACCAATTCTAGTATTGTTTTTCATACTATAGTAAAATGGGTTATATTGTAGCCCATTGTTATATAAGAAGGATGATATCCACAATGGTAAATTGTAGTAAGGAAGCTATGTATAATCTTCATGACAAAATGAAGACAAAAATGAGCATTTATTGGTTATGCAACATATAATGAATGCTATTATAATAAAGGAGACACGTGATGATATATGGTGTGTTTATTCATGTGCATCTAATCATTGTATCCCATTTTTATGTAAGAAAGATGATATCTACAATGGTAAATTTTATAAGGAAACTATGTATAATCTTCATGACAAAATGAAGATAAAAATGAACATTTATTGGTTACGCAATATATGATGAATGCTATTATCAAAAAGGAGACACGTGACGATATATGGCATGTTGATTCATGTGCATCTAATCATATGGCTAAATGGTTTGAAGAGATGCAAGATTTACAAAATCCAAGTTATGTGCAGACACATGATGATTCATGGCACCCAATTTCACACATTGAAAATGTTCCCTTGTCCTTGAATAATATTCAAATAAAGAGCCTATTAGATGTATTACATGTGCCATGATTCCATCACAAAGAATTTAGTGTCTACTACTCAGATGATAGAGCAAGGGTTGCATGCTCAATTTAATACAAAATATAGTTTTGTGGAGGATTTCAATGATATGCGTAGGTTGGTCACAAAAGGAAGTAAAATTGGCTACATGTTTACTTTAGATGCTAGAATTCTTGCTATATATGCTAAAGATGAAAGAATGGTTGCAGATAGTAAAATATGGAACAAAAATATTGGACATCCAAATGTGTAAAGATTGAAAAAAATGTAACCCAAAGGGTTCGTTACAAAGTTGCTTGCTTTTAGAGTTGCAGAATTTCATAGTGTGTAAAGCATGTTAGTTTGGTAAGCAGAAAAGACAACCTTTTTCACATGATATAGATGTGAGCAGGAATATACTTGATGTTGTATATATATTTGTTGGGGCATACACAGAGCATATATCTTGGTGGCAACAAATATTTTGTCACATTTATTGATGATTGTTTAGGAAAGCTATGGGTGTATTTCATGAAGAAAAAGAGTGATGTGTTTGAGCACTTCAAAACTTTCTAGGTTGCTATAGAAATAGAAATAGGCTCAAAAGTTAAGTGCTTCAGGTCAAATGGAGGGGAAAATTAAATCTCTTACAAATACATATGTTTAGGGAAGACCAAAGATCACTATCCATGTCATGAATCATCACATCAGCACTTTAAAAGGAAAGATAACCTTTGTACCAACTTGAGGGGTCAACCACCAACATAGGAAGTAGAGCTTCAAAATATTTTGAAGAACATACCATTTCCTAGAAGCTAGGATATCAAAGACAACAATTGAGGGAAGAAATTGCAATATTTTTTTGTCACCTAACGTTGAGCATCAATACCAATTCAGCATAGATTGGGAAGGAATAGCCACTTCATTACACTTAAGGTTCACCAAACAACCTGAGTGGGAGTTGAGAGAAGATCCAAATAATCCAATAGCATGTGGTTTAAGCAAGCTGAGCACTAAAAAAGTACCTTAGTACTCTTCCTTTGAAGCTTGCAAAGCCAAAGATCTCATTCCTCTCTTACATATATCTGTATATAGATTGCTAAATGGTTATGTTTTCAAACATTAAGAGTATGTTTTCAATTATAGATATAGGAAAGTATATATAAAGGTTGTGAGGCATCAAATATCAAATTTGAAGGTTAGGATTTTAAAATATATTTTTTTGTAAGAAAATGCATTAGCCATATGTAAAGTTTGATGAAAATGCTAGCCTGAGTATCTAGAGGGATGGAAGTAATATATGTCAGGAATTGAGATAATATAGTCGTATGGTAAATAAATCAATTTTAGGGGAAGAGAGAATAAGCAAAGGTGGAAAGATAATTGTGAAACAATAAACCAAAACTAAGAAAAATAAAGGAGAAAACGAAAAGTCCTAAGGTATCGGTGAATGGGAAGACTTAGATGTAGAAGGGTAGTATTTTGAGTATATAAATGGAGAAAAGATAGGATGCTCTTATTGAAAATTTTTTAAAGGTAGAATATAAGCATGGATTGTGGTACGTATTAGAACATCCAATCATTTCTTAAAACTACTTTGATCCACATCTTAGAGAATATGGGTATATATAGTAAAAAGTAAAAAAAGTGAAAAATAAAAAATAAAAATCTAAAAAAGGTATGAGGACTGTAAATAGAAATTTTACCTAGGTTATGGTGCAGGATAGATCAAGGTGTTTGTTATTTTCTTGTGTGTTGGGAAATTATTGAAAATAAGGGTCAAGTAAGAGGGAGATGATAGTACTAAGAGAGCCAAACTTAAGTATTTAGCCCCTTAGTTTTATTTATGTTGTGGTAGCTAGGGTGTGACCTAGCTGAAAGGGGAAGATCCCCATAGTTTTTGGTGCCCTTGCTAAAGGACTCTTTGGTTCTTAGGAGTGAAATAACTCATCCTAAGAAATCTTAAGATGGCACAATCAGGGTACTCTTAGTTCCATGGCAATAAAGGAGAAGATCTTGTTGAATTTTTAAGAATGTTGGAATTAATTGCATGCACTCTCAATAAAAATATAGAAGAGGATAAATTATATATACTATCTTTACTTCGAATGGGTAGAGCTAGATAGTAGTATAAGGCTTTACAAACTAAAGTAAGGAATAGTATGCTATTAATTTGTGCTCAGTTAAGAAATAATTTTGTCAAACAAATGACACCTCAAGAAGCTTGGAAGGAGTTAGGAAACTCACACAAAAGGAAGATGAGACATTGGATATATTTTTAGAGAAGTTTATGACCTAGTGGAATAGGGTAGTGGCATCTATAGGATGAGCACCAACTAGAATATTTTAGGAGACACATGTTTGTTGTATCCTTATACCCAGATTTAAAGGAGAAAGTGGAGTTAAAAATGTTTGTTAATTTTGACTAGTTTGTACCATATGCAAGAGAAAATCATAGAAAACTTAGATATCTAACAAAAAAATCTTAAAAAAAGAAAAATATAGAAATAAGACAATGAAAAATCCCTTGGAAAAGAGTGCAAGTAGCTATGGGTCCCCAAATATGCCTCCAAATCCAACACCACAACAACCTACATTAGTTGAACAAATGTTGCAAGGAATACAATATGTAAGCTAGAGATTAGCAAATTTAAACATATGCAAGGGAGTAAGGCCACATTATCCACTGCCAAGAACAGGAGCTAGCACAGGGAGGCTAGGTCCAAGAATGTAACCTACTTTAATCATGGAGAGAGAGGGCATATCTCACTCAAATGTCCTTTACCGATTAGAGAGGTCAAATATATGTATCCATTGCCACCTAGAAAGCTTAGGAGGGAAGGAGAGGATAATGAGTAACTAGGAGTTCAACATATAGGCCAAATGGGAAATGATGAAAGAAGTGAAATACAAATGGAAGTGTCAAATAACAAGGGGGTAGCAAATGTATTAGCCAACAAGAGAGCTAGAGTAAGAAATTTGGAAGGTGTAACTGTTACTGCAAAAAAAGATAGACAACAAGTAAAAGGAAAAAGACGTTTAGAACAAGCAAAAGATGTAGGTCCAAGTAGACGAACAAGGAGGAGGAAAACACTAGAAGACTTTATAGGTCAAGGGCAACGACCATATCCAATTTCTACAATTATGCCCATCCATGAGGAGACGATGGTCCAACTTAGTGAGTACCACACAACAAAACAAGAGGAAGGAAGAAAATGTGGTAAGGGTGGGCGGAGACATAGATTATACACCAATTATAAATGTGTGGATAATTGGCCAAAAGGTACCCAAAGTTTATGTGTATGGTGGAGCCTAAGTTTGTGTAATGACACAAAATATTTTGGAGGAGCTTAATTTAGATACAATGTAGAGTCTATATTTAAAGTAAGAATGGGTAATAGTTCAAGTTTAGGGATGATAAATAACTTACAAGTAAATTTACTTGGCCAAGTAGTTGTTTTAGGTGTGCATGTGATGCTTGTATGGGTGGAAGGCTTTCCAATAATTTTGGGAAGAACTTGGTAAATAGCTATGAGAGCCATCCAAGATTGGTGGAGAGAACTACTAGTGCTCTCTATAGATAGATCAAGTAGTCAACAAATAAGATATGATTCAAGTACTAGGAAAATAATAAAAGTAGGACAAAAGAAAGAAGAGGAACAAGAAGAGAGCATTACTTATGAGGAATATTCAAAAGATTGGATAGAGACAAAGTATGTATCTAGTGAGGAAGAAGATCAAGATTCAGAGGACTTGGACATGGGATTGGACTTATTAGGCATAACTGTAATAGAAATCCAAAAAGAGAAAGAAACATAGGTGATAGAAATTATGGAAATCAAGGGAGTTAAAGTGCCCCAAATTGAATTACAGAAGATTTAACTAAAGAAGAAAAACAACAATATCTCAAGTCATAAATAAGTACCCACAACTATTCTCCATTAAATATGCACATTATGGGAGTAGATACTATACAATGTCATATAGATCTAAAAAAAGGTGCAAAATCGACGGTGGATGAAAATTTAAAAACACTTGGGGTAATACAACAAGAAATCTTACAGAAAGAGGTGCAAAAGTTGTTAGGGGTAGGATTTATATATCTAATGGAGAATTCAGACTGGTTATCAAATTCATTAATAACACCTAAGAAGGAAGGCAAATGGAGGATATGTGTGAACTTCAAACCTTTGAATGTGGCAACAAAAAGAGATCACTTCCCTTTGCCTTATCAGGATGAAATACTGAATGAGGTAGTAGGGCACGAAAGGTATACTATGTGTGATGGATATTCAGGTTATTTCCAATTAAGTGTGGCCCTAAAAAGATTTTAAAAATACAACTTTTATAACTCCATGGTGATGTTTTGCATATATCAAGATGTGATTTAGGTTAATGAATACTTATGCAACTTTCTAAAGGTCCATTGTTTATGCTTTAGCACCTTTCTTGGGGAGGAGTATTAGGGTCTTCTTGGATGATTTTCATGTTTATACATCAAGAATTTTACATGTTAAACTATAGATGAGGTTATGGCCAAACAAGATGTTTGTAAAGGCCGAATTAAATCAATCAAAATGTCATATACCATATACTAAAGTATCTTCATTGCTCCTTTATTGGGACATGTAGTGTTAGAAAATGGAATAGAGCCAAACCAATAAAGAGTAAAGGTTTTATGTTGAAAGAGTCCCCAAGGAATGTTAGAGAGCTATTGTCATTAACTCAAAAGGTTAGGTCCTTTTAGATTCACAAACATGTTGTCAAAGTGGCTATGGCCATTGTGAAGGGCAACTTTGAAAGATCCTTTTGAATGGGGGAAAATAGTGTTTGTTACCTATAATTACGCCTTGCAGACTAGACATAAACATTCTACATAAGTCCTAATGTACTAAAATAAACCTTAGGAGTAGTCCTAATGCAAAAAAGTCGAGAAAATAAGTACGTGAGACCTATCTTTTTTGTGAATAGAGTGAAGAAAGAAGGAAAAAAGGGGCACTCAAAGGTAGAAATTTTTTTGTTTGCTATAATTTTGGTACTGAGGAAATTAAGATCATATTTATTACCAAAACCTTTTGTCATAATGAGGAATTTTAATCTCTTGCCTTTAGTAGTACAAAGCATAAGCATGTTAAAGAGGTTAATAAAATGGATTATCAAAAATGGAGGAATTCGAGTAAGGGTAGGAAAAGTTTAGACAAAGTGAGATTTTAAGTGCAATTCAAAGCAATGATGAAGTTAAATATGCTACCTTATATAGTGCTCTACAAGAATGCCTAAATAGGGGCATAAAAAGGTTAGAAATTAAAGGGGATGCATTATTAGTAGCTAGGCAAATACAAGGGATATGGAGAGTGCAACAACCTAGGTTAAAAGAAAGGCTAGATAAAGTAAGAAAACAGCTTAGAAAACATGAGGCTTATCACCTACAACATATATCCAATGATGGAAAATAAGGTAGCCAATGAGTTAACTCAAAAAGATGTGGGAGTAGTGAGAATAACTAAAGTAATGGGGCCTTGTATGAAGGGAGAGAAAGTTTGAGTAAGATAGAAGAGCAGGAAATTTACCAAGCTCTATACCTAAGGGATCTAAATATTGGTTTGTAAAGAATGCACTACAACATACTATACTAGATGATCATCTTTATTTAAAAGGTAAATATATGGTCTTAAAACAGGTACCATGTAGAGGAGAAATTCAATGAGGAAATATGTGGGGAACATTTTGTGGCTATTTCAGTTAAGAGAAAAGTACTAATGATAGGGCGAGTGTGTTCTTGTTTAAATAGAGATGTAGTGTATTAAGGTAATAGTTGTGAGTCATGACAAAAATATGCAAACAAAACATTAATATATTGAGCCATATCAACCTAAAATATCATATGCTCCTTTTGAAAAATGGAAAATAGATTTTATTGGAACCTATATCAAGCACAATTTCTAAAAAATGTATATATTGATGAAAATTGACGATATGACACGGTGGGCAGAGGCTAAAGCCACTAAAAATGCAACATCATATGTGGTAGTAAAGTTCATATATGAACAAATCTATTGTCATTTTGAAGTGCCATTAGAAATCTTAACATATCAATGTAAGACCTTTAGATCCCAGATACTAGAAGGATTATTCCAAGGATTGTATATAAATCACAAACATTCAACTTCATATTACCCTTAGTGCAATGGGCTAGTAGAATAATTTAATTGGACATTTTGTTAAAATTCTTGGAAAGCTCATGGAAGATTATCTTAAGAGATGGAACCAACATCTAGATATAGCTTTGTGGGTATATCAAACTACATAAAAGAGGCAACATTTTTTACATCATATCACCTAGTAATGGGGCAAAAAGCAATAGTACTAGCAGAAGTTATGTTACTAAGTCTTCAATTTATATAACGACATAAGTTGAGTGAGATAGTTCAAATGCAAAGAAAAATTTTAAGGTTACAAGAGTTATACAACTAGAAGTGCAACATGTCATTGAATATTATCAAGAGAAATGTGGAAAAAAGAAAAAGAGGATCAATGGAAAATTAAAACAAAAAGGAACAAAAAAAGGTACCCTTGTGATGAGATATAATAGTAGGCTAGATTCAACCTTTCATACAAAATTGATACCAAAATGAGAAGGGCCCTTTAAGGTAAACAAAAACTTTTCCAATGGAATTTATCATATAGAAAAGATGGATAAAATTATAGAAAGAGAATGGTAGAGGGCGAAGAGAGGCATGAAGAGTGGTGGGGAGAAAAAGTCTTTCAGTGCCTTGTTTTATGAGTTTTTTAATTTTTATCTTTGATTTTGATTTTAACAAGATGAATTGAGAGTGAATGGAAAGGTAAAGAGAGAAGAAGTGAGAGTGGGGAGGGAAGATGGGGGGATAAAGAAATAGTTATATAGAAATAGAGGGGGAGAGAGAAGCAAAGAAGGATGAAGGGAGGCAAATTAAAAAAGAAAAAGAAAATGAGAACAAAAACCAGTTGTTTGTCATAACGTAGATAAAATGGAAAACGATGATGGTTATGATGTCTAATATCGCAAGGCATATCTTAATCAGCGTGTTCTGTGTCCTTGCTCTCAATGCAAGCTGGCAATCTGACAAAAGTGTCGCTTGTCTATAGAACACGTATGATACTTCTCGGCGAGTTCGAATCGGAGATCATTGATTAGGCAATCTTAGACTTTGAGCGAATGGTAATAAAAGTGTGTATCAATCATGCCTTATATTCACAAACTAATTGAATATTATATACAAAAACATTAGAGGTGGCCGAAAATTTATATAGGGAGGTGATGTCTCATCTCCCATGGAGGAATGCATCTATTGCAACCAGTTAGAAAACTTCGTGGGCATGCAATGGATGATGGAGTGCCTGAGCCAACAATCCACCACTTGGAAGGTATGATTCACTCTATGGCGTCAATACTAGAGGAGACAGGTAGCCTTTCGGACCTTCCTCCAATCTTGGAGCTTGAGATGGAGGCAATGATCGATGCATTGATGCCCACGGACACCAAGGCATCTGATCTGCTAAGAGAGAAAGCATCCATATCATTATGTGATGGGTGTCGAGTATCTCGCTTGAAGAAGCTCTTGCACTCCTAAGTATGCAGGCAAAATACGGGTGGAGAGATGAGAGTATGACCGAGTTGTTCATGTACATTCTAGGTACGCTCCGTTGATTTTTTTTGCACCATTATAATAAACACGTAATTTTTCAAGATTTTTTATGATTTTTTTCAGGTTACTAAAGTATCATATATTACCACTCAAAAATACCATGCCTAAGTCTCGAGATGATGTGTGATGTGTTTTACAAAAGCTTGGCATGGACTACAACAGCATCCATGCATGTGCCAATGATTGCGTCTTGTTTCAAGGAGAGTACGAGACTATGGAGACATGTCCAAAGTGTGGTGCTCACAGGTATTGATAGGACTTGTAAGGGCAAATCATCCCTCTAAAAGTTCTTAGACACTTTCCACTTATCCCACGTATACATCACATGTTTCGTATGTCGGGCATGGCAATCTTGACAATGTGGCATGCACAGAATAGATCCACAGATGGAGTTCAAAGAATATAACTGGATTCACTCGCATGGATCCACATTGACTCTACCTTTGTAGCCTTTTCACGATATCCAAGGAATATTCAGCTCGGTCTTGCTATGGATGGCTGAACCCATTTGGTCTCTGCTTAACTTTGTACAGTGTGTGGCATGTAGTCCTTGTTAACTACAACATCTTATCATGGCTTTCTACAAAGAAAGGACACTAGATCCTTAGCTTGCTCATTCTTGGGCACTACAAAGTCAAGAATATAGACATCTATCTCCATCCATTAGTTGATGAGCTTAAGATTTTGTGGGAGGAGGGGGTCACCGTGGAAGATATGAGCAGGCGCGATGGTCGATGGTGCGCCAATATACGAGTCATTCTCATGTGGACCATATATGGATTTTTGATATTTGGGGAATGCTTAGGTAAGTAGGCTTTTATTCTCATTGGTGATATCTAGCATAGCTCATTCAAGTTTGTGTTCACTAAATAGGGGTATTGGGACAGGTCTAGTTACCTCAGGTTATCATGCATGTCCATTGTGTGGGCCAGAGTTAGACTCCTGAAGGTCACAAACCATGAAGAAGATGGTATATCAAGGACACTCACTTTCTTGCTAGAGGGTCATGAACTGAGGGAAGGTTTTCTTGAACGACCTCCAGCACGAATGAACACCCAAAGCTGATACAAGTTGAAAATGGTCCACACGGAGTCACATCCAAATGGAATGTGGTGGTTCTCGATTTTCTACGAGTTTCCATATTGGACCCACTTATAGATCAACCACTTGTTGGATCCCATGCATATTTTCAAGAATGTGGGTAGCTTACTATGGGACCACATTATAGGAAAGAGAGACACACTGCAGGGACATGGATGGATTTGAAGGAGGTAGGCAAGATGAAGGTGCTTTGCACTGATGGTCATTTGCAATTACCTCGTGCTCATTGGGTTCTATCCACTAAAGAAGAGCGCATTGTGAAGCAAATTATCATGTATATCCACACGCTGACGAGTATTATGAGTTCCCTCAGATCCACTTTTTCTAAAGACAACCAACTATCAGGGCTAAAATCCGATGACTAGCATAAGATATATTAGGTTTATACTCGCATTGATTGTAAGTGAACTACATATTTTGCCATTTAGTGTCTACTCGGTGTTCATAATGCTTCTCCATTTGTGGCAATTTATACTACCGATCGCGATTGCAAGATGTTTCGCTCCAGAAATATGCTGGGTGATTTGCAAGTTGTCAAATTTAGTGCAATGGATCTCAGAGAAGGAGATCAAGACATCCTCTATTGAATCCGCAAGGTGGGGAGCAAAGGAGACGGTCTGTCTCTTTGAGAAGTACCTACCCACCAGCATGCTCATGATACAAACCCACCTCCTGGTGCATCTTGTAGATGAAGTGGAGATTGCGGGACTCATCCATACATGATGGATCTTCTTCTTGGAGTGCTTCATGAAAACAGTGAAAGGCTTTGTGCGACAATGAGCTCAGCCCCCACTACCAGAAGGTAGCATGGTTGAAGGTTGGTTGGTGTCATAAGCATTAGTGCATATTTCATAGTGGCTACCAATGGTGGATTTAGACAACAATATGCTATAGTCTCACTGAAGAATGATGATAGAACTAACCGGAGATATGGTGGTTGGAAATGGGATAGAAAAAAGGATGGATGCTACAATGGAGGAGAAAGTGAATCGTTTTTATATGTTGCACCGTGCATCCATGGAGATGTGGCTCACTAGGTACGAGTGAGCCAAGAAAGATCGAGAAGAAGTGTGATCAGAATTTCAATGTAGTACACGCTATCGACCAATTCTATATTTTGACTCGAGCATGGAGGAGATGCTGCAGTTTATGTCTATGCGATGGTTACATGGAGCTTTGATTGCAACTTCTCGCGAAAGGATGGAGGTCTCTATTGAGGAGTGGTAATTCTCAAGGGGATGTAGTTCGAAGGAGGTGACCACATGTTTTATAAGCTATCACAACTAGATTTTATATGTGACAACTAATCTAACCATTTCAATGTATAGTACAAAATATACAGTGCAATGTGGTCACGTGGGCAATATTTCCACGTCGAGCTTATCAACAAAATGCGCTCCACAATGGATTGTGGTGCCATGGCAAAGTTTGAGCAAGAGAGCTGACATCAAGGCCATGGATCCAAACATCATTATAGATGAGATGGATTATTTTGGAAACTTGCTAAGTGTTATCTTAGTGGATTACTGTAGCTTCTCCATGATCATATTGGATGTGCAATGGTTCAAAGTGGTATTGGAAGGAGCCCGGTCAACCGTTCGGCGAGGTCCATCTAGATTTCTCAAAATAGATTTCGAGAAAAGATGTATGGATCTACGTGACACGTTTGTCTTGCTGGTCCATTGTAATAAATAGGTGGATGAACTATTTTTTTAAAAAAAATTCATGACATAGATATGTCACAAATGTTGAATCTCTTTTTTATGTGATTTTGAATAGGTAATTTTCTATCCAAACCCCTGACAATCTCGATGGTGGTATGTTGTGCCTTTAGCTCTTCGAAGGGTGAGAGTGTATGATGAAAGCAATGTTCCCAGTATAGATGAGGAGAGTATGCAGGTGGAGGGGTCGATATTGCAAGGGGTGGAGATTGAAAATGGCTTGGAGCGTGTAGAGGAGGCATATTTGGGTAACGATGACGGAAAGATAGAAGGTCATGAATTCTTTGAGAATGAGGTGAACTCATCCTTTTGTGGTGACCTATCTATCGACCTTCTAGTGTATGCAAAGTTGTGCTAGGAGATTGACATGGGACCATATGCTAAGTCATACTTGCAGCATCCACCTACTCAATTCGTTGATGAATCATTTATAAGGGTACTCTAAAATATGCATTTTAAGTAGCATCATTTTTTTAGAGTTATATTACCGTGCTTTACTTAAATTTCATATTGATTATGCTAACATCATTTTCTATCTGTGCAATTGACCTTTAACGATATTTAGAGAGCAAGATGAGTCGAGGGATGAGCGGCGAGGAGTTTCAAGAGATATTTACACATATATCTCTAGATCATATGGCCTAATTCAGTGATATGGCGAACTAGAAGCTGTCTCGGACACCATCAAGCCATTCTATTAGATCTACTTAGGCATGCTCTAATGCTTTGGTTTCTAGTAGACGAGGTCGATGCTCTAGACTGGGCCCGGATAGAGGGAGTGGTTCTGAGGGGTGTTGCAGAGATGAGGATGTTGTGAGCCCACAGTCGCCTCAAGATACATTTGCTACTCCTCGCTCTCATACATGTTTGAGAGAGGGTGGCTCAGGTGGATGTTGTGGAGACACCGATGCAATGTCTCCGTCTCTTCATTTTGGTGGAGGCATGTCACTTGTAGGATTTGTCTCTTTTTCCTGTTTGGGAACTCCATCAATCCTTGAACCCTGTCTATCTAGTTTAGGGACACCCATAGAAAATAAAGTTCTCAGTATATTGTCTTTGATCAGACGATTGCTTGTTAATGACACTCTTATCAATGCTTTAATGAATGCATATGAAGTTAGGAAAGTTGATGAACTTCCATCACAGTACGATGGGGATATTGTTTTTGAGCTCCCTATTGTGCCACAAGGTAAGCCAATGGCTGGGATGAAGCAAAGATATGATGGTCATGTGTGGATGGAGTATAACACATGTAAAAAGGAATGTTTTGATGGTGTTGTTAGGCGTAGTTCTTGTGTGGGGTATCTAAGATGTTGTAATGTGGAGTGCCCATATTATGAGCGGATGAAGGGAAACAATCAATCTCAATGGAAGGGAAAACTTAAACAGGTGCCCAAAATTTGGTTTTTAAGTTCTAAAACCAACACTTTAGTTTGTCGACATTGCTCTACTTTACCAGAATGCTTGGTTGTGTGCGAGCCTTCTATTTATTATTGCTACCCTACAGATAGAACTAATACAACAAGATGTGTCATACATCAAGGTAGTCACAGGCATTCAGTGGGGCAGTTGGGGTGTTGAAAACATATGAGACTTTTGTGCATGCTTTGGTGCAAGATAGAGCTTCCCATTACCTTTATGAAAAGTGTAAAAAGGTTGAGACAGGTGTAGCTCAAGATATGGACATGCTCTTTGATGACACTGATGTCACTCCTAATATGGGAGATTTAGGGGTCGAGCAGCTTCTGGAAAGAGTTACACCTCTTATACAAAGAAAAAGGTTAGGTCTAAACTCTATTTACATTTTTTTGAAACTCACATGTTGCAATGCTTGACTTTTGGTATTTGATTAGGATTTAAAGATCCATGGATTTTGCCCGTCAAAATGTGAAGGGATCCATTCTTGGGTTAAGGAGAAAACAAATAGGCGATACCCTTTCTTTCATAGCCTCTTATTTCTGAACCAACTGGCAAGCAATGTGGAGCCTCATGTATTTAAGATGTCCTCTGTGGGTCCTGGAAGTGGGATCGACTTGGTTAATCAAATGAGATCGGGTGGGCCATTAGAGAAACAATTTGTCCACTTCGATCATGTGCACATGACAAGTGGCTGGACCACAATGAGTGCACATGTTTATCACCCTTTTGTCAGAGAATTGCTTACAATTGCAGTAGGTGAGTTCAAGGTCGAGAATACAAATGCACAGGTTTTATTTTGGACTTTGATGAATGAAAGGTTGTAGCAATGTGGATTTGAGAGTGCAGAGTTTGCAGGTTTCATGGCTGATGAGGCACAAGCAAATTGGCTTGCAATGCATACCGTTTTCAATAAAGATAAAAGGAATGTGATGATGTTCAAGGAACACTCGTGTTCTTTTCACTAGAAAAAGAGTATGCTCGAACATACATGAGTTTTTATCAAACCACAATTTCAAGAAGAGCATAAGGATTTGTGTCGACAGTGGAGAGATGCACCAAGTGAAGTGTCAACCGCATCAGCAAAGGACAAACTTGTTACATTTTGGAGTTTGGGACATGTGCATGAGACAGAGCTACATTCATTAGAGACATGGTTATCTTAGTGGGAAGTGCGGGGATTTCACTGGGCAAAATGGGTATTGACATAAGAGGGTGGAGGTCCATTTGTGCCTATGGTTAATCTCTCATAGTCTAAGCATGCATCCAAGTGAAGTGTCAGCCGCATCAACAAAGAACAAACTTGTTACATTTTGGAGTTTGGGACATGTGCATGAGACAGAGCTACATTCATTAGAGACATGGTTATCTTAGTGGGAAGTGCGGGGATTTCACTGGGCAAAATGGGTATTGACATAAGAGGGTGGAGGTCCATTTGTGCCTATGGTTAATCTCTCATAGTCTAAGCATGCATCCATGCAAGCATCTTTGGGATACGCTCAACAAGTTAGCTTGTTCTCTGCTTCAACTGTAGACCTTGCCATGTCAGTCTTGCAAAGTGCCCATTATAAGGCCTACTTGATAAGAAGACATGAGGGGTCTGGGCCGAGTTAAATCAAATTAAGAAAAGATTTATGCCCTGAGACGAAGGGGTTCGAGCAAAAAAAAATATTGTGGACCTTGCATCAACAGTGTTGGAGGAACAAGATATTGTTGCTCCAGATGTTCAAAGGACAATCCTGAAAAGTGTGATGTGCAAGAGAAGAAATATGGATGCAAAAATTATACTTGATATAGATAGTCATCGACCAAAATATGAGAATGTTACTGTTCATGTTCCAAGACCAAAAGGGGGTGCTTCATGCATTCATGGGACCCCAAAAGAGAGTGAGGTTGATGTGAAAGAATGGGCTATCCGAAGAACACAAGTTAAATGTCAATCTACATGCTAGGGTATTTTGGAAGGGAGGGCCAAACACTATGGAGCTTTTGTTATTGACAAGAAGGAAGGGCCACTGAAGGGTATTCCTGCACCTTGCTTCAAAGGACGTCGATCGTATAAGGATAAGGAGAGTTGGTAGATGTTCTACTTTTTTCCATCAAGTGTAATTCATTCAATTAGAGTGGATGAGTAGATTCAGAAGTCTTGTGGGCTAGCTCCACTTCTTTGGAAGGTTGCTAGAGGCACATGTTTGTTTGCGGAAGAGACAACCAAACTCATCAATGCGGGTTTTATTTTGGAGGGTGTAAAACACAGTGTGTCCACTATTCAGACAACACCATGCAATGTTCGCCCAATGAACAGAGGTGATGGCCGCATTGTAAGTTGGAAGGAGAAGATAAGCAAGGCAAGCCAAGATTGCATTAATAGAGCACTTATAAATGGAAGGAGAGGTAGTGCATGAAACTATTGTCAGTTAAGCAAAGTCACACATTTTTTGGATTTCAACAACTGATTCAAAGAAATCTGGAATCTCCTTTGCGGTTAATGTATGCGAGTTTCCAAGGTGCTCTTGTCTAGAGTTTGCTTTGAGGGATCTGAAAAAAGAGTTGTACATGCCATGTGAGCATATATATTTTGTGTTCATTAGGGTGTTTGGTTTGCAACCTGCAATACACAAATTTATGTACCAAGCTGTAATTACATAGTTAGAGCTTAGTCAAGCACTCTCGGGACACCACAATATTCCTTCTACTAGTGTTATATAGAAGGAATGTATCTACAATGTTTGGTATTTGGTTGGATTTTTTGATCCATTATTACGGAAATGCAAAAATTGCAGGGAAGCAAGAAATTAGGTTTGCGCCATAGATAAGTTAGTAACTTTTGGGACATTTATAATTTCTTCTTCTAGTGTCTTATAGATGGTTATATGTTTTCATTCCTTTTTTGGTTCATTAAAACAGAGTCGCATTTTGAATTATGTTTGCGTTTTTTGATTGAGACAATATAAGTTTCCTTTGCTAATGTCAATAAGTTGTTGTTGTGTTGTAAGTTGTTGCTGTGTTGTTCTTGTGAGGGAGAATTCCATTACTAGGCTTGTGTATGCACTTTCTTTGAGAATCTAAAAATTTAAGATATGACTACGAGTTCTAAATGACATTGTCAAAACAGCTTCAGAGTCGCATGTTGAATTATGTTTGCACTTTCTTGATTGAGACAATATAAGTTTCTTTTGCTAATGTCAATAAGTTATTGTTGTGTTGTAAGTTGTTGCTGTGTTGTTCTTGTGAGGGAGAATTCCATTACTAAGCTTGTGTATGCACTTTCTTTGAGAATCTAAAACTTCAAGATATGACTGTGAGTTCCAAATGACATTGTCAAAACAGCTTGCTCAGTCTCTTGCCGCTCGGTTTGGGTCCTTGCTCGGTTTTTCCGTGCTTGGTTTTTGGTAATCTTCATTTTGAAAGGTCCATAAAAATCTAGGTGCTAATTTAACAACAGGATGTTTCTCAACACTTTGCAATCTTCTCTTTTCAATGGGTAACTAAACATAATCATCAACTTTGAAACTCATGGTTTTTCTTTTCTTATTAGCTTGTCTAGTGTATGATTGCTGGGAATTGCAATCATGTCTTTGACTTTATGCAACACAAATGATGTAATAGGGGTAGGCAACACAAATTTCATGCAACACAAATTATCTAAATGGAACAATGACACACAATATTTTCTCATAAAACATAAATCCATCAAAATAAGACAAAGAATCATTTGGAATCCAGTTACTAGCAACTAATTTATTCCAATTAGCTTGAAAACTGGGGTCTTAGTCATAGGTATCTTTCATAGGGATAAGGGAATCAAAAGATATAACGGAGATATTATGGATACTTGGTCTTCTACTTAATGCATCGGCAATAACATTTTATTTTTTGGGTTGATATTGGATAAAAAGATAGAAACTTTGAATAAAAGCAGCTCATTTAATATGATAGTCAGAGATTTGTGAATAACTAAGGAGATGTTTAATAGTTTGTTGGTCAGTTTTGATCATGAATTCAGATCCCATTAGATGTGTTTCCATTGACGTAAGACTTGTACTACATCTAATAATTATTTATCATATGTGGAATACTTTAGTTCATAAGGTTTAAGTTTGCAACTAGAATAGGCTATGGGATGTGAATCTTGCATAAGGACAGCCCCTATTCCTGATCCGCTAGCATCAGTGACTACTAGAAAGAATGATCAATTAAAATCAGGTAATTGCAAAACAAGGGCATGTGTTAAAGCATGTTTCAATAAATCAAAAAACTTTTGCTAATTATCAGACCAATGATATACAACACCTTTCTTTAATAATTTCATTAAAGGCAATGCAAGCAATGAAAATTTTCTCACAAATTTTCTGTAAAAGCTAGCAAGACCTAAGAAAGAACGTAACTCATGCACATTTGTAGGGATTGGCCAATTCAAAATTGCTTCTATCTTTTTAGGATCAACTTGAATACCATTAGAAGAAACAATATGACCTAAGTATTCAATTTGGGTTTAGAAAATTTCACTCTTTTTTCAGGGTTAGCATATAATTGATTTTCTTTCAACAATTTGAAAACTAAAGATAAACGTTTATAATCCTCATTCTCATTCTTACTGAAAACCAATATGTCATCAAAGAAAACAATTAGTCAAACCAAAAGTCATAATAAAATGACTGAATGTAGCTGGTGCATTAGTCAAACCAAAAGTCATAACAAGGAATTCATAATGACCAAATTGAGTTCTAAATGCAGTTTTGAAAATGTCAGGTGTATCCAATCGTACTTGATGATACCCAGATTTAAGATCTATCTTGCTAAAAATAGTGGCTCCCTGTAGTTTATCCATGAGGTCATCTACCCTAGAGATCAAATATCTATTCTTGACAGTGATTTTGTTTAGGGCACGATAGTCAATTCACATCCTATAGGTATTATCTTTCCTCTTAACTAATAGGACAGGTGAACCAAAAGGAGAACTACTGGGCCTAATAAGTCCTCGGGTTAACAGTTCTTCAACTTGGGCTTAGATTTCTTTCTGTTCAATTTGATTATGTCTATAAGGTGCTTTGCATGGTGGTTGAGAACCTAGGATTAGCTCTACTTTATGATCTTTAGGACGTGTAGGTGGTAAACCAAGGGGTAAATCAGGAGCAAAACAATCTTTAAATTGTGAAAGAAATTGTGCGTGCCTAGGATGCATCTGATTTTCCATAGCTTCAATTTCATTCACCCATACTAAATATGTTTTGCTACCTTTTCTCAATGCACGTTTAGCCTATGTGTGACTAAGCAAGGGAAAATTATCAAAGGTGTGTGTTCGATGTAATGTAATTTGTATTTCGTTAGAATGAATTTTCATGGAATGTGCGGAATAATCTATGTCGGATTATATTTGTGACGCCAAGGCATTCCTAAAATAATATCACCAGCTTGCAAAGGCACAACTAAGAAATTTCTGTGCTCAACATAATCACTAATTTTAATTTCTAAATCATGAACTTCTTGTGTACCATTTTATCTAATGCCTAAGAATGTAACATTTAGCAATAATGAGTTCGAATAGTATGTAAATTCAATTCTTTGACCAACTTTGTAGAAATAAAATCATGTGTGCTCCCATCATCATGTAAAACAATCTTTTCGTGACCTTGCACAAGACATTTCATCGTTAATAATAAACGAGGATTTGGCATACCTGGTAAGATATCTGAAGCAGTACCGATATCATCATCATCTTCCATGAAATCTGGTATATCTTCATGGTCTTTGTCTTCAGTCTCTCCCAAATGTTTGATGTGAACAGTTGTCTTCTTGGATTGACAGTTCACTGCTAGGTGTCCAGGTTAATGACACTTATAGCAAACTACAGACTTGGCTTTGGAAACATTATTGGTAATGACTGGGAGTTTGGGTATGTTGGGATTTGGCTTGAGAGAAGGCTTAGAATTTGAATTTGTGTTTGATGGTAAAGGAGGAGGTCGAGTCTAGGATTTATAGAAAAAAGAAGGAACAAAGTGATATTGATTGAATCTTCGAAAGTTAGAATTGAATTTCTTTGTACCAAAGTTACTATTAGTTGAAAATTGTTTCAGTTACTTTTCTCGTCCATGAATTTTGTCTTCAGTACTATGGGCCAAAGAAATCGCATCTTCGAAAGTATTTGGCTTGAACATGTTTACTTCTGCATAAAAGTGACAAAGCAAAACTGACATATACTTGCGCTTGTGGATCTGTAACGTGCCCATCCCTCAAATCGTGGGACACGTCTTAGCAGCCCATTGAGAGATCAATCTAGAAGACGCCGCCCGACACTCCCAAGGAATGACACGGGGTTTGCCAACTAGGGACTCTCGAGTCTGCCCCGCAACGGAGCTTATCCGGCCATTCCCACTAGGATCGACCTAAAGCCTAGGTTCCTAGCAGTCGAGTCTTTCTAATAGCCTTCTAGCGTCGGTCTATGGCCGCTCCACTTTGCGTAGATACAACTGGACCCAAGCAGACTCATATCGCACTTGGTTCAAAGAGAATGGAAAACGAGAGGGATGCATCGCTCAACCTCTCTGCTCGTAGGGCATAGTCCCATTCCGGTCCCCTAAAACGGTATGAATCAGGGTTCTAACCACATTGTCTAAGGTCATTGTCCGTCCTTCCCTAACATTCCTTGTTAACATTTCCTTTTGAGGAAAGCTCTCGGCTAACTGAGACCACCCTTCTGTAGGATAGACCCATTGGTCACATCCCCCACGCTTCCCTCGGGGGTTGTTTTAGCTATCTAATTACCTACCACGTTATGTTTGACACATAAAAGTAGCTTCCTTAATTAACTCGTTAGTCACAGGTTCCTTTACGTAATTTAGGACACTGACATGAAGAAAAGATAAAACAAGATCAAACACTTCCTTAACTTATCTTAAGATTAATGTTTGCCTCCTGCCCATACAGGAGAATTAAGTGTTCCTTTCTACCTCCGCAGAAAAATCCTTCTGTCTCCCGGCAATAAAACTCGAAGGTTTATCCTCCCAAGATTCCGACTTGTAACTAGTATCAAGGCCTCAAGATCCCATCTCGAGTCACGTAGAACACTTCTGTAGGGCCCGAAGGCATTGGGATTTACGGCCAGAGCCCCCATTGGCACACCCAAGCGTCCTCCTACGCCAAGTACTTTCTACGCAGAGACCTCTCGCGGCGAGTTCGGTCCACATTCCCAGCGCGGATTCATAACCCCCTTGGTTAGGGTTTGGCAGCTCGCGGGGGGTAGCTAGCGCCATCCTTCCTTAATTATTCCTTTAGGGAATCAATCACAGCTGAAGCACCCAGCTTACAAACAATTACTAAGGAAAACATCCCTTTCATTTCCAATCAAGAAAATATCATTTTCTACATCAAGCAATCACTTTGCTTATAAACCACTTGTCCTTAGTAGGATCTCCTCTTACCAAGGCAACTAATCAATTCATTAGAAATATCCTTTTCGAAACAACCAAGCATAAGCCTTGATCAACATTCCATTTAGAGTCAGCTTACTAGCCTAGCTTAAGCCTGGAGGATATCCACTTCCAATAATCTAAGACAAGATCCTTAAAAACAACTCACAAGCGCATGTGTTTAATCACTCAACTTCTTTTGAATCCCTCTTTTCTTGGGGTTTTTCCCTAGGGTTCCAAATTGTGAATCCTTGATTTTCTTGCATGTCTTCATGCTTGGTAATCTTTAAACACATTAAATATATTGCAAGACTTGTCATACATTCTTTCCATCCTCTCTTAGTGTGATGATATGCAGAATTTTCTAATCAAACTTATCTCACATGCACATGGTGCATTTAATATATTAGTACAGCCTAAACAATCTTTAACTCTCTTCATATCTGGCAATGAGTACTTATTCCTAAAGTGCAGGGTCTCATGTGACTTGAGTATATAAAAGTTTAAACTCAAATCACTTATCACCTCTATGCTCTAACATAGGTAAAAGATAATCACATAATGCAAAAAAGTCTTTCCTTGTAAGCAATCCATGAAAGTCTAAGAATCTGTTAGTATTCTAAATGCAATTTTACCCTAACATTTCATGTGGTCTCCAAACATAAACATTGGTTATCATAGGATAAGACAACCTTTTTGTGGTATGCAAGATCAAGACCTATCTTCCGCGTGGAATGCAAGATAGATGACAAGTCCTCTATGCTTCTATGCAGTTGCATCCTATGAATGGAAACTAACATTTCATGTATTTATTTTAATCATGGAAGTAAACCATGCATTATAGTTAAACTAAGTGAAAGTCTATCATTTTATGTGACATATTATGAAAACCTTATCATTTCATGTGGCGGAATGAAATCAATAGTTCTTCCCTAGGCCAAGGAGAACCTGGTTCTGTGAGATGGGGTCTGGAGTTGTGCTAATTCCCGCGTTGGCTATACCTAGTGTTCCATTAATGGCTGCAATTCCAATGGCTCCAATTTCACCATGAATTCCATTTGTACTTGTCCCTTGAGCAACTATGGTAGCTCCTGTGGTCTTCACTCCTTCGCGACGCTTGGGGGCCATGGTAAGTAGCTAGCCAAAAATTGCGGATATGATATTAAGAGGGTAAGGTGATGATGATAGTCAAGAGGGAGGATAACAAAATCTAACTCTATCCATGTCCCTTATCTCTCTCTTTCTCACTATCAATTTACTCTCCCTACCTCTCACCTTCTCCATTTATTTCTGTCTATTTGTTTTTCTTAACCTTTCTCTCTCAGCCTATATTCTCTCTATTTATCTCCCCTAGACTCTCCTTCTCTACTCTCTCTTCTCTCTCACCCTTCTTCTTCTCCTTCTCTTCCTTCTCCTTCTCTTCCTTCTCCTTCTTCTTCTACCCTTCTCTCTTCTCTCCCTCTTCTCTCTCTTCCTCCCTTCTTCTTCTTTTCTTCTCTTCTTCTCTCTCTCCCTCTCTCTTCTCTCTTTCCTCCTTCTTCCTCTCCCTCCTCTTCTCCTTCTTCTTCTTCTTCTTCTTCTTCTTCTTCTTCTTCTTCTTCTCCTTCTCTTTCTTCTTCTCTCCTCTCTCTTCTCTCTTCTCTCTTTTCTCCTTCTTCCTCTTCTTCTTCTCCTTCTTCTTCTTCTCCTTCTCTCTCTCCCTCTCTCTTCTCTCTCTCCTCCTCCTCCTCCTCCTCCTCCTCCTCCTCCTCCTCCTCCTCCTCCTCCTCCTCCTCCTCCTCCTCCTCCTCCTCCTCCTTCTTCTTCTTCTTCTCTCCTCTCTCTTCTCTCTTTTCTCCTTCTTCTTCATCATCATCATCATCATCATCTTCTTCTTCTTCTTCTTCTTCTTCTTCTTCTTCTTCTTCTTCTTCTTCTTCTTCTCCCTCTCTCCCTCCCTTATATCCTTCACACTGGTCACCGCCGGGGGGGATGGGGGGATGGTTTCGTTTTAGTCGATGGAAAAAGGGGGGGTGCTGATGTCACAGGAGGCAGGGGATGGCGCCTGCTGATAACCCAATTTGGGGGGGGGGGAAGCTCATTGCATGCGGACGAGAGCCTGTTGCTGCCGTAGGCACAAAGAAGGGGGGGTTGTGACTGCACACCAGCTCGGGGGGGAAGACGCTCGTGAATGCGAGGGAGGAGCAGACGGAACCTGCAATGGAGGGGGGAGATTTATAGGTGGAGGGGGGGAGTGGCACGGTGGTGCCACCTGCCACTTGGGGTGTTGCATGCCCCCCCATATTCCACACATCATACACACACACACACTCTCTCTCTCTCTCTCGCCACTATGCACACGGCAGGGGGAGAGAGAGGGTGAGATAAAAAAAATTATCAAAAATAAAAAGGGGGGAGGGTTCCTATGGGGAGCATGGGGACATTACAGGATCGCTTGAGGAACATCTTCAAGCATTTGAAGTTACAATAAGGCACTCCAAAAGTGCTCAGTGTATTGCAGAATAGGTTCACAATCTCTTTGTTGCAGAAGATCCCACTGTTTGATTGCTTTTTCATGGAATTGAGGTGGAAGAAAAATTTGCAAAATTTTCTTTTGAAAGGCCTCCCAAGTAGTAGGACAATCAATACTCTTGCGGACAACAGTCTACCATAACGATGCTCTGTCTACTAGATGGTTAGTGACACATTTGAGTTTATCTTTCTCAGCATACTGCTCTTCATGGAAATAATCATCAAACTGAGTAATAAAGTGAAAACATCTTTTCTCTCATGTAGCCCATTAAAAGTACAAAATTTGAAATTTCTTTTACTTATCTTGGCTTCTTTCCTGAGAGATTTTGCTTCGAGTGTTGCATCGATCGTACGTCATATAACCTCTTTAGGGTTGTGCTTCATCTTGATCAGCAGTGGATTGTTGAAGGGGGTATCCAATTGAGCTTGCAAATTTTGATGTGCTCTTCATTTCTCTTGAAGTTGCATCATAATGAGGTCAAATTTTTGCTCCATCATTGGTTTCGATAAATCACCTTCGGCCATAAAATCCTCTAGAGTTTGATCGGATATTCTAAAAAATCTCAAACAACCTCACACACTCAAAATCTTGTTAGAGGGATGAGCATAGCTCAAATCTGGGTTTACAAGGCTTGCTTTTTTTTTAAATATGGCTTTTTGTGATCTTGCTTCTTTTGCAGGAATGACAATTGATGAGGGTCTTCTTCCAAGCATATACGTCTTCCGTATAGTTTGCATATGACAATCTACTTGCTGGAAATTGTCTATGTCAAGATGCAGGTACAAACAGAGGCTTGTTGAAGATTCAAAACGGGTTTCGGTGTGAACACCCACTATGTGAAAGAGATTTAATATTGAAACTTTTAAGCTCTAGGAAGCTTAATAAGCTTAATCTTCATTAAAAGCTTAATAATTTTAAGAAAAACCAATCAAGATGGTGGTATGTTGGTGTCAAATTCGTCGCCAGTCCAGGACGTGTTGCTGTCATGGATGATTAAATCTTGGAGAGATTAAGCTTTTTAAGCTTAAAAGCTTACGCTTTGAAAACTCAAAGAAAATCGAGTTTCTATCTGAGAGAGAGAAAAAAAAAACGTATTTATGAAGGAGCTTCCCGAGTGGTCCTTCATAATCTGATAGCACAGCACAGGGTTCTTCACTGCTAGGAACATGCTGGTATTGACAATTCGTTGCAAGATTGCCTATAGAGCCCATTCATTCCAGGAGATTTGCCTTCGCTCAAATGGTAAGAGATTGGAAGCCCTTGATCTCAACTTTGCTCTGATACCACTGGTGCGCAAATCATATGCTAGATGCGCACGTAGTGAGCACCAGAAGGTCCCCAAGATCAAAGAACTCTACATAAACTTCATAAAAGCAAGAAGAGAGTTTGGACGACATGAAGCAAAAAGATAAATTGGGTACAATCTCCCCCCCATGCCTTGTGTGAGTGCTCCACAAGGCATGTATTTATAAATTTATTAATCTCCAAGCTAAAAAATAGGCCAATTTTACAATTAGCATGCTTTGGCTTTTGTATTTGCTTTTGCCCAAATAAAAAATAAAGTGGTTGAGCATCCCCAAAATCGAGTTGTGCCCAATTACAATGTCCAATAATGAAATATTTAAACTGAGAGCCCATGAGTATACAAAATAATAAATGGTTGTCAAGTGCTTCAATAAATAAGCGCGCCTAAATAAATATTAGCGCCATGCCTTTAATAATAAGATGCACATCCATAAAAAATGATAATGTCTTCTAGGTAATTTGAATACATGCCATTGCCCGGTGCTTAAAAGCCCCTAAAGCACTGAATAGAATAGGGATTAGTTTGATAGTGGTTAAAGTGGCAAACTCAGATTCGGCAAGTAGGTAATTTGAATACACGCCATTGCCCGGTGCTTTCCAACGCCACCGATGTGCTTGCTCTACACATCAAAACTAAAGCATTCACAATTGTTAGAAAATAATAAAATTAAACCAACAAAATTGAATACCTAGCAGTCTTCATCTACAAAATAAATAAATAGGTTGGAGCTCTGTCCTAACCTTAATTTAATACGAATGCACTCTAAACTCATAAATGTCCATTAATTTAAATATGTATTTCATGAAATCGCCCACTGTGGAATCACCCATGTGCACATTAAATTAACATGACGCCTGAAAAGGACAGGCATCCCCGTCAACTTCTCACACAAGGAATCCCCCTTGTGTACAATCCCTGGCAAATAAATATAGTTAAATGAAATCCACTACAAAACCTCATGAAATCCACTGTGGAATATGCCTCCTGGCATCACTCAAGGAGGAGGCTACAGATTCTCTAGGATATTGGCGACAACAACGGGAGGCAGTGAGGGTACGATTGGAGGCAGGGGTCATCCATCATCTTGGGAGTGGTAGCCACGGGACTTATCTAGAGGACTTTGAAAGTTTTTCTTTTGTTCTTCTCACTTTCTTATTTGAAATTTCACTTGTACTGACAATCGTATTTCTAACAGTTGTATTCTGTTTTCTTTGCAGCACTCCATTACAAACTGCGATCCCATCGGCCCTGGAGACTCGATATGCAGAGAGATACTATCTCATTGCATTGGTTGATAGACTGTATGTACCTCGGGGGGTTCACTATATATATATATATCCTCTATATAACGTGCGTTCATGGCCTATTTATAAATATCCTAATCTGTGAATTTTTATTGAATAAAACCCAACCCTTTTCTATTCAATCTGTAAGTAACCCTTTATATAGCACCCTTCTGTATGTAAAAAATGTATAAAAATGGTATTTTAGAACCCCTTATTTTGAACTCACGTTATATATACATATATTCACGAGTGATTCCCCCCCCCCCCCCCCCCCGAGGTATATACGTTGTTGTACCACTACGCGGACATAGTATAAAAAACTCTGGAATGCATCATCATCCAACATCTTTATTGATGTAGAGAGTCAATGTCATCAGAGTCACTAGTACTAGTGTGAGTGGCATGTATTATCTAAAAATACTAGATTTTTGGATAATTATAATCATTTTTTATATTATTTATTATAAAAATTTTCAAAAAAGTTTAAAAATATTCTAGATTAGGATGACATGCAAAAAGTAAGTTGCTTTTTCAGCCAATTATGGGATTTTCATTAAAAAACAGATTGATGAAATCGCGGGCATCGCGATCGCTATTGATAGGTTGAAAATTGTATTTTGAACTAGAAGAGCAAGAAGAAGTGATCTGGGAGATTCGTGAGCTTGTGTCTTAGGGTTTTACCCCCCTTCTGGAGCCAACAGAGCCATCAGATTTGGGTTTCCAACAGCAAAAGTGATCTGGAGATTCGTGAGCAGGTGTCTTAGGGTTTATCTGGGAAATTCATGAGCAGGTGTCTTAGGGTTTTACCCCCCTTCTGGAGCCAACGGAGCCATCGGATTTATTTTTTATCTGAGCAGTAGAGAATGAGCTGTTATTTCTGATCCACGTTTTTGTTCTATGAGGGAGCTCTAGGAGATCTAATGCCTAGAGAGTGCTTCTAAGTATTGCCAGACAAAGGATTTCAGATTCTGTCAATACATATTGATTTTATTCATTTTTCTTTGTCATTATTGTGTTTACCTCTTGTGTATTTTTTATCTTCTCTTCCATCTCCTATCTCTACTTCCTTCTACCTCTGATCCCCAGTGGATTCGACCTTTCCATAAAAACCCCTCCGACATTGGTGAACCCGACGTGAAAGGTCGTCAGAAGAAGGAAAGACAAGATAGGAGAACCTTAAAACACAATCTCTAGTGATGTTTTGCAACAGTTGGTGCAAAATATGAATATGCTTATGCAGGTACAACAACGACAATAGGTGATGCAAGCTTTTGCTCAAATAGAAAGTGTTGTGATGAATGCTTTGCAAGCAGTTGAGCGTGAGGTGAAGTTATTCAATGGCAGGAATGTATCTGCATATGAACATACCTATGCTCAAAAGATGGAATTCTTTGAAGTGGCTCAACTCGCATGGAGCCGATATTCTGTATGTGTTACTGTACATGAACTGAAGCACGAATTACTGAATTATACATGTAAGATACTGACTGGGTAGCCTTCAAGAAGACACTAAGGGAAGAATTTTATATTGAAGATACTAGTTTGATTACGCGTAAAACTTTTCAGGAGTGGATTTTACAACCCAATAAGGGTCTTGTGGCTATAGAATTATTAAGAGAATTTAAAAGTCGATTTGAGCAATTAGATCTTGCAGAACAGCAAGCTCTTGCAAGCCAGAAAATTGAATTGTTTCTACATGTAGCTGATCCTGAGCTTCAAGAGAAGCTTGATGATTTGCTGGAGGATCTGATTACAGAGACAAGTTTGAAAACGAGTGGAGACATGTCAAGGAAGCTGTAATTGTACTTGTGAAAAAGCATAGAAGAAGAGAAAGATTGCATGTCTATAGCTTACCCACTGTTACAAGCAAGACACTTGATGTATCCAGTAAGCCACCCACTTCTGTGGCTAACTGTATGACTGTGCCTGCTATTGTCCCCTCTATTAGGGAAGATGTTTTAGATGAATTGGTCAAAGGCATGCAGGATCTTCAATTGAAGGTTGCAAAATTGGATGAAAAAGGACAAGAGAAAAGGGGACGTGTAGTAGCCCCTAAGCCAGGAAAAAGATGCATGCGGTGTGATAGTTTACAGCATGAGAGAAAGGATTGTGGTGCCTATCAGGAGGCTTTGGCATGACAGCTCATCTTTTGGAAAGATGGCAAGATCCATGCACAAGAAACGGGATTGCCTCTTGCTTTGAGTTTTGGAAAGGGAGGTATGCAGAAGTTGTTGGAAGACTTGACTGTTTGAAATGCTTATGCGGCAGTACATGCTTCTACTTTTGGTTTACAATTGGATAGAATGCATGACCAAGTGATGGTTGGGGTCCAAAGGTTGAAATATGGACACATGCTTTATATGCAACTGAAAAGAGAAAGGTCACTGATATTGAAATGTCTCGTGTAGGGCAAGATATTCGTGGCATAATGGGTTGGGAATCACCGATAGATGCATATTCAGTGTATGCATATTTAGTAAAGGTACAAAACACAGATGTACTTGTGGAAGAAAAATGAAAAAGAGATGAAGATAATGCAGGGACATCTAAAAGAATGACAAGAAGAAGTGTGGATCAGCCTAAAGCTGCAAATTAGCCACCTCCCGAGCATGTTATGGAAGAGGTCAGTCAGGAGCAAAAACAGGATAACAAACAAGAGGGAAAAAAGAAGGGCAAGCAGCCAGGATATAAGTTGCAGTCTGACATTGAGATAACCATAGATCTTAAGAAGGTTCTTGAAGAATGATTCCTAAACAGTCAGGTGGAATTCACCTTGGGAGAGGTGCTTGGCATTGCCAAGTCCCATTTGGTAGATTACAAACAACGTTGAATTTTCCCAACAACTTTAATGCACGCAATGTAATGCCATGCCTTCATTTCAATGCTCACAATTTTGATATAATCCATATGATATTTTATGCCACACATGCGAATGTACTTTCTATGCATGCAATCTTAACATTATTCTCTATGTAATTATTTACACGATCTATGACCTTCTTGAATTATCTAATCTTTATAACTTAATGTAATTATTGTATGAGTCTAGCTGCGCTTTAATCTTTTCTACAGCTTATTACATGTACCTTAAAATCCTTCTTGCGATATGGAGATGCACTTTTGTTTCTTTCAATGTCCTCTGAAATGCATTTTAAGCAAGGATTTGTGCAAGGAGCAATGCACTTTATGCAGGAATTCTTACAAGACGTTTTTGGTAATTTACGATGTAATTATCTAATCAATTTCACCTATATGATGTCATCTTAGAACGGAAATTATCTTGCTCGTTACATACATCACAACTAAGTTCATACCTAGGAAATTATCAAACACGCAATTAATGTGATGCATGTGAATATGATTTTTCACCGTGATGATTATAACCTATGATTTAATAATAGACCAACCTAGGTTTGGAGTGATGCTTGATTCCAGTGGTATTGATGCCTGATGAACCGTTCGCAGTTGAGGTGCCACCTTGTTTCAAACCTCCATCCACACTTGCAGGGTTTCCGGCCATCTTTGTGGAACTACGCTTCAGGGCCATACTCGAAGACGTGTGTACGAGAGTGATAGAGTTCTCGCACTCTCCTATGCAAAATTCTCACCGCCTCTCCTTGAGTGGAGACAAGATAATGAAGGGGAGTGTATTTTCAGAAATTCTTCTTCTTCTTCTTCTCTCTCTCTCTCTCTTCTTCTTCTTCTTCTTCTTCTTCTCCTTCTCTCTCTCCCTCTTCTTCTTCTTCTTCTTCTTCTTCTTCTTCTTCTTCTTCTTCTTCTCCTTCTCTCTCTTCCTCTTCTTCTTCTTCTTCTTCTTCTTCTTCTTCTTCTTCTTCTTCTCCTTCTCTCTCTCTCTCTCTCTCTCTCTCTCTCTCTCTCTCTCTCTCTCTCTCTCTCTCTCTCCCCCCCTTGTGATAATGATGATGGGGGGGTTTCGCTGCCTGACGATGAGGAGGGGCTACTTTCGTTGACGAGGGAGGAGAGGGGCTGCTGCCGTCGAGATGACCACAGGGGGGGAGGGTGATGCCTTTCAGCCCCACGAGGGGGGCTCCCTTTTATAAAGGGGGGAAGGGAGGTGGTATGGGGGGGGAGAGACGTCTGTTCACAGCTGCCACCCATTCCACCTGGGGTTGTATGCCCCCCTCTCTCACTTTACTCACACACACACTCTCTCTCTCTCCCCGTCGGCAGGGGGAGAGAGGGAGAGAGTAAAAAAATTTGTCCTAAATTTAAAATATTTTAGGGGGGAGTTCTCATGGGGGGAGGCATGGGGGGGCATGGGGGATATTACATCCTCTCCCCCTTAGAGAAATTGAGATGTCCTCATCTTGAGAAGACCTGGGGGTATTGTTGGTTGAGAGTATTTTCGTCCATCCAGGTGGCATCCTCTTCTGGATAATCATTCCACTGGATGAGGTATTCTCTCAAGGTTCTTGATCTCAAATGCCTCTCCCTAACATCTAGGATTCTATCAAGCCGTAGCTCAAGGACTCCTTGGCTAGGCATTACAATTTGCTAATCATCAAGTACATGATTCAAATTAGGTAGATACTTTTTCAATAGGCTAACATGGAATACATTATGAACCTTTAGAGTTGCTGGCAGCTGTAGTTTGTAAGCATTAGGCCCTAGGCACTTGGTGATCTTATAGGGTCCACAATACCTCAGACTTAGCTTCTTGTACTCTCCCAAGGACAGTGAACTCTTTTTAGGGCGTACACATATGAAGACCATATCACCTTTGATGAAGGATCTGTCTTGCCGTTTCAAGTCAGCATAAGCCTTCTATCAATCCTTGGCAGCTTGAATGTATTGTCTTATTGATTTGATTTGATCATCCATGTCTTTCAGCATCTACCTTGAAGCTTCTACCCTCAAAGTTGGATCTGAGAAGTTCAAAAGTGTACGACAATCATGCCCATACAATGCTTGGAAAGGGGTCATCTGAATACTTTGTTGGTAAGAAGAATTGTAGGCAAACTCAACCAGTGGTAAGTATTGAATCCACTTTTTGGGTTTGCGACAACAGTATGCCCTAAGCATATCTTCAAGGACTTAGTTGACTCGTTCTATTTGACCATCAGTTTGGGGATGGTAAGATCTACTGAAACACAGTTGAGTTCCAATAGCCTCAAAGATAGCCTTCCAAAAGTGTGATGTGAAAAGAGAGTCATGATCACTAATGATTCTTTGGGGTAACCCATGAAGTTTGAATATTTCCTTCATGAATAATCTTGCGATGTCTGAGGCTTCATAGTTCGTCTTGACAAGGATGAGATGTGCGACCTTGGTGAGCATATATACTACAACCATAATAGAGTTATATCCTCCTTGAACTTGGGGTAAGCCAACAATGAAGTCCATACTAATGAATTCCCATTTCATTTGTGGAATTCCAAGTGGTTGCAATTTCCCAGGAATTTTGACATGTTCTGCCTTAATGCGTTGACAAGACAGACATTCCATGACATATGTGAGTACGTCTCCCTTGAGCCTTTCCCAATAATAGCTCTTTTTGACCGCATTAAGGGTCTTGGCATAACCAGGATGTCCTGAGAAAGGGGAGTCATGGGCTTCCCACAGTATCTTCTACTTGAGAGTTTGGCTTGCAGGGATACATAATCTTGTCCTAAAATAGACAAGCCCACTACTCATGGAGAATTCTTGATATTTTATCTTTAGCTTCGGGTCTTGATCCTTGATGGGGATCTCCCTTAGCATTTTCTGATAGACTTGGTCATGATATGCCCCTTCTTTTGCTAGCTCAAGGATCAGGTTGTTTGGCATTGATACCTTTGTGGCTAGAAGTGACCTTGCTGTTGATGGATCATGTAAAATGAGAGAATTTAGAAATGCCTTGCGATTGAGTGCATCGGCAACTACATTTTCTTTTCTAGGCCTATATTTGATTTCAAAATCATATTCTTCCAGCACTTCGATCCATCGACGTTGCCTCATATTGAGCTCATTCTGAGTGAAAATCCATTTAAGACTCTTGTGGTCCGTTACTAAGGAAAATTTGTTACCTAGCAAGTAATGTCTCCAAAGTTTGAGAGCATGGATGACAGAGCTCCAGATCGTGGGTAGCATATTTCCTTTCATGGCTCTTCAATTTTCTTGAAGAATATGCAACGGGATGACCTTCTTGCATAAGTACACATCCTAAAGCAAGTGAGCTAGTATCAGTTACTACTTCAAACTCCTTACTAAGATCAAGAAGTTTCAGGATGGGTGTTGATACTAAGCTTTGCTTTAGTTTGTCAAAGCTGGTCTGTTCAGCAGGTGACCATACAATTGCTACTTGCTTCTTTAGTAGATCAGTCAGAGGGGCTGCAATCAAAGCATAATCTTTGATGAAAATCCTGTACCACCCTATCAACCCAAGAAAACTATGTATATTTGACAGAAGTTGGTGTTGGCCATTCCAGAACGTCTCTGACCTTAGCTGGATCTACTGAAATTCCTTCTACTGATATAATGAATCCTAGATATTCAATCTGTCGCTTGAAAAATGCGCACTTCTTCTTCTTGGCATAAAGCTTGTGTGCTCTCATTGTTTCAAGAACAATGCGAAGCTAAGGTTTATGATCCTTTTCCTGTTTTGAGTAGAGTAGGGTATCGTCAAAAAAGATGAGTACAAAGTCATCAAGATAGGGCCTAAAGATATCCTACATTAATCTGTTGAAGGTAGCAGGAGCATTCGTCAACCCGAATGATATCACTAGGAATTCGAAGTGTCCATGCCTTGTACTAAATGCAATCTTCAGGATATCTTCTTCCTTGATCCTTATCTGATAATATCCAAATCTGAGATCTATCTTTGAGAAGATCTTCGCTCCTTGAAGACGGTCAAGTAATTCATCTATTCTTGGAATGGGGTATTTATTTTTTATGGTTGCTTGATTCAACCCTCTGTAGTCAATGCATAGGCGAAGCATTCCATCTTTCTTCTTTTGGAACGACACTGGAGCTCCCCATGGTGAACTGCTAGGATGAATGTAGCCTTGATCTAACAGTTGCTTGAGTTGCTCTTTCAGTTCGATAGCTTCTAGAATGGACATCTTATACGGCCTCTTTGCAACCAGTGCAGCTCCTAGCACAAGTTTGATTTCGTGGTCGACTTCCCTTTGGAGAGGAAGTTTCGTCAAATCTTCAGGGAATACGTCTGCGTATTCCTTTAACCATGAAGGTTCTTCTCCAGATTTTTGATTCTAATCTAGCTTATTTAGTTTAATCAGATAGACAGGTAGGCCTTTTTGAGCACCTTTTTTTATCCATGTTGCTTTTGCCAACTGTATTTTTGGCTTACCAGCCTCACCTTGAGTCGTGACTAGTTCCCCTTCAGAATTTCGAAAGGAGACTTAGCCCTTCCCATAGTGGATGTAGGCATCATTGGGTATTAGCCAATCCATTTCGAGTAAACATTTGTGGACACCTAGGTTCATTACCCAGAATCTCACTGAAGTTGGCTTCCCACCCAGTAGGAATTTCACCTTAGCAGTTTGCCTAGTACAAGTGACCTCACAACCATTTGCTAGTTCCACAAGTAAAGTAGGTGCATCTATTGTGGCTATCCCTAATCTTTTTGCACAGATTGGTGAGATGAAGGAATGTGTACTGCCACAGTCAATTAGGGTTTTGAAGCTTTTATCTTCATATTCTGATGGAGTTTGGATCACCGAGAATTGGCGATTTGGACCCTTCTTGTGAAGAGTGGCATGAATCGTTGCCCTCTCAATGTCAGTATCCATGGATGGATCTTCTTCATTGTCCAGCTCCTTGTTGGGAACACCAGAGGTTCTCCCTCTAGCCATAACGGTGGTTCCTTGGCCATGAGCGGCTTTGTTTTGACCTTGGAATTGCCCTTGGCGATGCCCTCTACCAAGCTTGGGACACTCCCTCTTGAAGTGTGTGGGCTCGTTGCAATGGAAGCAATGTGGGTTGCAATCATTGCTTTGTGTTGGAACAAATTTGTTGACAGCATTGGCCCTAGCTTTCTTTCTTTGGACCTATTTTGACCATGTGCTCTCTTAGTCTGAACCCTCGATATACCCTTATTCTAATCTTTGTAGGCCAAATCCTGTCATTCCTTGGTTTGGTCTGCACTTCCTATATTATTGGAGTAGCTCGAATGAGTGCGTCTTGTAGGTCCGTTGGGCGCATTGATTCTAATTAGTGGTAGTGGTAGCGATAGCGATAGCAGTAGTGGTAGTTGTTGTTTAATTTCTTATTTTCTTGTTTGTTGTTGTTGTGGTAGTCGTAGTAGTAGTAGTGGTAGTGGTAGTGATAGTAGTAGTTGTTGTTTAATTTTTTCTCTTCTAGTTTGTTGTTGTTGTGGTAGTCGTAGTCGTCATAGTCGTGATTATAGTAGTAGTACTAGTAGTAGTAATAGTAGTTTTCTTGTTTGTCACAGTTGTAGTAGTAGTAGTTTTGTTTCTTTTCTTGTTTATTATTGTTTAGTTTTCTTGTTTATTGTTGTTATTGTTGTTGTTATAGTAGTAGTTTTTTCTTCTTTTCTTGTTTGTTATTATTGTAGTAGTTGTTGTTGTTATTGTTTTTTCTTCTTTTCTTGTTTATTGTAGTGGTAGTGGTTTGTTGTTGTGGTAGTCGTAGTCATAGTCGTAGTCGTGGTTGTAGTAGTAGTAGTGGTGGTGGTGGTGGTTTTCTTATTTTTTGTTGTTTTTGTTTTTGTTGTTGTAGTTTTGTTTCATTTTCTTGTTTATTGTTGTTTAGTTTTCTTATTTATTGTTGTTGTAGTAGTGGCAGTAGTAGTTTTTTTTTCTTTTCTTGTTTGTTGTTGTTGTAGTTGTTATAGTTGTTGTTGTTGTTGTTGATTTTTCTTATTTGTTTAGTTTTCTTATTTATTGTTGTTGTAGTAGTGGCAGTAGTAGTTTTTTTTTCTTTTCTTGTTTGTTGTTGTTGTAGTTGTTATAGTTGTTGTTGTTGTTGTTGATTTTTCTTCTATTCTTGTTTATTGTAGTGGTAGTGGTAGTAGTAGAGAGAGAGAGAGAGTTGTTGTGGTAGTCGTGGTCATGGTCGTAGTCGTCGTAGTCGTGATTGTAGTACTAGTACTAGTAGTAGTAATAGTAATTTTCTTATTTGTTGTTGTTGTAATAGTAGTAGTTTTTTTTCTTTTCTTGTTTATTGTTGTTTAGTTTTCTTGTTTTTTGTTGTTGTTATAGTAGTAGTAATAGTAGTAGTTTTTTCTTCTTTTCTTGTTTATTGTTATTGTAGTAGTAGTAGTAGCAGTTATTGTTGTTGTTGTTTTTTCTTCTTTTCTTGTAGTGGTAGTGGTAGTCGTAGTCATAGTCGTAGTCATGGTCGTAGACATAGTCGTAGTCATCATAGTCATGGTTGTAGTAGTAGTAGTGGTTTTCTTGTTTGTTGTTGTTATTGTTGTAGTAGTAGTAATAGTTTTTTTTTGTTTTCTTGTTTATTGTTGTCTAGTTTTCTTATTTGTTTTTGTTGTTATAGTAGTGATAGTAGTAGTAGTTTCTTCTTTTTTTGTTTGTTATAGTAGTAGTAGTAGTAGTAGTAGTAGTAGTAGTAGTAGTAGTAGTAGTAGTAGTAGTAGTTGTTGTTGTTGTTATAAGACAATATTAGTGAGTTTGGGAATCTCCCAATTCCCATTTTTTGAATACTAAAAAGGTAGCACTCAAATAACATGCCCATAAGTTTCTCCAAACCATATGATGTGACCTATCATTGGAAAGTGTTTTGAAAAATTGAATCTATTAAGCTATAGAGCGCTCGATTTGGAGTTATAGTGTTCAAGTTATGATAAATCCAAAGATTTGACCATGTGTCCCAAACTTATGGAAAATTCCCATATTTTCCAATATGGTGTTTTGTTGTAGTAGTAGTAGTAGTAGTAGTAGTAGTAGTAGTAGTAGTAGTAGTTGTTGTTGTTGTTGTTGTAGTAGTTGTAGTAGTAGTAGTAGTAGTAGTAGTAGTAGTAGTAGTAGTAGTAGTAGTAGTAGTAGTAGTAGTAGTAGTAGTAGTAGTAGTAGTAGTAGTAGTAGTAGTAGTAGTAGTAGTAGTAGAAGAGAGGGATATATGTTTTGTTAAAGAAAATGAGAGAGGGGAGGAAGAGAAAAAGGAAGAAGGAACTAGAGAGAGAGAATAAACATACAGCATAATAAAGAAAGAGAAAAAGAGAGAGAGATGGAAGGAGAGGAGAAAATGAATGGATAAAAAACAAAGAGAGAGTAGTAGTAGTAGTAGTAGTAGTAGTAGTAGTAGTAGTAGTAGTAGTAGTAGTAGTTGTTGTTGTGGTTGTGGTTGTGGTTGTGGTTGTGGTTGTGGTTGTGGTAGTGGTAGTGGTAGTGGTAGTGGTAGTGGTAGTGGTTGTGGTTGTGGTTGTGGTTGTGGTTGTGGTTGTGGTAGTGGTAGTGGTAGTGGTAGTGGTAGTGGTTGTGGTAGTGGTAGTGGTAGTGGTAGTGGTAGTGGTAGTGGTAGTGGTAGTAGTAGTAGTAGTAGTAGTAGTAGTAGAGAGGGATATATGTTTTGTTAAAGGAAATGAGAGAGGGGGAGGAAGAGAAAAAGGAAGAAGGAACTAGAGAGAGAGAATAAACATACAGCATAATAAAGAAAGAGAAAAAGAGAGAGAGATGGAAGGAGAGGAGATAATGAATGGATAAAAAACAAAGAGAGAGTGGTGGCGAGGTCTAGTGAGGTCCGGTGCAATACCACACAACGGGAAACACTCCGACATACGTTAATTTTGTGGGTGGGTGGGTGGAGACTTTACATACGTTAATTTTTGCTGAGTTACAAGAGAAGAAATCCCTTCTCAAACAATTTAAGAAAGAAAAAAAGAATGATGAAAAAAACCAATTGTTTGTCGTAACGTAGACAAAATGGAAAACAATGAAGGTCATGATGTTCAAGATCACGAGGCGTATCTTAATTAGCGTATCCCATGTCCTTGCTCTCAATGTAAGCTGGCAATTAGACGAAAACGTCAATTGTCTATAGAACACGTACGACGCTTCGGCGAGTTTCAATCTAAGATCATTGATCAAACGATCTTGGATTCTAAGCAAACGGTAAAAAAAGTTAATATCAATCATGCATTGTACTCGCAAGCTAATTGAATACCATATACAAAAAGATTGGGTGTGACTAGTAAATTTTCTATCCAGGGAGGTGACATCTCGTCCCAATGAGAAATGTACCCTTTGCGGCCAATTAGAAGAGTTCGTGGGCGTGCGATGAATGGAGTACTTGAGCCAATCCACTACTTGGAAGGTACTACCTAATCTATGCAGTCAATACCAAAGGGGACAGATAGCCTTCGAGACTTACCTAAAATCTTGGAGCCTGAGATGGAGGCAATGATCGATGCATTGATTCCCATGGATGTCGAGACTTCTGATCCGCTTAGAGAGGAAGCATCCATACCATTATATGATGGGTTCCGAGTATCTCGCCTGAAGACACTACTTGCACTCCTAAGTGTGCAAGCAAAATACGGGTGGAGCAATGCGAGTGTGATCTAGTTGATCAGGTACCTTGTATGTACGCTTCGTTGGCTTCTTTTCGACACTATCATTTAAAACATTTGTGCTTTTTCAAGGTGTTTTATGATTTTTTTCAAGTTGCTGAAGTATCATATATTACCACTTACAAATACCATGCTTGAGCCTCGTGATGATTCATGACATGTTTTACGAAAGCTTAGCATGGATTACAATAGCATCCATGCATGTATTAACAATTGCAAACTATTTCGAGGAGAATACGAGACTATGGAGACATGTCCAAAGTGTGGTTCTCACATGTATCAATAGGACTTGCAAGGGCAAACCATCCCTCAAAAATTTATTAGACACTTTTCGCTTATCCCCCGCATAAACCACATGTTTCGTACCTCCGGCATGGAGAGCTTGACAACGTGGCATGCGTAGAATAGGTCCACAGATGGAGTTCAACGAATATCAACGAATTTACGCACATGGAGCCACATTGACTCTACCTTCCCAGGCTTTGCCCGAGAGCCAAGGAATATTTGGCTCAGTCTTGCAATGGATGGCATGAACACTTTCGGTCTGTGCTCAACTTCTTACAGTGTGTGGCCTATAGTCCTTGTCAACTACAATATCCCTTCATGGCTTTCTACGAAGAAAGAACACCACATCCTTAGCTTACTCATCCCCGACCGCTACAAAGTCAAAAATATGGACATGTATCTTCGTCCATTAGTCTATGAGCTTAAGATTTTGTGGGAGGAGGGGGGTCATTGTGCAAGATATGAGCAAGTGTGATGGTCGACGGTCCGCCAATATTCGATCCATTCACATGTGGACGATGCATGACTTTCCAAGATTTGGAGAGTGCTGAGGTAAATAGGCTTCCGTTCTTGTTGGTAATATCTATCATAGCTCATTCAAGTTTATATTCACTGGATAGAGGTGTTGGGACAGGTTTGGTTACCTCAGGTTATCATGCATGTCCATTGTGCGGGCCACAGTTAGAATCCCAAAGGTCACGAACCATGAAGAAGATGATATATCAAGGATGCACTGCTTTCTTGCCAGAGGGTCATGAACTCAGGGAAGGTTTTCTTAGATGACCTCCAGCACGTATGAATGCCCAAAGCTAGTACGAGCTGAAAATGGTCCACACAGAGTCACATCGAAATGGAATGCGACGATTCTCAGTTTTCTACGAGTTGCCATATTGGATCCACTTACAAATCAACCACTTGTTGAATCCCATGCATATTTTTAAAAATGTGGGTAGCTTGCTATGGGACCACATCATAGGAAAGAGAGACACTATAGGGGCACGAATGGATTTGAAGGAGGTATGCAAGATGGAGGTGCTTTGGCCGCAATTGAGTGTTGATGGTCGCTTGCAGCTACCTCACGCTCCTTGGGTTTTTTCCACTAAAGAAGAGTGCATTGTGAAGCAAATAGTCAAGTCTATCTGCACTGCGACGAGTATGATGCGTTCTCTCAGATCTGCATTTTCTAAAGACGACCAATTATTAGGGCTAAAATCCTATGATTGGTATAAGATATGCCAAGTTTGTACTACGAATGGATTGTAAGTGGCCTACGTATTTTGCTACTTGGAGTGTAGTCATTGTTCATAATGCTTTCTCATTTTTGGCAGTTTGTACTACCGATCGCAATCGCAGGATACCTTACTCCAGAAATATGCGGGGCAATTTATAGGTTGTCGACTTTAATGCAATGGATCTCGCAAAAGGAGATTAAGACATCCTCTATTGAATTTGGGAGGCGGGGAGCAGTGGAGACGGTCTATCTCTTTGAGAAATACCTACCTACCAGCATGCTCACGATACAAATCTACCTTCTTGTGCATCTTGTAGATGAAGTGGAGATTACTAGACCTGTCCATACGCGATGGATGTTCTTCTTGGAGTGCTTCATGAAAACCCAGAAAGGCTTTGTGCGACAACGAGCTCGGCCAGAAGATAGCATGGCCGAAGGTTGGTTGGTGTCTGAGGCGCTAGTGCATATTTCACAATGGCTACCAACAGTGGATGCAGACAACAGTATGCTATGGTCATTGAAGGACGATGATAGACTGACCGGAGATGTGGTGGTTGAAAGTGGGGTAGAAAAAAGAATGGATGCTGCAATGGAGGAGAAAGTGAATCGCTTTTGTATGTTGCACCATGTCTCTATGGAGACGTGGCTCGCTAGGTACTAGCAAGCTAGGCAAGATCAAGAGGAAGCACGATCTAAATTTTGACGTAGTATGCGCCATCGACCGATTCGATATTCCCAGGGCATGGAGGAGATACCGTGGTTTATGTCAACGAGATGGTTGCATAGAGCTTTGACCGCGCAGCGTCTCGTGAAGGGGCAGAGGTCTCAACGAAGGAGTGGAAATTCTTGAGGGGATGTGGAACAAAGGTGATGATGTATTTAGGGTTTGTCATATCTATATTTTATATGCTACACAGTACAAAATATATAGTGCAGTGTGGTCATGCGGACGACATTTTTGCGTGGAGCATATTGAGAAAATGCGCTCCACAACAGACTGTGGTATCATGGCAAGGTTCAACCAAGAGAGCCAATGACAAGCAATGGATCCAAACACGGTTATAGATGAGATGGAGTATTTTGGGAACTTGCAAAGTATTGTTACGGTGGATTACCATAGCTTCTCCATGATACTATTCGATGTGCAGTGGTTCAAAGTGGTACTTGAAGGAGCTAGAGCAACAGTTCGACAAGGTCCATCTGGATTTCTCGAAATAGATTCCGAAAAAAAATGGACGGATTTGCGTGACACCTTTGTGTTGCCGGCCCATTGTGAACAGGTGCATAAACTCATTTGTTTTTTAATTGTATTACAACATGGTACATGTCACAATAGTTAAATCTCTCTTGTATGTGTTTGTGAACAGGTAATCTTCTATCCAAACCCCCGACAACCTCGATGGTGGTATGTTATACCTTCAGCTCCCCGAAGTGCAAGAGTATATGATCAAAGCAATGTTCCGAGCAAAGATGAGGACAATATGCAAATAGAGGGTTGGATATTGCAAGGGGTGGAGGCTACCAAAATCTTTGAGCATGTAGAAGAGCCAACATCGAGTAACAATGATGGAAATACAAGAGTTTAAGAATTCTTTGAGAACGAGGTGGACTTATCCTTTTGTAGTGACATGTCTATTGACCTTCCAGTTTATGCTAAGTTGTGTTAGGAGATTGACATGGGACCATAGGATACTTCATACTTGGAGCATCCACCTACTCAATTTGTTGATGAATCGCTTATAAGGGTACATAAGATATGCATGTTAAGTAAGATCATTTTTTTTAAGATTTATATTACGGTGCTTTGTATGATTTAAATTGATTATGCTAACATCATTTTTTGTCTGTGTAGGTGACATTTGTGGATACTTAGATCATCAGGATGAGTCGAGGGATGAGCAATGAGGAGCTGCAGGAGATCTTCACGTGCATGTCTCTAGATCATATGGCGAGATTCAGAGACATGGCGGACTAGAAGCTATCTCAGACATCATTAGGCCGCTCTATTAGATCTACTTCGGCGCGATCTGATAATTCAGTTTCGAGCAGATGAGGTCGATGCTCTAGACTTGGGTCAGATAAAGGGAGTGAGCCCACGGTCGGCTCGGGATACAGGTGCTACTCCTCGCTCTCATGGCGGTTCCAGAGAGTAGGACTTAGGTGGTTGCTATGCAGGCACGGACGCAGTGTCTCCGTCTCGTCACTCTGCTAGAGTTGTGTCACCTCTAGGATTTGTCAAACCTGTGGGGACGTCTATTCCAGTCACTCTAGCTTTTGCTCAACCGTCCGCAGGTGGCACCCCTATAGGTGCTACTCTGATAGATACTACCCTGGTCGGTACACTAGATGTATAGGGGTCTCTTGGATATGCCCAGGAGCGTGGTCGCAGGTGGGAGAGGACCCATCTTAGGCATACCCTAGAGGGGTATTGTCAAGATTGTGGGAGAGAAGGAAGGACTCTCACTTGTAGCTTTCTTGCTTGCACAATGGGGGAATACACACAAGGGTGGAGGCTGAAAACAGTTTTTCACTTCTTAGTTGTGTAAGCCAAAAAGAACTCTAGTACATAGAAATAGAAGAACCCTATATATGGGTCTCAAACCAAACTCAACTAACTAAGGTGGCATACTAACTGAGCCACAAACTAGAGTAGATAAGGATAGCTGTCATCTAGCTATTATTCATGGGCGGTATACCAATCGCATCTGCAAAACTGACAAGTTGGTGACATAAATGCACAACGGTCACCCTGGCATATCACGAGTGGAGCTCGATATCTCAACACTCCCCCTCGAGCTCAATCCCAATTCCTGCACACCAAGCAGGTCTCTAAACTTGCGCAGCTTCTCTGTGCCCAATGCCTTCATGAATATGTCAGCTACCTGATCCTCTGTGCTGACATAAACTAGATCAATAAGACCTAGTAAAACCCTCTCCCGCACATAGTAATAATGCACCTTAATGTACTTTGTTCTAGCATGATAGACTGGGTTATTTGCCAAGTGTATACTGATCATGTTGTCATAATAAATGACAACTGGCCCATCTATAGGCTGTTGCATATCATAAAGTAGCTTATGCAACCAAGCTACCTCACATGCAGCCATTGCTGCACCCCTGTACTCAACCTCTGTGCTCGACAAGGCAACTGTAGGCTGTTTCTTATTGCTCCAAGTGACTGCAGCACTCCCAAAAGAGAACACATATCCATTGGTAGATCGTCTATCAGAAATACTACCAGCCCAATCAGCATCAGTGTATCCATGCAACTGTATCTGAACCCTAGTCTCATAAAATAGTCCATACTGCAATGTGGACTTCACATATCTGAGTATGTGTCTAGCCGCATCCAAATGTGGTTTCCTTGGAGCCTGCACAAACTGACTTACCAATCCAACAGCATAGCTCAAATCTGGCCTGGTAATAGTCATATAAATCAAACTTCCTACTATGCGTCTGTACATAGTAGGGTCTTCGAGAAGCTCACCTGCATCTGCACTCAACTTTACATTCTGCTCCAAAGGAACTGAAATAGGCTTACAGCCTGTCATCCCATATTTGGACAGCATGTCCAATCCATACTGCCTTTGCAAGAGCCGTATCCCACTTGCTGATCTAATCACCTCAATGCCCAAGAAATAACGTAGCTCTCCCAAATCCTTTATCTCAAACTTTTGCTTCAATAGCATTTTCACATGAAGGATATCTTCATCACTATCACCTGTGATAATCAAATCATCAACATAAATGACAAGCAGCATAATACCTTTCTCTGTTTTTCTCACATAAAGTGAGAAATTTGCCTTGGAAATCTAAAAGCCAATAGTGACAAGATACTGTCCTATCTTGTCAGACCATGCTCTAGGTGCTTGCTTCAAGCCATACAAGGCTTTCTTCAACCTGCAAACAAACTCAGGATGAACAGCATGCACATAACCTGGTGGCTGCTCCATATAGACCTCTTCTTGCAAATCAGCATGCAAGAAGGCATTCTTTATATCCATCTGATGTAAAGACCGTCCCTTTGATGCAGCCATAGCAATGACTACTCTTACGGTTGCCATCCTTGCAACCGAACTGAATGTTTCTTCATAATCAATGCCATATGTTTGTGCATACCCCTTGACTACTAATCTTGCCTTGTATCTATTCACAGAACCATCTGCATTGTGTTTCACCTTATAAACCCACTTACAGTCAATTGCATTCTTATCTTTAGGCAAAGATACCAACTCCCATGTATCATTTACTTCCAAGGCATCCATTTCTTCATCCATGGCTTTCTCCCATTTTTCTTTTCCCATGGCTTGCTCAAAAGAAGTGGGTTATGGTTCCTGTATCACTTTGACTATATATGCATAGTGAATGGCTGTAAATCCATCATATTTCAGCCTATCCATAGGATACCTAGCTCTGGTAGACCTACGCAAAGTAGGCTCACTTCCAGGTGCTCTCAAAACATCCCTAGTCTTCCTTACTCCAGGTGTAACAATAGAATGAATACCCAATTCATCATCAATGCTCTATTCTGAGCCACTGGATTTACCATCCACATAAGAGTGACCTACATTCACATCAAACATGGGCTGATCTACCTTCTCTTTTCCTTTTTGTGATACTCGCATACCACTATCTACATTGCCTTGAGAAGATTCTCCTGATCTCAATCTGCTTGTCCATGGCGAAGAATGTGAACCACTGCTAGAGGACGCTCCAGGTCCACTAATATCTTGTGACTGTTGCTGTGAATTCTGTGTAGAATTACAATTTTGTGCATCTACATTATCAATCACATTTACTGGTTTATACCAGCTACTCATCTCATCAAAAACAACATCTCTGCTCACTGTAAAATTACGAGTAGAAGGGTTATAGCATCTATACCTTTTCTGCTGCAAAGAGTAACCAATAAAGATGCACTTCTCAGCTTTTGGATCCAACTTGGATCTCAACTCATCTGGCACATGAACATAGACAATGCAACAAAAAATTTTCAAATGAGAAATATCTGGTTTCCTACCAGTATACCTCTCCTCTGGAGTCATCCCATGTATTGCTGCAGTGGGAGTCCTATTCATTATGTAGAATGTTGTAGCAACTGCCTCAGCCCAATAAAAATCTAGCAGGTCTTTTTCATTGAGCATGGCACGAGATACCTCTCCAATATGCCTGTTTTTCCTTTCTGCAATTCCATTTTGTTGTGGGATATGACTGCATGAATATTGTTGCTTTATGCCATGCTCTTACAGGAACCTTGCAAACTCATTTGAGAGGTACTCTCCCCCTCCATCTGACCTTAGGCATTTTATTTGCAGGCCTGTTTCTTTTTCAACCATAGCTTTAAGAGTTTTGAAATGCCCAAAAACTTCACTTTTCTTTTTCATAAAATACACCCAAACTTTTTTGCTATAGTCATCAATAAAAGTGACAAAATAATGACAGCCTCCAAGAGATGCAGCTTTAGTAGTCCACACATCAAAGTGGATTAATTCCAATGGCTTCTTACTCTCTTGAACATGTCTAGGAAATGGTTTCCTTGCCTGTTTTCCAAACTGACAGCCTTCACATACCTTATGCATTTCTGCAACCTTGAATTTAGGCAATCCTGCAACAATATTTTGGGCCTGCATTGATTTAAGTCGCTGTACATTAACATGACCAATGTGTTTATGCCAGATATCAATATCTGCAACTACACCGGTCCCATGTGCAAACATTGCTGCACTCAATTCAGGCATGTCTGCATCCAATGTAAACATTCTGTCCTTCTTCTTTCCTTTTGCTATCAAGCAACCTTTATTTTTCATATCCTCAACAAAGCATCCATGAGGATTAAATCTGACCTGCAAGCCCTGCTCAACCATTTGACCAACAGAAACCAGATTCTTGGTGATATTTGGGACATGAAATACATCTGACATGTATTTCTTTTTCCCATCCTGCATAGACAAAGGAATTTTTACAATCTGCACAATAGGATGTGCAGTATCATCACCAGTCTCCACAAATCCTGGTTTTTCCATTTTTCTTGCATCCTGCATCCATTCTGCATGACATGTCATGTGGTTTGATGCACCTGAGTCAACATACCACACTTCATTGCTTTCTTCTATACTTGTCACAGAATTGTTCATGTGCTGCACCATAAATAAATGCTCATTTCTGTCATCACCCTGTCTACTAGAAGATGCATAATTTCCTTGTTGCAATTTCCCATTCATGATGTTATTCTACTTTTTATAGTAGTCTTTAGCCATATGACCCATTTTACCACAGTAGTAGCATTCAACATTGTTGTTTGCATTTTGGCCTCTTTGCCATCCACCACGACCTCTTTGGCTCCCCCTGCCTCTAGAGTTACCACGTCCTCCTCCATAGGACTGGTTTTCTTGAGTCTGCTGCATATTCTGATTTCTACCACGGCCTCCAGATCGGCCTCCTCTACCTCTGCCTCTATCTCTTCCAACATTTGAGTAGAAGACAGTTTCTTTTGAAGTTCCTCCTGAAGAAGATGCAGCACCATTTCTCTGCTCCTCAAAAATTAGAAGAGCAATCAACTCCTCAAAATCAGGAAATCTTTCACGAACTGAAATGGATGTCCAAAACTGTGCATAATCCTTTCCTAGACCATTCAAGGTCACAGAAACTAAATCATCATCTTTCACTGGCAACCCAATGGAAGCAAGTGCATCTGCAATCTTCTTCACCTTCATGTGATAGTCATTGATGCTCATACTTTCTCTTTGCACATTATGCAACTCTTGCTTGAGCTACATTTTCCTGGCTTGCGTATTTGTGCTATACATTTTTGATAAAGTATCCCATGCCTCCTTTGGCGTACTTGCATCCTGAATATGCACAATCATAGAGTCTGAAATATTGATAGACAGCCAGTACATAACTTTCCTGGCTCTCTCATGCCATGCTTTAAATGCCTGCATTTGCTGTTGATTGGGAACATCAGGAAGAACTGGTTCTTCTTCATTTCCTGCAACAAATTCCCAATATCCTTTTCCCATAAGGAAATTCGTCATTCTAAACTTCCATGCTTGGAAGTTGTTCTTGTCAAGTTTTTCACTTACAATCTGTGAAAGAGAATCAGACGCCATTGCAGAACACTGCAAAAAATTATGTCACTGCAAAGAACACAGCTTCAGCCTCACAAGGGTAAATCTGCAAAACTGACGAAAGTGGTATTTGACCACATAGTCACTTCCTAGTGACGATTTTGCATCAACAGGCAACAAGAATGATCCTGTAACTCCCAATGTCTCTGCGCACAGGCATACGATGCAATTTCTACAGTAACTTTTCACCGACCTGTAGAACAGTGGTCGCACAGCATAAAACTAGGCCTTTTCCTGAGTGCGTGCAGAAAACTTCCCCCTCCAAAACAGGCCCCAAAATGGCCTCAAATAAAAAAAACAGGGTCACCAAGGGCTAAAGCCATCTCCCGTAGCATATACTGCCCTCTTGCTTCACCGCGAAGGGCGTCTCAACCTGAGACAATGCACTCTTGCACTTTCCGGCTGTGCTACCTGCAGAGACTTGCTCCCAAAATAGAAGAATGAAAGCAACACTGGTCCTCTTACCAGAACACCGCGAACTTGGCTTGCTTTCTTGAGCTCCTTACCACGAACAAGGCTCTGATACCATGTCAAGATTGTGGGAGAGAAGGAAGGAGTCTCACTTGTAGCTTTCTTGCTTGCACAATGGGGGAATACACACAAGGGTGGAGGCTGAAAACAGTTTTTCTCTTCTTAGTTGTGTAAGCCAAAAAGAACTCTAGTACATAGAAATAGAAGAACCCTATATATGGGTCTCAAACCAAACTCAACTAACTAAGGTGGCATACTAACTGAGCCACGAACTAGAGTAGATAAGGATAGTTGTCATCTAGCTATTATTCATGGGCGGTGTACCAACCGCATCTGCAAACTGACAAGTCGGTGACATAAATGCACAACGGTCACCCTGGTATATCACAAGTGGAGCTCGATATCTCAACAGGTATGCCTACCTTGTAAATGATAGGTTAGGAGCCATCATCATGAATGATGAGGGGAGGAGGGTGATGGCTCACATGAGAGAGTTGTACCAACAAGTATTTCGGCCCAACGTCTGGTATCATTGAAAAAACATACCAGAGGGGAGCAAGGACTACATAGTAGCATCCTTGCGTGAGGAGTTTTCGGTACCAGCCGCAACAATTAGGTTTTCTACGGGCTGGATGATGGAGTGTATGCGTGCATATATATCACACAGATGATCGGATGCATGCAAGGCACTCAAGAGTGGGGCTGTAAAGCCGGAGTGGCTAGACGCAAACAACTGGTGCCAACTCAGGGAGGAGGATATAGATTCTCCAGGATGTTGGAGACAACAGCGCGAGGTGGCGAGGGCACGACTAGAGGTCGGAGTGGTCCATCATCTTGGGAGTGGCGGCCACAAGACATCGACCGATTGTATGGATGCGACGGCTCTGTAAGTCACTCATCTTTCTTATCTGTAGTTACCATGTTTAATTAAAATGCATTATTGTATAGTGGACTGATGTGTAGTTGTTTCTTTTTTTGCAAAGCCCGTTCGATGCTCCTTTGAGGCGGGACAAGGTTTTGGATGGCGATGATCTATAGCTCGCCCTTGAATCCCTAGAGCTCACACACCCTTCTTTTTTGGTCACGTGATTTGTGTAGACATTTTCTATGTAGTAGTGATATCTTGCTATGATTGTACCAGTTGCTTTCATTATGCGATCATGTATTTATTTCATGTATCAGTGTTATAATTTAAGTACACTTTGTCTTTATTTACACGTCGCTATTAGCGTCACAAATTTACTGCACGTGTCGTTATTAGCATTGTTATTAGCATCGCAAAGCATTGTTATCAGCATCGTTAAAGATGCAAATAGCGACACTGATAACGACGCTAATACCGACTGTTCTATGGTGTCACCAATAACGACACTTTTTGCGACGATGGGAGCAAATTTCTTTATTAACATTTTCGTCACTTTTAGCGTCCGTATAAGGCCTATATCTTGTAGTGAGAAGTTGTCATTGAGAGTTCAATAGAACTCTTGATGTCTTTGCAAAGGAAATGAATGGCATCCCCTATCATTAAGCGGTTCAGCAAAGGAACTAATATATCCAAAGAACCCATTCGATGCGTCCTGAATAAATTGTTGCATGTGAGATAGGCAAGGAGTTCACTTCTAGAGGTAGCAGGAACTGACATTGAAGGAATGACTGGTGGAATTGTATCTGCTACACGCTTCAAGTGCTTCCGCTGAGTGACCAGTGGTGGAGGAGAATGAGTATCCTCTATGTCAATGGGTTCTGAATATTCTGAAGGTGGAGAGAGAGAACTGGATCAGATGGAGGAGGTAAAACACCTTTCTTAAGGCCTGAATATGTCAGAAAAGCATATAAATATGAACCAAAGGTTACATTGGTAACATTCCCTCTAGTCACCTTGACAAAATGTTGGTCCATCTTCGTAAGGAGGTAAGTGCTCCAGTCAATGGCAACCCCTTTCAAAACCATCTTGGAAGCTGTGAAGAACTCCTTGGACAAGTAGTAAGATGGTGTCTTGGTAGGCATGAACCTGTCCTTAAGGAATTGACATACTAGCTTCCATAAAGGATCAGTGATAATTGAAAAAGACACTCCTGAAGTGTTAATCACCTTCTTGACTTCGAGGACCTCTTTAGTCTATTTCTGTAACAACTTGAGGATATCTTCATTGGAGAATAACTGTCTAGTTGTGACAAAGGTTTCCCCTTTGTAAGGGAGGGACAAAGCCTTCCCTAACCCTCTAGGTGTCAGGACCATGGAAGTACCACGAACCAAGCCTGATTTCTTACTGTATGATAATAGAAACTCATCACAAAGGGCTGGATTATCTGGAATCAGAGAGAGTGGAGCAGCCACAAATGATGCAAGGGCAGCTTTCACCATAGGCTCAAAAGTCAACAGGGAAGAATAATCCTTGCTAATCAATGGGACGTACTGAATATGAGGAGGCGTTTGAGGTGTCATTCAGATAGTAAACACACAACACAACTCACAAAAAAAATACATACCTGCAAAACCAGTATAAAAGATCAAAGATAAAATATCAACCAAGGGTTTTGAAACAAGACTCGACTGACTATCCCCAAGCAAGGCACATCCTAGAAAAAATTCGACATGACCTCTAAACATATGCGACCGAAAGCTTCATGCTGTGCAATAGACATGCACCCTCAATCCCCGTATCAGGCAGATAAAATAAAAAATAAATTTAGACCATATCCTTAATCGTATAAATCAATCAAATCAAGAACCACACACGTCATAACCAGAACACCTTTAACCAGCAGTTAATAAGAAAATACCATTCTGAAGATGACACGTGCCCATCCCATGAAGTGTATTCATTTGAAAAGGGGAATAAGAGAGTGCAGTGAGGGGAATGATTTTAATGAAGGATTCGTTTTAATAAATTATTGAAAATGGGTGAAATTTTATTAGGTTATAAACCTTAATAAGAAAATGGTGGTTCTTTTTTAAATTATTAGTTACAATTTATTAATGTGGAATGGTGCTTTTAACGAATCTCGGACTTTGATACCCAGACTGGTCACTAAATGCAAATTCATTAATTAAAAATTTAATGTGTCTGAAGCGCTCTTCTTTTTCGACCCGTGCATTTTTGTGACGGCTAGTTCATTTTTATTTAAAATTAAAGTGCCTCTGAAATGCACGTAGCATGTGCAAAGTGAACGACTGGTTCATTTTTATTTAATTAAAAAGAATGTATGTTGAGCGCGGATGCGCATGCCATGGTGGTGATTAGGGTTCATTTTAGAAATTAATATGTGAATTTTTGGGGTAGCGAAAAAATAAATGAGAAGGAAAAAAGAATTACCTGAGAGAGAGAGAGAGTGTGTGTGTGTGTGTGTGTGTGTGTGTGCAAAGATACTGAATGCGCACATTAGTCCCCAATGCAAATGAATCTCAAAAGAGAAAGTCAAAAGAGAAAAATTTAATTAAAAAACATGTGGTATTTGGTTAGATTTTTGCAAGATGTTACTAGATTTTTCCAACATTTTTTCGTTTATGTTTGGCATTTAACATACTTTTTTCAAGAATTTTGTCCAAAAATAAAAATTTGACCATTTTGTAAAGCATGTTTAGCTTTTTTTAAAAAATAAAAATTAAAGAAAAATGTGGGTAAATTTTTCTTTTTTTTTTAATTTTTATTTATTTTTAAATAAATTTTGACCAATTTTTAATGGAATTTAAATGAATTTTAAAGTGTTTGAATTTTTCATAGTTAATTTTCTAAATCTCAGCTTTGAAAAATAATTCAAAAATCGTCTAGTTGGTCAAATGAATTTTTAGTTATTTTTTTGTAGTTTTGTAAGGAATTTTTATTATTTTTTCATTTTTTATGTGTTTTTAAGGGTGTTTTACAGTTTTTTTAATGAAAAATGGGGTACTCGGCTGTGTGTGAACAGCAACTGCGCACATCCACAAACGATGAGGACGCGCATCCTCGCACATGAACACCTACGAGGCAGTGCACGAATGAGCTCACATATACAAACACGTGTCGACATGCGAACAACTGCATACAACTCCCGCAAGACATGCGAACGCCCACAAACGAGGGGGTAAGGTTAAAGGGGAGATGGGGTGAAATGGGGTAAGGTTAAATGCGGGGTAGGGGAGTAAAGGGGGAAGGGGGGGGGGGGGGGAGGGGGGGTGGTTAGGGGGAATGGGTGGGCAGGTTGGGGTAGGAGGAGTATGGGCAATAGGCTGGTGGGAGGAGGATGTCGGGCGGGCGGGAGGAAGAGGGTGGGAGGGGGATAGTAAAGGAGGGTGGTACGGGCAACAAAGGGGGGCGCGGCAGACGCAAACAGCAGCGATGTTGGGTAGTGGCGGCCGCGGATAGCGGGCATAAGGAGGCGGTGAACGCAGATGAAGGAAAGGGAGACCGTGGCGGTGTGGTGGCGAGGAAGGGGGGTAGGGAGATGGAGAAGGGGAGAAGGGAGGAGGATGGTGGGAAGGGAGACGAAGGAGGAATGAGGGAGAGGGAGGAGGGAGATGGGTGATGGCGGGGAGAGAGAAAGAGGGGGAGAGAGAGAGAGAGAGAGAGAGAGAGAAAGGGAGAACCGTCAGGTGGGGGTTTTTTTAAATAAAAATAAAAAAAGGAAGAGAAAATTTAATAATAATAATGTCCCTTTTTTTAAACAAAAAGGAAAAACATGGAAGCCCCCCTCGTCGCGCGCATAAGCGCGGGGCGAGATAAAAAAATTTGCAGTGGTGGGAAGCAACGAGGGCCCGACGGGGAAGGCGCGGATGCCACCGGGGCATTGTGAGGTGCATAAAAGTAAAAACATGCACGTTCACATGCGAGGCGAGGCGTGCGGGGACACGACAAACAAAGAAAATTTAATAACATGCAAACCGTGACCCGGAACGCACTTCCGTAAAAAGGAAAAATGGTCCGGGCGACGAGAGAAAAATAGCGGAAAAGGGAAACAAGGTATCCGGGAACAATTCAGGGCGTTCACATGGGAAAAACACAAAAATCGAGCCCAAAAACGTATACAAAAATTATTATAAAAAATCCCGTTCGCCAAAATGAAGCCTGCGAAAAATGAAAAGTGTGAAAAATTTCATGTCGGACAAGCTTATCATGTCAGAACACAAGTTCGACGGAGATAAGACCCATTCACATGGAAAAAACTAAAAGAGGACCCCCGAAACGGGATGCGGAAGTTAATATAAAAAGATCCGGGCACCGGAATGAAGGGCAGTAAAAAGGAAAAATGTTCAGGGGAAGGAAATTCATAGGGCAAGCACAATAAATGCATATCCAGGGGAATAAGGAGGGGTTCACATGTGAAAAATGTGAAAATTGAACCTAAAACGCATATGAGAATCAATATCAAAAAATGCATTAGCCAAAACGAAGTGAAGGAAGAAAAAAAAATATGAAATAAAATGAGCCCGACAATCCTATCACATCAGAACACAGTGCCAATCAAGAGAAACCCCATTCACATGGAAAAAACCCAAAAATCATATCTGAAACGGAATTCGAAAATTAATATTGAATGATACAGGCACCGGAATGGGGGGCAGTAAAAAGAAAAAATGCCAGGACACATATAATCTTTAGGACTGTCACATCAAATCTTAGTTCAGATGGGGTTAGCAGGCATTCACATGAAAAAACAAGAAAATGGAGCTCAAAAACACCAAGAAAAATTAATAACAAAAAATCCAGAGGGAAAAATAGGGCATAGAAAAAAGGATAATTGTGCAAGAAGGGTGGTCAAACAAGGTTATCCCATCAAAATTGAATTCCGAAGAGCATAGTGCACGTTCACATGGAAAAATGATAAAAACGTACGTGAAAAAAGTACGAAACCATATAAAAATGAATAATAGACAAACCATATGTTGAAATAATAGGTGGATAAAAGAAAAAATGGCTAAGGAAAGGCATAGGACACAGCTAGCATGTTAGATCACTATTTCGAAGTGATAAGGGCACATTCACATGGAAAAACATCCAAATGGTGGAAATTGCTTCAAAAATGAATAACGCAAAAACAGTAAGCCAGAACCAGGGGATGTAAAAAGAAAAAGTGTGTCATTCAAAGGAACGAATAGGGCTATAAGGTTGGATCGAGAGTGTGGTAAATTTAGGGGATGTTCACATAGAAAATGTAAAAATTGTGTAATAAAAGGAACCACAAGGGAAACGACCACAACGACAGGGGTTACGAGGTTGGGTCAGTGGGGAAGGGACCCCATCAGGCCAAAACTAGTACGTGGTAGATATACATGATTGGGTAATGACATATATAGGGGGTATACACAGCAGACGCACAGGGATGCATCTCCACACTTAAGACCTTACCGGATAGGGTAGACTAATCAACAAGGACCTAGGACCTGACAACATAGTGGACTTGGACGTCCCCACACTTAAGACATAACCGACACTGGTAAACATAATGAGGTAGGGTTAGAAACACTTTGCCCATTTCGTAAATGGTTGAAGGGAACCGCCGTTGTTGAAGTAGGAAAATTGAAGCCATCGTCGTGGCAGGAGGAACCAAGGCATGCCACGGAACATGTCCAACATGGCAGGGACCATGCAACAGCACCTAGGGTGGTAGCTTTGTCGATAAAGTCCATTGATTCAAGTATCAATGACGAAGAATAGAACTCTCAGCTCACAAGTACTCAAAAGGTTTATAGAAGAGTCACTCGTCCCATGACGCCCATCGCTCAATGAATAAGCATGAAATCCCATAACTCATGACCCGTTTAGAACTAAAAAAGAGGAAAGTGAGTGGAAAGGAGTATGCTAGTGTGCACAATTGATGGTGTATTCGTGTGTTCTACCCATTTGGCATAGGTGCAAGGAGGAAGGCCAGGGAGCCTTGTAGTGCAGTGCACAAAACAGGGTGACATGTCCTGTAACGATGGCAGAGACCCGTCCCATGTGTGCATAGGAAAATAGAAATGTACTTGACTCTAATTGTCGTAACGTCCCTCAACCTCGTCTCTTGAAATTGATTGAGGAGAAACACCAGTCACACTCATCCCACCCTCTGTCTCACGCTCTATTAAAAGATACAGAGGGCAGTCCATTCCTAAAACCCATTGATGTAATCCTCACAGTCACTTGTGCAAAGGTTGTATGCCTTGTACACATTTCATGGTGCAACTGTGCATCCCACCATGTCCTGGCATACGGTGCAAGAAGGAAGGCCAGGGAGACTTATAGCGCAGTGCACATGAACGGATCGTTCTTTGTGCATTGAGAGGCCCATCCCATGTGTGCAACACTCCATTCACACATCATACCTCTCATTGGAATTGAAGGGAAAGGATTGGTCACTCACCCCACCCTCTATCTCACGCTCACTGATAGACACAGAGGGTAGACCATACTCACTGATAGACACTGAGAGAGTCAGCTATCCTAAACTGTGGGGTGTTACCACCTTTTCCACAGCCAGCTTCCCACCCAAGGGTGTTTACCACCTTTTCTTGGAACGAGGCCTACTATGACAGGGAATTGCTTTCTTTTCTCCCATAGCAATTATTTTTTTTAAAAAAACTTTTTTTCTCCTTTTTTTGTCTTCTTTCCTACTCTGGAGGGTATTTCCACCTTTTCTCGAAGAATAGATCGGCATGACAGGAATCTAAGTCCTTTTTCCCCATGATCGATACATCTTTTTTATAAAAAAAAATAAAAAGAGTGGTAGAAATACCATGTGTCAAGACCATCCGCATCACCACTACTGGATCTGACGAGAGGAGAACATAGTAAGGATGGGAGGTGTCTGGGAGGGACTAGCAGAACAAGATGGCCTCATGAGGAAGATCATAAGGGCTATCAGAAGCACAAAAATAAGAACAGTGCAACGCCCAAAAGGAAAAGGGTGGGTCGAGTGTGATTGTCAAGATCCCCAAGGAGGGAAGTACTTCTTTAGGCGATAGCCATTGATCAGAAAGGGATCATCAAAGGCATCAATGGCCTGCACTTGGAAAGAGCCATTAGGATTGATAGCAAGTACCTTATAGGGACCCATCCAACATTGTTGAAGCTTGCCAGGAAACATTCCAAATCGTGAATCATAAGCCAAGACAAGATCACCTTCTTTGAACTCCTTGTGCTTGCTTGATGAAGCTGTCATGATAGGCCTTGCGTCGCGCTTGAGTGGTTTCCATGCACTGTAGGGCCATCAAATCTCATCCAAACATTCCAAATACAGCAAGCGGCGCTGGCGAGACTCATCATCTCTGAGGCATTCTTTGATTGCCACTCACAAAGAGGGCAACTCCAGCTCAACAGGGAAAACGGCTTATGTGCCATATACCAGTTGGAAAGGGGTTTGTCCTGTAGCAGCCTTGTAAGAGGTTTTGTATGCCTAGAGGGCCTCTGTAAGTCAATCATCCCAATCGCAGTGATGTGCGGCAATCGTCCTTGTCAAGATCGAGCAGAGGATATGATTAGTGACTTCAACTTGGCCGCTGGCTCTGGGGTAATAGGGAGTGGACTTGCAATGTCAAATCTTATACAGTTTTGTCAACTTTTCCATGATCTTGTTAAGGAAATGAGTACCTCGGTCACTTACCGGCTTGAGGGGACTACTAAAAAGGGTGATGATGTTTTTATATATGAACAAGGCCACACTATTACCATCGTCCGGCTTCAGATCTTTAGCTTCACACCACTTTGTGACATAATCCATACATACCAGGATGTATCTGTTCTGCTTCTATCTGATGGGTGGATCAATGGGACCCATGAAATCAATCCCCCACTTCTCGAAAGGTTTTAGGGGAATGATAGGTTGCAGTGGCATGGCACTGGTCTTGGTGGGTTTCCTCATTCACTGACAAGCATCAGATCTCTTGCAGTAGTCATAGGCATCCTTGTGGAGGATTGGCCACCAGTATCCTACGAGCAGAGCCTTTCTAGCTGTCACTTCTCCTGCAAAGTGTCCACCACATGGCTTGTCATGGCATGCTTTCAATACTATGCTGATTTCGTCTCATGCAACACATCTTCATAACACTTCATATTTGCCTCTCTTGTACAATGCATCGCCTAGGAAGGTGTAGGGGGCTGATTTCAATAGAAGCTTCTTATTCTCACAGCTCGAAATGCAAAGGGATAGCTATGTCTACGTACCATGGAGTAACTGTGTCGACTAGAAACAAATAAGCATCAGGAAGGTCTGGATTATCATGTTCCTCTTCTGCAATTTGAGGGATTCGTGATAGATGATCGGCTAGGATATGGGAATGGCTAGGCTTAGTGACCACTTCAAAATTGAACTTGTGGAACAGGAGCAACCATCTCATCATTCGTCCTTTGACACCTGCTTTGTTCATCATGAAGGACAGCGCTTCATAGTCCACTAGAACCAGTAGATAGTGTCACTGTAGATAATGTCTAAACTTCTCTTTTAGTCACTGTAGATAGTTTCTAAACTTCTCCAATGCAAACACCATTGCCAAGCACTCAAGCCCTATCACTGTGTAGTTTTACTCTCTATCAGTGACCTTTCGGCTTGCATAATATATTGGTTGATCCAACTTGGAAGAGCCCTTCTGGCATAAAACAACGCCTAGCCCTTCAACCGATGCATCTGTGTGCACATGGAACTCCTTTGTCCAGTCAACAGGAGGTTGTAGGATGGGTACTCTAATGAGGCACTGTTTCAGGGTATTGAGGGCTCCTTCGCATCGTCAGTCCAAAGGAAATCCGCATCTTTCCTTAGGAGCTTGTGTAGAGGGGCTGCCTTGGTTGTAAAATGTACAATAAATCTTCTGTACGCTTGAGGTTTGTTGGTGCTGTCAAGGTGGCAATCTTCTCAATCTTCGCCGGGTCTATTGCGATCCCTTGTGCAGAGAAAATATGGCCTAGAGAAGAACCCCTGATGAGATGCCAAAGACACATTTGTCGAGGTTAAGAGAGATCCCATACTCTTGGCATCTATCAAAACATTGCTCTAGGTGTCCCCAATGCTCACGAATTAGACTATAGACATAGAAGTCATTCAAATACACCTCAATGAAATCATGTAGATGGTTCTGGAAGGCATCCATCATTACTCATTGGAAGGTAGCAGGAGCATTATAAAGCCCAGATGACATCACTTTGTAAACATAGGTTCCCCATTCTATTGTGAAGGTTATTTTGGATTGATCCTCTTCTAAAATTTGGACTTGGTTGTACCTGCTGAATCCATCCAAGAGGGAATACAACTCATGACCTGCCATTGTATCCAACAATTGGCCTATGAAAGGGATAGGGAAATGATCCTTCTTCGTCTTGGAGTTCAGCTTTTGAAAGTCCACACATATTCAAAGTTTCCCATTCTTCTTGGGCACGACCACAATGGGCAAAAGCCATTTATTGTTTGTAACTGGGTAGATGAACTTTGCCTCTAGGAGCTTCAATAACTCTATCTTCACCAGGGCTAAGTAGTTCGGGTTCATTCGCCTCTGACATTGCCTTACACTGGTTTGGCATCTGGTTCAAGGTCGATGTGATATTGACAGACTATAGGGTCAATCCCCTTCAGGTTTTTGTACAACCAAGCAAACACGTTTAAGTTATCTTTTAGAATGTCATATAGAGTCACTAGCTCCTTTTCACGGAGACTGCTTCCCACTTTCAAGTGGCATTCAATGTCATCTGCATCAACAAAGATCAACTTCTTCTCACCTTCCACTTCTGTGATGAAAGTCCCATGGACTGCTTCTGGATAGAGGTTTAACTCCTTCAAGGGGAAGTAGTATCATTGTCTGATGTTCCACTAAAACCAGTGTCCTCCTTCTGTCATTTGTCTGTTGGAACTACTGGAAGGGTATCAGAGCTTTGTTTGCCTCTATTTGAGTGGTAATTCTTTTTGGACTTAGGGATTCATCTTCAGAGGATGCATCCAGGAATGTCACATAGCACGGACCTTGTGTAAACCGTGGCTTTGATGGCTCTAGCTTCTGTTGACAAGGGGCATCATCATCATCTTTTCTCCAGAATGACTGGTCAGGGCGACAGGAGCCACTGGCCAACTTAATTTTTATACCTTTGAACCATTGCTTATGTAGATTCTGCATACTTTGTGGTCCATTGGTCAACCCAAATGGAACCACAGTCATTCCATCGAACACCCCAAGATCCTCAGCCTCTGAGATCTCTGTAGGGACAGCAACAAGATCGTTCACTATCAAAGGAACTTCTTCAACTACACTTTCATAACCTGCTTCTTTTTCTTCCTCATCATTTTCATCCTCTTCCTTTGGAGGCTCTGTCCCTGCTTCTGTAGAGGCTCTGTAGGAGAAGAACGGGTCCTCCATCTCTATATTTGCTTCTACTTTTGCCTCTGTCTCTGCTTCTGACTCGGTCTCTGACTCTGCGATTACCATGTAACAGGGAGAACAGTATATCCATGCTTCCATTTCGCTGTCAGAGGTGATTTGAAAAGTCAATTCAAGTTTAGGTAGTAGGTATTCTCCCATGGACAAAGACTTTGCTTCCTTTGATACTTGGCTTATAGTGCCCACTGTTAGGGACTCTGCCTCTATTTTCTTGGGAAAGATTTGTTTGACCGCTTCTTCGTCTCCTGATGTACCATCTGTTACTTCATTGGAGGAGTCTATTATGACTTCGATGGATGTAGATCCATTGTCTTTTTGTGATCCATATAATTTCAACACCACTTTATTGGGTCCTTTGCCTAGGGTTAGGGTTCCTTTGAACCAGTCCGTCCTTGCTCTTGCTTCAAAAAGCCAAGGTCTTCCCAATAGAAGAGGATCTGAGATCCCGTAAGAATTTGATTTGACCACCAAATATGTCAGCCCACTAGTCTCTTCCTGCACAAGTGTTGTTTTTACGTATGGGAGGATGCCTAACGGTTTGATTCTGCTTTGGTCTGCCAATTTGATAAGCCACTGTGTAGGTTGAATTCATTGCAAACCTAGATCCTTCATTATCATATCTATCATTATGTTTACTGATGAGCGCCCTCCATCAATCAATGCATTTGAAATAAATGATCCTTCTATCCATACACTAATCTCTGGAGTTCCAGGATCTAGAAAGGCGTTAGTCACATCCACTTTCTTCACAGGGTCTGAGGCTTTGTTGGACTTTGTTGTTGTTGGGGGAGCAATCCTTTGGCCGCGTCTTAATGTCAAAATGCTTTTCTCCCTCTTTCTTTGCATCTTTCTTTGCACTCTTCGTTTTATGTTCTCTCCCTTCTCTTTCTTTCTCTCTCTCTGTCTTTCGTTGTTGCCCTTCTCTTTGTTTCTCTTTACCCCCTCTTGTTTTCTCACTTATTCTCTTCTCTCCCTCCCTCCCTCTCTCTCTCTTTCCACATTTCTTTGTTATCTTTCATGTTTATTCTCTCTCTCTCTCTCAATATCTCTTTCTTTTTCTTTCTTCTTCTTCTCTCTCTCTCTCTCTCTCTCTCATTTCCTCTCTTTCTCCCTCAATGCATCTCATTCCCAAGAAAAACAAACAAAAAAAATGAAGAAAGAATAAGAACAAACCAAGAGGATGATGGATTGTTCGTCTCCTCTTCGCAACAAACCCTCTCTTTGTTTCTCTCCACCCCCTCGTGTTTTCTCACTCATTCTCCTCTCTCTCTCATTTTCTCTCTCTCTCTCTTTAAATCAGCTAGAAATCATGGCTAAAACCTATAAATCTAAACTTACTTATTGTAAACAAACTTACTAACTTACTAATCAATTATTTAAATGGATAACAATTTAAACAATACAAACCAACACCATATTGGGAAATATGAGAATTTCTCATAAGTTTAGGACACGTGGTCAAATCTTTGGATTTGTCATAACTTGAACACTATAACTCCAAATCAGTGCTTTGTAGCTCAATAGAATCCATTTTTCAAGTGATTTCCAAGGATAGGTCACATCACATAGTTTTGAGAAATTTATGGGCATGTTATTTGGGTGCCACCTTTTTAGTATTTTAAAAATGGGATTTGAGAGATTTTCAAACTCACTAATATTGTATTACTTACCTCTCTCTCTCTCTCTCTCTCTCTCTCTCTCTCTCTCTCTTAATCATTGATCAATAATCTAAACAATTTAAAACAAAGTATCTAACTAAACTAACTAACTAATAGATAAATCTATCATCTATCACCCCCTCATGTTTTCTCACTCATTCTCCTCTCTCCCTCCCTCTCTCTCTTTCTTTAAATCAGCTAGAAATCTATAAATCTAAACTTACTAATTGTAAATAAACCTACTAACTTACTAATCAATTATTTAAATAGATAATAATTTAAAAAATACAAACCTCTCTTTCTCTCTCTTTCTCTCTCTCTCTCTCTCTCTCTCTCTCTCTCTCCATTTCTTCTTCTCCCTCTCTCATTTCCTCTCTTTCTTCCTCAATGCACTTCATTCTTAAAAAAACAAAAAAAAAGAAGAAAGAACAAGAACAGATCAAGAGGATGGATTGTTCATCTCCTCTTTCGAAACAAACCCTCTCCACCCCCTCGTGTTTTCTCTCGTTCTTCTCTCTCTCTCCCTCATTCTCTCTCTTTCTTACATTCTTTGTTATCATTCATGTTTACTCTCTCTCTCTCTCTCTCTCTCTCTCTCTCTCTCTCTCTCTCTCGTGCTCTCTACCTTTTCCTTTCTTCGTCTCCCTCTCTCATTTCCTCTCATTCACCCTCAATGCACCTCATTCTCGACAAAAACAAACTAAAGAAAATAAGAAAGAACAATAACAAACCAAGAGGGGGCAAAGTACTCATCGCAAAGGCCCGAGGATGGATTCTTCGTCTACTCTTCGCGACGGCCTCTCTTCTTCCTTTGTACACTTTCTCCTTCCTTTGTGCACTTTCTCCTTTTCTTTGCGAACGACGGCGATGGTAGTGGTGGCGGCTTCGGCGGTGAAAAGCTCTCCTTCTCTCTGTTTCTCTTTTGCTCTCTCTTTCACTTTTTGCAACAAAATATCGCGCTCGAGTTTCGCCTATTTTTTTCTCATAGTACCGTCGCTATTTGCATCGCAAATAACGATGCCGCTAATATGCGTTGCAATTGCTTATCGCTATGCCCCTATATCCTTATAGTGATCCATATGCTTTGTATGCAAATATATGTGTGTGTTTGGCACCCTCAAATCCCTAATTTGGAAGTGATTTTCCAAAATTTAAAAGTGGAATACAATATACCCAGGTTTTCCTCGAGCAAGGAATACACGTATATCATGGCCTCACTGGCTTCCTTTTGGTAGCTTATAAACTTTACTTTAATACAATTTACAAAAGGAAGCTTATAAACTTGACTTTAATACAACTTACAGCACGCGTCGGCCCCTCCAGAAAAAAAAAAGAAGAAAGGGTTTTAAATCGATTCTTGCGTACTTTTATCAATATAAATCTCCAAATATGTACCGTCTATCCTCTTCTTAGAGAAAAGAGTTGATAGCGAGTATTTACGACAGGATGGTACGTTCAGCTACCTTGGTAGCGATGGAATGAGCACGTTTCCAGCTTTCGGATGAGGCTTCTTAACCACAAATCGCATTCACTCACTCATTCATCCATAAAGTCACGGATCAGACGAAGCTTTCTCAATGGCTGCGTCCAAACCACGATTCTCTCTCTCTCTGCCCGTCTGAGGGACGTGGCGTAGTATGGTTCGTTCCTTTTTCTTCCATGTGGGGAATATGCCCCGATCATACTTATTTTGACGTTCGCTTTCGTATGAGTACATCCCTGCCGGCATGACGTTGACAAAGAAAAGCTGGCTCACGATAATTGACTCGATAAGACAACGCTCAGAATTACTTCCGAGGCAACTGCTATCATGGTCTGCCCTGACCCAGCCGTTGCCGGTACTTCCACGTACGTGGTGTCAAGGCAGCCTCATTGATCAAGCACTTGGGCTTCTTTCTCCAGAGCCGACGAGTCACGATTTACGACCCCTTATTGGATATGTTTCTGTGGCTAGTGAGAGAGAGAGAGAGAGAGAGAGATTTCACCACCAGTTACTCTTGAGTTCCCTCCAATCCTAGTGTGGTCCCACACTTCATAATGGAATAGGAATGTTTCCACCTTACACTCCATGATAATAGACAATATACCACCTTATCCAAGGCATCATCTTGAGAACCATCTTGTCCACCAAAATGGGGATGAGAGGATTGTGTGCACCGGGAGGCAATCTTCCCTTTAGAGACCAAGTAGTATCCCTCCAACTGGGATTTATTGCAATGAAGATCATATTGAAGTATAAATGATAGAACCACACCAAATCAATTGACCTTACTATGGACATTTCCAAACACCTACAAATGGTTGGGCAAGAAATGTTGGGTAGTGGCATCTACTGACAATGGAAGTAACTCTAGATAATATTGCCCACTTCCCTGAGACCGTCAAATGGCCAAGGAAGTATGGATGCAATGAAGAATTGTGGGCTCCAAATATTGACCCTTCACACCTTAATTGTATGTTTGAAGAAGTACACGCAAATGAAAAAGTTGAAAAGGATCAAAGAACTACCTCATCTTGAACTAAATTGCAAAAGAAGAAGGTTAAAGTGGCAATAAAAGCACAAACTATGGAAAAAAGATGAGAAGCACGAAATTGCTTGCTAACTACATTGTTTCATTAGCAGAAAACCTTGGCAAGATTTATGGAGCCCATTCCCATATGTGAAACTACTTAGGTGCATACACGCTACACGCTTTAATCCATAATGTTCATGAGTTAAAGTAAGCGATGTCCATTGTGAACAAAAGTGCAATGCCAAAAGAGTTCATAGTCAATGAAAGAATATGCACGAATTCAAAAGGAAGATTTCCCTACCATCTCCAAGTTTATGATTTGACTAGACTCACTAGAAATTTTAAAACAAGATTCTCCACAATTTGATAAGGTTTTAGATTCACCATAGATCCCATAAATATATTATTTGTAATATGCCTAATTTGTGGGTGTATCCTTAAGATATGCTATGTAGCCCTTTCTTGATATTTTCATCTATTTTCTCTAAGTTTTTAAACAAATTTATAGAAAAATACAAAATTTCAAACCATATTTAGTAGTCATGTTAGACTTGTAATGGTTCCATTCTATATATTAGGGTGGTTTGATATTAGTAAGCATTACAACTTCTTACTAGATTGCTGCAACTAAACTCCTTTGGATTAACTTGTGTTGCAAGGTTTATCGCGTTAGGTTTGTGATGTGGGTTAAACTTTTTGCATGCATAACCCAAATTTTTTTATTACATGAGCCTTGCTCCTTGGGAGTACTCTTAGATATCAAGCATTGAGCAATGCTTGGGTTGGAACACTACAAGGGAGGAAGTGTTAGCAACAATTGTAAAACTAGTGGGTCTACTTTTTATTTAAAAAATAAGTCTAATATGTGACATTATTTTTGAAAAGCTCATGTTTCTTAAAGACGCCTAATTTCCATCTTTAAGCATCACATATTGTACAGTGATGATTAGGACAACCTTATCAATGGTGATAGATATCAAATAGTAGGTTCGCTTATGTGAACCCAAGTTTGAAACACATACCAACACCTTCTTTTCTTTTGTAAACAAAGTATAACGATTTATTGATTCCATGCATGTAATAGAACTTTAGGTGTTATTCTCTCTTTGATACTTTACATATACACCATCTATTTTCTTTTATTCAAATACACGCACTCTCCATATCTCTCTATTTATGGAAGGGAGATGAAGAGAGATTGAGAGAAAGTTTTATACATACATACATACATGCATGCATGCATGCATGCATGCATGCATATATATATATATATATATATATATTGACTATGATAAGGAGATAGACATAGACACATACACTCACACCCTACATACATGCATTCAAGGGGGACGCACACACACACACACACACATAATCCTATTATCAAACTTTTGATCATTTTTGGGTTTTCACTACAAGGGGTTAGCCTTGTAGTGGGACACATACACACATTTTATGAACTTCAATAGAAAGCTTACAATGCATCTAAAACCACACATAAGACTGCATCAAGAAATTTGAATCTAAATTTGCATATGTTGTATGAATAAACAAATAGCTTAAACTCATTACCTCTCAGACTTGACTTGGCAATAAGCAAAAGCTTAACTATGAGTTTAGACACAGTTGGTTTGCAATTTCCATGAGATTATACATGCACTTATAAGCGTGATGTTTGTGAGAAAAGAAAGTCAAGGGACTACTGGTTCTAGAAGTGTGATTTAAGCCCTAATTTTGGAACCAATAGCATCCTTGTTTATTTTTTTCCCTTTTAACAAAGATTAAGGATTGCTTATACAAATTGAAAGCGCCTAAATAATTGTTACAAGCAAATATGTAGATTGACACATCAAAATACTAAAAGGAAAATGAGAGAAGAATGTGAAAGATTTTGAAGCCAAAATTTCTTCAAAGCGTATGATAAGAGGATTCAAATCTTCCAAAGAATATGATTTTTTTGCATTACAAATAACCAATGTGCATTAAGTTTTGATAACCAAAAAGTTTTATAACCAAATTTTTTGCTTGTATTACAAACTAGAACAACTACAAAATAAGATGGTGAATTTGATAAATTGGCAAACTCTCCTTGAATCCACTATTATTAGTTCCACTACCCTCATCCAAAGCATTAGACTCACTTGATCTTACTTCCTATTTTATCTCTTTCTTCTCTTGTACCTCTACAAAAGTGTAAAAGATTACAATGTATAAGAAAATGATTGCAATACCTAATATAGCAAATAGATTAACAAATTGTAATAAGTAGCGTGTAATATATCTTATATATCATCATGGAGAACAAGACAACAATGCTTAGCATAATAAATGATCTAACAAATAATAAGTACCTCTTAATGTATTGATGTTCCTATGATGCCATGATATTGTTGTTCATCGATTGTTCTCTCTCTAAAGGAGTGATCCCCATGGATTGAATATTTGTGTAATTACTCAAAATTTTATGTAAATAGGGTGCAACACAATATTAGTGAGTTTGGGAATCTCCCAATTCCCATTTTTTGAATACTAAAAAGGTGGCACCGGGATAACATGCCTTTAAGTTTCTCGAAACCATACGATGTGACCTATCATTGGAAAGCGCTTGAAAAATGGAATGTATTGAGCTATAGAGCACTCGATTTGAAGTTATAATGTTCAAGTTATGACAAATCCAAAGATTTGACCATGTGTCCCAAACTTATGGGAAATTCCCATATTTCCTAATATGGTATTGTGCTTGATTGATAAACATAATTGCTCAAAATTTTATCTAAATACTACAAGGATATAGGGGAATAGCGACGGTTAGTTGCGATGCATATCAACGGCATTGCATTTGTGTCACAAATAGTGATGGTACTCATAGTAGAAAAAGTGGTCAAAACTCGAGCACGGCATTTTGTCACGAAGAGTAAAAGAGAGCGAAAGAGATCATGTGTTTGTGAGGGAGAGGGACAGAAAGAGGGACACTACAACAAAAAAGCTCCATAGACGCGCTTGTAGATGCAATATTTAAATTGTGAAAAAAAATATCGGGCGCGTTTATTAACGCGTCTATTTCCACGTCTACAAAATCGCGTCTAAAAGCGCGCTTTAATCAAAGTTACACGCACACTTAGACGCGCCTATAGACGCGCGTATAAATGCGCTACGTAAATATATAATCATATTTATAAAAAAGTGGATATATTCATATTGTGCATCTATACACGCATGTATCTACGCGTCTAAAACCGCGTTTACTCTGAAAGTTTTTTACAAGAATAGACGCGCATTTATCCTGCAATTTAGACGCGTTGATAGACGCACAAAACAGAGGTATGAAAAAAAAACCAGAGAGCATGTGGCTTTGCAAGCCACATGCTCTCTGGTTTTTTTCCCCCCATCAACATCAAATTGTATACTTAGGGAAACAGAGAAAGATTATTTCGAAGATTGGATACTGAAAACAAAACAATGTATGTACCACACAAAATTTCATATATATAGATGAAACGTTTTTACATTATGAGTTCTAGTGCTTGTGACGTCATGGTCGCAAGCACTAGCTGAAAGTAATACATATCAAAAATGAAAATTACAAGCCAAGGGGAGGCATGCATGCATGGGACTCCTCTATATCTCCTCAGAAGAGGCATCATCATCACTACCACCACCGCTGCCTGTGCCGCTGCCATTGCCGCCACCGCTACTGCTAGTCCCCCCTTCTCTATCCTCAACTGCATTAGGGTTCGCCTACACAAAGGATTAAAGTATATAAATACCATTACAAACAATAAATTAGAGTTATCTATACTTTTCATGTTAAAAAAAAACATACCTCTTCTGGTGGTGGAATCCTCATGGCGCGATTATATTTCTCCTCCGTGATGAGTCCCTCTTCGTAGAAATACTGCCAAGTGGATGCCCGGTTATGACCTCAATGGTAGCCTACCTCTCTAGGAGTAGGCATCCTACCAACGATATGGAACTACAAAACAATTTGAACATACAACGTATTAAAATACACTACATAATGAAGTGAAACAAATTATAAAATTTAATTTAAAAAAAGAAATCAAATAATACTTATAAACTCAGCCTCCCATGACTCCCTGCCACCCGATCCATAATGCGATGATCCCATGGTTGACATCTGGATACGTGCGCCTCTGCATGCTGGCGACTTGTCATTTTCTTCGTTGCTCTCTTCTTGGCCTCTTTCCACTCCTTGCGGTGGCAATTGGGTGGTTGGCCATATCCAGGGCGCCCGTGCTCTTGTCTCCGCAATGACTCCTTGGCGCGCGTCATAAGGTGAGACATCTTGTTATGAAGCGCGTCTCTCACCTTTGACCATCCCCAATCATCTGAGAATCGTGAATTCTCGGGATTAGGGTACCTTTTATGTACTGCCCGCAGCACCTCTTGCCACAAACCATTTTTTTGGTGCTTGAAGGGAATCATGCAATCTTTGTATATGGCATGCACAACACTCCTCAAGTAGGCTATCACTTTCCTCCCCTCAAAGTCATGCAAGATACCACCAACATCAGTGATAGAGTGGTACATTTGTGGAGGCTCACCTCTCTCATTTTCCGATGAGGGTGATCAAGAGCCACCACCTAGGCAACCCCCACAAAGACCTCGACCTCCTCGTCCTCCTGCACCACTCTCCCTCCTCCCTCGACGTGCACTACCCTCTACCTCACTCGATACACGTGCCTCTGCAAATGTACGTGCTTCGGCCGATCCATGTACCTCAGCTGATCCTTGTGTAGGCAAAGATGTGATAGGTGTCCTAGACATCACACTAAAAACCTCATTTGTAGTGGGAGAGCAACCAAGATAATTGGTCATCTCCCCCATGAATTTCTCCTTGTTAAATGGGGTGCTGGAGGATCCAGGATTCCACATCTACACAAGAAAAATCATATTACCCTGTGTAGATAAAACATATTACATATAGCGTCTATACCTGCGTCTCTGTGCATGTCTATACCTGCGTCTCTGTGGGCGTCTGTCAGCGCGTGTATCCTCGCGTGTACACTGCAGAGCACACGCGCCCCCACACGCGCTCAAAGATGCGTCCCCAGATAAATGTTTTTCTCGTCTATATCTGCGTCTACACTGAGATGTAGACGCGCTATCAGACGCGTTTGGTCAGCTGATTTTAGCAGACGACCGCCATTATTGATTTACAAAATGCAATACATAATGGAATCACAAATCCTAAATATACAGACAGAGCAGAGAGAGGAAGATAGAAAGAAAGAGAGAGAGAGAGAGAGAGGGAGAGACTCACCTTGGGTGTTTGGTATGGTGGGTGGTGGCGCTTCTTCCTTCTCCTTCTTTCTCTCCTTGGTAAGTTACCCTCCCTTGATGCTTGCTTACTTGCTTGCTGCTTCTTCTTGTTCTCTCTTTCTTCCTCTCCTTGGCTTTCCTTTTTCCCTTCTTGTGTGTTTGAAATGAAAGAAGAGGTGAGTCATGAGGAGGTGAGGTATGAAGAGACTGCATGTCGACTAAACTCAAGCTTTAGAACCGCAAAAAACGTAGGAAAGGAAAGGCGTAGTTTGAAAAGAAATGATTTAAGTATGATTTGAATTTTGACGTGTGCGTCTATTTTTGCGTGTATAAGCGCGTCTATTTGCGTGGATATATAGACACAAAAGTCGCGTCTATTTACATGCACATTTACACGCGCTTATAGACGCTGTGATAGACGCGCCCGACTTTGCGCGTCTAACATGCGCGTCTATGCCTCGTTTCTGTTGTAGTGGGAGAAGAAAAGGTTCTCACTGCCACCACCGCCGCTACTTGCGAAGAAGAGGAGGAAGTGTGTGAAGGGCAAAGAAGCACCGTCACGAAGAGGAGATGAAGAATCCATCCTCGGGCCTTTGCGATGAGTACATTGCTCCCTCTTGGTTTTTTCTTATTCTTTCTTCTTTTCTTTTGTTTGTTTTTATTGAAAATGAGGTGCATCGAGGGAGAAAGAGAGGAAATGAGAGAGGGAGAAGAAGAAAGGAAAAGGAAGAAATAACGAGAGAGAGAGAGAGAGAGAGAGAGAGAGAGAGAGAGAGAGAGAGAGAGAGAGAGAGAGAGAGAGAGAGAGGGGAGGGGAATAAACATGAAACATAATAAATAAAGAGAGAGAGACAAAGAGAGGAAGAGAGAGAGGAGAATGAATGAGAAAACATGAGGAGATAGAGAGAAACAAAGAGAGAGCTTGTTCTTGTTCTTTCTTCTTCTTTTTTGTTTGTTTTTTTTCTAGAATAATGTGCATTGAGGGAGAAAGAGAGGAAATGAGAGAGGGAGAAGAATAAAGGAAGAGAGAGAGAGAGAGAGAGAGAGAGAGAGAGAGAGAGAGAGAGAGGGAGAGAGCAGAGTGAGTAAGAAAACATGGGGGGTGAAGAGAAACAAAGAGAGGGTTTTTCTTGAGAATGAGGTGCATTGAGGGAGAAAGATAGAAAATGAGAGAGGGAGAAGAAGAAAGGAGAAGGAAGAGAGAGAGAGAGAGAGAGAGAGAGAGAGAGAGAGAGAATAAGCAAAAAAGATAACAGAGAGAGAGAGAGAGGGAAGGACAGAGGATAATGAGTGAGGAAACATAAGGGGGTGGAGAGAAACAAAGAGAGGGGCAACAAAGAAAGAGAGAGAGAGAAAAAAGATAGAAAATGAGAGAGAAAGAAGAAGAGAGGGAGAAGAAGAAAGGAAAAGGAAAAGAGAATGAGAGAGAGAGAGAGAGACCGAGAGAGAGAGAGAGAGAGAGAATAAACATGAAAGATAACAAGGAAATGGGAAAAGAGAGGGGGGGAGAAAGGAGAATGAGTGAGAAAACATAAGGGGGTGGAGAGAAACAAAGAGAGGGGCAAAAAAGAAAGAGAGAGAGAGAGAAAGAAAGATAGGAACTGAGAGAGGGAGAAGAATAAAGGAAAAGGAAGAGAGAACGAGAGAGAGAGAGAGAGAAAGAGAGAGAGAGAGAGAGAGAGAGAGAGAGACAATAAACATGAAAGACAACAAAGAAATGGAGAGAGAGAGAGAGACAATAAACATGAAAGACAACAAAGAAATGGAGAGAGAGAGAGCGAGAGAGAGAGAGCGAGAGAGAGAGAAGAATGAGTGAGAAAACATAAGGGGGTGAAGAGAAACAAAGAGAGGGGCAATAAAGAAAGAGAGAGAAAGAAAAAGAAAGGAGAGAGAACATAAAACGAAGAGTGCAAAGAAAGGTTCAAAGAAAGGGGGAGATACATAGGGCTTTAGTTGATGTTAATTTTGTTAAGTTACAAAAGAGAAAAAATCCATTCTCAAACAAATTAAGAGAGAAAAAGAGAATGAGAACAAAAATAATTTTTTTGTCGTAACATAGACAAAATGAAAAACGATGAAAGTCGTGATGTTCAAGATCACGAGACATATCTTAATCAGTGTGTCACGTGTCCTTGCTCTCAATGCAAACTGGCAATCAAACAAAAGTGTCGCTTATCTATAGAACACGTACGATGCTTCAACAAGTTTCAATCAGAGATCATTAGTCAGACGATCTCCGACTTTGAGCAAACAGTAGGCTTTGTGTGTATCAATCATGCATTATATTCACAAACTAATTGAATATCATATATAATCAAAATGAAAGTGACTGTAAAATTCATACAAGAATGTGACGTCTCACCCCAAGGAGGAGTGCACCTATTGCGGCTAGTTAGAAGAGTTCATGGCATGCGATGGATGGAGTGCCTGAGCCAATCCACCATTTGGAAGGTAAAACCCAGTCTATATTGTCAATGCTAGAGGAGACAGGTAGCCTTTGAGACTTTCCTATAATCTTGGAGCTTGAGATGGAGACAATAATCGATACATTGATGCCGAGAAATCTGATTCGCTTAGAGAGGAAGCATCCATACCATTATATGATGGGTGCTGAGTATCTCGCTTGAAGATGCTACTTGCACTCCTAAGTGTATAACCAAAATACGGATGGAGCAATGCGAGTGTGATCGAGTTGTTTAGGTACCTTCTAGGCACGCTTTGTTGATTTCTTTTCAACACCATTATGAAAACAATTGTGCTTTTTCAAGGTGTTTATATGATTTCTTTTCAGGTTGCTAAAGTATCATATATTACCACTTGAAAATACCATGCCTGAGTCTCGTGATGATGAGTGACATGTTTTACCCAAGCTTGGCATGGACTACAACAGCATCCATGCATGTGTGAATGATTGCATCTTGTTTCGAGGAGAGTACGAGACTATGAAGACATGTCAAAAGTGTGGTGCTCACACATATCGATAGGACTTGTAAGGGCAAACCATGCCTTAAATTTTCTTAGAAAATTTCCACTTATCCCTCATATACATCACATGTTTCGTACGTTGGGCGGCTTGGCGAGCTTGACAACGTGGCATGCGTAGAATAGATCCACATATGGAGTCCAATGAATATTAGCGGATTCACATGCATGGAGCCACATTAACTCTACCTTTCCAAGCTTTGCACAAGAGCCAAGGAATCTTCGACTCGGTCTTACTATGGATGGCATGAATCCATTCGGTCTCCACTCAACTTCTTACAATGTGTGGCCTATAGTCCTTGTTAACTACAACATCCCATCATGGCTTTCTACGAAGAAAGGACACATGATCCTTAGCTTGCTTGTTCCTGGCTACTACAATGTCAAGAATATGCACCACTATCTCCGTCCATTAGTCGATGAGCTTAAGATTTTGTGGGAGGACGGGGTCACCGCGGAAGATATAAGCAAGCGCGATGGTCGACATTCCACGGTTGACAGTCTGCCAATATACGAGCCATTCTCATGTGGACCATGCATGAATTTTTGGAATTCGGAGAGTGCTCATGTTAGTAGGCTTCCGTTCTCATTTGTCATATCTATCATAGCTCGTTCAAGTTTGTATTCATAGGATAGAGGTATTGGGACAGGTCTGGTTATCTCAGGTTATCATGCATGTCCATTGTTTATGCCATAGTTAGACTCCTGAAGGTCACGAACCATGAAAAAGATGGTATCTCAAGGATACGTTGTCGTGACATTGCGCGTCTACCGCTACAAACCTGAGGGTGGGATTTTCTACCACGATTTTGAACTCTTTAGTTAGCATCATTGTGAGTTTATTTTCCATTGTGTGTATCTTTTGTGTTTCCATTTGCATAACACACGAGCACATGTAGTTAGGCTAGGCACAAATTTTTCAATGCATTCATAATTTTTTGTGTGGAGCATCGCTCGATTGATTGCATAGCATGGGTTCTAATTTGCAAACTGCATGAGTGATTGGATATGAAGTTATTTTTCAAAACATATTCTCGATAGGGCACATTGCATGGAAAAACAGGCAACTCTTTTGAAGGCTCAAGGATCCAATGAAAAGATCATCTTGGTTTTGGACTTTGCTTGCGTATTAGCACTTTGGAGAGGCTGGTAAACTCTTGGTACTCAAAGAGCTTGTAAGATACTTTGACTGGCTTTACCAATGGGGAAATACTTTCTTTCAATATAACCATCAAAGAAAATGGTGTGCTTGGAATTGTTGATTTTGTAAAACATCAAAGAGGTAGTTTTCAGAACTTTGAAAGTGGAAAACATTGAGTTGTCTATCAAATTGGAATAGCAAATGCAACAAGAACTTATTTGCCTCTCAAATTGTGTGTCAAGATGATGATCACTCTTGCAATATAAGTGCAAGAGACAACCAAATAAAATGACTTATTAGGAGGTCGGGTTATTGAACAAATAAGGAAGGTTATTGCAGCTCAAATTTGTGTCATGTCCAAAGTAAATCTTTCTCCCTGTGCCTTTTCCACGGATGATCTAATACAACTGTAAGGGACTCCAAACATCGTATGTTATTTCATCAAAGCTCTATGACAATCCTCATAATAAAGGCATGGATCTCCAATGTACACCCAATATGCCTCACTTTCTAGTGACCACCTATATCATCAGGTGGCTCTATGATGGGTCACTATGGCTGCAGTGGTTCTGAGAATGTGTATCCCATACGTTCTGGTTGATTCGATGGTATTGCTGAACGAGAGCTTATGATTTGTATATGGAAAAATTGACATTATTATTGGAAGGGGTGGCAATGTGGTTCACAGACTACTTGAAGAAACTTATGCGGATTGCAAGGCCTAGTTAACGACAATTGTTAAAAATGAGAGTGAAGGCAAAACAACATGAGATGTGGCGAATAAGATATGAAGATGGCATATTTCGAGAGGGTGGAGAAAGAGCATGAGGATCGACAGCAAACGACGTAGTCTCTAACGTAAAAAGGGGATTCTTTCCTTCGACGCCTCAAAAAGAAGTTACAAATAATGTTGCCATAATGCTTTTCTCAGTTTTTTTTTGAGGTAACGATCAGTTATAAATGACTGCTGTGGGAGAGGAGATAGGAGGACATGGTGGGAGAGGAGCTGGGAGGACGAGGACGCTGTTGCGAAGAGAGGTTGAGATGAAGAAGAGCTAACGGAGTTGAAGTCGGGAGGGCGACTGAAGCATTGACAAACGTACCGAAGGGAACGCCAACACGTAGTCGAAGAGGGGTTGCATCAGAAGACGAGGACCTGAAGAACAGCCGCAACGAAGCCGAAAGGAAAGAAGACAAAGGTGACGATAGGAGAGCGAACGATGCGACAATGAAGAACCAATGAAATGACTAAAAGCTGCCAATTAATGGAGGGAGCACTGCTCGAAAACCGTCTTTGTCAAGCTTCGTGGTGGACTGCTACGTCTAAACTATTTGAGATGTTCGCTTCATCTGGAATTGCAAGTCAAAATTTCTGGCCAATCGTTCAGTGCCACTTTCCATCCACTGTACGACAGGGGAGTCGGCCAAAAACAGTGAAGATGGCCCTACAAAAGTCTACGATGCTGAGTACATGCACGTGGACCTGTTGGAGTTGAAGTGCTTCTCACAACTAAGCGGCTCTCTGAGGAACATGACAAATTGTTGACGAAGTTAATGGTGTAATTCATGTGCACAAAGAGCTTTTTGTGAGAGGGGAGCTCTGCAAAATTTCTATGGCTACTATTCTAGTCCAGTCGGTGGAGCTGAAGACCTTCAAGAAACTTAGCAAACGAACTTTTGTCCACTTTGTAAGTTGACAAACCGAGTGCCCACCCTAGGCCCGCCCCAAACTCCGAGAGTTTGATTAGCTTAATTGATATCTCTTCACTTCCCTAATCTCAAATTTCTCGACTCTTGACACATATTTATTTTTTTGTGGAACATTTGAATCTCATTGCAACTAACCGATAAGATATGAAGGTGTAATTGAAGACAAGCTTTCTGTCTAGTCATAGAAAATGGAATGAGGTGAAATCTTGAAGCAATATTCAAACCTTTAATGGATTGAGTAATGGATCCTTATTTCTTGGAATTTCCCCATCTTCACTATCAAAAATACTTTCAACTCGCCTTTCTCTTTATCAAACTTTGAAGTTATCTTGTGAATTAATTATATTCCTTGTGTGTATCAATCAAGAAATCTATGTATATGAACATATTGGGAAGATTGAAATTTGTTACTACTTATCAAGCCAACATATGTAATTGATGGAATGAGATTTCTAGTCATTCTTTACTCCATATTTTGAGTGCTTTTCTTATCTTTGCTCCCATCTTGTTGAGCGTCTCTGTGGCGAGTGACTTCATGAACCCCCCACACGTATTATTTAGTGCAACATCTGGTGAACCCGACGTGAAAGCATCACTTCTAATCGTCGAGATGGGAGACTCTTCAAATACTCCACGCACTTCATCATCGAGTACTTCTTCCTTTTCAACTGATGAGATGAAGAATTTATTACAAACTCTTTCTTCAGCCATTATGATGCAGAATCAACAGATGGAGTTATCTATGCAACAACAATAGTAGCTACATCAGCAACAATTGGATCAACAACGAATGCTGCATCAAGAACAAGAGCATATACATGGTGCAACCAAGGTGATAGAGGCTATGGTAAGTGACTGTAAATTTGGAATGTTTCTGCTTATCTTAAAACTTTTGAAAGCAGATGCGCTTCTTTGGAGTTCCTACCAACTAGAGCAACTATTTTCTACGGCTTGTTATGCTTGCTTTGCGGGTCAGAGTGACTGATTTATTTGTGCAAGATTCAAACTGGAATGTCTTTAAGAAGGTGCTCAAATATGAATATTTTCTGGAGGATCATTGTATTGCTATGCAGAAGACATTGAGAAAATGGGTCTATCAGTCCAACAAAGGACTTGTTGCTTCCGAGTTATTGCATGAATTTGAAGAATGTTACAACCAATTGGATGCACTTGAGCAAAGAGCCCTAAACTCGGAGAAAGTGGAGTTATTCTTGCAGGCAGCTAGATCTTGCACTTTAGGACGAGTTGGAAGAGCTTCTTGAAGACCGTACGTAGCCTATGGGATTGAAGACGGATTAGCAAGATGTTGTTGATGCCGTTTCCACATTGACGAAGAGGCAGAGATGGAAGGCCCGCTTACAGAGCGGTATGCAGACATCTCTAGCGATGTCTTCTCCTACCTCGGCTTCTCCTACTTCTCCTGTTGCTCCTTCCACTTCTTCTCCTACTTGTCATCCCATGTCTATGCCTATGCCTATGCCTATTCCTACTGCAGTTGTCAGACTATCTGCCAAACCAACTGTCGAAGACATGGTGGAGGAAATTTCAAAGAACTTGTAAGATCTAAAAATTAAGATGACCAGAAGAGAACAACAACCACTTAACCCGGCTCCAACTTCTATCCCAACCTCTTCTACTCCAATGAATTCTTCCAGAAATGATGGTGTTTGTTGTTGCATATAGTGTGATAGTCCGGACCACGAGCGAAAGGATTGTCAAGACTTTGAAGAGGCGAAAAGACTAAAGTTGGTGGTCTGGAAGGACAGGATGATATGTTTCAAAGATACAGAGCAACTTCTTAAAACGAATTTCAACAAAGGAGGTATGGAGAAATTATTGGAAGAATCTCTTTTACGCTCTTCTTATGTGAAGCAAGAGGCGGCAAGAGAAGCTGTTGCCTATGGCCTTCAATTGGAGCAGTTGCCGAAAGATAAGTCTCCTTTATGGTCCTATGCACTGCATGCAGAAAAGAAAGGTAAAGCTTCATCATCTGAACTTTCATTCATAGGAGATGCAATTAGAAAAGGGGTAGAGCATAAATTTCTTCTCTATCTATGCTTACATTGCAAAATCTCAAGGATTTGAAGCGCTTGTTGAAGAAAAGCGCAAAAGAGATAATGATCAACCTGCAGGATCGAAGAGAGCAACTAGGAGGAGTGAACCAGCTCTTCAGCCTTCTTCTTCAAGTCCGAAGTAGAGTATGGATAATTTACAAAAGCCAAAAGTACAAGAAGAACAGAAGGCCCTAAAGACAAAGGATTCGAAGCTGAAAAAGCAACCTGGGTTCAAGCTGCTATCTGACATCGAGACATCCATAGACTTGAAAAAGGTACTTTAGGATCGAATTCTTAATTGAAAAATTGAATTTACACTTGGACAAGTCTTGGGGATTGCCAAAAGAGAGTTTCATGATATTACTATTGATATCATAAAAAGAAAATGACAAGTTATTGAAGAGCCAATGTAGGATATGATCCATCGAGAGGCTTTAGCTATTGCCGAGGCTATTCTCTATGGGTTGCAGATTGAGGAGATTGAATCTAAATAGGAGACTATTAAGGAGGCTACAAATGGAGATCTATGTATACAGTCCAAGAAGTTCCTTCATCCTTTTCTTTAGCCCGTACAGTATAATGAGAGCAAAGATGCATCTAGATTAGTGCCTCGTAGCCATTTTTCTCAAAGTCACTGGGCTTGTGCGACTATAGAAACTGTTGTCAAGCTTGGTGAGACTGAGACTCCTTGTGTTGCTCTTTTAGATCATGGCTCCAAGATTAATATCATAGTGTGAGAATTATATGATACTGGTAGATGGCCAGTTGATGTGGATCATGGTTGGTGCATGCATGCAGCCAACAACACTACAGGAGATTTGTATGCTGGTTGTCCAAACCTAAATATTTATATTGGAGATGTGGGTGAGTCTTATCATTTCTTTGTACAGAACTCTTGTTCTTATCCTATTATTTCGGGGCAGCCATTTATTGCTGAGTCTCGGATGGAGACTAAAGTTCTGGATGATGGGTCTGCCTATGCACGGATCTGAAGCAAGGATGGAAAAAGAGCTGTCTAGTTCATGACTGTTTGTATCAATCATCAGCGAAATAAGGATTCTTTGAGGGATTCCCCTCTTCCAGCAGGAGAGCCAAATTTTTGCTAGGTACCACTGTCTTGTGAGACAATGGTGGTACGAGTTAGGGAAAGCACTCACCTCTTGGCAGCGGCCGTTTTTCCTCATGTGTATCCACTAAAAGTACTTTGTGTTTTCAGCATATTTCTGATATGCCTAGAGTTGTCAGGCAATATGTAAAAAGAAAGAAAAAAGAATCGATGATTGCAAGTGTTTTGCAGGAAGAAGACTAGATAGATGGTCTCTATGATGGCCTTTCATGCTCAGATACCATGGAAGAACTTTTGGTGTTGCTAAATGCTAACAATCAAGAGTTGTTATGTCTTACAAGTCCATTTACTGCGATGTATTGTGAAATTTCTTATTTCATGCTTCAAAAGAATTTGGGTGCTAAGGATTCTCAACAAAAAGTATTGTTTGCTGACATATTTCAGCAAAAAGATTTGGGTGTTGTTTTTTATACACAACAAAATTTGTGTTTACAAGGGTATTTTTATCGAGGGGTCAAATTTGTAGGTTGTAACAATGAAGCCAAAGATCAAACAAAATATAAGACAGTTGAAAAGAAGATTAGACCAGTTGCAGGATTGCTACCTTGATGCAAGTGTAAGAATGGTTGGAACCAACAACAGTGCAGAGTAGAGAGCTCTCACACACTTCTACATTATTAGTCAGTCATGACTAAAAAGAGTACTACAATCTAAGGTCACAATAGGGCCATTCACACCAAAGACAACTAAGTAGAGCTTGAATTCTAACACTCCCCCTCAAGCTCAAGATAGCATCTGTACACGAAGCAGCTGTCTAAAAACACTAAACTTATCTTTACCCAAAGACTTGGTAAAGATATCCACAACCTATTCATCAATCTTCATATGCATGAGATCAAATCTCCCTACAAGAATCATCTCTCTGATGAAGTGGTAGTGTACCTCAATGTGTTTAGTCCTAGCATGGTATACTGGATTTGTAGCTAGGAGTACACTACTAAGATTTTCACATAGCAAAGTCACTGGAGAATCCTCCTATATGTCCAAATCAGCCATAAGCTTGAGCAGCCACATGCAATCTCACATGCTGCCAATGCAACACCCCTATATTCACTCTTAGTACTCGACAAAGCAACTATAGGTTATTTCTTGCTGCTCCAACTGATCATTCCATTTCCCAAGCCAAGAGCATAGCCAATTGTAGATCTACGGTCATATGAGCATTACTAGTTTCAAGGGCTTATCTCTCACATAAAATAGCCCATAATCTACAGTGGACTTAACATATCTCATAATACACCTAACAGCATCCAAATGCAGCTTTCTAGACTTCTGCATGTACTGGCTTATGAGCCCTGCAACATAGCTCAAGTCAGGCCTAGTGATGGTCAAGTAGATCAGAATTCCGACCATCTGCATGTACATAGTCACATCCTCAATTTCAGCTCCAGTGCTCATGTCTAGCTTGACATTCTGCTCAAGAGGTGTATCCAATGGTTTGCATTCAGCTATGCCATACTTCTTTAGCATTTCCATGGCATAGTACTTTTGCATCAGCCATAAACCATTTTCAACTTTGACCACCTCAGTGCACAAGAAATACTTCAAATCACCTAAGTCTTTCATGTCAAATTTTGATTTCAGCATTTCCGTAACACGTTGTATGCCCAAGTCATCATGCCCAGTAATTATCAAATCATCAACATATATGACCAGTACTACCAAGCCACTGTTGGTCTTTTTCATAAATATGATGTGATCAACCTTGCCAACAGTAAATCCCAAGCTTTGCAAGTAGTTAGTGATCCTTACATGCCAGGCTCTCGGATTGTGCTTCAGTCCATACAATACTTTTTTCAACTTGCACACTTAATACTAAAAATCAAGGTGAACATACCCATCGGGCTGATCTATCTACCAAGTCACCATCAGAAAGGCATTCTTAATGTCCATCTGCTGCAATTTCTAGCCTTTAGCAGAGCCAATGCAATCACTGTGTGTATGGTTGCCATCTTGGCAACAAGACTAAATGTTTCCTCATAATCAAGTCAATACTATTGAGCATACCCCTTAGCAACCAACCTAACACAATATTAGTGAGTTTGGGAATCTCCCAATTCCCATTTTTTGAATACTAAAAGCTGGCACCTAGATAACATGCCCATAAGTTTCTTAAAACCATATGATGTGACCTATCATTGGAAAGTGCTTGAAAAATAGAATCTATTGAGCTATAGAGAACTTGATTTAGAGTCATGGTGTTCAAGTTATGACAAATCCAAAGATTTGACCACATGTCCCAAACTTATGGGAAAATCCCATATTCCCCAATATGGTGTTGCCTGGCTTTCTACCTTTCAACACTACCATCTGACTTGCATTTGATCTTGTAGACCCATTTGCAGCCAATGGTCTTTTTCCCTGTAGGCAGTGACACAAGGTTCCATGTTTCATTTTCATCCAAGGCATCAATTTCCTCATCCATAGCTGTGCAGCAATGCTCATCTTCCACTGCTTCAGCATATGTACCTAGTTCTTTAATTTCCATCACCTTTGTCATATAAGCATAGTGCTTCACAGAGTAACCACTGTAAGTCAACCTATCAACAGGATACCTGACTCTCTGCGAGCATCTCAGCTATGGTGCACAATCGGAATGCCAAGCTCACTGTCTAAACTGCTAGCAGAGTCATAGCCTGAAGTCATAATACTAGGTGTCATCAAACTTAATGTATCCTCAAAGGATTTTTCCTTCCCTTTGATGTCCACTATATCATGTCTCCCCCTCACTAACATAATGCTATCAGTGGTTGGATGGTGTTACAGCCCTCCTCAATCTACATCCAAGGAGACACAGGAGAAGAAACATTTGTCACTGTAGGACCTGACAATGCAATACTTTGCTACAAATCAACTGTAGGCACCTATGTAGAAGACATATCAGATGGCACTATAGTAGGTGATGCATACCAAGATGCCATCTCATCAAAGATAATGTCTTTGCTTACTAGTGTCTCCCAAGTAGAGGGATCATATCCAAGAAAGACACACTTATGTGCTTTAGGATCTAGCTTCTTCCTCTTCTCATCAGGGATATGCACATAATCTATGCAACCGAATACCTTCATGTGACTTGCATCCGGCTTGTAGGCATACATCCTTTGAAAAGGTGTCACATCATGAATACCTGCAATGGGAGTCTTGTTATGAATGTACATGGCTGTCATAACAGCCTTTGCCCAATAATACAATGGCATACTCTTCTCATTCATCATCGCATGAGCAGCTTCTATCAACACTATGTTCTTACATTCAACCACTCTATTCTGCTGTGGCGTATAGCTGCAAAAGTAAGCTGCCTGCGTATGCCATTTTCAGCCAAAAACTGTTAAAAGAATTTGACACATACTCATCACCACTGTCTGATCTCAAGCAAGAGATATAGCAGTCAAAATCTTTCTCTACCTACTTCTTAAGTTGCTGAAAAATAGCAAGCACTTCATCTTTTGCCTTCAATATATACACCCAAGTATAGCGACTATAATCATCAATAAATGTCACATAGTACTGGAGCCTCCCATACATGCATTATGGGCTGGCCCCTAGACATCAAAGCGCACTAACTGCAATGGATATGTGCTCTGCCTTACATGCTTGACAAATGGTAACCTAGATTGTTTGCCAAACTGGCAAGCACTCCAAACATGACCAATGTCAGAATATGCAAACTTGGGTAGACCTGTAACAAGCTGCTTTTTCTACATCATTTGCAGCCTCTGAAAGTTAACATGCCCCACTCCCTTATGCCAAATTTCCAAATCTCTAACAGTGCCAGAACCATGGGCAAACATAGCTAAATTCAGCTCTGGAAAAGTGGCATCAAGAGTGAACATCCTGTCATTCCTATGACTGTGAGCAATCAACTTGCATCCATTTCCAAATTCTTCAATAAAGCACCCATGCTTATTGAACCTAACCTGCAAGTTCTACTCGGTCATCTGACCCATAGACAGTTCTTCGTAATCGATAGAACATGCAATACATCATGTAAGTGCTTCTTCTTACCATCATGAATCACAAGAGACACTTTGCCTTTATGCTCAATGCTATGTTGTGTGTCATCACCAGTGCATACATAGCCATTTTTCTCAGCCACCATGTCAGTGAACCAATCACCGTGAGGGGTCATGTGATTCGATGCCCCTGAATCAATGTACCATACTGCATCATAAATGGATTTTTCAACAGCCTTGTCTTTCACATACTGCATGGCAAACAATCTATCTCCTGAAGCATCACCTGCTTGACTGGACGAAGCAAAGTGTCCATGCTATTTGTCCTTGTGATTTCCCTGCTTCTTCAGTAGTCCTTTGCAATATGACCATACTTTCCACACTAATGACAATCCTTATCCTTATTCGGATTGTCAGATGGGCATTGTTGTTGCCAAGAGCCTCTACCATGAGAACTAGATCTCCCCCTGCCTCTGAAGTTTCCACTTCCTCTTGCATTTGATCCTTGCTAGTTATTATTGCCATAGGATGCATTTTGTTGGCCTCCTCTGGCCAGAACCATAGCCTCTACCACGGCTGCCACGGCCCTATTGATTGGAATAAAAGACTGCATCCTTGCTTTTTGTACTACTAGAGCCTATACCCAAGCCAAGTTTAACCTCGTCATGAATAAGCAATGAAGTCAGCTCATTGAAATCTGGCATTTTAGCCCACACAGACACAGAAGTATCAAAAGACTTATACTCTAGACCCAAGCCATTTGACAAAGTCACAGTAACCATATCTTCAACTTCAACCTGAGTACCAACAGATGCCACAGCTGATCTGCAATGGTCTTGATCCCTATCACATAGTCATGTATTGACCTGCCCTTTCTCTCCGTGTTGTTAAATTTATGCTTTGACTGTATCTTCCTGGCACTTGTAGTGGTGCCATAGTACCTGATCAAAATGTCCCACGCATCCTTAGGAGAGCTACAATTCATTATTTGCATTACCATGGCATTTGATATACATAGGGACAACCAATGCAAAACCCTGCATGCTCTCTTCGTCCATGCTCAGTGAGCTCGCAACTGGTCTTGTGTTGGATATCTATCACCTATAGGCAGTGTGGGCTCAGCCTCTACTCCAATCACTAGCTCCCAGTAGTCTTTCCCTATCAAGAAGTTCTCCATGTGGAACTTCCATATGGCATAATTGTTGCTATCGAGTTTTTCCCCCACAATCTGGGTAATGTTGTCCGTTCTATCTACATTTACCATTTGCAAACTCTGCCCGACTCCCTACAAACCAAGGCCTTTTGACTGATCGATTTCAGCCTTCCAATGTAATGATAGTTTTCAGCAACACTTTGGTCAAAGCAATTATTCTATTCATTGTATGTTTAGGATAGTTTCATCCTTCTGTTTTCAGCAATAAATTCACTCCAATATACACATTATCTAAGCTTCCAAACATGTTCCAACATGTATACTCTTATTTGAGCATCAACACTTAAGCATTGTGATCATAATAGTAACACAAGCTTCTCGTATTCATGTAAGAAAAAAAAGTTTCAACAATCTAAAATTGCAGTATTTAGCATAACCTTATTTCACACTTTGTGCTCTTAGCAACTCAAATAGTAAGCCATAATCGTATAGCAGCATTCACATATGTATGAGCATCAATGCATGCTGCAGTGATCTATTTTTAGTAAAAAAACATGTCTAGACTTCCTTATAGCATATGACATGCCCTATTCCTTCAATTTGTCCGAATATTCAACACATAAGTTGCATGACAAGTTCAATGCCAATATTTATGCTCAACTTCCAAGTTATATTCCTTTTGCATTAATTACTGAATATTGATGGACCTTTCAAATTCTGATCATGTCACTTCCTTGAATTGTATCCATTAAGCTTTAAGAGGCTTGCAATGATGCCAACCAACTATTGACACATATACCCATTGTAGACAAAGAGAACCTTGATACATTGGAGACAACACAAGTACTACCTCTAGGATGCAAACAGTGTATTCTTAGAAGGTATTCAACCCTCAGGATGATTCATAAACTCCAAGCAAGCATGTTGTTACAGCTCACAGCCTGATCACTGACTTAGCATTCCATTAATAAACATGGGCTATTAATCTCATGCCAAAGAACTCCATGAACCAGTGCCTTATGCTCCCAAGACATAGTACCATTCATACTCCAATCAGATTCAGCTCTGAAAACATATACATTTCAGTCCATAACCTTGATCAATGCCTGTGACATACCACTCAAGCATTCTTTTTTGACAAGCATTGTGCTTTCACCACTCACCAAGAATCAGATAGCTCATACATCACAGATCTAGATCACTTTTGAACTAGGTGTCAAACTAGCCCAAGAACCACATATTTGCCCTTGCTTGACCCTGACTTCAACAAGCATACACAAGTGCTTTATATTCAGCCATTAACTCCTCTTCATCAGAAATCCTCATCAACACAAGAGTGACACCTTGCAATGATGCATTCAAGTATCACAATAGCTCAGTTGCTGATCATGCTATCAACCAAGAGAAATAAGCGCAATCTTAAGATGTTGTCCATGATGTCAGTCAGGGAGAAAAACGCAATCTTTGAGTTCACGTTATCAACTAGGACAGCATGTGCAATCTCTATTGTCCACACTATTGTCCACGTTGATCCATGCTGTTTTCCACGCTGGTCAAGAATGCCAGAAGTACACGTGTTTGCTCTAGTTAGTGCTTAACTACTCAACACTCAACACTGTGGGCTCCCTTGAAAGCCTCACAGACACTGATGAGAAGATATCTCAGCTACATACCACTTACTTGAGATTTCCATTGACTGCTGTCCATAAGCTCTCGGTTATGCTTGCTCTCTGCCAAAACCATGCTCTGATACCAAGATGCAAGTGTAAGAATACAACAGTGCAGAGCAGAGAGCTCTCACACACTTCTACATTATTAGTCAGTCATGACTAAAAAGAGTACTACAACCTAAGGTCACAATAGGACCATTCACACCAAAGACAGCTAAGTAGAACTTGAATTCTAACATACCTTTGGATTGTGATGAGATTATTAGGAGAGCTGCTATGCAACCTCCTTTGCGAGATCCGGCAGGTGTATCGAACATAAGTTTTCAACTAAGACATTCAAAGAGATGAAGATTGGGACCGAAGATTTTCTGCTCCCTGAAGAGGTAAGATTTTTTGAAGAGATGTTATGTAAACATGAAAAAGCTTTTGCTTTCTTTCCACGTGAGATTGGATACGTTGATCCTAGGGTTGTGACGTCTATGGTTATTTTTACTATTCCACATGTCCCTTGGAATCTACGGCCTATTCCTATGCCGAGGACTCACTTGCCCAAATTGGTAGAGCTTTTGAATGAGTGAATCCAGATGGGGATTCTAGAGCCATCTTCAGCTCCATATTCCAACAGATGGTTTAGATTTCCTAAGAAGAATGGGACGGTCAGATTCATACAAGACCTATAGCAAGTAAACAAGGCCACTATTCGAAATATTGGTGCTGGGGACCTATTGTGGATGAGTTCGCTGAAGCTTTTTCTCGATGTGCTATCTATTCACTTGGTGATCTTTATTCTGGATATGATTAGTTCCAGCTTGCCCTTGAGAGCAGATATTTGACTACAATGAAGACACCCTTAGGTCTTGTCCGAATCTATATGCTTCTGCAAGGAGCTACTAATTCGGTTGCCCATATGATGAATGGGATAAACAAGGTTCTACGAGATTTAATTCCTGAGCTTACTATGCCTTTCATTGATGATTTACCTATCAAGGGTTGTTTGGAAGAAGGAAAAGATGATTCTTTAGATGACCATGGATGATTCCATAGAGAATATTGCAGAGACTTGCCCTTCTACTTTGGAGGTTCGCAGGTTTCTTAGAGCTTGTGTGTTTTATCTCATTTGGATTCCTCATTTTGCTCATATTGCAGATGATCACTACCAGCTCTTAAGGAAAGGGCAATGTTTTTGTCAGGAGATAAAACATACTAAATCCATACAAAAACTGAAGAAATTACTGAAAGCTTCTCCGACTCTTCGAAAGGCAAATTATGAGTGTGGGAGACCTATTGTTCTTACTGTTGATACTAGTCCTATCGACATTGGATGGGCTATTGGCCAAGATAATGCAGATGGGAATAGGTATGCTATTCGGTTTGGGACAAAAGTCCTAAACGAGCGACAATGAAGGTATCCACAAGTTAAAAGAGAGCTCTTGGGAGTTATCATGGCTCTCAAGAATGATAAACAGTACTTCATTGGAGCTGCTATGGTAGTCGAGACTAATTGTTTGCCTCTTGTAGGTATGATCATGAGTTTTTCTACTCCAGATATTGCCATGCTTAGGTGGATTGGATACATAAAATCCATGAATCCTGAGTTCAGGCACATAGCAGGTAAAGAAAACCCGGTAGCCGATATGCTTTCATGAGCGAGGTATGATGATATGGATTTTTCTTGCATTGATGATGCTGATGATGGGGCTGATCTTTTAGCCATGCATAGTGATCATATTTGTCATGTGTCTGCTTTGGAAAGCTTTGATGAGTCTTTGTATATAGGAGAGTATTTACAAATTGGACATTATTTGAGTACTATGTCTAGATAGGATGGATGGACTGATGCAGACTTCAAGAAGATCATAAGAAAAGCTTATGGTTTCTTCTTGCGAAGAGGGCTACTTTGGAAGCATCCACAAAGGCAAGGAGGACAGCCATTGAGAGTTGTTTGTAATAGAGCTTCAGAGGTGTGGATTATGAAAGAATTCCATGAAAGTATTTGGGCTGGGTTTGGGCAACCTATGAGAAGATCAAAGAGTGCTATTGGTGGAGAGGCATGTATAGATATATCTCATAGTTTGTCCCTGATTGTCAGTTGTTCCCTTCAATGAGACATAGAGATGAGCTTCATCCTACCTACCCGCTATGTATTCATTACAAGTGGGTTCTTGATTTGATTACTATGCCTGTTGGTTTATGGTAGACGTGCTACATTGTTTGGCATGAGAAGATATCATAAATCAAGTGGAAGGAAGAGCATTATGATCAAAGTCTACTTCAGTGGTATGTAAAATTCTATTGGAGGATATTATTTGCAAGTATGGATGTATGGGAAAAGTACTACAGATAGAGGTGAGTCAGATGCTGATGAGGTTAGGGAGTTTTTCTCTTGCCTTGGCATTAAACTTGCTTTGACTACTACATATAATCCAGAAGGCAATGGGAAGAGCGAAAGAGGCCATCTACCGATTGTTTGGGCCCTATTTAGTGCAGCATGTCCATGAAAATGCTACATATTTCTTAGCAAAGCTTGATGGTACGGCCTTGAAAATTCCGATTGCAGGGAAGAGAATCAAACTATTCAAGAGAAGAGATGATATAGCCTATGTAGTCAAGGAGTTGGATGATGTGATTTATGATGGACTTGAGCCAAGAGAGGGTGAAGATGAAGATGTGGACATTGAAGATACTTGTACAGAAGATGAAGAGATTGCATTGACCATCGAGCTTGGTGGTGATGAGGATGGGTAGCTATGGCCCATCTGGAGGATGTGTAGGTTTGGAGGGGGCGGATGTCGTGACATTGCGCGTCTACCACTGCTAACCTGAGGGCAGAGTTTTCTACTAGGATTTTGAACTCTTTAGTTAGCATCATTACGAGTTTATTTTTCGTTGTGCGTATCTTTTGTGTTTGCATTTGCATGACGCACGAGCACGTGTAGGCACAAATTCATCAATGCATTCATAAATTTTTGTGTGGAGCATCTCTCGATTGATTGCATAGCATAGATTCTAATTTGCGAATTGCACAAGTGATTGGGCATGAAGTTATTTTTCAAAACATATTCAATAGGTCACATTGCATGGAAAAACAGGTAACTCTTTTGAAGGCTCAAGGATCCAAGGAAAAGACTGTCTTGGTTTTGGACTTTGCTTGTGTGTTAGCACTTTGGAGAGGCTGAACTCTTGGTACTCAAAGAGCTTGTAAGATACTTTGATTGGCTTCACCAATGGGGAAATACTTTCTTTCAATCTAACCATCAAGAAAACGGTGTGATTGGAATTGTTAATTTTGTAAAACATCAAAAGAGTTTGTTTTCAGAACTTCGGAAGTGGAAACCATTGAGTTGTCTATCAGATTGGAACAACAGATGCAACAAGAGCTTATTTGCCTCTCAAATTGTGTGTCAAGATGATGACCACTCTTGCAATATAAGTGCAACACAGCCAAATCAGATGACTTTTATTAGGAGGTCGGGTTATTGAACAAATAAGGAAGGTTATTGTAGCTCAGATTTGTGTCATGCCCAAACTAAATCTTTCTCCGTGTGCCTTTTCCACCAATGATCTAATGCAACTATAAGGGACTCCAAACATTATTATATGTTATTTCATCAAAGCTCTATGACAATCCTCATAATAAAGGCATGGATCTCCAATGTACACCCAGTATGCCTCACTTTCTAGTGACCACCTATATCATTAGGTGGCTCTATGATGGGTCACTATAGCTGCAGTGGTTCTGGAAATGTGTATCCCATACGTTCTAGTTGGTTTGATGGTATTGCTGAACGAGACTTTATGATTTGTATACAGAAAAATTGACATTATTATTGGAAGGGTGGCAATGTGGTTCGCAGACTACGTGAAGAAACTTATGCGGATTGCAAGGCCTGGTTAGCGACTATTGTTAAAAATGAGAATGAAGGCAAAATGGCATGACATGTGGCGAATAAGATATGAAGATGGCATATTTCGAGAGGGTGGAGAAAATGCATGAGGATCGACAGCAAATGACGTAGTCTTTGAAGTAAAAAGGAAATGCTTTCCTTTGACGCCTCAAAAAGAAGATACAATTAATGTCGCCATAATGCTTTTCTAAGTTTTTTTTTCGAGGTGACGATGAGTTATAAATGAGTGCTGTGGGAGAGGAGATAGGAGGACGGGGACGCTACTGTGGGATAGAGCTGGGAGGATGAGGACGCTACTTTGAAGAGAAGTCGAGACGAAGAAGAGATGACGGAGTTGAAATCGAAGGAGGACGACGAAGGCATCGATGAGCGTACCAAAGGGAACGCCAACCTACAGTCGAAGAGGGGCAAAGTTGTTGCAAAAGAAGACGAGGACCTGAAGAAGAACGGCCGCGATGAAGCCAAAAGGAAAGAAGACAAAGGTAACGAGAGGAGAGCGAATGATGCGAGGATGAAGAGCCGATGAACCAACGAAAAGCTATCGATTGGAGGGAGCCCTGCTCGGAAGCTTCATGGTGGACTGCTAGGTCTAAACTATTCGAGACGTTTTATTCATCTAGAATTGCAAGTCGAAATTTCTGGCCAATCGTTCAGTGCCACTTTCCATCCACTATACGACAAGGAAACCAGCCACAAACAGTGACGATGACCCTACGGAAGTCTACAATGCTCAGTACATGCACGTGGACCTGTTGGAGTTGAAGGGCTTCTCACAACTAAGCGGCTCTCTAAGGAACATGACGAATTGTTGAAGAAGTTAATGGTGTAATTTATGTGCACAAATATCTTTTTGTGAGAGAGGAGCTCTGCAAAATGTCTACGGCTATTATTCTCGTCCGGACAGTGGAGCTGAAGACCTTAAAGAAAATTAGCAAACAAACTTTTGTCCACTTTGCAAGTTGACATACCGAGTGCTCACCCCAAACTTTGAGAGTTTGATTAGCTTAACTGATATCTCTCCACTTCCCTAATCTCAAATTTCTCAACCCTCGACACATATTTATTTTCTTGTGGAACATATGAATCTCATTGCAACTAACCGATAAGATATAAAGGTGTAATTGAAGACAAGCTTTCTATCTAGTCATGGAGAATGGAACGAGGTGACAATCTTGAAGCAATATTCAAACCTTTAATGGTTTGAGTAATGGATCCTTATTTCTTGGAATTGCCCTATCTTCACTATCAAAAACACTTTCAACTCGCCTTTCTCTTTATCAAACTTTGAAGTTATCTCGTGAATTGATTCTATTCCTTGTGTGTATCAATCAAGAAATCTATGTATGTGAACATATCGGGAAGATTGAAATTTGTTCCTACTTATCAAGACGACATATGTAATTGATGGAATGAGATTTCTAGTCATTCTTTACTCCATATTTTGAGTACTTTTCTTATCTTTGCTCCCATCTTGTTGAGAGCGTCTCTATGGCGAGCGATTTCACAAACCCCCTCCGTGTATTATTCAATGCGACAACGCCGCTTTCTTGTCGAAGGGTCATGAGCTGAGGCAAGGTTTTCTTGGATGACCTCTAGCACGAATGAACGTCCAAAGCTGATACGAGTTGAAAATGGTCCACATGGAGTCGCATCCAAATGGAATGCGATGGTTCTCAATTTCTACGAGTTGTTGTATTGGACCCACTTACAAATCAACCACTTGTTGGATCCCATGCATATTTTCAAGAATGTGGGTAGCTTACTATGGGACCACATCACAAGAAAGAGAAACACTACAGCGGCACGAATGGATTTGAAGGAGGTAGGCAAGATGGAGGCGAGGCGCTTTGGCCACAATCGGCCATAGTTGGTGGGTGCTAATGGTCGCTTGCAACTATCTCGCGCTCCTTGGGTTTTGCCACTAAAGAAGAGCACATTGTGAATCAAATTATTAGGTCTATCAGCACTCCGACGAGTATGATGCGTTCTCTTAGATCCGCTTTTTCTAAAGATGACCAACTATCAAGGCTAAAATCCCATGATTAGCATAAGATATGTCAGGTTTGTACTACAAATGGATTATAAGTGGCCTACATATTTTGCTATCAATTCTAGTTGGTATTCGTAATGCTTCTTCATTTTTGGTAATTTATACTACCGATCGCGATCGTAGGATGCCTCACTCCAGAAATACACAGGGTGATTTACAGGTTGTCATATTTAGTGCAATGGATCTGACAAAAGGATATCAAGACATCCTCTATTGAATCTGCAAGGCGAGGAGCAGTGGAGACGGTTTGTCTCTTTGAGAAGTACTTGTCCATCAGTATGCTCACGATACAAACCCACCTTTTGGTGCATCTTGTAGATAAAGTGGAAATTGTGTGACCTGTCCATACGCGATGGATGTTCTTCTTGGAGTGCTTCATGAAAACCTTGAAAGGCTTTGTGTGACAATGAGCTCAGCTAGAAGGTAGCATGACTGAAGGTTGGTTGGTGTTTGAGGCGCTAGTGGATATTTCACAGTGGCTACCAATGATGGATTCAAACAACAGTATGCTATAGTCGAAGGACGATGATAGATTGACCGAAAATGTGGTGGTTGGAAATGGGATAGAAAAAAGGATGGATGCTGCAATGGAGGAGAAAGTGAATCGTTTTTGTATGTTGCACTATGCCTCCATGGAGATGTGGCTCGCTAAGGTACAAGAAATCCAGGAAAGATCGGGCAGAAGCGCAATCCGAATTTCAATGTAGTACGTGCCATCGATCGATTCAATATCCCGAGGGCATGGAGGAGATGCCGCGGTTTATGTCTAAGCAATGGTTACATGGAGCTTTGATCACAGCCTCTCACGAAGGGGTGGAGATCTCTACTGAGGAGTGGGAATTCTCGAGGGGATGTAGTCCAAAGGTGACCACATGTTTTATAAGCTGTCATATCTAGATTTTATATGTGACAACTAATTAACCGTTTCAATGTACATTACAAAATATACAATGCAGCATGGTTGGGCAAGAGACATTTCCGCATGGAGCATATCGACAAAATGTGCTCCATAACGGATTATGGTGTCATGGCAAAGTTCAAGCAAGAGAGTTGATGGCGAGCCACGGATCCAAACACCATTATAGATGAGATGGAGTATTTTAGAAATTTGCAAAGTATTATCACGATGGATTATCGTAGATTCTCCATGATCCTATTCAATGTACAGTGGTTCAAAGTGGTACTAAAAGGAGCCGAGGCAACTGTTCGACGAAGTCCATCTAGATTTCTCGAAATAGATTTCAAAAAAAGATGGACGGATTTGTGTGACACGTTCTTTGAGAAAGAGGTGGACTCATCCTTTTGTAGTGACCTTTCTATCAACCTTCCAATGTATGCGGAGTTGTATCAGGATATTGACATGGGGCCATAGGCTACGCCATACTTGTAGCATCCACCTACTCAATTCATTGATGAATCGTTATAAGAGTATTCTAGAATATGCATTTTAAGTAATATCAATTTTTTCAGAGTTATATTACCATGCTTTGCTTGAATCTTTATATTGATTATGCTAACATTAATTTTTGTCTGTGCAGGTGTTATGGATATTTAGATAGCACCATGAGTCAAGGGATGAGTGATGAGAAGCTACAAAAAACTTCACACGTAAACACCATATTGGAAAATATGGGAATTTCCTATAAGTTTGGGACACATGGTCAAATCTTTGCATTTATCATAACTTAAACACTATAACTCTAAATCGAGCGCTCTATAGCTCAATAGATTCCATTTTTCAAGCGCTTTCCAACGATAGGTCACATCATATGGTTTTGAGAAACTTATGGGCATGTTATCCAGGTGCCACCTTTTTAGTATTCAAAAAATTGAAATTGGGAGATTCCCAAACTCACTAATATTGTGTTCGTATGTCTCCATATTAGATGGCTCGATTTAGAGATACGGCAGACCAGGAGTTGTCTCGGACACCATCAGGTTGTTCCATTAGATCTATTTTGGCACGCTCTGATGCTTCGACTTCAAGTAGACAAGGTCGATGCTCCAAACTTGGGCCGGATGGAGAGAGTGGTTTTGGGGGATGCTATAGAGATGTAGATACGGTGAGCATGTGGTCGGCTCAAGATACAGGTTCTACTCCTCACTCTCATGTAGATTCGAGAGAGGGTGGCTCAGGTGGTTGTTGTGGAGTTTCCGACGTAGTGTCTCCGTCTCGTCATTCTGCTGGAGTTGCATCACATGTGGGATTTGTCACACTTGTGGAGACGTCTACTCCAGTTACTCTACCTTTTGCGAAGCCGTCCGCAAGTGGCACCTCTATGGGTGCTACTCCAAGAGATATCATCCCCATGGGTATACCAGATGTATAGGAGTCTATTGGATATGCCCAGGAGCGCGGTCGCATGTGGGAGAGGACACATCTTAGACATACCCCAAAGGGGTATGGATACCTTGTAGATAACAGGATAGGAGTTGTCATCATGTATAATAAGGGGAGGAGGGTGATTGCTCATATGAGAGAGTTATGCCGACAAGTTTTTCGGTACAATGTCTTGGATCATTGAAAGAACATACCGAAGGGGAGCAAGGACTACATAGTAGCATCCTTGCATGAGGAGTTTCCTGTATCCACTTCAACAACTAGATTTTCCATATGCTAGATGATGGAGTGCATGCGTACATACATGTTCCACAAATGATCAGATGCATGCAAGGCACTTAAGAGTGGGGCCTTAGAGCCTAAGTGGCCACACGTAGATGAATGGCACCGACGACTCAAGAAGAAGGCTATAGATTCTCTAGGACATTGGAGACAGCAGGGTGAGGCAGCGAGGGCACAACTACAGGCAGGAGTGGTCCATCATCTTGGGAGTAGTGCCCACATGACTTATCTAGAGGACTTTGTAAGTTTTTCTTCTTTTCTTCTCGCTTATTTTTTTGCAATATCGCTTGTACTAACAATCTTGTTTCTAATAGTTGTATTTTGTTTTCTTTGCAGCACTCCATTACAAACCACGATCCCAATGGCCTAGAGACTCGATATGCAGAGAGACACGATCTCACTACATTGGTCAATAGATTATATGCACGCGGTGGCCCAGTAAGTCACTCATCTTTCTTGTCCGTGGTTACTACTTTTAATTAAAATGCATTATTTTATGGTGGACTGATGTGTAGTTGCTTCTTTTCTTATAGAGTCCATTCGATGCTCCTTTGCATCACGATGAGCTTTCGGATGGCGAGGATCTATAGCTCTCGCGCTTGGATTCATGGAACACATATCCTCTTATTTTTTGGTCCTGTGATTTATGTAGGCATTTTCTATGCACTATGTTATTATCATCCTTTGTATCTTGCCATGATTCCATGAGTGCTTTCATTAAGCAATCTTGTATTTATTATATGTATCAGTCTTGTGGATTCAAGTAAACTTTGCCTTCATTTTGACGACCATTGTACACTTTACATGTAATCCATTTGTAGAATGTAAATACAACACATATTGCCACAATTTTTTTTTCTCTGTAACCATCGCTATTAGCCTCGTAAATTTACTACACACGTTGCTATTGACATCGTAATTTGTGTTGTAGACCATCGCTATGTGCGTCATTACGCAGATAGTGATACCAATAGCGATGCCAATAGCAACGGTTCTATAGAGATGCTAATACCAACGTGTTTTGCAATGACGGGGGTGATTTTTTTTGTGAATATTTTTGTCGTTTTAAACGTCGGTATAAGGCCTGTATCTTGTAGTGAAATAGTATATCTAGTTGTCATATTAATATATTTATATTCATTATTGTTTAATTTTGAGTTGGTGAAAGGTGACATGATACCTAATAATAAAAAGCATGGCATGCTTCTTCAATTCTCCACTAGGGTTGTCAGGCCCAACCAAAAGTCCAACGGGCTTTGAAAAATCTATATAAGAAGCTCGTGGGGTGCATTGGGATCTCTTTCTCTTTCTCTTTTAGGTATATATATATATATATATATATGTATATATATATATATATATATATATATATATATATATATATATATATCTCTCTCTCTCACTCTCATGTTGTGTAGTGCATGTGGTGGGGGAGGAATGTCAATTAGCATTTGCCTTGAATTCAACATATACGTATCAGGGCGGGGGGGGGGGGGGGAATCTTCTTCTATAACTTAGTGTGCATACATGTGTTTGTGTGTACATGTGCACGTATAGGCAAGTGCATAACACGACTAGCCCTCCAACCTGGTGCGCAAATCGAATGTTGGGTACATACGTAGCAAGTGCCGGAAGGTCCCCAAGAACAAAGAACTCTACTTAAGCTCAAAAAACAAGAAAGAATATTTGCACGAACACAAGGCAAAAAGACAAATTGGATACAATCTCCCACCATGCCTCGTATGAGCGCTTCACAAGGCATGTATTTATAAATTTATTCATCTCAAAGCTCAAAAATAGCCCAATTTTATAATAAGCATGCTTTAGCTTTTGTATTTGCTTTTGTCCAAATAAAGAATAAAACGGTTGGGCAGCCCAAAAGTTGGGCTGTGCACAAATACAATGTTCCATAATGTTTAAACCGTGCATCCATGCACACACAAAATAATAAATATTTATCAAGCACTTCAATAAATAAGCATGCCTAAATAAATATTAGCGCCATGCCTTTAATAATAAGACATGCGCCCATAAAAAATGATAATTTCTTCTAGATAATTTGAATACACACTATCGCCCAATGCTTCCCAACGCCACCACTGCCAACTCTACATATCAATTGAAGCATTCACAATTGTTAGAATATAATAAAATTAAATCGACAAAAGTGAATACCTAGCAGTCTTCGACTACAAAATAAATAAATAGGTTGGAACTCTGTCCTAACCTTAATTTAATAGGAGTACACTCTAAACTCATCAACGTCCATTAATTTAAATATGTATTTTGTGGAATCACTCATTGTGGAGTCACCCACATGCACATTAAATTAACATGACATTTGAAAAGGACAAGCGTCCCCGTCAACTTCTCACACAAGAAATCCACCTTGTGTACGAGCCCCGGCAAATAAATATAGTTTTACGGAATCCACAGTGGAATATGCCTCCTGGCATCATACCCTTGGGGTGGGATAGCAATTGTCCTCAATTGCTATTAGCTTAATGTGGAGCGAGCAATGAGGGGTAAGCACTTAGGTCGTAGGCATGCATCCATTGGGCCTCTTCAACAGGATGATTTTTAAACTTAACCAAATATCTAGAGTATCTATGGCCAGTTCTAGTGGTCATAAAGTCAGTGTCTAGAATAGTTTCAGGTTCAAGGATTTCGGTTTCTTCTTCTAACAAAGGAGGTTTTTCATAGACAGGATGTACATGTAATTGGCCTCTAAAATGTCGTAACAAACTAATATGAAAAGTATTGTGGATTTTTTAGTGTTGGAGTAGTTCTAATTTAAATGCATTGTCATTGATTTTGTGAATAATTTTGAAATGTCCATAAAATCTAGGGGCTAACTTAACAACAAGGTGTTTCTCAACACTTTGTAATCCTCTCTTTTCAATGTGTAACCAAACATAATCATCAACTTTGAAACTCGTAGCTTTTTTTTATTGTTAGCTTGTATAGTGTATGATTTCTAGGCTTTCGCAATCATATCTTTGACTTCAGTAAAAATTGTAGCATGCATATTGGCATTTATATCAGCTTGAGATCATCAACAGATTTAACTTTGTTTGACAATGATGTAACAGGTGTAGGGAATCTATGTCCATAAATAACTTTAAAATGTGATTTTTGTGTAGCTATATGTGGTGTATTATTGTATGCAAATTGAAGTAAATGTAAGTGTGTATCCCATGTTTGTGGTTTTGAAATTGTATATGTACGTAAAAGATCTAATATTATACTGTTAGTAGCTTCTGTTTGCCCATTGGTTTCAAGATGAAATGCAGATGAGAAATCAATCTTTGTACCTAAATTAGCAAACAAAGTAGTCCAAAAATTATTGCAAAATCTAGAATCACGGTAAAAAATAATAACTTTTGGCAAAACATGGTTAGTGAAAAAAAATCTTTAAAAACAATTCTGCAGCTTGAGATGCAGTTAATGTTTTCTTGTATGGAATGAAATATGCTTTTTTGCTAAATCGATCTACAATAGTCCAAATCATATCATGATTAGCTTGGGTGTTAGGCAGACTAGTTATAAAACCCATTGAAATATGTTCCCATGGTCGTTCAAGAATCAGTAAAGGCATTAATAAACCATATTGCTTACCATGGTGTCGCTAAACTCTTTGAAAAATTAAACACTTAGATACAAAGTTGGAAACATTAGATCCATCTGTGGCCAGTAAAAATCTTCAACCAATGTGCGTAAAGTAGAAATAATACCTCTATGACCTTGATATGGGGGGGACAATGAATTTTGTGCAACAACACAAATGATCTAAATGGAATAGTGACACACAACCTTTTCTCATAAAACATAAATCCATTAGTCCAAGACAATGAATCTATTGTAATCCAATTATTTGCAACTAATTTATTCCAATCAACTTGAAAACTGGGGTCTTAATCATAGGTATTTTTCATAGGGATAAGGGAATCAAAAGATATAACTGAGATATTATGGATAGTTGGTCTTCTACTTAAGGCATCGGCAACAACATTCTCTTTTTCGGGTTGATATTGGATAAGTGGATGAAAAATTTGAATAAAAGCAACCCATTTAATACGACGGTCAGAGATTTGTGGCTGACTAAGAAGATGTTTGATACTTTGTTGGGGTCAGTTTCGATCATGACTTCAGATCCCATTAAATAGTGTTTCCATTTATGTAAAGCTTGTACTACAACTAGTAATTCCCTATCATATGTAGAATACTTGAGTTTAGATGGTTTAAATTTGCAGCTAGAGTAGGCTATGGGATGTGAATCTTGCATAATGACAGCTCCCATTCTAGATCCACTAACATCAGTGACTACTAGGAAGAATGATCTGTTAAAGTCAAGTAATTGCAATACATGGGCATATGTTAAGGCATGTTTCAGTAATCCAAAAGACTTTTGCTGATTATCAGACCAATGATACACAATACCTTTCTTTAATAATTTTGTTAAGGCAATGCAAGTCATGAAAAATTTCTCATAAATTTTCTATAAAAGCTAGCAAGACCTAAGAAAGAACATAATTCATGCACATTTTTAGGTATCGGCCGATTCAAAATTGCTTCTATATTTTTAGGATGAACTTTAATACCATCATAAGAAATAATATGTCCTAAGTATTCAATGTGGGTTTGGAAAAAATCACTCTTTTCAAGATTAGCATATAATTGATTCTCTTTCAATAATTTGAAAACCAAAGCTAAATGTTCATAATGCTCATTCTCGTTTTTACTGAAAACCAATATGTCATCAAAGAAAACAATTACACAATGCTGATGCTTCAAAAATATGTGATTCATCATATGACTGAATGTGGTTGGTGCATTAGTTAAACCAAAGGGCATAACAAGGAATTCATAATGAGCAAATTGAGTTCTAAATGTAGCTTTGAAAATATCAGGTGTGTCCAATCGTACTTGATGGTATCCAGATTTAAGATCTATCTTGCTAAATATTGTGGCCCCTTGTAGTTTATCCATGAGGTCGTCTACCCTAGGGATCGGATATCTATTCTTAACAGTGATCTTGTTTAGGGCACGATAATCAATCCACATCCTATAGGTGTTATTTTTATTTTTAACTAATAAGACAGGTGCACCAAAAGGAGAACTACTAGGCCTAATGAGTCCTCGAGTTAACAATTATTCAACTTGGGTTTGAATTTCTTTCTATTCAATTTGATTGTGTCTATAAGGTGCTTTACATGGTTGTAAACCAGGAATTAAGTCTGTTTTATGATCTTCAAGACGTGTAGGTGGTAAGCCAGGTGGTAAGTTAGCAGCAAAACAATCTTTAAATTGTGAAAGAAATTGTGTGTGACTAAGCAATGGAAAATTATCTAAGGTATGCGTACCATGTAATGTGATTTGTTTCCCATTAGAATGAATCTTCATTGAATGTGTGGAATAATCTATATCGAGATTATATTCATGACGCCAAGGCATTCCTAAAATAATGTCACTAAATTACAAAGGCACAACTAAGAAATTTCTACACTCAACATAGTCGCCAATTTTAATTTCTAAGTCATGAACTTCTTATGTACCATTGTATCTAGTACCTAAGAATACAACCTTGATGCGATAATGAGTTGAAATAGTATGTGAATTCAATTCATTGACCAATTTTGCATAAATAAAATCATGTGTGCATGTAAAAAAATATTTTCTTTACCATGTACAAGATATTTCATCATTAATAACGTATGAGAATTTGGCATACCTGGTAAAGTATTTGAAGTAGTATCAATATCATCATCATCTTCCGTAAAATCTGGCATTTCTTCATGGTCTTTATCTTCATCACTCCCAAGTAGTTGATGTGAACAGTTGGCTTTTTGGATTAACAATTCACTGCTAGATGTCCAAGTTGATGGTACTTGTAGAGCAGACTATGGGTTTGGCTTTGGAAACATTATTGTTAATGGCTGGGAGTTTAGGTATGTTGGGATTTGGCTGGAAAGATGGCTTAGGATTTGGATTTGTGTTTGATGGTAAAGCAGGGAGTCATGTCCAAGATTTACGGAAAGAAGATGAAATAAAGCGAATTTGATTGAATCTTTGAAAGTTAGAATTGAATTGCTTTGTACCGAAGTTACCGTTAGGTGGAAATTGTTGTGGTCGCTTCTCTCGTTCTCGAATTTTGTCTTCAGTATTGTGGGTCAAAGGAATCGCACCCTCTAGAGTCGTTGGCTTGAACATGTTCACCTCTGCATAGAAGTAACCAAGCAAACCAGACATAAACTTGCGCTTTTGGATCACCTCAGGTACATCTTCAAGCATTCGAAGTTACAATAAGGCGTTCCAGAAATGCTCGATATATTGTAAAATGGGTTCACGATCTTTTTGTTGGCAGAAGATCCCACTGTTTGATTGTTTTTTCATGGAATTGAGGTGGAAGAAAATTCTACAAAAAATTCTTTTGAAAAGCCTGTCAAGTAGTAGGACAATCAATACTTTTGTGGACAACAATCCACCATAGTGATGCTTTGTCCACTAAATGGTTAGTGATACACTTGAGTTTTTCCGTCACATAGGCCATTAAAAGTACAGAATTTGAAATTTCTTTTACTTATCTTGGCTTCTTTCCTGATAGATTGTGCTTCGAGTGTCGCATCGATCGTACATCGTATAACATCTTCGGGTTGCGGTCCATCTTGTTCGACAATAGATCATTGAAGAGTGGTCAGTTGAGCTTGCAAAGTTTGATGTGCTCTCCGTTCCTCTTGAAGCTGCATGCTAATTAGGTCCAATTTTTGCTCCACCGTTGGTTCCGATAAATCACCTTCGGTCATCAAATCTTCCATATTTAGATCGGACATCCTGCATAATTTCAAACAACCTCACACACTCGAAATCTTGTTAACGGGATGAGCGTAGCTCAAAGTTGGGTTTATAAGGCTTGCTTCTTCTTTTTTTAAATATAGCTTTTTGCGATCTTTCTTCTTTTTATGGATACAAAAATTGATGAATGTCTTCTTCAAGCGAAAATTAGACTGTGCGTGTCAACTGGCTTACCATAAACTGTCTCTGTCAGAGTGCAGGTACGAACAGGGGCTTGCTAGAGTTGTAAAACCGATTCCAGGTTGATTTGGAGAAGAACTCAATGCGAACGGCTGCTAGGAGGAAAATTTAAAGATAGAAATCTTTAAGCTTTAGTAAGCTTAAAGAACTTAAGATTTAAAAAATGATAATTTTTTCTAGATAATTTGAATATACACTATCTCCTAGTGCTTCCCAACGCCACCGCCGCCTACTCTACACATCAACTGAAGCATTCACAATTGTTAGAAAATAATAAAATTAAACCGACAAAAGTGAATACCTAGCAGTCTTCAGCTACAAAATAAATAAATAGGTTGGAACTCTGTCCTAACCTTAATTTAATACGAGTGCACTCTAAACTCATAAATTTCCATTAATTTAAATATGTATTTTGTGAAATCCTCCGCTGTGGAGTCACCCACGTGTACATTAAATTAACATGACGTCCGAAAAGGACAGGCGTCCCCATCAACTTCTCACACAAGAAATCCACCTTGTGTATGAGCCCCAACAAATAAATATAGTTTTACATAATCTACAGTAAAACCTCATGGAATCCACCGTGGAATATGCCTCCTGGCATCACGACCACCATGTGTCATGAATTCCATTTATGCATGTCATGAAGATTGATAAGGAAAACCTTTCCTAACAATAATTCTGTGGATGTGTGTACGCTCAATACACATGTGCCTAGCAAGTAGAGGCTTGCTGATTTGCACCTCAGGGGTCACTCATAAATATATGTGTGTATCACATGGATTCAACATAAGGTATTTTTCAAATATCCTTTTATACAGTTTTTAAACATAAAGAAGGATACCATATAAATGGATTATTTAGAGATTGAATAAAAATAGTATTTTTATTCATTAAAAAATCATAAATAAGGGTGTTTAGAAATAATCCTTGAAGACACGTGATATAGAGGGTATATATATAATGAACCCCCAAGATTGGCACACACTATATATGTCATGAGAAGGTTCTCCCTTGTTATGCATTATTTGTATGTTAGAGTCTTTGTGTCTATGTGTATTGTATTGTGGAACATGTGGATTGGCATGTATCATGTATTCGACATATATATCTCATGATATCTCTATATCATGATGTGTGTACAGGAACAAAGCAAGATCTTTTGCACTACTTAAAGAATATGTTTTTACTGCTATTAGAATTTACAACATGAATAGGAAAGGTTATAATTTTACAAGCTTTAAGCTAGGAAATTTCCAGAATCATTACAACACAAGTACAACAATAGCTTGAAAGAAAGAGGGACCATCTCATACTTGCAAACCAAACAAGCAGAGAGTCAATAAGGACTATGCAATCTAACAATGAATTGTATTCCTTGAGTCACATATCCATCCATAGCCCATGTATTGGAAGCCCAAATGGGTGGTGGTACTTGCAAGACCACCACTTGTTTGGTGTGCTCCATGAGGTGTCCACCACCACTAAATATTGTAGAGTAAGTGCTAATAGTTATTGAATGTCAAACTTTAGAAGAGGGTGGTTGGTCTTTAGGGAAGCTTGTATAAGTCTCCATAATTTAGAATTTTTGAACCCATTATTAGCGAACCTTTGTACTAGCATGTGAATTTCCTTCAGAGGACAATATGAATGATTATTGGAATATAAAATAGGCATTATTTATGAAATGATGGTCTTGTGAGACGAAGAGGAAGGTCTATTATTGCTATGGTGTATGTATCAAATATATTTGAAAGGAATCTTATCATTTTTATCATACATATGGATGATGAAAGATTGCAAAGTACAAGATATAGTCATGTGGATGATGAAAGCTTGCAAAGTACAAGATATAGTCATATTTAGAAAATTGGTAAAGATGGAGATGAAGTGACTACTATTAAAATATAGAAGACATTATCCGAAAATCCAAATTGAAGTGGGGCATTAGCACGGATCATGAAAGGAGGACTATCTTGTTGACAAAAGAAGATAGTAGAGTTAGAAACATTCACCAATAGAATATCATCATAGAATCTAAAGGTGTGAATGAAGTGCCTGAGAATATCAAATCTTTGCAAAGCCGCTAAGTTTTTGCAAGAATCGTATTCAAAGAAAAAGAGGTATAAGTTGCACATAAAGGCGAGTAACTAAAACCCACAGGGATTCCACAACATTGAATTTTTGTAGTACTCACAAGGGAAATGTAGAAGTTATTGATAATTCAATCATTGAGGGAAATACAATCCTCCATAGATAGAACTGTCTGCCCTTCCTTAAGGAAGGACCATGAAGCCATAAAATTGTCATTTTCAATGAAGAGAAAATTGGCCTTATTGTGTTTGAAAGCCATAGAGATGATACTTCCAATAACTTTGATTAAACCATAATCCTTATTGTCAAAAGGTAAGTGTCAAATAGGCACTCAATTGTATATTTGGAAAATTAGTATCTTTTGACAAGTATGTCACAACTAACTTGGCCCTATGTCGTGAACTTAGCATAGGGATTTCATTTTGGTAGTGACAATCTCCCTTTCCCCTTTGGTATGGACTCGAATGGATAGGTCGCTTAGTTGTGAATTTGAATAGATATTGTGTTGATGAGCTATACATGAATAGACAAGTAATGGACATTTGGCCTTATATTTAGCCAAACAATATCCTGATGTGCTAATTATTTTTTATTTTTGATGGGATAGGCATTTAGATCATATATTTGGGCAGAAAATGTCCTCACCTATGTGTACTTATATTAAAAATTTGCAATGGTTTTGTGTTTTTAAACTTAATGATCAACCACTTTATACAATTTACGTATATTTTAAGCATTGAGTTTTATGACATGCAATTGCATTCTTAATTAAATATTTTGTCCAATAACAATCTAACTTAAAATTGATATCATGCAGTTGTGTTTATTATTGAAGATAGTTAGAACAGTTCTAAAATAGACATGATAGGATAAAGAGTGTTTAAGAAGCTAAGAGCAAGAGCCAAAAGAACCTTCTTGGTAAATATGGAATCCAAGTTGCAGAAAGATTCATGCTTAGATAATCATGAATTCAAGAGAAGCTTGAAAAGCTTTAGAGACATGATATGATAATCCCTTTATCATCATTCGGATTATGCATTGAAAACACTTCCAAGAGTATAATTATATTTTTTTCTCTAATGCATTGAGTGGATAATTTTAAGAATTTCTTGATGAGCTTAATTTCATTATTTGCATAGTGATACTTGAAAACAAAGAGTCTCTTAAGGCTTTTTTCTCATAGGAGAGTTGTTCATCCAAGAAGGATGCACTTCCCAAGAGACTCACCCAAAAGAAAAGTAACAAATGTAGTAGGAGTCCTCTATTTGTAGAGATTTTGAATGTCGAGAGAGCCCATTGGGCTTTTCTAGCATCCTACTTTATGGCATTTTCCCAATGGGTTAATCAGCACAACCAATTCTACCCAATTAACCATTTAATTTTAATGTTATTAACACAAAATCTTAGCGTTAATAACATGTTCTTATTATGAAATCACATATTTATAATCAGATTATTACAACCCTTTGTGATCCCGCATATTTCACCTATTAGGTCAATGATGATATGCAATTCCAACTTAGGTCAGAAGTTGACCCACAATATCCATCTGTAAAATAACATACACATACTAGAACATTTAAGTAATAGTAGAGACACACATGCTTAATGAATCAAGCTGGCTATACTTATAAATTATCCTCCCTTGATGCTCATCCTCCTTGTTCACAATGTGAAGAAGACCCATACTTACAAAATTAGCCTTCTACTATGCTCATCCTCGTGATTCAAAATGTGAAGACCCATATTGTTCCATCTAGATGTGTCATGCTTCTTTGTGTTGATGAGTGGCAATCCCTGTTAATGCACACCTCTTCACCCTTCCACTCCCCATGAGTAGTAGTAGGTTGTTCCAACTGAGGAAGCTTTTGCTACATCCTTTTCTTACGCATATATGCATACCACATTAACAACAACCTCTTATTACCTAGGATGATTGGCACTCTTATTCCTACCCATCTACTTGTTAACCTTTTATTCTTAGAGTTTGGTAGTCTCTTATGCATATCCTTTATGGTCTCTATCAACACTAGTTTTTGTTACTTTGAAAAAAAAGAACCAATCTTTGTATATGGAGTATATGACACAATGAAGGTAAGTTAGTATCTCCTTTCCACATGCATCTATCTTGATACCATGTTTTGTATCTATATTATTTTAGCATATGAGACCTTTCCTAAGGGGTTTTATTGGCTCTAAAGAGATATCTAGTCTCCCTACTATCCTTGATAATCCTCCACTACTCTACTCTCCTTATCACTATGATATCCTCAACTAGTGGATGAAAATGCATGAACTATGGGTAAAGGAGTCTATGTGCTAGAAGGACCTATCATAGGAGTTTGTGTTGCCATTTGGGATGCTGATGCTTGAGAAATGGATGAGAGAGACCTTGCGACTATCCACATGGAGATAGTCAAAGATAGGAATGAGTTCCCCTTGTGGCGAGCTATAATCCAGATAATTGAGATATACTCCCTTGAGGTTGCTCTTCTTAATTGATATTTTGGGACAATAAAACTAATGATATCTACATCGTTGTAATAAACAAATACTAAATAGATTTTCACGAATAAACATGCACCAAGATAATTTGTAATGTATAGCATAAAAGTAGAGCTGCAAATACTAATTTATTTTTTATGTATGAATGGAAAAGAAAAATAGAGAACAAAATATACATTATCATTTGCTTAAAGAAGAATGTTGCACAACCAAGCACACATGCATTTATCAATTATATATACAAAACATAAGTAAATTACTTTGCATAAAATGTATAATTATGATCATTTATTGTAAACATCTTATACATCCAACGTCACTTTTGTTCAACTCTCAAACACCACTTTTGTTCAACTCGATAACAATACTTTTACCTCTATCTACAATCATGTTTATCTACATGTTTAAGTGAATGAGCACTCTGCAAAACTAAGAGTTTATAGGCATGTTGAATAGCATGTGAAAAAACACATTTAACAATGTGTCAAATAGTATATTTAACAATACATTTAAAAAATCATGTAAACAAGTATTGAACAAATTATTTACCTCTTTGGTAAAATTGCAAGGCAAAGTACAAATGTTTGGCTAATTGACAATGTAGATGTGTGAGTCAAACATATCGGCTTCTTCGCAATAGTAGTCTTCTTGCATTCATAGTGCTCTTGAATGGCCTTGGCTACTTGCTTGGTAGTTGCGTATTGACATACATGAATGGAGTTCTTCACTCTACCAAGAAAATGATCCTAATGCAAGATGCACCACTAGACTTCAAGATATGGCAAAAATTGTACTCCCAATGCATATATCCCATCTAAAAACTAAAAATCGTTTGGTAAATTTCCACTCTATTGCCAATGACCTTTTCTTGCAAATAGAACCTAACTTTGCATTAGGAAGGTAAGAGGAAAAAGCATTGGTTGTCTTTGAAAGTTAAGGAATTGGTATCCTCATATTGTTGGATACTATAATGAATATGGACATAGCAAGTAAGTGATCAATGATCAATCACTCTTCCATAATCTTACCAACTATAGCTTACAACAAATGCTCACAATAAAACAAAACAAAGAAACAAGCAATACATTTAATCCATGGAATAAACAAACCAACTGACAACTATTCAATCATTTAATCCTTCAACATACAAGTGTAATTAAGAATTAAAAACACGTACGCACATGCAAATACTATTGCTATGTCATTTAAATGACAATTGTATGCCATTCACAAAATTTAGTCATCTTAACGATAAACTTTTATCTATCCTTAATTCATGTGATATGAAAGATTTGTGAAAAAGATAACTAAATATGCAATAAGGATAAAAACATTGATTATACTTTTAAGAACATGCATAGACACAAGTAACCTACAACATTACAAAAAGTGTATGTAATTATATATAATTATAGTATTGTAGTTATGTAATATAATGAATAATTTATGTATATATTGTTATTGATAAATAATTCGTATAAAATTTATTAACTATTAAAATAATTATTAATTATATAAATCAATAACAATACTATAATATAATTTATATAATATTATAATGTGATATATTAAAAATTATAAAGTATTACAATATATTTTATATAATTATATAATAATAATAAATATATAACAATGTATGTATATTATATATACGTATGTACAATACTTATTAATTATTAACCAAATACACATTGTTGTTATGTCTATATGCTAATTATTATATGAAGTATTTATTATTAACGTGTTATTGCATATAAGCTCAAAACATAGTTTTAATGTATTTATGCACACGCGTGTACCTGTACCTGTATTTGTGCGCATATTATCTATATACACATCAAAACATAGATTTCATGTATATGTGCACATGTGCATAGGTATTTGTGTGCATATTATCTATATACACATATCAATGATTAGTAATTAATTATTTATCACACTAATATATACATTACCTTTAAATGTTAGTAATAATTATACCTATTTACAAATTATTATCTATTATATATATATGTATATGTATAACTTGTATATGTATACTTTTAACATAGTTATAATGTTAACTATTATATATAGCATAGCTATATTGTGTATGTATTACAATACTCATATATTTCATATTTATATGTATACGTATTTATAATTTAATTTTATACATGTGATATTGACATTTGTAAAGAGAAAAATGGGGGGGGGGAGGGGAGAGAATAAAAATAGAGAGAGAGAGAGAGAGAGAGAGAGAGAGAGAGAGAGAGAGAGAGAGAACCCTAGATGGGGCGTTTCTCTCGGAAAACATTGTTTTAGACAGTTTGATGTATTCAATGGAGATATTATATCAAGGCCCATGGGCACAAAACCCTGTGACATAATAATACATAATAATATTGTGTCTCGACTACCCCTGGGCTCGCATCTCGTGAGTCCTCCATCATTGAAGGTGGAGAGCAACTCTTTTCCAAGTGCATATAAAATAAAAAACAATTTCCCAGTGCCCCTTCACCCCAAGCCTTTTATAAAGATTTTGAGGGCTACATCTCCGAGGCATTGATTGAGCGAGCGGTCTTTATATGGAAGAGGGAATCGCAATGTCTGCATACATGTTTTACTTTAGATTTTAATTATACTCCATGAGTTGAGATTTCATAATGCTTTCATCACCAAAAGAAGACGTAGAGATGATTCTCTGTTTTCTTTTAATCCCCCTTCTCTCCCACGAGGAACATCATCAATCATCAATGAGCATTGAGCATCTCCATCTCTCTAAGAGGGCAGCCTGATTGATAGATAAAATTGACCAAGAGGGATTGGGGGGAGAGAAGCCCCGCCCCACCTTGGCGTCTTGTCCCGCAGCTCCCAGACGAAAAGATGGCGACAACCTTCCCCTTCTCGAGAGAGAGAGAGAGAGAGTTGGGGAGGCACCGACTGAAATTAAAGAATGGATTAATAATAATACGCGCATCTCCTTTTATCTTTTCACAAGATCTTCTACCCAAAGAGATCATCAAATCAGGGCCCCAACGTCCATTTGCCTTTCTTTAGATGCCTGTCATCTATCAGATCTTGAGGCCGAAGGATCACAATCCCCTTAACCTTCACAAGTACGTCATCATTCAATAATTTGCTGAGTTGCCATGTAGCGCGCTGCGGGACGCAACAGATGCAAGGTGCGCTCTTTCATTTCGACAAAGCACAAACACCGAAATTTAATCTGTATCCTTGTGCTTGTCACTCCGATATGGCCCATGGGACCTCGCAGATACACGTGTGTTTGTCCCTCAGTGAAAATGCGCCCATCACATTTGATTCCAAAAGCATGATGGAGAGAGAGAGAGAGAGAGATGCGGGTAATGAGAGAAGAGAGTTGTAGGTAATGATGGCCCCCATAAGCATCTAGCAAGCAGCACCATTCATGCCCTTTTCGACGGTAACTTTTCCGTAACATACAGGCATTTTATACACATAGCCCACTCTCAACGCTTTTTGCTCAGTTACAAAGGGCAAAAGTCACATCTTGGAGCAACACACAAAGGGTGACAAAAGAGAAATGTTTCGTGTTAGGACGCAATGTGTAGAGGCTTATGTGAAGGGGAGGGGGCGCTAGAATCTTGTAAAAAGCTGCTCCTATTGGGCTTTTCTTACACCGCGTGTGTGTGCGTGATTGTGTTCTTTGGATTATATCAATGTAAAGCAGGGTAACGATCCTTACAACCCTTTCATCCACATTTCTCTTTGCTCAGTGCCCCAATCATATGAACAGTGAACACACATACCCACACCCACACCCACACCCACAGAAACAAACAACAACATGAGTAGAAGCGATAAAGATAACTTGTCAAATCTGTACAAAGATTTTTCCACCTCATTTTAACCCTACACAAGGCTGCTGCAGGGGTCTCTTTAACTGCTTCCCTCATGATGTCTATCGTTACCTTCAACTCTAAGTTTTACAAGTTGCTGGCTGCCCTGCAGGATTGGATTCTCAATTAGATTCTCACCAGTCAATCAGTGCTTCACAAAACTGTTGCTCACTTACACCACACTGATGGCATTGCCGTTCGGACCCATGCTGTTGCTCGCAATGGCTGCAGTGCCCGAGTGAAATGCAGAGTGCCTTGCAGAAGGTTGTTCTAACTTGAGAGCTAGAGGGTTAGGCTCTGCTGTGATAGATGATGAAGATGAAGAGGGTGAACCTGAAGGCGGAGGAGGGGGGGGAAGAGGACGCAGCCCAATGGTCAAGCTTAGATCAGATGGTACTTCACTTGCCTCATCAATCCTCATCAGAGATGGAGGAAGACTGGCCACTGGCCTGATCAGTTTACTCCTTTCCATGTATGATGCTTGAGCCAGTGCAGGGAGGGGTATGCTGGAAAAGGGAGAAGTAAAATTGGAAGCATTCTTTTGGGACCCCATTTCCAGCCCTTGCTTCAACATTGATTGTGCGTTCTCGTGGTTTGGCAATTTGCCGTACATGAAAACCGCTACCGCATCATCTCTGACCAATAAGCTGTGTAGGGAGTTGACAGGCGGCCGTGCGAAGGACCGTGTGAAAGGTGTCATGATGTTTGCTGTGCTTAAATTGGGAGCTGCTGCCTCACAACTGTTGGAAGGAAATGGAGCACTACCCATACTGAGCTCTGAAGAAGACGCATTGAACTCCATCACTGCCTTCTGAGAGACATCCACTCCAGGGACCTTCATGTACAGGCAAACAAAAATCGTTAATACATCATATCGTGCGTGGGTATGAAGGACCTTGTCAGGGGAGGTATGTGCAGGTGTTGCAGATGCAGGAGTGTTGTGATGTCGTGCAGAAGGTATGAAGGTGCGACAATGTATTGGAATTGAGACCATGCCAGCAAATCCTATGCATATACCGTAGGTGAGGTGTAGTCTGCTGGTATGTCAAAAAGACTGGATCTTCTCTTCCGTTTGTTCAGATTGTTCTGCCGCAGGAAGTATTTCTGGGCATGACTCGCAACCTGCGTGGGTGTCCTTGTTGTGACGAAGTTCCTTGAGATTCCTCTCCAATCTCCTTTCCCTAATTTCTGCAGTCCTACAAGAAACATTTTGTGTTCCTCTTCTGTCCAAGGCACCCCTGCTCATCCACATCACGCCAGAAATCAAATGAATGAATTGAAGAGTGTCTAAGTACTGACATCATCCCCCATTTCAGTAAAACAAGTGTGTCTGAGAGAAGACCATCCACATAACACCATCATCACCCACATGCACAATCATAAATCAAACCTGAAATTTCCCCTAGTAATTCTTTGTTAGATGTTTTCACAGACAAATTAGAGTGCCATAAAGGGACAGACGTGCAGCTAACAAATGACATACATGGGAGAGGACAGAACCCTTGCATTCAGACCCCATGTCAAAACCAGCAATTTGACCTCCAATTGAGAAAACGTAAACACGACCCATTACATCACCATGATCATCATCTCACTGAGCAATTCCAATCAAGTAGCGAAAGGGCCAGGTTACCTTTCTTCCTCTCCCTCACACTGCTTGCCGCCTGCACCATGCCATCGGAGACATAGCCATCTGCGGCTGTGCCGCCTGATTCCGAGTGCTCAGGGGTGGAGGAGTGTCCGTAGGCGGGGGAGTTGTGGTAGAGGGCGAGGTTGCCCATGCTGACGCTCTTGCGCATGGAGCCGTCTGGGGTGAGGCGCACACCGAACAGCATGACGCCTCCTGTGTTGTCTGCGGGCCCTCTGCCGGGGGAGTTAGTGGAGGGGCAGACTCGAGGAGGAGCTGCAGGCTTCATGTGACCTCCTTGTTGTTGATTGACAGACGGCCTCATGCTTGCTGTGTCTTGCAAGAGAAGGCTAATAATAGGATGTGCGACAGCATCAATCAGACAGGGAAGGGGGGCAGGGGGGAGGGGAGGCCATTACATTATGAGGGACTCAAACTGGGGGGACGAAGAGAGAGAGAGAGAGAGAGCGCTGTATTGTGTACAGTGCATGTGATGATCTCTACAGATTGTGGATGTGTTGTGTGAACAGAGTGGGAAGGTGTACCTATAAAAAGTAGGATGAATTGCGGAAGGGCAAGAAAATCACCTCTCTCTCTCTCTCTCTCTCTCTCTCTCTCTCTCTCTCTGTGTCTCTCGATCCTAGAGTTTCAATTAAACGCGAAAGAAGAACAGTACTACAAAAGGGCAACGGATTCTGCTTTTGTTTGGGATTTGGCGAAGACTCTCTCTCTCTTTCTCTCTCTCTCTCTCGTGACCTGACGCCGCAACCACCACCTCTCTCTTTCGAAATTAGATAATTCCGGGAATTATCCATAGACCGCATCGCGTTTTTTTTTTAACCATCTGCCTATGTCACGCGCCGTTCCCCCCCATTTTATCCCTCTATTTTTATTCTCGTTTTGCTTTTGGATAGAAACCATTGGCAACCGCAAGTTCCCAAGAACGAGACGAGGACGACACTCCAGAACGGCTCCCCCAAGTTATAGAAAAAACCTAAATTTATACTCAGTTTCTGCCAACCCTGGCGACTGGATGTCTTCTCTTCGGGTGTGAAGCGACCCAACCCCATGAGAAGAATCTCTATCGTGGATTTGGCCTATCAGGATTTGGGCGGGACACGTGGCTTCTTGTGGGGAGATCGAACGGTCGTGCCGGGCAAGCAGAAGCCCATCCGACGGCTGTAGAAGATCAGCCTGATTTTCAAAAAAGCTGCTGTGTGGGCTGGCATGTGCACGCAACCCACGGCTAGAAAGACCCTCTCACAGTTTATTATTTCGGGGAGGAGACTCGGGAGAGAGCGGTGTGCAACGCGACACGTGGCCGAAGCAATCGCACACGTGGCAATAAACTCTGCACACCGACCGCGACCTTTTTGGTCGTGTCTGCCTTTTCTTCTCCTGGAATGGCTGACCGGACCCTCTTTTGATCTGATTTATTGTGTAAATTTATCGATAATAACAAAGACAAGATGTTAAGAATTCGAGCACAGCTCTTCTGATGCGGCATGCCCTTTCTCGCTAGTCGCCATTTCAGCCAATAATAATCTGGGGGAAGATTTCTTTTTTCAGCCCGTGGTTTTATGGTTTTTACAACAAGCGCTACGTCCGTGCAACGCATGCTGCCACGTCGTTGTTACTGGTCAACTTTACCGCCGGCTTTGACGGGATGGACGGAATGACGTGCACGACAAAAGGGGGGGGCTGCCATTGGCTCCCAATCTCTCTGGAGATCTGGATGCTTCTTCAATGTTCATCTTCCTCGTCTTTTAAGTTTCCTCCTCTCCGGACCTCTCCTCTAATTTCTGAGAAAGGGAGCTGCGTCACTGCGTGTGTGCGTGTTCCGGTTGTCGCTTGTGCTTGCGAGATGGATAGACGAATCACGATAGACTTCTTTTTTCCCAACCAGTGTGGCGGGCAATGCATCCTGGGCCACTCCTGTCCCCCCTAAAGAAGGAAGTTAAACTGCTTTTGTTTTCTGTGAGCTCGAAAATACGTTAAAATTCCAGCAGCAAAGTGGTTTTATGTCCCACATGGGGATTAAGGGATTTAATAAGAGTAGGGCCATACTACAACTTGCTAGATTTTCTTTTTCTTTTGGGCATTACGTAATAAAAGAACAGCTTCTTCTTTTTTATTTGCTACATATTGTCCAAAGAAGATTTTTTGGGAAATCTTAGAGCCTTGTCACACCCAGGGCAACTAGGTTTATGGCGTTTTTCAATGCTCCTTGGAACAACATGGTCACACCCATTTGTTTAAGATGAACTATTGGGAAGAGACAGCAAAAGATGTCTTTTCCCAAATATTTTGGATTGTTTATTTAAGAATTAGGTTTCTAGATTGATTTCTAATACAGTGTGTTGTAGCAAAGTTCTATATGCTAGTAGCAGAAGTGGTATGCATTTTTACCTTTTGGATGGTAATTTGCATGAGATACTCTGAAGACTCATCATTCATTGTGTTCGAATCTACGAATCAATTGTGGTACTAGTGTTTATTCCTTATCTTCTTAGATTTTTTGAATTCCCGTAGGATTGTGGTAGTAGCATCAATTCCTCATCTTCTTAGACTTTTTGAATTCCCACAGTATTAGTGAATTTCTTTTTCTTTGGCTCAATAAGTAGCTGTAATTTCCCAAATTAGTCTAGAGCCTAATTTAAACTTTTCACCATGAAAGTGTTGAGAGATAACAAATGATGTATGCTCCAAGAAGAGATGTCATGAATCCCATATGCATAGTGAGGATAGTGGAGAAGCTGGAAAGCTACAAAAGCATGTACTTTAATTAAAAATACTATTTGTACTTCATTATGTGTCTCTGTCATGGTCAGCTCAAGATTGTGTTTATGAGTCCAAGCCTATATCTTGGAACCTAATTCACTTGAGCAATAGTTTGTCTTCTTGTCTATGTCACTATGAGTCTTGTTACCGACTTCTGTCCTCCATAATCAGTGCTATGCTCTAGATCCATGTTTTGTCACATGGTATCAGAGCCAGTCGAGCATGGCTTAGCTTCCATCTCTGCTCTTCCAGCTTCTCATCATCTAACCCTAGCTTAGTTCAAGTGCTTGACCCCATTTCTTCACTTGAGCTTCATACTCAGTGTTTGACAGCCATAGCCACAACACATACCTCTGTTGGAGCTATTCAATCTCCTCATCTAAGCCATATCATTACAAATCCTCTTCTAGATATTTCTTCCCCTACTCAGGGCACATCACTACATCACCTTAGAGGTCGAGATTGTACGCCCCAACAGTCGGCATTACGAAAATTCAATATCGTTGTCTCTGTTGCGCCCTGTGACGATCGTATTGTCTGCATGATGTGTGGAGGCTGTGATTCGGTCTTGTAAGCACAAGCAATTGAAGCTTACTATATGGGCCATCTACCCATCAAATATTTCACCGAATGATCCACGCTACAAGCTGCATTAATCGAAAGAAAAGTCGGTTGTTTCAAACCCTAGAGGAAGCCATAGCCAAAAACTTGAAAAAGCTTGGCAACCTAGCTCTTTCTTACTTTTCCTCCTCGCTGAAGCCTATGCCACTCAAACTTACTCAGATTCCAGCAAGATTTCCTCTCCAAGCCAACAAGATGGCCTCATCAAAAATCACATCCCTACTCACAAGTGTCTCACGTGTAGAGGGATCATAGCATTTGCATGCTTTCTTCTCCTACAAATATCCAAGTAAGATACACTTATGTGCTTTAGGATCTAGCTTCTTCCTCTTCTCATCAGGGATATGCACATAGGCTATACAACCAAATACCTTCATGTGACTTACATCTAGCTTGTAGACACATAGCCTATGAAAAGGCATTAGATCATGAATACCTGCAGTGGGAGTCCTGTTAAGAATGTACATGGCTGTCATAACAGCCTCTACCCAATAATACAATGGCATACTCTTCTCATTCATCATTGCATGAGTAGCTTCCATCAATAGCCTATTCTTACGTTCAGCCACTCCATTCTGCTGTGGAGTATAGCTACATGTAAGCTTGCCTGTGTGTGTCATTTTCAGCCAAAAAAGTGTCAAAAGCATTTGACACATACTCACCACTGTTGTCTAATCTCAAGCAAGAGATATAGCAGTCAAACTCTTTCTCTACCTGCTTCTTAAATTGCTGAAAAATAGGCAGCACTTCATCTTTTGCCTTCAATATATACACCCAAGTATAGCGATTGTAATCATCAATAAATGTCACATAGTACCTGGAGCCTCCCACAGGTGCATTATGGGTTGGCCCCCAGACATCAGAGTACACTAACTACAACGGGTGTGTGCTTTGCCTTACATGCTTGACAAATGGCAACCTAGACTGTTTACCAAAATGACAAACATTGCAAACATGACCAATGTTAGAATCTGCAAACTTGGGTAAACCTTTAACAAGCTGTTTTTCTGCATCATTTGTAGCCTCTGCAAGTTAACATGCCCCACTCTCTTATGCCAAATTTCCAAATCTCTAACAATGCCAGAACCATGGGCAAACATAGCTGAATTCAGCTCTAGCAAAGTGGCATCAGGAGTAAACATCCTGCCATTCCTGTGACTATGAGCAATCAACTTGCATCCATTGCCAAATTCTTCAATAAAGCACCCATGCTTATTGAATCTAACTTGCAAGTTATGCTTGGTCATCTGGCCCACAGACAATAAGTTCTTCATAATCGATGGGACATGCAGTACATCATGTAAGTGCGTCTTCCCACCATCATGAATCACAAGAGGCACTTTGCCTTTATGCTCAATGCTATGTTGCATGTCATCACCTATGCATACATAGCCATTTCTCTTAGTCACCATGTCAGTGAACCAATCACCATGAGGGGTCATGTGATCTTATGCCCCTAAATCAATTTACCATACGGCATCATCAGTGGATTTTTCAGTAGCCCTGTCGACAGTCTATCTCCTAAAGTATCATTTTCCTGACTGGACGAAGCAAAGAGTCCATGCTGTTTGCCATTCTAATTTCCCTGCTTTTTCTAGCAGTCCTTTGCAATATGACCATACTTTCCGCAGTAATGACAATCCCTATCCTTATTCGGATAGTCAACCCAAGAGCCTCTACCACGAGAGCTAGATCTCCCCCTACCTCTGAAGTTTCCACCTCCTCTTGCATTTGATCCCTATTGATTATTATTGCCATAGGATGCATTTTGCTGGCCTCCTCTTCCAGAACCATAGCCTCTACCACGGCTGCCACGATCACATTGATTGGAATAAAAGACTGCATCCTTGCTTTTTATACTACTAGAGCCTGTACCCAAGCCAAGTTTAACCTCCTCATGGATAAGCAATGCAACCAGCTCGTTGAAATCTGGCATTTCAACTCACATAGACATAGAAGTATCAAAAGACTTATACTCTAGACCTAAGCCATTCAAAGTCACATCAACTATGTCTTCACCTTCAACCTGAGTACCAACAAATGCCAGCTGATCCGCAATGGTCTTGATCTCTATCATGTAGTTTTGTATGGACCTGCCCTTTCTCTCCATGTTGTTAAATTTCTGCTTTAACTGTATCATCCTAGCACTTGTAGTGGTGCCATAGTACCTGATCAAATGTCCCATGCACCCTTAGGAGAGCTGCAATTCATTATTTTCATTACCATGGCATTTGATATACATAGGGACATCCAGTGCAAAACCCTGTATGCTCTCTCTGTCCATGCTCGATGAGCTTGCAGCTAGTGTCGGATGCCTGTCACTTGTAGGTAGCTTGGGCTCAGCCTCAACTCTAGTCACTAGATCCCAGTAGCCTTTCCCTATCTCCATGTGGAACTTCCATATGGCATAATTGTTGATGTCGAGCTTTTCCCCCACAATCTGGGTAATATTGTCTATCCTCTCAGCATTTGCCATAGTGTAAATCTTAGCTGGCTACCTGTAAACCAAATCTTTCTGAGAGTTCGGTTTCAGCTTGCAACAGTTTATGTCAGTTTTCAGCACAACCTCTACTCAGACAAGTAGTGTTTCAATCCAAAAACAATGGTATGTTCACCTCCTGTCAGTTGGCAATCACTTAGGTATTGCAGCCTGCATATATAGACTGCATTCACTGCATAACCAGCATGTAATCAAGTAGACTATTCATGTACAGACAAACAGCTTGTAAGCATCAAATGACAATGACCAGTGGCTTCTCTTCCATTCAAACAATAGAGTGTATGTGCCTCAAACAGCCCCAAGACATCTCAGACAGTTGCTATTACATGCATGTGTCCATACATGTCCAACTGGGCACATTGCAGTGCATGCACATCATGTATGGAAGCCATATATCCTTCCAACTAATAAACATTGTCAATACCCTACTATAACCAATAGTATATCCGTCCAAAATTTGGGGATTTAATGCTCATAGTATCCCACAACACACCTATAGCTCCAATGGCATGACTCAAGCCTTACGGGTAGTACAAGTGAATGTCAAAACGCTTTAACCTTGAAGTGATAATTGTTATACATTCAATTTCAAATTTCAGCCTATAATTTTAAGATCTATAAATGCATTCCAAAACTTAAGTTTTAATCCCTTTTGGTCATGTCCAGGTGTACATGGGTGTTGCACAGACATTTACCAAGCATTCTTGATTATCATATGCATCATTCCAAAGGCATTTGCGGACCAAACAGTGCCATGTAGTAGTGCTAGAAACTTCCTGATAGTTTTCAGCTTGTTATTCCCTTCAAAATTTAAGCATTTGACATTGAAGCAAAAGCATGAGAGATAACACTTCTACCTTGCCAAGTATGCCTATGGTTCAAAAGAGTTCATTGTACATGTCAGATAGCTTCCAAACTTCAAGAGTATGTTTCCCTAAAAGTTTAGCAACAGGTCTGTCCTTGTTTTTAGATTTGTACATAACCATGTAGCTCAAAAATGAGCTCAAGACAAAGCATCAATACCATGGATTCTTGCATACCCCTTGACAAGTGATTCATCAAGTAGTAGAGCACTATCCACCCTTCCTATGCCTTGGGTTAGACTAGCAGAGTGTAGGTAGCAGCCATGCTCAAATACGTGATATGTCTGAAGATATCTTTACCTTAGACCTGCTGGTTGTGAAGATTAGCATCCACTTTACCATGCTCAAACAAGCTTCTCCAAGCTTTACATAGCATGCTCCTCCTTCATGAGCAATAGAGTGCACCATTGGATGACTTAAGCTATCCAATCCTTTCCATAAAAAAATAGGTGCAAAAATTCCAGCTCCACGTCTGTATTTAGTTGCTCATGATGAGCATGGATGACATCATACATAGGCTCTAATACATGTTCTTGATCCCTTAAGCAACCCCCAACAAGCTCTAACAGTTCCAGAGACTCAAATTGAAATGCATACCTTTCACATGAGATCAATGGCATCCTGCTTCTTCAAGAGACATAATTTGTTTTCAAGCTTTAGGGTTTTCTCCACCAATGCCATCCTCCAAAGAGCCCATTCATGGCTTTGATACCATGATGAAAGTGAGAGAAGGGTTGGAGTCAACAGTGCAGAGTAGAGAGCTCACACACATTTCTTCATTATCCATAACACATAACTAAAGAGAGTACTGACAATCTAAGGTCACAATAGGTCCATTCACACCAAAGATAGCTAGGCTAAACACCAACTTATTCAATGTCAGCATGTGTATAGCTGGACATACTAAGTGTCGGGTACAGTCATACCAAAGATAGAGAAGTCGAGCTTGAAGTCTAACACTTTTTATGATACAATAGTCTAGCATAGGGGCAACCTTATGGCTCTTCTACTAAATACATGAACACCCAACCTTTGAGAATATATGGTCTCTTTTGAGGCATCCCAAAAGGATTGTGTCCCTATCAACCTCATGACATATATTAATGATGACGATGCCTTTGAAAAGCGGCTCTCTAGGTACATGAAGAATCTAACATCTACCTTCTATAGGAAACTTACTATGTGAGAGGTTGGGGCACTTAAGAATGACACATTTGGCTCATCAATTTCTCTCATGGACAACCGCATTTACTCTTCTACTCAATGAGCATAACATCTCCCCACTATCTAGATCAATAAAGAGGGTCAAGTTGGCAGCTTATTAAAAGATGTTCTAGAGCCATGTATCTGGGAGAATTATAATCTACACAAGCCAAAGCTACTGAATAAAGCATAGGAAGAGGAGGTTGCAACAAAAGAGCTTGCCATAGTCTTGTTGAATGAAGCATATGTTGAGGAAGAGAATAGGGCCTCTGAGAGATCCTCCCTACAAAGAGTGCCCATAGTCTACTCCACATCTCAAGTTAAAGTGGATAAGGGCGTGGATGTAGACTTGAGGGTGTGTAGCTTAGCTAAAAAAAATTGGTCCTTACAAATTGTATTTCTCCATGATGTGGAGAAGATGTTTGATATATGGGAGGACAAGGAACTGCCCATGTTGGCAATAGTATATGAGTTTCATTTGGATACCATGCCAATATTGTCTATTTTCACCTCATTCTCCAAGGTTGAAGAGATTGATGGTGTAATTGATGCCCTAGTGGGGATGCAATTGACACATTTGAGAAAAGTGCAATTGGGATAGAAGAATTCAAGGCACTTGTATTAATATGGATGAGATGATACACCCCACCCTTGCATCTCAGATATCAAACACAAACACAATAAATGAGTTGAAATCGAATGTGGATCGTATCAAAGAGGTTGAGGTTGAGGTTGATGAGGCATAATAGGTAAATTTAATTACTCATATGTTTATCTTGTATATTTTAATGAAATTTTACTAATAATTTTCTTATAGTTGCAGGTTGTGCTAGATGTGTATGAGTTTGCTATTAGCTAGGGGGATCCAGAAACATTTGAAAGAGATGATGCCTTTGCTATAGGGGATGGATCCCCCCTCGATACATTATTGTAATCCACACTAATTTCACCCCCACCACTCGTACCCAACTTGCATTCTAAAAGCACACTTGAGGGTGCTATGAGTCTTGAGTATCACCATGAATGCCAAGAAGATTATCCTTGTTGAGAATGAGTTGGTTTTTTGGCACACACCTACATGGGAGAATTATGAGCTTGGTGGCTTTGGGAAGTGCTTTTGATGCTCCAAAAGTGGAGATGGTGATGAATGCGGTGCAATGGAGATTGTTGGTAGCAAAGAGATGCTATACAAGCAATTGAAGCCAAAAAGAAGTTGCCTCTTCGGAGCAAATGATTGCCTTTTTACAGGTTATAGCATATCTCTACACTAGTGCCTAGCTAAAAAGTTGTCTAATATGAATGGAAAAATAATATTGATGTACTTTTCTCTTTCTATATGACTTGTATTTGTAAATACGATATCTCAATTCAACTTGTATATACAACTACAAATACATGGTATTATCCATTGATGGTAGTCATGGATGTTTCTATTTGACTCATTTAGGAAACTACAAGTATGTGATGTTATCCATTGATGCTAGTCTTGGATGTCCATACAATCTAAATACTATTTGAGCTTAGGACAATGAATACACTTCACTAAAAATTTACCCTATATGTTGATGTTTTGCCACACTAGAATGGCATTATGGATCCTAGAGAGTCCTCTTTGTCTATTGTTTATGTTACCTAGAATATAATTTCAAAAAAGGATAATATGATACATGAACTAGCGAGATGGCACTTCCATTCAGGCATTTCATGCACAATAGCATCCTTTTTTGAAATTTTCCTATTGAAAACATAGCCGATGCATATAGAGACATGTTTACACTATTGGCATACTAAAACAAGTGTTTTTTGAAATTCTACTCTAGAAAACATAGCTAGTACGTATAGAGACCTATTAGTACTATTGACATGCTAAAAAAAACATTTTAATTAAAACCTATAGTTATTAATGAAAATATAACATATCATAGTGATCATTGTGGAAATTTTATGAAAGCATTTAGAAAATGCAATTCACATAGGTAGAAAACATATGAATCATTAAGAACTCTCCAAAAATAATCTAAAATTGGATGAATAGATATACACAATTTGATTCATTGATACACAAAAAGGGATTATAAACCAAATTAATTACATTGATACATAATAATAAAATATATTGCTATAAAGTATTCTCCTACCTAGTTGTATATCTTTATGTATGATTGTTATGATGTTTGTACCACCAAGTCTACACTTTACACTTGCTTCCCATCTCCATAGCTCCACAAGATCTCTTTGAATTTTTGAGCAAATGGTGTATCATAGGGAAATAGCTATTTGCTCTTTTGACACTTCCTGATCCCTCTTAGGTCCTTGAAGTGGTAGTTGCTTCTTCATATCCATCACCTTAGCATTTATGTTGTAGGATGATGTTTTCTTTAGGCCCCTTGGTGAGACTATGTTACTCATGTGCAACCAGTGGAGTGAGTGCATGTGAGAGTGTTAAGTGAGCAATGATAAAAGACAAGCCTCTCTCAGAATCTGATAATGAGATGTTAAGGAGTGTCGGTTTAAGGAATTGACTTTGTTAATGTTCTACTCTCAATGAAATAAATTAATTATTTCACAAACATGACATGACCAATACACGAACCCAAACAATCAACAATGCCTCTTGTAGCCACCAATATTCTAAAATCAAACATGAAGTAGAGCAATTGACAAACACCAAAACCAAATATTTGAGTCCGAAACAAAACACAAAAATCTAGTACCTCTTTGATGTTTGATACACAATACTTCCACTCTGCAGCATCCAAACTTTCTCAAGGTTCTCGTCCAACACTCACCAAAAACCATACTCTTATATGGGACCCTTCTCTCCCTCACACAAGAGAATAAATTGAATTTCTTTTTACTTTGAAAGCTTTTAATAAAGCTTAAAAAACTTTATCATTGTGAATGAAGAGCCTTTCAATAGTTTTAGCTTTTTATAAGCTTTCGAAAATAATGTTTCTTCTTTCCCCTTCGTTTCTTCTTTTTCCTTCATTTCTCACTTCATTGAACATTTTCACTTTAATGCCCAAAAAACATAGCTTTGAGACAAGGATGGAAATTTTGATGTGGCTATTAGCTATATTATCTCCAATAACTCTTTGATTGTTATCTAGGTTATTGCGCAATTTCTCTCGCTCTCTAGGATCTTTGTTATTGCGCCATTTCTCTTGCTCTCTAGGATCTTTGTATTTACCTTCCTTATTTTGGAAGTTATGCCTGAGTCATCATACCTTGCCTCCTCATCATTTTGAGACCATTGCTTTCTTGAGAATCCATTAGTCCTTCTAATGAGGGAACTCTTCTTTGTTGGTAATCACCATGTCATCATTGTAAAATATTATCACCTTCCTCAAAACTACATACGTCAACCTGCAACTTAACAAATCTGTCCCTTGGACCAATATGGTTTGAGGAGTGTCTCCTATTGGTGGGTTTATTTTGCTAATTATGTATGAGCATATTCTTTTCTTTCTTACCAACAATAGGTCACATACCAAGTGCATGTGGTGCTCTTTCTGTGTAGTGTGCAAAATCAGGCTTTCAATTTTTTTAAGTGTACTTCAAGTGTCAAAAACATTGTGGGATGCAAATGCAAGATGACAGATGCAACCCTCACACTCTCTTCTACGTTCTTGGCCAATTATGGCTCTAGGCTCAAATTACTAGTCACTGTCAATGGTCTCTAGGGCCTCTACCACATCTTTCAGCTTGGTTGATTTATAATCGAAGTCGACAGGTCGATTTGTCACTCTAAGCATGGTGGAAAACTAGCGAGTCAGCTAGCGCTGCTTCTAGGTTTGTTGGTCCCATTGCATGCAGAGTCAGGATACTCCATGAGCTGATACGTTTGGAGGGCTACCGTAAGGTTTCCCTATTACGAAAGGTTCTACTTTTCCCGGGATGCACTAGATCTATCAATTTTTATTCTCAGCTTTTGGTTTGATTTGATAGGGTCTGATTCTCTGCATTGGACCTTCAAGCGTGGGTGGTCTGGTTTTTGTTTATCCAATTTTGATGTGTTTGATTTCCAGGCGGTCCAATTTAGAAGCTCCAAGGGTTCAATGGCCTATAGTTCAAATTGGATGAGCTATGCATCCAATTGGATGGGTCACAAGTATTCTGAATCTGATTCTCGACGATCGGATGGTTCAAAGTGTCCGATTGTCAAGAATCGGACCATCTGATTATCCAGAATCGAACGTTCGAGTCTGATTCCCAAAATTAGACTGTGTCGACTTGGTACGATTCTGATAACACAACAACAACAAAGGTAAAAATTCAATTCAGGGTGACGATTTATGGCACATTAGGTCACATAAACTTCTAGAATGCAAGCACGGACAAGGGACAAGGTTCATATATACTTGGAATGGTTAGAAAACTCTCACACAAGCCGATTCGTTCGCCGCAAGCCCTAGGTATCTCTATTCTCTCTCAAGCTCTCTCTCTCTCTCTCTCTCTCTCTGTTGAAGCTAAAAATGAGCCTTCAAGCCCTCTTCCTTGGGTCTTAGACCTTCGTTGCAATGCTTGAGTGTCATCCCATTAGTGCTCGTGTCTTGTCAATGGATTTCAACCCCATTTTTCCCTTATTTTTGCCTTGTTTTGGGCATGTTTACAACAGCAACCCTAAAGCAATTCGCTTCAATCTCTCGATCCTACTATACTCTAAACGCAGCAAAAATCAAAACTCAAGTGCTGAAATGATTTATCCTACTTGCCTAATCATAAAATCCCAAAATACTTACTTGCATTGAAGATTAAACTCTGGAATCTCCTACCTATATCAAGCATCGATTGTTTGGGGATGAAACCCTACTTCGACACTCGATTTGAAGTGCGCAAGTGCTCAAGCTTAGAACCAAAATGTAGTGAGAGCTCACACTCAACCACCAAGACCCATGGACCGCTTATTGCTCAAGTGTTTCAAGAGAGATCTAATGGCTATCTCTCACCTAGTCAACACATTTCTAATCCTATGGGTGTAGTGAGCTTACCTTGATGTCTGAATGAGTAGCCTCCTCCCTCGAGTACTCCGGTTGCTCCACGATTCTAGATGCAAGATCAAGTAACCTCAAGCCTCCTCCTTCAACCTCCATCCTCCATAGCTGCACATGAGAGAAGAGAAGAGAAGAGAAGAAAAGATAAGAGAAGAAAAGAAAAGAAAAGAAAAGAAGGGAGGAGAATACGGAGAGCTTCTCCACCCCGCTCCCTCACCCTGACACGCTCACTCCCTCACACTCACACTCACACTCACACTCTCACACTCCCTCTCTCAACACTCTCACACTCCCTCTCTCAACACAAGCACACACAAGCAAGAAGGAGAGAAGAAGAGAAGAAGAAGAACCCACTTTAGCCACACACGAAAGAATGAGCTTCTCATTCAATTTTTGAGTTTATATACAAACCCTAAATCCCTTGGGCACCCATCTCCATTTTACATGACTAGGCATCTTGCCAAGGGCATCTTCTTTTCCTATTCCCTTCTAGTTGCCTTATCCCTTCACCTATGCCCATCTAGATTTTACAATTTACACAGGAGAGATCATGGTGCTCTTTTACAAGATTTTAGTAGCACCATCGCATTTTAAGATGTGCCTTTGCCTTCGACTTGACCTTTTGTACTTTTGGCCTTTCCTCTCTTATTCGTTCACAGGGCTGTCTTTTTTTGTATTATTCCATATTTTTGAATTTTCTTTTTCCTGTCTCACATCAGGGTTAACATTATCCTCACATCGAGGTTAACACTTGATGATCTATAAAGAAGGTGAAGGGAGTCACTAGAAGATAGTGTCTGAACTTCTTTATGATGAATACCATAGTTAGCCTCTCCCTCTCAATTATGGAGTAGTTCATTTTTGTCTTAGTGAGTTGTTTGCTAGCAAAGCTCACTGGATAGTTGAGGTTATGTTCATCAAGTTGGCACATCATTGTTCCCACGGTAAATTTTGATGCATCGATGCGCATGTGAAAGGTAATGGACCAATCTGGGGCTTTTAAGATAGGAGCTAAAGTTAGAGCTTGTTTAAGTCTTTCATAGGCCTATTGACATTCTTGGGTCCACTTGAATAGTATTAGTAGCTTGTATAAGGGTCTAGCAATTAATGTGTAATTCAATACAAACCACCGATACTATCTTGTGTGGCCTAAGAAACATTGAACTTCCTTAAAGTTGGTCAAAAGGGGGAATGTCTATAATCACCTTGACTTTAAGAAAAGTCCATGGCTATCCCATTCCTTGACACAACGTGACCTAAGATGCAATCATGCTTCACCCAAAACTGACATTTTAAGGGGTTTAGTAAGAGAATGTATTGCTGACACCGTTGTCGGAGGGGTTTTTTTTGAAAGGTCGAATCCACCGGGGATCAGAAGTAGAAGGAAGTAGAGATAGGAGATGGAAGAGAATATAGAGAATACCTAAGTGGTAAACATGACAAAAACAAATCACAATGAATTGAATCAATATGTATTGAAAGAACCTAGAATCTTTGCACTACTCAGAAGCAATCTCCAAGCATTAGTTCTCCTAGAGCTCCTTCGTAGACCAAAAACGTGGATCAAAAAAATCAGCTCTTTCTCTACTACCCGGAACCCGAATCTGATGGCTCTGTTGGCTCCAAAAGGGGGGTAAAACTGCAGTACACCTGCTCACGGATCTCCCAAATCACTCTTTCTTTCAGTTCAATCTGCAGTTTTCAGCCTGTTTACATCGACACGCGCGATTTCGTCAATCTGTCTTTTTTATGAAAAATCTCCTAATTGGCTGAAAAAGCAACTAGCTTTTTGCATGCCATCCTAATCTAGAATCTTTTTCTAACTTTTTCAGATTTTTACAATAAATAATATAAAAAATAGAATAAAATTATCCAAAAATCTAGTATTTTTGAATAATCCATGCAACTCACATTAGTACTAATGGCTTAGATCACATTGACTCTCTAGATCAATAGAGAAGTCGGATGATGATGCATTCTATACTTTTTCACACTGTGTCCTCATAACATCACGACATCCGCCCCCTCTAAACCTACACATCCTCCCGTATGTGCCAAAATCCTAGTTGTCACCAGATTCCGAGTCCTCCTCATCCTCTGCAACCATATCCTTTGCTTCTTCATCTTCCATATCCTCCTGGCTAGCCCCTATATCATGGCCACTATTTTCTTCCAATTTTGGCAACTCATAGGTAGTAGATTCCTGCCTTTTGAATAATTTGATTCTTTTCCCTGCTACCGGAAGTTTTATGGTTATCCCATCTAGCTCATTTAATTAGTAGCATTATCAAACACTTGTCTTACCACATAGGGTCCAAACCATCTTTTGAAAACTTTACGCATGGCACTATGCTGGTTATCTAAACTGCTATCATAAACCAATACCCAATCCCCATCTTGTATGGTTCTTGGCCTTACTTTATGTCTTTTGTCAAACCGTTTCTTGTTCTGTATCCTTGCTGCCCTTAACTTTGTAGTTGCTGCCTCTATGTCTTCTGACTTTCTTTCCAACTGTCTAATGCGTAAGGCCAACTCCTCTCGATTCAACTCCTCCTCCCAAGGTAACACACTCCATGTGACTGTCATCTCTTCTATCGGCATGATAGGTTTTTGACCATACATCAACTCTGCAGGTATATATCCTATAACAGTACTATGAGTTGTTCTGTCGGCCCACAAAGCATAAGGGAGTAATCGTGGCCACTCTTTTACTTTCTCTCCACATGCTTTTGCCAATGCCTTCACAAGAGGTGGATGACCTCTTTCACTTTTTCCATTTCCTTCAGGGTTATAGGCTAAAGTTAAAGCAAGCTTTATTCCCAACCATGCAAAGAAATCATGAGCTTCATCTGCATCGAGCTCACCCCTATCTCCTATAAGTTTTCCCACACAGCCATATCGACAAAAGATCTCTTCTAAGAGAAAAGTACATACGGCATTTGTTGTCTTAGTATGTAGAGTTCTCCCTTCCACTTGATTAGTCAAGTCTTCACGCGAGCAAGCACAAGATACCTCATTTGCCAAAGACATGTAGGCATTGTGACCAAATCCACCACCCACTTAAAATGAAGAGACAATGGATATGTGGGTTGCAATCCATCTCGATGTCTCACAGTTGAATACATTTGACATGTCATACATGTTTCCACAAAGTGAGCAACATCCTTATACATTCCCTGCCACCAATATCTTTATTTGATTTTTGTAAAAGTACCCCAAACACCTCTATGACCAGCCCACAAGCTTTTATGAAATTCTTGCATTACTTTTACTTGTGAAGCTCTATCACCCAAAACTCGCAATGGCGTACCCTATTTCTTTTTAGCATGTTTCCATAAGTATCCATCTTTTAAGAAAAATCCATAGGCTTTCCTCTTGATCTTCTTAAACTCCTCATCTGACCATTCATCTCTCTTTGTTAATATACTGAGATATTGACCAATTCTCAGCCACTCTCCTGCATATTTGTCTTCCAGAAACACTTCTACACAAGATGCAAAACATCTAAAGTGTATTCTCTTTGTTGTCCAAGCTTCTGTTAATGCTGTAGCAAGACCTTGCATTGCTAAAATCACTCTTGCAACATCATTTTCAACCATAAGAAATTCATCTTCTTCCTCCTCATTCATCATCCCATCTTCATTCTCATAGAGTGCTCGAGATAACATGTCTGCCACCACTGGGTTATCTCTTTCTGCAATATGCTGAAATTCAAGGTTCAAAGATTTGATGTATGCAATCCACCGGAGCATAGCAATGCCCGGGGTAGCGCAACTAGTAATCACACCCAATGTCGGCAAACAATCAGTCTCAATGACTACATGAGCTAAAATACTCCTTATCACATTTAAGGGCTGTCACAATTCCCATTAATTGTCTTTTTACTTGTGGATATTTTCTTTATCGTTGAGTCAATACTTTTGCACCAAAGCGTATTGCATACCTTTCTCATTCCTCATCATCTTGCCCAATTGCCCATCCAATCCCGATTGGGCTTGTATCAACAGTAATAATGATAGGCTTTCCATGTGAATAGTCAACCTTTCTCAACGTAGGAGCTGATTTTAAGAGTTGCTTCAATTTCTTCATTGCTTTTTGATGCTTCCTTTCCCAATGAAATTTTTGACCTTTCCTTAGAAGTTGATAAAGAGCATTGGCTACATGTGTAAAGTGAGGAATTCATATCAAATAGAACACACATGCACCCAAGAAGCTACGCACCTCTGATACATTCGTGCATACATCTCGCATTCTATCAATCCCATCTATTTTTGCTGGTGATGGCCTTCATCCATAAGGCCCACACATATGCCCAACAATCAAAACCTCTTCAATTCCAAAGACAAACTTTTGTCTAAAAAGAGTTAAATGCACCTCTTCTAGACATGTCAAAATCCTCTCGCAATCCACAATATGATCTGCAACAAACTATCTGCATCCATGAGCATCCATCTCTTTATTCTTTTCATCCACTGCACACCCTTTGATTGGAACATCATCCAAGAAGGGCATAGTCAATTGTGCTGTAAAATCCCTGAGTACCCTATTCATAGCATTTGTCATGTGTGCCATTGAGTTTGTTGCACCCTGTGGGAGAGTACACATCCATACTAACCCCAAAGGAGTCTTCATGGTTGTGATATCCCTACTTTCAATTGCAAGCTGAAACTGATCATACCCCGAGTAAAGATCACCCAAAGAATAGATCGCTCTCTGCCTGCAAAAGCCTCTGTAAATTCATCAACCATAGGACCTGCACCCACATTTCTTATGGTCACTTTATTGACCGGTTGCATGTCTTGAATAAATCTCAAAGCCCCATTCTTTTTGGGCATAGTAAACCAACGATTTGAGTACGGGGTTGAAGAAGGCCCCAAGATCTTCATGCGAATCTTTTCATTTAGTAAATCCATCAACTTTGGCAAGTAAGCTTTAGGCACTGGAATAGGCCTCAAGTTCCATGGTACATGTGGCACAGTAAATATGACCATAGGAGAGATAACATTTGGATCCACACAACCTATTTCACTTGGTTGAAATGCAAGTGCCTTCCCATGTCTAGCCAACATCTGCATAAAACAGTTTCTCTCAGCAGGCAAAAGGAACCCTTTTGCACCATCTTTCAATTCCTGTAATGTTTCAGATGTAAACTGATGACCTATATCTTTAGGATCCTGTAAGCTTGGTTGCCTTGACACTTTTTCATACATACCCTCACTCTCTGGTGGAAGTGGAAAAGCAATTGGTTTCACCTTTTTGTCAATTGTCTTATACTTTATCTCCACAAGTGCTTCAGCCCATTGTAATCCTTCCTGCTGAGCAAACAATGCTATAACATCATACATATCCAAAGAACATGTTGACAACACTTCGTTTTCAACCTCATTTTCTACATGTATAGTTGCTGAAATTTCAGCCATAGAGTCAGTAATATTCAGCCCATAAAAGATGCCTGAAATGCCATCATTTTCAACTAACAGCCCCAATGATCTCAGTTTCTTAATAGCCTGTTTCATAGATATGCGTTCAGGCCTACACATAGCTTCCATAGGCTTAAACCAACATGAACTGTTTGCTGTAAACTGAGAATTACCAATAGTAAATACATGCTTCATTTCATCAAGAGGCGAGTACACCCTCTGAAACACACTATTGTAGCACTGCATTACAGCAGTGCTTAATGAAAATCTAGGTCTTTGAATTCCCTTGCATTTGGAACCAAAGGAGACTCTTGAAGCGTATCACGATTTCTAGGATGATTAACACAAACAATAAGAAATTGGACTGCTTTCCTCCCATCTTTGCTTCCGACTCTTGCATAAGTAGAACCATCATCAAATACCTTTGTTTCCATACACACTCCTGTAATATAGGGCTGCCCCAAAATCACTGCATATGAGGAATTATCTTGCACAAAGAAGTGTTGCTCTTCTTGTACATCACCAATTGTCACTTTTACATTAGGACATGTAGCATAGAGCTCCCCTGAAGAATTATTTGCATCCCTCATACGCCAACCATGATCAGTGTCCACAGGCCATGCACCATTTTCATACAATCCCCGCTCAATGACATTTATCTCAGACCCATGGTCAAGTAAAGCAACACAAGGAGTTTCAAGTTCCCCTATTTTCACTACCGTTTCAGTGGTAGCTCTAGCTCAATGATTTCTTGTGTAGTGACTGCAAGGAATAAATCCTAGAGTCTATTCTCCATATTGTTGCATTTGCCTTACTCCACCATGCATATTGCTATAAGACAATGCATTTTTAGCCACTTTCTTCTCTTTTCCACATGATGTCCACTAATTAGTAGCATTCTGCATAGATAATCCAGTACTTACTTCATGCTCATATTCAACCCGAATACCCAACAATCCAGTTTCCTCTTCAAATTGCAGCAATGCACTAGTGGTATCACCAAGAAACTGACACTTTCTTTTAATTATGTCAATGATCTCATCATGAAATTTCTCGCTTGGCAATGCCAAGCACCTCTTCCAAGGTAAATTCCACCTGAGTGTTTAAGATCTGTTCTTCAAGAACCTTCTTAAGATCTGTAGCTGTCTCAATGTCAGATTGCAACTTATATCTTGGCTGCTTGCCCTTCTTTTTTGTTATCTTGTTTTTGCTTCTGACTGACCTCTTCCATAACATGCTCGGGAGGTGGCTGATTTGTAGCTTTAGGCTGATCCACACTTCTTCTTGTCACTCTTTTAGATGTCCATGCAATATCTTCATCTCTTTTGTATTTTTCTTCCACAAGTACATCCATGTTTTGTACCTTTGCTAAATAAGCATACACTGAATATGCATCTATTGGTGATTCCCAACTAGTTATGCCACGAATGTCTTGCCCTGCATGAGACATTTCACTATCAATGACCTTTCTCTTTTCAACTGCATGTAAAGCATGTGTCCATATTTTAACCTTTGGACCAACCATCACTTGGCCATGTATTCTATCCAACTATAGACCAAAAGTAGAAGCATGTACCGCCGCATAAGCATTTCAGATAGCCAAGTCTTCCAACAACTTCTGCATACCTCCCTTTCCAAAATTTAACCTTTGGACCAACCATCACTTGGCCATATTTTAACCTTTGGACCAACCATCACTTGGCCATGTATTCTATCCAACTATAGACCAAAAGTAGAAGCATGTACCGCCGCATAAGCATTTCAGACAACCAAGTCTTCCAACAACTTCTGCATACCTCCCTTTCCAAAATTTAAAGCAAGAGGCAATCCCGTTTCTTGTGCATGGATCTTTCCATCTTTCCAAAAGATAAGCTATTGTGCCAAGGCCTCTTGATAGGCAGTAGCATAATCCTTTCCCTCATGTTGCAAACTATCACACCACATACATCTTTTTCCAGGCTTAGGGGCTGCTGCCCGTCCGCTTTCCTCTTGTCATTTTTCATCCAATTTTGCAACCTTCAATTGAAGATCCCGCATCCCTTTGACCAATTCATCTAAGGCATCTTCCCTAACAGAGGGAACAATAGGAGGTATAACCATAGGGTTAGCCATAGAAGCGGGTGGCTTACTGGATACTTCAACTGTCTTACCCGTAATAGTGGGCAAGCTAGAGACATGCAATCTTTCTCTTCTTCTATGCTTCTTCACAAGCGCAGTAATAGCTTCCTTGACATGTCTCCACTCTTTTTTCAAACTTGTCTCTGTAGTCTGATCCTCCCACAAATCATCAAGCTTCTCTTGAAGCTCATGATCAGCTGCCTGTAGAAACAATTCAATTTTTTGACTTGCAAGAGCTTGTTGTTCTGCAAGATCCAATTGCTCAAATTTACTTTCGAATTCTCTTAACAATTTTGTAGCCACAAGACCCTTATTGTGTTGTATAACCCACTCTTGAAAAGTCTTGCGCATAATCAAACTGGTGTCCTCAATGTAAAATTCTTCCCTGAGTGTCTTCTTGAAGGCTACCCAATCAGCATCCTGCAAGTATAATTCAGTAATCCGTGCTTTCAGTTCATGAACAGTAACATGTACAAAATTCCGGCTTCATGCAGATTGAAACACTCCAAAGAATTCCATCTTCTAAGCATAGGTATGTGTTGAGAAATAGACAAATGATGTATTCTCCAAGAAGAGCTATCCTGAATCCCATATGCACAGTGAGGATAGTGGAGAAGTTGGAAAGCTATAAAAGCATGTACTTGGTTCACCTTTTTAATATGAATGCTATTGTACTTTGTACTTAGAGTCTGTAACTCTATCCACTCAAGATTGTGTTTATGAGTCCAAGCTAATCTATCTTGGAACCTAATTCACTTGAGTAAAATTTTGTATCTAATCATCAGTCTTCTTCATGTCTCTTGCTTATGAGTTCAAGCCTCCATAGCTAAACTGGGTTCAAGATCCATGTTTGTTAACATGGTATCAGAGCCATGGGGTGCTCAATTTAGCCCTTTCTCCTACTTCTCCAGCTTATCATAGCTCAACTCTAGCTCAGGACAACTGGTTGAGTTCATCTCCTACTTTATTTTCACACACTTCTTCTTGGCCACCATGCCAGATTGTACCTATCTTCAGTGGAGTTCTCAGATCTCATCATACAGACAATTTCAGCTTAAGGTGTCTACTGAGAAGTTCTTCCTCTGCTCCCAACGTAGCTCCTTATCACATCAGAGTGCGACATTATCCATCGCAAGCCCAGCATTACAAAAATTGGCCATCGCTGTCTCTGATGCGCCCTGTGGCAGTCGTACAGTCTGCGCGATGTCTGGAGGCTGCGATTCGCTCTGCTTGTATGGGGCATTTAAAGCCTATAATATAGGCTATCCCCCATCCAATTCTTGGCTCGAATGGTTGCGCCAAGCTCCTGCTACAACAAAAAAACCAGGGCTGTGTGAAACCCTAAACAGTGGAAGCCATAGCCAGGAACTTAGAAAGCTTGGTAACCTTGTCTTTTCTTATTGGCATCATCAATAGTGACCTTGATCACTCTGAAATTATCTCTGAAGCCTACTACAGATCTAGAAGGATCCAGGGAAGTTCAAAGATTACCTAGCAACATCGAGCCAAATATCAAGATCTTCAAAGATATAGTATCTATTGATACTCAAATAGTGCTTCTTGGCACTTGAATATTTCAGTTACTCAAGAGTAACTCATCTTTCGATTCCAATTTCGAAGAACATTCTCAAGTTATGTAATGTTTTTAAAATTATCAAATCACTTGTAAATCTCAATCTTCTTGTAAAGGAATAGACACTGCCCGAGAGTTCTCGTGGTAAGACCTCCTACTAAGATGACTGAAGTAGAACATATAGCAAAGTTTAATGGTGAAGGCTTCCATGCCTGGAAGGAGAAGACCATGTACCATCTTATGCAAAAAGACTTGTGGGACTTGTTTGAAGATGATGCAGATAACAAGAAGGAAGATGATCGTTGAAGAAGACTAGTTCAAATCTAAAGAATGGAAGAAGATGAATAATAAGACACTAGGCATCATTGCCTGAGGACTAAGTGATGATGTGCTACATCATATATCTGGCATTAGAAATGCTAGAACTACCTGGGAGGAACTTGATAGAATGTTTGGTACCCAAGCAAAGAATTCAAAGGTAAAACTTCTCATGCAGTTTTATAAACTAGATATCAAAGACAGTGCTTCTATGACCATACACATTAATAAGTTTAAGAGTTTAAAAACTCAACTTGCAACTCTTAAAAAGAATATTGATGAAGATAAAGCAATAGCCATACTGCTTGCAAGTGTAAACAAGGATCCATATGAAAATCTTGTGTCTACTCTAAGTAATGTTCCAAGTCTCTCACTCAAAGATATTGAGCATTCACTGCTTGATGGAGAAAGTAAAGATATAAAAGAAACCAGCTCAAGAGAAAACCTCTTATACACTGGAGGAGCTACTGGACCCAAGGGAAGAGGTCGAGGATTCAACACCGACAACATGAATCGGATGACATGTCATTATTGTGGTAAAACTGGCCATATTGCCAGTGAATGTTTCCACAAGAAAAGAGTCCAACAAGTGCAAAGTGATCATCAGCAAAGTCAATTCATGAATGAAGAAGAAGACAAAGATGCTTCTACTACCATCAACAACTTTGACATATTGTTTTAAGGAATATGTTTCCCTTAGTGGATTTGTTTTGTAAAACCCTTGCCAAGATGTAAAGTCTCAAGCTTTAACTTGACTAGGCTGCCTATGAGCTACTCTTCCAGGCCATGTTATCATGTAGGGGGGAAAAATCCAGCAAGTGTAGGGACTCATCATTTGAGGGGGGGTGTTGAGAAATAGACAAATGATGTATGCTCCAAGAAGAGCTATCCTGAATCCCATATGCACAGTGAGGATAGTGGAGAAGTTGGAAAGCTATAAAAGCATGTACTTGATTCACCTTTTTAATATGAATGCTATTGTACTTTGTACTTAGAGTTTGTAACTCTATCCACTTAAGATTGTGTTTATGAGTCCAAGCTAATCTATCTTGGAACCTAATTCACTTGAGTAAAAGTTTGTATCTAATCATGAGTCTTCTTCATGTCTCTTGCTTACGAGTTCAAGCCTCCATAGCTAAACTGGGTTCAAGATCCATGTTTGTTAATAGTATGTACATATGCAGATACATTCTTGCCATTGAATTAACTTCACCTCATGCTCAACTGTTTGCAAAGCATTCATCACAACACTTTCTGTTTGAGCTGAAGCTTGTATCACCTGTTGTTGTTGCTGTACATGCATAAGCATATTCATATTTTGCACCAATTGTTGCAAAACATCACTGGAGATTGTATTCGAAGGTTCTCACATATTATCTTTCCTTCTTCTGTGAGACGACCTTTCACGTCAGGTTCACCAATGTCGAAGGGTTTTTTGTCAAAAGGTTGAATCCACTTGGGATGAGAAGTAGAAGGAAGTAGAGATAGGAGATGGAAGAGAATATAGAGAATACCCAAGTGGTAAACACGACAAAAACAAATCACAATGAATTGAATCAATATGTATTGAAAGAACCTGGAATCTTTACACTACTTAGAAGCAATCTCCAAGCATTAGTTCTCCTGGAGCTCCTTTGTAGACCAAAAACGTGGATCAGAAAAATCAGCTCTTTCTCTATTGCTCAGAACCTGAATCTAATGGCTCTGTTGGCTCCGAAAGGGGGGGTAAAACTCCAGGATACCTACTCATGGATCTCCCAGATCACTCCTTCTTCTTCTTTCAGTTCAATCTACAGTTTTCAACCTGTTTACAGCGATCGCGACACGTGCGATTTCGTCAATCTGTCTTTTTTATGAAAAATCTCCTAATTGGCTGAAAAAACAACTAGCTTTTTGCATGCCATCCTAATCTAGAAGCTTTTTTTAACTTTTTCAAATTTTTACAATAAATAATATAAAAAATAGAATAAAATTATCCAAAAATCTAGTATTTTTGGATAATCCATGCAACTCACACTAGTACTAATGGCTTAGATCACATTGACTCTCTAGATCAATAGAGAAGTCGGATGATGATGCATTCCATACTTTTTCACACTGTGTCCTTATAACATCACGACACCGTTCAAAGACTATTTGCAATTTTTTCAAGTGCTCTTCCTAGTTGGTGTGGACACATAGGTCATCGACAAAGACTTCCAACAATTTCCTGAGCATGTTCCTGAAAAGAGGTGTTGGAAGGTATCATGAGTATTAGTTAGTCCAAATGGCATGACTATATAGGCAAACATCCCCCATTCAGTGGCAAATGCCTTCTTATGTTTGTCATCCAGATGGACTTACACTTGGTTCTAGCCTGAGAAGCCATCCAAAAAACTATAGGCTTCCTTTTCTACCACTCTCTCTAGCACATGCTCCATGTATGGTAGCAGGTAATTGTCTCTCTTAATAGCTATGTTGATCTTCTTATAATTTACACACACTCGAATCTTTGCATTCTTATTCATGACTATGACTATGGGTAACACCCAATCCATATGGTCTATCTTATATATGAATCATGCCTTCAATAGCTTATCAATCTCCTCTTTTACAACATGTGTATGCTTAGGATTCATTGCATATGGTCATTTCTTGATTGATTCTGCATCGGGGGTCGTAGGGATGTCGTGAGTTACAATACTTGGATCTATTCCCTTCATCTCATCTAAGGACCATGCAAACACATCGTCAAATTCCCTTAGGAGATTCATGAGATCATGCTTCTCCTTCTCTTAGGTTTGTACACAGGTCAAGGCTTGTCCATCCCTCTTGCCAGATTAACCTCCCTAACCTTGGCTGGTCCTTCGATGGGTTCACTAGCTTGGCCTTCCTATTTGGCTCCTACCATTACTATTATATCACTCTTTTTGTACTTCATGAAGTGCTTGGGCATGTCCTAAGGTTTCTTCTGCCATTTAGATTTTGAATACTTTGATTGTTTCCTTTTCTCATTCCTTAGCCTTCTGCACACCTTGGGTGGACTGGAAGGTCCCCCTTGGTGTGTCGATTCGTTCCCTGGTGGTTGAGGTGTCTCGGAACCACTATCAGAGCTCACCTTTGACTTAGAATTATACTCGTCATCCCCTAGAAGAAGAGGCTATCTCCTCTTGTGCTCACAACTGTGAAGCTAACTCTACTTCAAATAATGGTGTGGTGCAAAGACAAGCTAGTTCCACTTGCTCATAATCTACCACCTCGAGGTATTCTAATCAAGTTCAATTGCAATCTACCTTGGCAACTCCTTTGCTCACTTGAATCATACTGACCTCTCAAGGTTTAGTGTCTACTTTGATTTTCTCAATTACTCTTCCCTCAATGTCATATTCTATGGTTTCTACTTCTTCTTTGCTCTCCTCACTGATGGAACAACAATCTTCTTACTCAGAATCCTCATATTGGGACTGTATGTTGCTAGCAGGGTTCCTACCTATGAGCTTTGTCACACTTCTCATGAGAGTCCAGTTATATGACAAATTTAGGTCATGCACCTTAGGGCGTTTCCACTCTCTACTTTCCATAAGATCCTTAAGAGGCTTTAAATTGGCAGATGGGTTACCCCCAAGTTGACTTGACAAGTAATCGATGGAGTTCTAATTTGTTGGTTGGGAGATGATAAGTGATTAGTGTTGGTTGACCCATGGAACTCTCGACCATCATGCATAAGGATACCATGGACAAGTTCAAACTGAGGGAAATCTTAGGTTTGCTAAGCTGAGTGTGTAGCATTCCTGGATCCACCCTCATCCTCCGAGAAAGGGAGACAAATGGTTACCAATACCTGCAGCATCGAGTCTCACTCATCCTCAGGGGGGTAAGGAATGTGCCTTGTTAGAGGTCCATAATCACTTCTAAACCTCGAATTTCCCTTTAGCAGGAGGGTAGAGATGGCATCCAAGTCCACTGATGAGATTTTCAATGTGTCCATCTCTACTTGGACTGATTCTAATCTATTACCCAAGAATATCAATGCATTGCCCTAGTTCTCTTTTTGGCCTTTCTCATCTCTCTCCTAACGATGATGAAAACTTAGACACTTAATCCACCGACATCAGAACTTACATTGACCAATCAAGAGTGGATATAACACTATCACAACAGGTTGAGGAAACTATACCAGTCACATCTAAGGAGAACCATGACACAGTAGTAGCAAAGCCTCAAAAGAAACATGAAAATATCGAGGACATAAGCAATCCTAGCATTGACCAATATTACTCATCTAGGCCCAAATCCCCCAACTATGCTAAAGCCTAGGGAAACTCCCAGAACCTTGCATGAGATAGCAACCGAGCAAGCCCTCATAGAACATAGAAGTGTCACAGAGTGCTTGATCGAGTTGGATGCTGGACTCAAATTATTTGCACGTGCCTATGTCCTTGCAGACATGGAAACATTCCCTAGGGAGTATCTTGAGGAATATTTGCCATGTTCACTATCCTTGGATGAGCAATAATATCTTAAATGGGCACTATGACAAGCTCCTACATAAACACATGCAACTCATCTCTGACGAGGAAGCTGACTACTCTTAACTGTGACATTCAACAAAGTGCTTTGCCAACCAAATCTCTAAGAGATAGAGCAACTAAAGCAACAATCAGAGGGTCGAAGTCAATTTGAAAAATGTTGGTTTAAAAACTAAGCTAAAATGGCCAAACTTGGAGTCTAAAAGATTATGGAAGTCTCAGAGGAGCGACAATTGGCCAAATGGCAGTCTCAAAGAGACGTGACCTATGTGGAGCCAACTTCCTTTTGAGTAGTACTGAGGACTACCGTTCAGGGTATGGAATTAGCTAGAATTTGCCAAGAGAACTCTCTAATTGATAAAATTCTCACTAAGGAGGAGCTACATGTTGCCAATATACATGGACAAGGCACCATGCTACTCGATGTTGCAAAATATTTATTTTTACTGAGTAGGATACCACGATTACTAGATAGGTATGCCACACTACAATACGATCCTGAGTTCTATAATTGGTTTTTATCCTCACGAAGTGGCATGGATTCATAAACATGTACATAAATAGACTTTGTATTTTTTGATTGTGTATAAATAATACCAAAAGAAGCAAAGCCAACACACACACAAGCAATCATAATCAAGCATAGGTAATACACATCGAAGTCAACACTATGGGATTCAGATAAATGATGTTTCTTTGGGCTGCACCTATTCATTATGGTTGAAGCATATGATTTGCATGTACTCTCATGAGTTGCCATGTAAATGTAGCATGACACAGATCTACAAAAGCGTTCAATGTCTAAGTCACCACACAAGTCCACCAACCCCATAAAAAATCATTATGAAGAAAGTGACATAAATACCAAGAAAGAAAGAGCCATGATGGAAGCCCCGTTGGTTTTTTCACACTTGCTCAAACTACTCAACAAAGCTGTAGGGGTCATGTCAAGATTGTGGGAGACAAGGAAGGAGTCTCACTTGTAGCTTTCTTGCTTGCACAATGGGGGAATACACACAAAGGTGGAGGCTGAAAATAGTTTTCCTCTTCTTAGTTGTGTAAGCCAAAAAGAAATCAAGTACATAGAAATAGAAGAACCCTATATATGGGTCTCAAACCAAACTCAACTAACTAAGGTGGCATACTAACTAAGCCACGAACTAGAGTAGATAAGGATAGCTGTCATCTAGTTATTATTCATGGGCGGTGTACCAACCGCATCTGCAATTGACAAGTCAGTGATATAAATGCACAACGGTCACCCTGGCATATCACGAGTGGAGCTCAATATCTCAACACTCCCCCTCGAGCTCAATCCCAATTCCTATACACCAAGCAGGCCTCTGAATTTGCACAGCTTCTCTGCCCCCAATGCCTTCGTGAATATGTCAGCTACCTAATCCTCTGTGCTGACATAAACCAGATCAATAAGACCTAGTAAAACCCTCTCCCGCACATAGTGATAATGCACCTCAATGTGCTTTGTTCTAGCATGATAGACTGGGTTATTTGCCAAGTGTATACTACTCATGTTGTCACAATAAATGACAACTGGCCCATCTGTAGACTGATGCATATCATAAAGTAGCTTATGCAACCAAGCTACCTCACATGCAGCCATTGCTGCACCCCTGTACTCAGCCTCTGTGCTCAACAAGGCAACTGTAGGTTGTTTCTTGCTGCTCCAAGTGACTGCAGCACTCCCAAAAGAGAACACATATCCACTGGTAGATCGTCTATCAGAAATACTACTAGCCCAATCAGCATCAGTGTATCCATGCAACTGTATCTGAACCCCAATCTCATAAAATAGTCCATACTGCAATGTGGACTTCACATACCTGAGTATGCGTCTAGCCGCATCCAAATGTGGTTTCCTTGGAGCCTGCATAAACTGACTTACCAATCCAAGAGCATAGCTCCAATCTGGCCTGGTAATAGTCATATAAATCAAACTTCCTACTATGCATCTGTACATAGTAGGGTCTTCTAGAAGCTCACCTGCATCTGCGCTCAGCTTTACATTCTGCTCCAAAGGAACTGAAATAGGCTTACAGCCTATCATTCCATATTTGGATAGCATGTCGAATCCATACTGCCTCTGCAAGAGCTGTATCCCACTTGGTGATCTAATCACCTCAATGCCCAAGAAATAACGCAGCTCTCCCAAATCCTTCATCTCAAACTTCTGATTCAATAGCATTTTCACATGAAGGATATCTTCATCACTGTCACCTTTCATAATCAAATTATTAACATAAATGATAAGTAGCATAATACCTTTCTCTGTTTTTCTCACATAAAGTGAGAAATCTGCCTTGAAAATCTGAAAGCCAATAATGACAAGATACTATTCTATCTTGTCAGACCATGCTCTAGGTGCATGCTTCAAGCCATACAAGGCTTTCTTCAACCTGCAAACAAACTCAGGATGAACAGTATGCACATAACCTGGTGGCTGCTCCATATAGACCTCTTCTTGCAAATCACCATGCAAGAAGGCATTCTTTACATCCATCTGATGTAAAGACCATCCCTTTGATGCAGCCATAGCAATGACTGCTCTTACGGTTGCCATCCTTGCAACCGGACTGAATGTTTCTTCATAATCAATGCCATATGTTTGTGCATACCCCTTGACTACTAATCTTGCCTTGTATCTATTCACAGAACCATCTGCATTGTGTTTCACCTTATAAACCCACTTACAACTAATTGCATTCTTACCTTTAGGCAAAGGTACCAATTCCCATGTAGCATTTGCTTCCAAGGCATCCATTTCTTCATCCATGGCTTTCTCCCATTTTTCTTTTCCCATGGCTTGCTCAAAGGAAGTGGGTTCTGGTTCCTGTATTACTTTGACCATATATGCATAGTGAATGGCTGTAAATCCATCATATTTCAGCCTATCCACAGGATACCTAGCTCTGGTAGACCTGCGCAAAGTAGGTTCACTCCCAGATGCTCTCAAAACATCCCTGTTCTTCTTTACTCCAGGTGTAACAATAGAAGGAATACCCAACTCATCATCAATGCTCTATTCTGAGCCACTGGATTCACCATCCACATAAGAGTGACCTACATTCACATCAAACATGGGCTGATCTACCTTCTATTTTCCTTTTCGTGATACTTGCATACCACTATTTGCATTGCTTTGAGAAGATTCTCCTGATCTCAATCTGCCTGTCCATGGCAAAGAATGTGAACCACTGCTAGAGGACGCTCCAGGTCCACTAATATCTTGTGACTGCTGTTGTTGTGAATTCTGTGCAGCATTACCATTTTGTGCATCTACATTATCGATCACATTTATTGGTTTATACCAGCTACTCATCTCATCAAAAACAACATCTCTGCTCACTTTAAACTTACGAATAGAAGGGTTATAGCATCTATACCCTTTTTGCTGCAGAGAATAACCAATAAAGATGCACTTCTTAGCTTTTGGATCCAACTTGGATCTCAACTCATCTAGCACATGAACATAGGTAATGCAGCAAAAAATTTTCAAATGAGAAATATCTGGTTTCCTACTAGTATACCTCTCCTCTGGAGTCATGCCATGTATTGCTGCAGTGGGAGTCCTGTTCATTATGTAGACTGCCGTATCAACTACCTCAGCCCAATAAAAATCTGGCAAGTATTTTTCGTTGAGCATGGCACGAGATATCTCTTCAATATGCCTGTTTTTTCTTTCTGCAATTCCATTTTGTTGTGGGGTATGACTGTATGAATATTGCTGCTTTATGCCATGCTCCTGCAGGAACCTTGCAAACTCATTTGAGAGGTACTCTCCCCCTTCATCTGACCTTAGGCATTTTATTTACAGGCCTATTTCTTTTTCAACCATAGCTTTAAGAGTTTTGAAATGCCCAAAAACTTCACTTTTCTTTTTCATAAAATACACCCAAACTTTTTTGCGATAGTCATCAATAAAAGTGACAAAATAATGATAGCCTCCAAGAGATGTAGCTTTAGTAGTCCACACATCAGAGTGGATTAATTCCAATGGCTTCTTACTCTCTTGAACATGTCTAGGAAATGGTTTCCTTGCCTGTTTTCCAAACTGACAGGCTTCACATACCTTATGCATTTCTGCAACCTTTAATTTAGGCAATCCTGCAACAATATTTTGGACTTGCATTGATTTAAGTCGCTGTACATTAACATGATCAATGCGTTTATGCCAGATATCAATATCTACAACTACACCAGTCCCATGTGCAAACATTGCTACACTCAATTCAGGCATATCTGCATCCAACATAAACATTCTACCCTTCTTCTTTCCTTTTGCTATCAAGCGACCTTTATTTTTCATATCCTCAACAAATTATCCATGAGAACTAAATCTGACCTGCAAGCCCTGCTCAACCATTTGACCAACAGAAACCAGGTTCTTAGTGATATTCAGGACATGAAATACATCCGACAGGTATTTCTTTTTCCCATCCTGCATAGACAAATGAAATTTTCCAATCTGCACAATAGGATGTGCAGTATCATCACCAGTCTCCACAAATCCTGATTTTTCCATTTTCCTTGCATCCTGCATCCATTCTGCATGACCTGTCATGTGGTTTGATGCACCTGAGTCAACATACCACACATCATTGCTTTCTTTTGCACTTGTTACAGAATTGGTCATGTGCTGTACCATAAACAAATGCTCATTTCTGTCATCACCCTGTCTACTAGAAGATGCATAATTTCCTTGTTGCAATTTTCCATTCATGATGTCATTCTGCTTTTTATAGCAGTCTTTAGGCATATGACCCATTTTACCACAGTAGTAGCATTCAACATTACTGTTTGCATTTTGGCCTCTTTGCCATCCACCACGACCTCTTTGGCTCCCCCTGCCTCTAGAGTTACCACATCCTCCTTCATAGGACTGATTTTCTTGAGTTTGCTGCATATTCTGATTTCTAATACGGCCTCCATATCGGCCTCCTCTACCTCCGCCTCTACCTCTTCCAGCATTTGAGTAGAAGACAGCTTCTTTTGAAATTCCTCCTGAAGAAGATGCACCACCATTTCTCTGCTCCTCAGAAATTAGAAGAGCAATTAGCTCCTCAAAATCAGGAAATCTTTCATGGACGAAAATGGATGTTCGGAACTGTGCATAATTCTTTCCTAGACCATTCAAGGTCACAGAAACTAAATCATCATCTTCCACTGGCGACCCAATGGAAGCAAGTACATCTGCAATCTTCTTCACCTTCATGTGGTAGTCATTGATGCTCGTGCTCTCTCTTTGCACATTGTGCAACTCTTGCTTGAGCTGCATTTTCCTGGCTTGCGTATTTGTGCTATACATTTTTGACAAAGTATCCCATGCCTCCTTTGGCGTACTTGCATCTTGAATATGCACAATCATAGAGTCTGAAATGCTAATAGACAGCCAGTACATAACTTTCCTGGCTCTCTCAGGCCATGCTTTAAATGCCTGTATTTGATGTTGATTGGGAACATCAGGAAGAACTGGTTCTTCTTCATTTCCTGCAACGAATTCCCAATATCCTTTTCCCATAAAGAAATTCGTCATTCTAAACTTCCATGCTTGGAAGTTGTTCTTATCAAGCTTTTCAGTGACAATCTGTGAAAGAGAATCAGACACCATTACAGAACACTGCAAAAAATTCTATCACTGCAAAGAACATAGCTTCAGCCTCACAAGGGCAAATCTGCAAAACTGACGAAAGTGGTATTTGACCACACAGTCACTTCCTAGTGACGATTTTGCATCAACAGGCAATAAGGATGATTCTGTAACTCCCAATGTCTATGCGCACATGCATACGATGCAATTTCTACAGTAACTTTTCACTAACCTGTAGAACAGTGGTCGCACAGCATAAAACAGGGCCTTTTCCTGAGTGCTTGTAGAAAACTTCCGCCTCCAAAACAGGCCCCGAAATGGTCTCAAATAAAAAAAACAGAGCAACTCAGGGCTAAAGCCCTCCTCTCGCAGCATATACTGTCCTCTTGCTACACCGCGAAGGGTGTCTCAATCTGAGACAATGCACTCTTGCACTTTCCGGCTGTGCTACCTGCAGAGACTTGCTCCCAAAATAGAAAAATGAAAGCAACACTGGTCCTCTTACTAGAACACCGCAAACTTGGCTTGCTTTCTTGAGCTCCTTACCACGAATAAGGCTCTGATACCATGTCAAGATTGTGGGAGACAAGGAAGGAGTCTCACTTGTAGCTTTCTTGCTTGCACAATGGGGGAATACACACAAAGGTGGAGGCTGAAAATAATTTTCCTCTTCTTAGTTGTGTAAGCCAAAAAGAAATCAAGTAAATAGAAATAGAAGAACCCTATATATGGGTCTCAAACCAAACTCAACTAACTAAGGTGGCATACTACCTGAGCCACGAACTAGCGTAGATAAGAATAGCTATCATCTAGCTATTATTCATGGGCGGTGTACCAACCGCATCTGCAACTGACAAGTCAGTGACATAAATGCACAACGGTCACCTTGGCATATCACGAGTGGAGCTCGATAACTTAACAAGTCATTGTCGGCCTAGTATTTATCAAGTTGCTTTACAACTATGGGTATTTTCATTTGGCTCCTGGCATTTGGGGTAAATCCCAACCCGACTAGCAATGATGCCGCCAAGGCTACCCCGCTTTGCTCAGCGTTGCTATTGTCCAACAATCTTTTTGTGAGTAGCTAACTTACAATAAGGCCGGTTTCTAGGGCTCTCTCCCTATTGGCATTATCTCCCATTCTATTTCTTCTTCACATAGCTAGGATTCTATGAATCTGATTGAGCTCTCTCTCTTGACGCAACCCCTGAGCCCTTTGCTCTTGGCTATAACTCATAATGCACTACAGCCCTTGCCAGTCTCTTTTCTTCCTTAGGATCGGCTATAACATCGGCCACTGGTCTCCCATGGTGCGCTATCCTCGTCTGCTACTCGTATTGTGTGACAACTTGCCAGATGTCGTCTGGGTGCTCAACCATGTTAAGGTCAGGGTCAAGGTCTATACTATTCTCATTCAAGCTGGTGCCTGCCATAGTAGTTGCCTCCTGGCCCACTATGTGTCTATGAGGTCAACTAAGCCGACTAGAGACATATCCCTAACCTTGGCGAGCCTTTTCTTCTCTTAGTAATGTGATGATTCAGTCCTCTCTATGTCTTTGTCCCTAGTTTTCTGGGTCCCTTGTATGATTCTTGGGGTTGTACTCCTACTAGTGGGTTCTTTTTTAGCTTAATCCCCTTTAGTTTGTTCCTTGTTAATCTAACAATTTACAAATGTATAATGCTTTTATACCAGCAATGTGTACTATGCAAACTCAAGATTTCTAACTTTCGCACATGCTTAAATTTCTACATTGTCGAGTGTGACATTTGATGGAGTCAACTATGTCAATCAGTTTCCTATTCTTGAGGATTTGGGAGGGGTTTTGACTACTCCTAACAGTTGAAATTGGCTTCTCTATGGGTTGTTGATAGGTGGTATGTGTTGGGCATCTAGCCAAGTGAGTCAACTTGGGTCTTTAATCAGGGAGTAGCCAACGATTGGATCTTTCCATCCCCCTCAGACTACTAGGTTGAGGTTATTATTTTTTATTTTATTTTTAAAAGTCCTATCATTTCATTTACGAGCTAGGCTATTGGTTAGTTGTGGGAGTAGGCCCTACAAGCCCCTAAAGGTCAAAAATCAGTCAAAACATGGTTCTAGACAACTAGTCTAAGTTCCAAACTTGGTTGTCCAAGTTGTGGGTTTAGCCATTCGAGTGGTTAGACTCTAACTCGGACGAGGGGTGCCTGTTCGAGCGTCCGAGTAGTCATCTGAGGCCCCAAGTTTGGCCATTCGAGGTTGACAAGTGGTCAAGTCCATCTGAGTCGGATATCCAAGTGGGTCACTTAAATAACTTGGACACCTAAGCCAAGGTCATGGTCTCGGCTATCTGAGGCCTGGGGTCATCGTTCAAGTGGTGCCCAAAAACCTACCGAATGGTACAAATATGCTTTTTTATAACTTAACGCACACCATTTAATGTACCCAAGATTCCAAAACAATGGAACAGTTAGCAACAAGGACTCAGAGAACACCTAGAAGAGGTGGAAGCACCTTGTGATTTCGAAAGCCCTTCTTTTTGCATGAGCTTTCTCAAAATTGACCAAAAAGCAACTTGCTTTTTGCATGTCACCCTATTCTAGAACTTTTCTATAGCTTTTTAGGATATTCACAAGAAATAATATCCAAAATATCAATAATAAGATAAACTTATCTCAAAATCTAGTATTTTTGAACCATCCATACTATGAACACTAATATTAATGACTAATATGGCATTGACTCTCTAGATTCACATGAGAAAGCCGAATGATGATGATGCACTCCATGTTTTTTTACACAATGTTCGTGTACAACATGATATTGGTCCCTCACCCTCACACACATTCTCTCAAACACAAGCACAAGTACAAGAAAGAGCAAGAAGAAGAAGAAGAGAGCTAGTTTTGGTCACACATAAGAATGAACTTCTTCATTCAATTTTTTCCTTTTTAAAAATGTCCTACTCCTCCTTAGGTGCCCATCCCTTTTTTACATGACCTACCATTTTAGCATAGGTCGTCTTTTCTTATTCCTTTCTATCTACATGGTTTCTTCACTCACACATGTTTACATTTACAAATTGCATAGGAGGGAGCATGGCACTCTTTTACAAAATGAATTACAATGCACCCAACACTTTCCTTGCTAGAATATTTGGTGCACTTATTATTGTGTGCTTCTCTTTACATTTGAGGCTTTTCTTGCATTTTTTAAAAGCTTACATTTCTCTTCCATTTTTTCCGCTTTGGGGCTCTCTTCCATTTTTTATTTTTGGGGATCTTCTATCTTGAACTTCCAAAGGTGGTATAACAACATCCTCAAATGAATTTGGGTCCTTTATCAAAATCTTTTCTCTAATTTTAGGTTTGAGTGAAGAAAAAAATTTATCCTTTTTTAAGAACATGATTGGAGTCTCCTCCATCCCTTATTGTTAGCTTTTGTAGGGATGAAGGTATACTGTAGAAGAGACTGAAGGATGTAGATAGATTGAGAGTACAACTATCACAAATATTGAAACACCAATAAATTCAGCACGTACAATAGGTACACTATTTGAGAATGTTACTGTTGTAAGATATTCACAAGTAAAGGATGACTTTTTAGCCATGGGAAAAGTAAGTACAACAGAAAGAAAACATCATAGGTGTTATATTTTAGCTATGGAGGTGTCTCTAAAAGAGGAATATGAAGGGGAAAGGCTAAGAATAGACCAATATCTTAGCATTCTTTCCAAGAGGGAAGAATGGTCAAGAGAGGAGTTCCAGAGGATCCAAAGAAAGGCATATGGCTTCTTCTTGAAGGATGGATATTTATGGGAGCATGCTAAGAAGAATACGGGAGCTCCACTATGAGTTCCTAGAGATCATGTGACATGGGTACAGGTTATGTGAGAGTTCCATAAAAGCTTAGGGACTCATCATAGAGGTGTGTGGGCACGTTTAAGAAAATTAAAGAAAGCTATTGGTGGAAGGGGATGTATGAAAATATTTTTCACTTTTTGGAATCTTATACTACATGTTGGATGTATTTGCCAGTGAGGCATCACGATGGGTTGTGGCCAACTTATCTGTTGTCTCTTCATATTAAATGGATAGTGGATTTGGTTGCTACACCCATACATTTATGGCCAATGTGGTACCTCATGCTTGTGCATGAAGACTTGATGAACCAAGTAGAAAAAAAAAGCACTTAGGACAAGACTACTTAGGCAGTATATACATTTCTCCTAGAAGAGAAATTTTGTCAGTATGGGTGCTATCTTTGTCTAATCTTTGTCAGTGTATACACTTGGAAGAGATTTTTTGTCAGTATGGGTGCTATCTTTGTTGTCAGTATGGGTGCTATCTTTGTCTAATCTTTGTCAGTGTATACACTTGGAAGAGATTTTTTGTCAGTATGGGTGCTATCTTTGTTGTCTATACTATGTCTACCAAAGGTAGAGATCAATAATCAAGTGGCAAAACTCAAGATAAGCCTTGTTTGAGCATCAAATCTCCATTTCCAGCTTGCTATCCTATTCTTGGCTATATTCCCAGCCCAACATAGTACATATGAAGAGCATAAGTGCATCAAAACTCCTCTTCGATGATCAAGGATATCATGTGACACATCATTCGAAACCTTATGAAAAATGGGATCTATTGAGCTATTGAACAATAAATTTGGATCAAGAGTGTGAGAGTTATAGAAAAGAGAAAGTTTTAACCATGAGTCCTAAACTTGTGAAAAATTCCCAAGTTCACTAGTAATGTGTTGAAGGCTCCCCTAATGTTTGTGACAAGAATCTAGTGAGAGATTGCCTCAAAGACCTTGTGGGAGATAAAGATCTTCACAAGGATAGCTTGTTGCCTTCTATTTCCTTGTTTTCTTGTATTCAAAAATAGTCCCAATACTCTACTCTCTCCTCTCCACTGCATAAGCCTCTAGCCCACTTACTTTCTTTGTCTCTTCCCCTCACCTTTTCCTTGTGTCCTCTCCTAGTTAGCATGCCATCACCTTCACCTTTGTGGCCACCTTGGACTGTAGCCGTCCAATTAATCTTGTTGGTGCCCCTAAGTGGGCCCTAAATCTATGTTGAATGGTCTTCTTGATCTCACCCCTTCATTCTCCCCCACCATTCTGTAGACAAAGCATGAACTCTTCCATAAGATAGAGCATACCCCATTTTCACACGCCATGTCAAACATCCCGTGAGATTGTTTAACCTCTATCCATCACACTTTAAATGTGGTAAAAAATTTAGGCACTTTCTCATTCTCTTATTAAAATATTATTTTCAAATATTTCCATAGACTTATTGTAAAACTTGGTAATAAACCTAGTTCTAACTTTATTCCAATTTACTTTGTTTCCTTATTCAAAAACTCCCACCACCATAGACTTGTAGAACCTTCAATATATATATCAATCATTCAAAGCTTATCATCATCAATGTCTCTATAGTCCTTGTAGGACATCCATTCTAATTTTCTTATAAACTTACTTATATCCTCATCTTTAGTACAAAAAAAAGGATTTACACCCAATCATTGATGTGCTTGAGCTTGTGTGCAGGCTGGTTTCCAAACCTTACACTTGCCAAACTGATATGATTAGTGATGGGATGTCAATAGGGATACCAATCTATGGTAGGTCAATTGGGTGGTTGGCCTCTATCAAGTCCCAAGTAAACATTAAATGGAAAAAGCCAAGGGTCTCTCTTAACAAATGATTCAAATAAGCACCACTAAACACATAACAAGTGCCCTTATATCACCAAGACAACCATCCAATAGCATATTTTAGTTCTAAGCTGAAACCCTCTTAGCTCAAATATTCCACTTATGACAAGGAACTCTTAGCAGTTGTCCAAGCATTAAAACAATGGAAGCATTATTTAATGGGTTCAGAATTCATGATAAAGACCGACCAGCAAAGCATTAGACATCTACTTAGCCAACCCCAAATTTCTGACCGTCATATCAAATGGGCTTCATTCATTCAAAGTTTCCATCCTATCATTCAATACCAACCTGGAAAAGAAAATGTAGTTGCTGATGCATTGAGTAGAAGACCTGCAATTCATAACATTTCTATCATATCTTTTGATTCTTTAATTGCTATGAAAGACACATATCACCAGGATATTACTTTTCATTCTGATTGGCAAAAACTAGTTCAAAATAATTTCATTACTGTTGATTCATTGTCATACAATGATGGATTCATGTTCTTTGAAAAGAGACTGTGTGTTACTATTCCATTCCGATCTTTTGTCTTGAATGAAATTCATTGTCCCCCATATCAAGGTCATAGAGGTATCATTTCTACATTACGTATGTTAACTGAAGATTTTTATTGGCCGCATATGGATGCAGATGTATCTAATTTTGTTTCTGAATGTTTGATTTGTCAAAGAATAAAGAGACATCATGGTAAACAGTATGGATTATTAATGCATTTATCTATTCCATCTAAACCTTGGGAACATATATCTATGGATTTCATTACTGGCTTACCAAATACTAAATCTAACCATGACATGATTTGGACAATTGTAGATAGATTTAGTAAGCAAGCATATTTCATTGCATGTAAGAAAACTTTAACAGCATCACAAGCAGCACAGTTATTTTTGAAAACTGTTTTTACTAACCATGGATTGCCGAAAGTGATTATTTCAGATAGAGATTCTAGATTTTGTAATAATTTTTGGATTACACTGTTTGCAAATCTAGGCACAAAGATTGATTTCTCATCTGCATTTCATCCAAAAACAAATGGACAAACAGAAGCCACAAATAGCACCATTTTAGATCTTTTACGTGCATACACTATCTCTAAACCTCAGACATGGGATACTCATTTACATTTATTACAATTTGCATATAACAATACACCGCACACAACTACAAAGAAAGCACCTTTTGAAGTTATTTATGGATATAGATTATCTACACCTGTTGCATCTTTGTCTAATAGAATACAAAGTGCCGATGATATTGCTACTATGCATAACTCTATTTTTGATGAGGTAAAGGATATGATTGCTAAAGCCCAACAATCATATACCAAATAAGCCAACAAGAAAAGACAAGCCATGAATTTCAAAGTTGATGATTATGTTTGGCTTAGAATAGAAAAGCGTAGACTGCAAAGTGTAGATAGACATCCAGTTGTCAAATTAGCTCCTAGATTCTACGGACCATTTAGAATCATTCATAAGATTAATGACAATGCATTCAAGTTAGAACTGCCATCTCATTGGAAAATTCATAATACATTTCATATTAGTTTATTGAGACCATTTAAAGGCCAATTACCTATCCACCCTGTCTATGAAAACCCACCTTTACTAGAAGAAGAGACTGAAATACTTGAACCAGAAGCCATCATAGACACTGACTACATGACTACTAGAACTGGCCGAAGGTACTCTAGATATCTCGTGAAATTTAAGAACCATCCTGTAGAGGAAGCACAATGGATGCACGCTAGAGACCTAAATGCTTTCCCCACTCTGTTAGCTCCACATTGAGCTAATAGCAATTGAGGTCAATTGCTATCCCACCCCAGGGATATGATGCCAGGAGGCATATTCCACGGTGGATTCCGTGAGGTTTTACGGTGGATTCCGTAAACTTAGATGACCGGGGCTCATACGCAAAGAGGATTCTTTGTGCGAGAAGTTGATGGGGACGCCTGTCCTTTTCGGGCGTTTCATTAATTTAGTGTGTACATGGGTGATTCCATAGCGGGTGATTCCGCAAAATGCATATTAAATTAATAAACGTTTATGAGTTTAGAGTGCGCACTCGTAATAAATTAAGGTTAGGTATTTCTAACCGGTTGATTTATTTATGTAGCTGAAGACTGCTAGGTATTCACTTTTGTCAGTTTAATTGTGTTATTTTACTAACGATTGTGAATGCTTCAGTTGATGTGTAGAGATAGCAGCAGTGGCGGAGGAAAGCATTGGAGTCTAGCGGGTTTTCGACCTTTGGACTATATTTTGATAGGCGCCACGCCTATATTTTTGTTATGTCTATAGAGACATCAATTATTTATTATTATTTTGTATGCGCTTATGCGCCTGGATATGTTATTTCTATTTGGACATTGAGATTGGGCGTGCCAGACTCTATGGGCACCGTCCATTAGCTTTATTTTCCTATTTTTGGTAGAAAGCAAACTCAAAAGCTAAAAGCTTGTTATATTTTTGTAATTGGGCTATTTTTGAGCATGAAGATTGGAAATATACATTAAATACATGCTTTGTGAAGCGCTCACACAAGGCATGGGGGAGATTGAACCCAATTTGTCTCTTGCCTCATGTCGTGCTTGCTTTTACATGGGTTTTTGTGCTAAAAAGTAGAGTACTTTGTTCTTGGGGACCTTCCGGGATTCACCACGTGAGCTATCTGCGATCGATCTGCGCACCATGATCGACAAGTAAGCGCGGATAGATTTGCAAAAATCCATCAAAAATAGATGAAAATATTGATTTTTGTAAATCACACTATTTTTCTCCATCTTTTTTCTTGGTTGACTTATTCCCTTCAAAATAATTCACAATATATATTTGGATCCATCTAAAGTGGGAATTAAGTCATCTAAACATGATACTAGAGATTTCAGACTATTCTAGTAAACCAATCCTACTTCCTATAAATCCTGTAGAGATTCTACAGTTTTTCCATGTGTGGACGTGAAATACCACGACACGTCCTCAATGAAGGGAATAAAGGAGGATGGGTGGATAGGAAGGGACCCCATCATAGTAAAATTAGAACATGGCATACATGCACGATCAAATCATGGTAGATGCATAAGGATATTTAACATAGATGCGTAGGGACATGTCCCCATACTTAAGACCTTAACGAGAAGTGTGAATTGAGTAACAAGGACCTAGGACCATCAGAATAACCGTTGATGTCCCCACACTTAAAACATGACTATCACTAAGAGACAGAAGATATAGGGTTAAAAAACCTTGGCCCATGTTATCGAGAATTGAAGTTGATTGTTGATATTATATGATGTGTCATATTTGGCTATAGGAGGTACCAAAGTGGCTTCACAACATACGTCCAACGTGGTAGGGACCACGCCGTAACACCTAGGGAGGTAACTCTACTGAGGGAATCGTCGAGAATCATCGATGGGGCAAAGGATATTACACTCGGCTCACAATCACTCAAATGGAATGAAAGAATAGTCACTCACCCCACAATGGACATCAATTGATTTGAATAATGATGGAAATCTAGTCTCACACCTAGTTTATAAGGAAGATGGTTCAGAGGGAGTATGCCAGTGTGTATAATTGATGGTACATTAGTACGTTCCACCCTGTCTAGCACAGGTGCAAGCAGGAAAAAGGCCAGGAAGCCTTGTAGTGCAATGTATATAACAAGGTGACATATCCTAGGATGATAGCAAAGACCCATCCCGTATGTGTATAGGAAAATGAGAATGTATCTGACATAAGTGTCATAACGTCCCTCAATGCGCACCTCTCAATCATTGTTTGAGGAAACATTAGTCACGCTTAGCTTCCCCTCTATCTCACACTCTATTGATAGATAAAGAGTAACCCATTCCTGAAATCCATTGATGTTATCCTCAATGTCACTTGTGCAGAGTGTATGCCTTGTGCGTAATTGATAGTGCAATTAGGCATCCTTCCATGTGCCAGCATACGATGTAAAAAGGAAGATTAGGGAGCCTTATAGTACCATGCACAAGAATAATTTTATGCTTTATACATTGAGAGGTCCATCCCGTGCGTACAACTCTCTATTCACACATCTCACCTCTTTGTTGGATATAAAGGATAAGGACTAGTCACTCACCCCAACCTCCGTCTCACATTGTGTTGATGAATACAAAGGGCAGCCCGTACTCACATCCCCATCTAGTTAGGATGAAATCTCACATCGCTCAAGGTTTGTCGATGAAGATCGGCTTCAACTGGTTAATGATGTCAACATGGATTAGTTGATGAAGAGGTGTACACAGGGAGGTAGCCAACAAGTTCAATGCTTGAATTATATATTGGAAACTTAGTCTATTGAGGTTACAAGATCCAGCGCACCAAGGGAGGTGGCTTGGAACTTCTCCTGCAAGAGTTCTGCTAGAGGTTCGGTTGTCCTGGACTACATCGTGTTACCACCTTTTCCAAAGCTAGCTTCCTGTCCAAGGGTGTGTGCCACCTTTTCTTGGAACGAGGCTTGTTATGATAGGGAATTTCTTTCTTTCTCCCTATATATATATATACACACACACACACACACATATTGTTTTGTTTTCTTTTGTCCTACTCCCCAGGGTGTTGCCACCTTTTCTCAAAGAATAGGTCAGCATGATAGGGACCGAACTCCTTTTCTCCCATAACCAATATATTTTTATTTTATTATCTTTTTCTTATTGCTTTTGAAGAGTAGAACACAGGAACGCCATGTATTAGAACCATCCTCGTCACCTCTACTGCAGCAGTAGTAGGCAGACGAAAGGGAAACTAAGGAGGACTGGAAGGTGGCTATGTGAGGGGCTAGCATAGTGAAACCACATAATTAGGATCAGCAAGAGAATTATCAGGAGTATTAGGTAAAGCTGTATCAACCATCGTGCAAGGCATGAGGAAGATATTAACGGTGATTGTTAGGATCTTCAAAGAGGGTAATACTTCTTGAGATGATAGCCATTAATCAAGAAGGGATCATTCAAAGTGTCAACTATCTAGATTTGGATAGTCATTACGATTGGTGACAAGTATCTTATAGGGACCCATCCAACATTGTTGAAGCTTGCCTAGAAACTTGCCAAATCAAGAATCACAAGCTAGGACTAAATCGCCTTCCTTGAACTTCTTCCGCTTGATGAAGCTATCATGATAGGCCTTTTTGTAAGCTTATGTGGCTTCCATGCACTATAGGGCCATCCTGCGAGTCTCATCGAGACATTCCAAGTACAAGAGATAGCATTGCAAGGACTCGTCATCTCCCAAGTGTTCTTTGATGGCTAGACATAGAGAGGGTAGCTCGAGTTCAACAGGAAAGACGACTTTTGTTCCATATACCAACTAGAAAGGAGTTTATCCTGTAGCAGCCTTATGGGAGATTCTGTACCTCCAAAGGGCCTCTATAAGTTGATCATCCCAATCATGATGATGTGCATCAATCATCCTTGTTAGAATCGAGCAAAGAATGCAATTTGTAACTTTGACTTGGCCATTGGCTCTGGGGTAATAGGGTGTGGACTTACAATGATGGATCATGTTTAATTCTGTCAATTCTTCCATGATCTTGTTAAGGAAGTGAGTACCTCGGTCACACTGACAAGCTCTAGAGGACTGCCAAAATGGGTGATGATGTTCTCATACAGGAATAGGGCTACACTATTGCCATCATCCCGCTTCAAAGCTTTAGCTTCACACCACTTGGTTACATAGTTTGTACAGACCAAGATGTATCTATTCTATCTTCTTTTGGTCAGTGGATCAATGGGACCAATGAAGTCAATTTTCCACTTCTTGAATAGCTTTAGGGGAAGGATTGGTTACAGGGGCATAACGCTAGATTTGGTAGGCTTTCCCATTGGCTGACAAGAATCACAACATTTGCAATAGTCATAGGCATCCTTGTGGAGGGTCAACCACTAATATCCTGCAAGTAAGGCCTTTCTGGCTGTCACTTCTCTTGCAAAGTGTCCACCATAGGGCTCGTCATAACATTCTTTCACCACGATTCCAATCTCATCTCCCGAAATACATCTTCACAATACCTCATCTTTTCCTTTTTTGTATAGAGCACCTTTTAACAGTGTGTAGGGGGCTAATTCCAATAGAATCTTCTTCTTCTCATGGCTCAAGATGCCAAGGGAATACTATTGGGCCGCCAAGAGGTTGGCTATATCTACGTACAATGGGGTGATTGTTTCAACTAGAAACAAGGAAGCATCAGGAAGATATGAATCATCTTGCTCTTCTTCATCATTGCTTTGAGGGATTCATGACAGATGATCAGCTAGGACATGAGAGAGACCGGGTTTGGTAACTGCTTCAAAGTCAAACTCTTAAAATAGAAGGAGCCATTTCATCATTCTTCCCTTTACATCGGTCTTGTTCATCAGGAAGGACACGGCTTCATGGTCCATATCGTCGAAGCATTTGGGATCGAAAGTCTACCACGGGGGTAAGAGACAATAGGATAAAGGGAGATTCAGGGAGAGGAGTAGACGGAAGAGAAGGGGTTCGAAGAAATAGAAGATGCAGAAGAATAATCATAGAAAGAAATAGAAGATGTAGAAGAATGCTCACAGAGATGAAGCCTATCCGTTTATTTCTACATTATGAGAAGATAAATCTCTTGTAGACAAAAACGCGTTCCTCTATGCGACTTAGATTGCCAATCTAATGCTTCCATTGGCTCTGAAAGGGGGGTAAAATACAAGCACACCTAGCCAGAATTTTGCCAAATCACTCCTTGTTCATCTCCCACTTTGGAGTGATGTTCACTGTCTGAAAACAACGATCGCGCGTTGCACCATTTCGTCAATCCCTTTTTTACATAAAATCCTCTCAAATTGCCTGAAAGCTATATGCTTTCTTTTACATGTCATCCTAATCTAGAAGTTGTCTACAATTTTATGGATTTTTACAAGAGATAATATCTAAAATATCAAAAATTGACTAAAACTTGTCTAAAAATATAATATTTTTTAACCATGGACACTACAAACACTAATACTAATGTCTAAAATGGCATTGGCTCTCTAGATCAATAAGAAAGCCACTCTAGAGTTTTTCACACGGTGTGCATGTCGCGGCATGACATCCACCCCCTCTCCTAACATGCACATCCTTTGATATGTGTCAAAGTCTTACGAATCTACAGTGTCAAAAGAAGTATCCTCTGCCATGTCAATGTCTTCATCTTCTACCTCTTTTTCTTCCATACTCTCATGTTCATGCTCAGTATCAAACTCATTCAACTCATATGCTGAAGACTCCCTACATTTAAAGAGCTTGATATGTTTTCCAACCACCACTGGAATCCTTAGAGCTGTCCCATCCATCTCATTTAATGCATAGGTAGCATTATCAAAAACAACCTTACCATATATGGACCAAACCACCACTTTGCCATCTTCCAACTAGCACTATGCTGATTTTCCAAGCTGTTGTCATAAACCAGCCACCCAGCCCCCTTCTTGTATAGCTCGTAGTCGAAGTCTATGTCGCTTATCAAACCTCTTTTTGTTCTTGATCCTTGTAGCCTTCAATTTTTTCATGGCTATCTCAATGTCTTCAGGTCTTCTTTCTAACTGTCTAATGCGTAGGACTAACAACTCTTCTATATTCAAACCCTCTTCCCATGGTAGAACACTCTAAGTAGGAATAGTCTCCTCAATAGGCATGATTGGCTATTGTCCATACATTAATTCAGCAAGCATGTACCCTGTAACTGCATTATGAATGGTCCTATCAGCTCACAAAGCAAAGGGTCAAATTATTGGCCATTCTTTCATCCTGCCCTTGCATGACTTTGATAATGCCTTAATGATAGGCTAATGACCTCTTTCACTTTTGCCATTTGCCTCAAAATTGTAGGCTGAACTTAAAGCCAGCTTGATATCCAATCATGGAAAGAAGTCACGAGCCTCATCCACATCCGATTCTTCTCTATCTGCAACCACTTTACCAACACAACCATACGTGCAAAAGACTTCTTCTAATAAGAACCTGCAAACAGCTTGAGTAGTCTTTGTACTAAGAGTTTGACCTTCCACTTGATTTGTCAAGTCTTCTCATGCAAGCACAAGATATCTCATATTCCATAAACCTGCAGGCATGGTAACCAAATCAACTACCCACTTGTAATGAATAGACAATGGATAGGTCGATTGCAACCCATCTCTATGCTTTACCATGAAATACATCTGACAAACACTACATGATTCCACATAATGCTCCACATCTTTATACATGTTTTGCCACCAATAATTCTCTTTGATCTTGGAAAATGTGCCCGAAACTCCTCTATGTCCAGCCCATAAACATTCATGAAACTCTTGCATCACCTATTGTTGAGAAGCCCTATCTCCCAATACACGTACTGGAGCTCCTCTCTTTTTCTTTGCACGCTTCCATAAATATCCATTTTTCAAGAAAAAGCCATAAGCTTTTCTTTTAATCCTTTTGAATTCAGCTTGAGACCACTGTCTTCTTTGTCATGAGGCTGAGATATTGGCCTATTTTTAGTCAATCATCCTCATACAACTCTTCCAAAATTTGTGCTCTCACTGAAGCATAACACTAATTATGCTTTCTTTCTACTACCCATCTCTTCTCCATGGATGTAAGCTCTTCCCTTACTATTGAAATCCCTGTTACAATAGTTGTACTTGCAGTAATAGTAGTTGCATACTCATTCCCTACTGTCATAAAGTTGTTTTCAGTACCTGTCACATCATCCTCTTCATCTTCCATCAGCTCCTCTTCATCTCAAAACCTTGCTCGTGAAAGCATGTCAGCCACATGGTTTTCTCTACCTACAATATGATGAAAATCTGGGTTAAGTGACTTTATATATGTAATCCACTATAACATGGAAATATCAGGAGTTGCGAAATTCACTATCATGCCCAATAGAGGTAGACAATCAGTCTCTACCACTACATGAGCTCCCATAGAATAGTCCCTATCACACTTAAGGGCTGTCACTACACCCCAAAGCTCTCTTTGACTTGAGAATACCGCCCTTGCCGTTCATTGAGGACCTTTTCTCCAAACTCAATGGCATACCTATTTCCATTAATATCATCCTGACCCACTGCCCAACAATGCCAATTGGGCTTGTATCCACGGTGAGAATAATAGGCTGCCCATTCTCATAAATTTCTCTCTTTAGTGTTGGGACTGAAATCAATAAGCTCTTTAACTTCTAAAATGCCTTCGTATGCTGTTTACCACACCAAAAATTTTTCCCTTTTCTCAAGAGTTGATATAAACTTTCAACCACATGAGCAAAATGTGGAATCCATATCAAGTAAAAGACACATGCACCCAAAAATCTTCTCACCTTGGATACATTCAAACATGTCTCCTACATCTTGCTTATGGCAGCAATCTTTATTGGTGAGGGCTTTCTTCCATATGGTCTACACATGTGCCCATCAACTAATACTTCCTCCACTCCAAAAACCAACTTTTCTCCTGACAAAGTCAAATGCACTTCTTCAAGATGACTCAAAATCCTATCACAATCAACAATATGATCAGCCACAAACATTCTACATCCTTGCTCATTCAACTCTTCATTCTTCTCATGGATATCACACCCTTTTATTGGCACACCATCAAGGAAGGGTAAGGTCAACTGAGGAATATACTCCCTCAAAACTTTATGCATAGCATTCATCATATGTGCCATTGAATTGGTTGCTCCCTATGGGAGCGTACACATCCTAACCAATCCAAGTGGTGTCTTCATGGTAATGATATCCCGACTTTCCAATGCAAGCTGGAACTGATCATATACTGAATATAAATCACCTATAGAGTAAATTGCATTTCTTGTAAATGCTTCTGCAAATTCATCCACTTTTAGGCCTAATCCAACATTCCTTATGGTGACCTTATTAAGTGGTTGTAAATCCTGTATAAACCTCAAAGAACCATTCTTCTTTGGAACGGCAAACCACCGATTCAAATATAGAGCTATAGAGGGATCCAAAATCCACATCCTAATCTTCTCATTCAAAAGCTCCAGTAGCTTAGGCAAATATGCCCGAGGTAGTGGAATAAGCTTTAAATTCCATGGCATATGAGGTATTATAAAGATCACCATAGGGGATCAATACATGCAATTTCATCTGGCTGAAACACAAAGGATTTTTCATGCCTTGCAAACATATGCAAGAAACAAGCTCTTTTTGCATATGCAAAAGAAAGCTTGTATCACCAATTTTTAGCTTTTGTAAATTTTCAGCTATAAATTTATGTCGTACTCCATGTGGATCTCGTAAACTAGGTTGTTGAGTCACTTTTTCAGCCAACCCATCACTTTCAAGTGGTAAAGGTAAAGGCAATGCCACAGGCTTAACCTTCTTTGCAATAGTTTTGTACTTTGTATCCACCCTTGCTTCAACCCTATTTTGCAGCCCACATTGCATCCCATAACATTCATCCTCAACAAACTCTTGAATGACTTCATACATCTATAAAGTGTCAACATAAATAACCTCTTTTTCTGCCCTGTTTTCAGCATTAAATGCTGCAAAAATCTCAACCATTGTATCAACATCAACCAACCCTGAAAATAGCCCTAAAATACCTTCACTTGCAACCATCAAACCATATGTCTTCAACTTCATCCATCCTATATATTTCTTTTCAGCCCTACACATGGTTGAAATATTCTTAAAACTGCCAAGACTACATGCTCTCCATTCCTGCAATCCAGACACAAATACAGTTTTCCCCTTTCTTGGAGGCATAATTATCTTTCTAGAGGCGCTGCCATAGCCTCCACTTATAGTAGTGCTATCTAAAAACCCTTAAACTCTTGTGCATTAGGTGGCATAGGATTATCATGCAACCTATCTCGATTGTGGGGATGATTCACACAAATAGTGAGAAATTGTATTGCCTTTGTATTGTCTTTAGTTCGAACTTGAGGATATGAAGAACAATCATCCAAGGCTTTTGTTTCCAGCCTTGATTCCGAAATATAGGACTGCCCCAAAATCATCGGATAACTACATGAATCCTACACAAAAAAATGATATTCATCCCTAACATCTCCAGTAGTCACGGGTGCATTTGGACAATCCACATAAAGATCCCCTAATGAATTGTTTGCTACCCGCATACGCCATCCCGAATCTACATCAATCGGCCAACCTCCATTCTCATACAAGCTACGTGTCATAACATTGATTTCAGAACCATGATCCAAGAGAGCTATGCAAGGCGTCTCTCTTTCTCCCACTTTAACAATTGTCTCTATTGTAGCACGAGCCCAATGCGTTTGTGAATAATGACTACTTGGAATAAAATGAGCATCTTCTTCTTCATGTGCTTGTTGATGGACATCCCTATTATACATAGCCTTCTCTCTATGCTTTATGCTATCCATAATACAATTTTCAACCACAAGCTTGCTATCTATACTCCCATTTAGCCCATTTTCAACATCAACATGTTCCAAAACAACATGACATGCATCATCATATTCCTTCTGAAGATGTTTCTCTATATCTTTGTTAACTTGCATCAATGCTTACAAAACTTTACCATCAAAGTGTCTTTTTCGTTTCAACATATCAATGATTGCATCATGAAATTCATACTTTGCGATTCCAAGAACTTTGCCAAGTGTGAATTCCACTCTAGTGCCAAGTATACGATCTTCCAAGACTTTTTTAAGGTTTGTGGCAATCTCAAGATCCGATTGCAACCTATAACCGGGATGCTTGCCCCTTTTCTTCCCTTCTTGTTTCTTCTCTTGAGATGCGTCATCCATAACATGCTCAGGTATGGCCTTTTCAGCCTCTTTCTACTACTCCATTTTACTTCGTGTGATGCGTTTAGATGGACCTGAAGAGAAAAGACTAGCAGTATCCTCATCTCTTCTTCTCTTTTCTTCCACAAGAGCTTCTTGATTATGAACCTCAGCCAAATAAGCAAAGACTGAAAATGAATCCACTAGTGCACTTCATCCTATTCTCCCTCGTATACTTTGACTTGCATCAGCCAATTCAGACTTTGTTGTTTTGCCCTTTTCCATGCAATCTAATGCTTGTATCCAAACAGAGATTTTGCTTTAGCTATGCCTCCTTTACAAGCTTCATCAGTCCTTTAAATTCTCAATCCATATGTGGCTACATCTATGGTAACAAATGCTGTCTTTGTAGCCATATCTTCCAACCTCTTACGCATGTTACCATTTCTAAAATTTGGCTCTATTAGAAGACCAATTTCTGTTGCATGTATTTTGACATCTTTCCAAAAGACTAACCTTTTTTCTTCTGCTTCACGATAGGCTATACAGTCTCGTTTTTCATGCTGTAAACTGTCACACCAAATGCATCTCCTCTTGTATCCTTCTCTATATGGCCTTTGGACTATCGCGCCCGACCCTTCTCTTCTACCTTGACATCCAAATTTTTTACCTTTGCATAGATTTCTATCAAATTCAGCCTCAAATCATGCATGCTAATAGGTATAGCCGATTGTTCCATCATAGCTATAGGCACCTTGGTTGCAATTTCAATCCCCTTCTATTGAGCAATGGTAGGTGTGGTGCATGTACCCTATCTTAATTTCATCCACTCTCTCTTTACCAAAATATGCACTGCCTCAATTACACTGGCCCAATTTGACTTCAGTCCCATTTCAGAAAAGGCATTTCTAAATGATCAGTTAGCTTCTCTTGCAAAATAGGATCTGCAACCTTCAGAAACAAATTAATTTTCTAACTCTCTAGTGATTGCTACTCATCGGCATCCAATTGTGCATACCAACTTTCAAATTCACGGAGTAAAGCTATAGCAGCCAACCCTTTATTGGGATTTTCAATCCAATCTATAAATGTATTTTTAATTACTAATCCTGCATCTTCCAAGAAAAACTATTCTCTCAAAGCTTTCTTGAAAGCTTGAGGGGCACCTTGAGGTTGAAAAAGGAGAGGTAAAGAAACTATTGAGTTGGATTTATAGAGGGAAAAATAAATATCATATTTATGGACCATTTTTTGATAATAAAATAAGCTAGAAATTGATGGACCTAAGGCACAGATCGTTGATGACAAGCATCAAAGAAAGATGAATCAAATGGATATTGTTTGGAAAGATAGGCTAAAAGATCCATCCTTATTTTATTAATGTTCTGCACATGAATAGAAGCTTTATTCAATCTTTGATTCAATCTTTGCTTATTTTTCTTTCATTAAAAATCGTGTATTTTCTCATTCTCTGTCTTGTCCTTCTCCATTTATACATATTCCTTCCACTTTTTCTGCCCATCAATTAACACCCTTTTTAACAGATTCTCCTAAATTTTTAGCTAATCTCTCTTTCGCTCATTCTTCATTTTACGATTTTTCCTACCCATCTCTTCATCCTCTTTTACAAGTTCCTCTTCCATCTCCTACCACTTCTATTTCCCAGCCCCCTCAGTTGGTTAGTGGATATGCATGGTTTGATCAGATTATTCTTAGAAGACTAGGATGGAGCTCAGTTGATTCTCTTACTAGACCTTAGATTAATGGGCCATTAATTCTAGGGGAGTGGATGACTGCCAGTCAAGCATATCAAAATTATCTCTATTTTTCTCAACAACATTCACAGTCTACATATCCTTTAGTGAGATTGAGGGCTCACTTTTCTTGGTACCTAGCATATATGCATAGACATTCACAATGATCCAAAAGCCATTCCAAAGTTATTTCATGAATGTAAATGTAAATATTGATTCCCAACCAACTGGATGTATTGTATTTTCATGCTCTTTGTTTGCCTAGTAGATATCTTGTCTTGCTAGAAAGGATGTGTTGCCTTCAATTTTTTCAAAATTCTCCAAAAACTTTTGTGGATGAATCCTTATCCATGGACCATATTTGCAATCACCAAGCCTTCAAGAGGGATCATCTTCACTAATACCTCTAGATGTATCTTTCATGATTGATAATGATATATCTCTTGTTGAGTTCTTCTCTCATCTCAAAGCCTCCCTGCAGCGAGCGACTTTCAAAACCCCCCCGCACAAATCCCATGCGACATCTGGTGAACCTGATGTGAAAGTGTTGCTTTTGATCATCAAGATGGGAGATTCTTTGAATACTCCATCCGACACATGGTTCTTCTCTTACAAGTAGGACAAATAAGGTTTTCAATGGTTGGAATGTGACCTTTGCTAAGAGTTCTACATGAGGACCCTTTTCTAGTTCTCAACTTTTCTAAGAATATGATGGATATTTTACATGCAATCCTAACCTATCACTCTTGTAACCTAATTTGTATAAGGGAGGTTAGGCACCCAATAAGTATTGTATAAGCAATCATCTACCAATCACTCAAGTGTTCTTATGCCATATGTTGCAGCTTATATCTAGTGGATGGTGTTGATCTATGCTAGATGTAATCCTTTGAGGTAATGTGGTCATGAAAGAACCTAACCATGCTTGATTTTTGGAGTTCATATCGAGTGCTTCTTCTTTTTCAACCAATGAGATGAAGACTTTATTGGAAAATCTTTCTTCAGCCATTATGATGTAGAATCAACAAATACAGTTATCAATGCAGCAACAACAGCAATTACATCAGCAACAATTGGATCAACAATGAATGATGCATCAAGAAGAAGATCATACACATGGTGCAACCAAAGCAATCGAGGCTGTGGTAAGTGAGCGTAAATTATTTGATGGTCAAAATGTCTCAGCCTATCTTAAAGCTTTTGAAAGCCAGATGCACGTCTTCGGAGTTCTTACCAACTGGAGCAACTATTTCCTATGGCTTGTCACGCCTGCTTTGTGGGTCAGAGTGACTGATTTATTTGTGCAAGATTCAAACTAGAATGTTTTCAAGAAAACACTCCAAGATGAATATTTTCTAGAGGATTATGGTATTGTTACGTGAAAGACATTCATAGAGTGGGTCTATCAGCCCAACAAAGGTCTTGTTGCTTCCGAGTTGTTGTGGGAGTTTGAAGAGCGATATAGCTAGTTGGATGCACTAGAGCAAAGAGCTCTAAACTCGGAGAAAGTGGAGTTATTCTTGCAAGCGACTAATCCTGCACTTCAAGATGAGTTGGGAGAGCTTCTTGAAGACCGTATGCAGCCTATGGGATCGAAGACTAATTGGAAGGATGCTGTTGATACGGTTTCCACATTAACAAAGAGATGAAGATGGAAGGCTCGCTTGCACAATGGCATGCAAACACCTCTAGCGATGTCTTCTCCTACCTCAACTTCTCTTGTTGCTCCTTCCACTTCTTCTCCTATTTCTCATCATGTGTCTATGCCTACTTCTATGCTTATGCCTATGCCTATTCCTACTGTGGTTGTCAAACCATTTGAAAAACCGACTGTTGGAGAAAATTTTAAAGAACTTAAAAGACCTACAAAATAAGATGACTAGAAGAGAGCAACATCGAGCTCCAGTTTTATTCCTGAATTTATCTACCCCTGCAAATTCTTCCATGATGGTGAAATCTCAGGGAATCGAAGTGTTTGTTGAGGAGAAGAAAAAAAGAGATGATGATCAGTGTGAAGGTTCAGAGAGGATGACTAGGAGGAGTGATCCAGTTTCACATCCTTCTTATTTCGAACCAAAGTAGAGTATGGCTGAAGTTCAGAAGCCGAAAGTACAAGAAAATCAAAAAGCCCCGAAGACAAAGGATCCAAAGCTAGAAAAGCAACTTGGGTTCAAGCTGCTTTTCGACATTGAGATGACTATAGACTTGAAGAAGAGTGAGGAGATTGATTCTAACGAAGAGGTTATTGATGGTCTTTATGACGAGATATTATGCTTGGATAATATGGAGGATCTTTTAGCATTGCTAAAAACTAAAAATCAAGAGTTATCATATGTCTTAGTTGTCAATTCTTTGGCAATGAATTGCAAGATTGTTGATTTCATGCTACAAGAAATTTTGGCTGTTGAGAATTCTTAGTAAACAGTGTTCTTTGTTGAAATATTTCAGCAAAAAGATTTTTAGAGTACTAATTTACAATAGCAAACAGGATTTACAACTGAAGTAAATTGTGAGCCTCATTGTTGGGCTGCTAATATGTAGTCTGAAAAAGATGACTGATGTTTGTCAAGTCAAAAGAATTGGGTGTTGTTTATACACAGCAAAATTTGTGATTTCTAGGGTATTTGCAGCAAGAGCTGAAATTTGCAAGTTGTAGCAAAAAACCTAGAGTACAAAGACAATATAAGTTTGTTGGCCAGAAGGTAAAATTACCTTTAGACAGTGTTGATGATTTGCCAATGATGGATATGAATAAGATTAGAGTCACAAGATGCCTTGATGATGAACCAACCAAAGAAGATTTGAAAGCTATGAAGCAGATTTTTGTAGGAGAGAAGACTATGCCATTGGATGTTGTGATGATCTATGAAAACTTGTCAAGATTGTGAGAGAGAAGGAAGGAGTCTCACTTGTAGCTTTCTTGCTTGCACAATGGGGGAATACACGCAAGGTGGAGGCTGAAAATAGTTTTCCTCTTCTTAGTTGTGGAAGCCAAAAGAACTCAATTACAAAGAAATAGAAGAACCCTATATATGGGTCTCAAACCAAACTCAACTAACTAAGGTGGTATACTAACTGAGCCATGAACTAGAGTAGATAAGGATAGCTATCATGTAGCTATTATTCATGGGCGGTGTACCAACCGCGTCTGCAACAACTGACAAGTCGGTGACATAAATACACAACGGTCACCCTGGCGTATCACTAGTGGAGCTCGATATCTCAACACTCCCCCTCGAGCTCAATCCCAATTCCTGCACACCAAGTAGGTCTCTGAACTTGCGCAACTTCTCTGCGCCCAATGCCTTCGTGAATATGTCAGCTACCTGATCCTCTGTGTTGATATAAACTAGATCAATAAGACCTAGTAAAACCCTCTCTCGCACATAGTGATAATGCACCTCAATGCGCTTTGTTCTAGCATGATAGACTGGTTTATTTGCCAAGTGTATACTACTCATGTTGTCACAATAAATGACAACTGGCCCATCTGTAGACTGATGCATATCATAAAGTAGCTTATGCAACCAAGCTACCTCACATGCAGCCATTGCTGCACCCCTCCACTCAGCCTTTGTGCTCGACAAGGCAACTGTAGGCTATTTCTTGTTGCTCCAAGTGACTGCAGCACTCCCAAAAGAGAACACATATCCACTGGTAGATCGTCTATCAGAAATACTACCAGCCCAATCAACATCAGTGTATCCATGCAACTGTATCTGGACCCCAGTCTCATAAAATAGTCCATACTGCAATGTGGACTTCACATACCTGAGTATGTGTCTAGCCGCATCCAAATGTGGTTTCCTTGGAGCCTGCATAAACTGACTTACCAATCCAATAGCATAGCTCAAATCTGGCCGGGTAATAGTCATATAAATCAAACTTCCTACTATGCGTCTGTACATAGTAGGGCCTTTTAGAAGCCCACCTGCATCTGTGCTCAGCTTCACATTCTGCTCCAAAGGAACTGAAATAGGCTTACAGCCTGTCATCCCATATTTGGACAGCATGTCCAATCCATACTGCCTCTACAAGAGCTGTATCCCACTTGGTAATCTAATCACCTCAATGCCCAAGAAATAACGTTGCTCTCCCAAATCCTTCATCTCAAACTTCTGCTTCAATAGCATTTTCACATGAAGGATATCTTCATCACTGTCACCTGTCATAATCAAATCGTCAACATAAATGACAAGTAGCATAATACCTTTCTCTGTTTTTCTCACATAAAGTGAGAAATCTGCCTTGGAAATCTGAAAGCCAATAGTGACAAGATACTCTCCTATCTTGTCAGACCATGCTCTAGGTGCTTGCTTCAAGCCATACAAGGCTTTCTTCAACCTGCAAACAAACTCAGGATAAACAGCATGCATATAACCTGGTGGCTGCTCCATATAGACCTCTTCTTGCAAATCACCATGCAAGAAGGCATTCTTTACATCCATCTGATGTAAAGACCATCCCTTTGATGCAGCCATAGCAATGACTGCTCTTACGGTTGCCATCCTTGCAACCGGACTGAATGTTTCTTCATAGTCAATGCCATATGTTTGTGCATACCCCTTGACTACTAATCTTGCTTTGTATCTGTTCAAAGAACCATCTGCATTGTGCTTCACCTTATAAACCCACTTACAGCCAATTGCATTTTTAGCTTTAGGTAAAGGTACCAATTCCCATGTAGCATTTACTTCCAAGGCATCCATTTCTTCATCCATGGCTTTCTCCCATTTTTCTTTTTCCATGGCTTGCTCAAAAGAAGTGGGTTCTGGTTCCTGTATCACTTTGACCATATATGCATAGTGAATGGCTGTACATCCATCATATTTCAGCCTATCCACAGGATACCTAGCTCTGATAGACCTGCGCAAAATAGGTTCACTCCCAGGTGCTCTCAAAACATCCCTGGTCTTCCTTAATCCAGGTGTAACAATAGAAGGAATACCCAACTCATCATCAATGCTATGTTCTGAGCCACTGGATTCACCATCCACATAAGAGTGACCTGCATTCACATCAAACATGGGCTGATCAACCTTCTCTTTTCCTTTTCGTGATACCTGCATATCACTATCTGCATTGCTTTGAGAAGATTCTCCTAATCTCAATCTGCCTGTCCATGGCGAAGAATGTGAACCACTGCTAGAGGACGCTCCAGGTCCACTAATATTTTGTGACAGCTGCTGTGAATTCTGTGCAGCATTACCATTTTGTGCATCTACATCATCAATCACATTTACTGGTTTATTCCAGCTACTCATCTCATCAAAAACAACATCTTTGCTCACTGTAAACTTACGAGTAGAAGGGTTATAGCATCTATACCCTTTTTGCTGCAGAGAGTAACCAATAAAGATGCACTTCTCAGCTTTTGGATCCAACTTGGATCTCAGCTCATCTGGCACATGTACATAGGCAATGCAACCAAAAATTTTCAAATGAGAAATATCTGATTTCCTACCAGTATACCTCTCCTCTAGAGTCATTCCATGTATTGCTGTAGTGGGAGTCCTGTTCATTATGTAGACTGCTGTAGCAACTACCTCAGCCCAATAAAAATCTGGCAAGTCTTTTTCATTGAGCATGGCACGCGATACCTCTCCAATATGCCTGTTTTTCCTTTCTGCAATTCCATTTTGTTGTGGGGTATGACTGCATGAATATTGCTGCTTTATGCCATGCTCCTGCAAGAACCTTGCAAACTCATTTGAGAGGTACTCTCCCCCTCCATTTGACCTTAGGCATTTTATTTGCAGGCCTGTTTCTTTTTCAACCATAGCTTTAAGAGTTTTGAAATGCCCAAAAACTTCACTTTTCTTTTTCATAAAATACACCCAAACTTTTCTGTTATAGTCATCAATAAAGCTGACAAAATAATAACAGCCTCCAAGAGATGCAACTTTAGTAGTCCACACATCAGAGTGGATTAATTCCAATGGCTTCTTACTCTCTTGAACATGTCTAGGAAATAGTTTCCTTGCCTGTTTTCCAAACTGACTGGCTTCACATACCTTATGCATTTCTGCAACCTTGAATTTAGGCAAACCTGCAACAATATTTTGGGCCTGCATTGATTTAAGTCGCTGTACATTAACATGACCAATGCGTTTATGCCAGATATTAATATCTGCAACTACACCGGTCCCATGTGCAAACATTACTGCACTCAATTCAGGCATGTCTGCATCCAACGTAAACATTCTGCCCTTCTTCTTTCCTTTTGCTATCAAGCGACCTTTATTTTTCATATCCTCAACAAAGCATCCATGAGGATTAAATCTGACCTGCAAGCCCTGCTCAATCATTTGACCAACAGAAACCAGATTCTTGGTGATATTCGGGACATGAAATACATCAGACAGGTATTTCTTTTTCCCATCCTGCATAGACAAATGAATTTTTCCAATCTGCACAATAGGATGTGCACTATCATCACCAGTCTCCACAAATCCTAGTTTTTCCATTTTTCTTGCATCCTCCATCCATTCTGCATGACATGTCATGTGGTTTGATGCACCTGAGTCAACATACCATACATCATTGCTTTCTTCTGCACTTGTCACAGAATTGTTCATGTGCTGCACCATAAACAAATTCTCATTTCTGTCATCACCCTGTCTACTAGAAGATGCATAATTCCCTTGTTGCAGTTTTCCATTCATGATGTCATTCTACTTTTTATAGCAGTCTTTAGCCATATGATCCATTTTACCACAATAGTAGCATTCAACATTACTGTTTGCATTTTGGCCTCTTTGTCATTCACCACGACCTCTTTGGCTCCCCATGCCTCTAGAGTTACCACGTCCTCCTCCATAGGACTGGTTTTCTTGAGTTTGCTACATATTCTGATTTCTACCACGGCCTCCATATCGGCCTCCTCTACCTCCGCCTCTACCTCTTTCAGCATTTGAGTAGAAGACAGCTTCTTTTGAAATTCCTCCTGAAGAAGATGCACCATCATTTCTCTGCTCCTCAGAAATTAGAAGAGCAATCAACTCAAAATCAGGAAATCTTTCAGGGACGGAAATGGATGTTCGGAACTGTGCATAATCCTTTCCTAGACCATTCAAGGTCACAGAAACTAAATCATCATCTTCCACTAGCGACCCAATGGAAGCAAGTGCATCTGCAATCTTTTTCACCTTCATGTGGTAGTCATTGATGCTCATATTTTCTCTTTCCACATTATGCAACTCTTGCTTGAGCTGCATTTTCCTGGCTTGCGTATTTGTGCTATACATTTTTGACAAAGTATCCCATGCCTCCTTTGGCGTACTTGCATCTTGAATATGCACAATCATAGAGTTTGAAATGCTGATAGACAGCCAGTACATAACTTTCCTGGCTCTCTCATGCCATGCTTTAAATGCCTGCATTTGCTGTTGATTGGGAACATCAGGAAGAACTGGTTCTTCTTCATTTCCTGCAACAAATTTCCAATATCCTTTTCCCATAAGGAAATTCGTCATTCTAAACTTCCATGCTTGGAAGTTGTTCTTTTCAAGCTTTTCAGTGACAATCTGTGGGAGAGAATTAGACGCCATTACAGAACACTGCAAAAAATTCTGTCACTGCAAAGAACACAGCTTCAACCTCACAAAGGCAAATCTGCAAAACTGACGAAAGTGGTATTTGACCACACAGTCACTTCCTAGTGACGATTTTGCATCAACAGGCAACAGGGATGATTCTGTAACTCCCAATGTCTCTGCGCACAAGCATACGATGCAATTTCTACAATAACTTTTCACCGACCTGTAGAATAGTGGCTGTACAGCATAAAACTGGGCCTTTCCCTGAGTGCGTGCAGAAAACTTCCGCCTCCAAAACAGGCCCTAAAATGGCCTCAAATCAAAAAAACAAGGTCGTCTTGATTCACCGCGAAGGGCGTCTCAACCTGAGACAATGCACTCCTGCACTTTCCGGCTGTGCTACCTGCAGAGATCTGCTCCCAAAACAGAAAATGAAAGCAACAATGCTCCTCTTACCAGAACACCGCGAGCTTGGCTTGCTTTCTTGAGCTCCTTACCACGAACAAGGCTCTGATACCATGTCAAGATTGTGGGAGAGAAGGAAGGAGTCTCACTTGTAGCTTTCTTGCTTGCACAATGGGGGAATACACACAAGGGTGGAGGCTGAAAACAGTTTTCCTCTTCTTAGTTATGGAAGCCAAAAGAACTCAATTACAAAGAAATAGAAGAACCCTATATATGGGTCTCAAACCAAACTCAACTAACTAAGGTGGCATACTAACTAAGCCACGAACTAGAGTAGATAAGGATAGCTATCATGTAGCTATTATTCATGGGCGGTGTACCAACCGCGTCTGCAAATTGACAAGTCGGTGACATAAATACACAACGGTCACCCTGGCGTATCACGAGTGGAGCTCGATATCTCAACAAAACTTACCTACTTTGATTTGTCCATATGATCTAGGAGGTTGCTGTGATAACCCATGCCAACTTACCTACATGTCATATTACCCATATGATCCTGGTGGGAATAATATTGTAAGTGGTAAACAAGTTGGCACATACTGGAGGATGTGCAAGTTTGGAGGGGATGGATGTCGTGGTATTACACATCCACACATGGAAAAACTATAGAATCTCTACATGATTTATAGGAAGCAAAACTTGTTTACTAGAATAGTCTGAAATCTGTAGTATCATGTTTATATGACTTAATTCACCATTGCTAGGTACTCAAGCTCCATTACTGTGTAGTTTTATTCTCTATCGATTACTTTCTAGCTTGCATAATAGATTGATTGATCTAACTTCGAGGGGCCTTTTGGCATAAGATTGCACCAGGCCTTCAATTGATGTATCAGTGTGCACATGGAACTCCTTCATCCAATTGAGGCTACAGGATGGGTGCTTCAATCAAACACTGATTTGGGATGTTGAATGCCTCATCTCACAATCATTGGTCCACGTGAACTTTGCATATTTTCTTAGGAGTTTATGTAAAGGGGATGCCTTTGTCGCAAAGTGCACAATGAATCTTCTATAATAGCCCACATGGCCAAAAAATCCCCTCAATTGTTTAAGGTTGGTTAGTAAAGCAGCAATCTTCTCAATCTTGGCAAGATCTGTTGCTATCCCTTGTGCAGAGACAATGTGGCCTAGAAGAACTCCTCAGGAGACTCCAAAGACACATTTGTCAAGGTTGAGAAAAATCCCATAATCTTGGCATCTGTCAAAAGAACTACTCTAGGTATCCCCAATGCTCACGAATTAGGCTATAGACACAGAAGTCATCGAGGTGCACCTCAATGAAGTCATGCAAATGGTTCTGGAATGCAGACATCATCACTCGTTGGAAAGTAGCAATGGCATTATAGAATCCAAATGACATCATCTGTAAGCATATGTTCCCCATTCTATTGTGAAGGTCATTTTAGATTGATCTTATTTTGCAATTTGGACTTGATTGTATCCATTGAATCCATCCAAGAGGGAATAGAGCTCATGGCCTGCCATTGTGTCCAACAATTGATCTGTGAAAGGGATAGGAAAATGATCCTTCTTTGTCTTGGAATTTAACTTTTGAAAGTCCACACATATTCGCAGCTTTCCGTTCTTCTTGGGTACTACCACAATGTGCAAAAACCCATTCACTGTTAGTCACTAGATAGATAAACTTAGCTTCAAGGAGCTTCAATAATTTGGCCTTCACTAGGGTCGAGTAATTAGGATTCATACGCCTTTGACTCGGCCTCATAGGTTTGGCACCATGCTCTAGGTCAATGTGATTTTGGCATATTGTGGGATCAATCCCCTTCAAATATTTATATGACCATACAAACACGTCTAAGTTCTCCTTTAGTAGGTCATGCAAGACCAATAATTCTTCTTCTAGAAGATTTAGACCGACCTTCAGGTGACGTTCAGTCCCTTCGGCATCCCCAAATGTTAGTTATTTTTCACCTTCCACTTTGCAGATGAATGTCTCACAGACTGCTACTGGGTAGAGATCCCTGGGTAGAGATCCGCTGACTCCTTCAAGGGAGTGGTCTCCTCTTCTGATGATTTACTAGAATTGATGTCCTCTTTTAATGGAGGCTTAGCTCACTCATTGGGAAGATGAAAGGGTATTAGAGTAGTTTCAAGTTTGGTTTGGGGATGAGTTACTTATTGGCTCAAGGACTAATCTTCTGAGGATGCATCCAAGAACGTTAAAAAACAAGACCCTTCTAATTTATGTTTAAGCTCCAAGGCTAGGGGTTGTTGTCAAGGTGCATTGTCATCATCTTCTCTTAGGAAGGGTAACTCTGGGCAACATGAGCCACTCTTGAAGGTAGGCCTATTTTCCTTGATCCAATTCTTATAGAGGCTTTGCTTATGATGTGACTCATTAATCAATCCAAAAGGTACCATAGTCATTCTATCGAATAAAAAGGGATCTTCTGCTTTTGAGGCTTCAAGAAAATCTTCTTCTGCATTATCACTGTTGTCCTCTTCAAATTCTATTTCTACCTTTGTGGAGGCTTTGTAAGAGAAGAACATAATCTCTGTTATGGCTTTTGCTTCTACTTCAGCTTTTATCTCTATCTCTATCTCTGTTACTGCCATGTAACAGGGAGAATAGTAGAGTGATTTTAGAAGTCAATTCAAGAGGTATTCTCCCATGGACAAATACTTTGCTTCCTTGGACAGTTGGCTTACAGTGCCCATTGTTAGGGATTGTAAAAGATTTATTTGATGGCCTCGTCATCTCCAGATGTACCATCTATTATTTCATTGGAGGAATCTATTATGACTTTGATGGATGTGGATCCATTGTCATTTTACAATCCATACAACTTTAGTACCACAGTATTGGGTCCTCTGTCTAGGGTTAGGGTTCCTTTGAACCAATCCATCCTTGCTCTTGCTTGAAAAAGCCAAGGCCTTTCAAAATAGCAAAGGGCATGAGGTCCCATAGGAATTTGGTTTGAACACTAGATATGACAATCAATAATCTCTTCTTGCAAGGGTTGTCCATGTACGGAAGAATGCCCAACTAATTAATTCTGCTTTGGTCTGCCAATCTGATAAGCCACTATGTAGGTTGCATTCCTTGCAAACCCAGATCCTTCATTGTCACATGAGAGCTTAATTTTGGGACCTAGTTTTGAAGTGTTGGAGCCCATTTTCGGAGTAGAAAAGTGGTTGGGAAGTGTCAAAGACCAAATTTTCATGCAAAATTGAACGGTTGCAGATTGATGAGCTAGAGTTTTCCTAGATGGAGTTTGATGCCAAGAACCCAACGCAAGTCTTGGTTTGTTGATCAGAGTTCGTTTGGCCCCCATTTAATCCGTGAAAGGTTTTGCAACATAAAGTAGCTACATGATTTGGGAGAGCCAATAAGTGTTTAGTGAGTCCCTAGTTTATACATTTCAATGTCATGAAGCCATCTAGCCAGTGGATCTCAAATCCGAGCTTATTTGCACCTCCAAAAGCAAAAAATCCACTTCGATTGCAGTGTGAACACAAAGAGATGAACTAGATATTTTAAACATTAAAACCTTAACCTTAATTAATGAAAGAAAACTCAAAATTTCAGTTGTGAGGAGAGAGGGGTGCAATTTTTATTTGCGCCCATTTTTTGGGAAATCCGTGCCTCTCCGATGCTGGGATTGATCAAGAATCAATTGCACATTCCTGATCTACTCCTTGAGGGCTTTGTTTTGGTCATAAGAACATTGATTTTCATGAAGGGAATCAAAATTCTGATATTTAGTATTTCTCTCTCCTCTCTCCTTTAAGGGGCTGATCACATGCAGAAAATCTAGAAGGAAAGGGGATAAAGGATGCTTAATTGACATGGACCGGATTGCTCCAAGATCAAAAGGAGGCTCATAGAAAATTTCCAATGCTATTGGGGAATTGAAGATGGGTCCATTGGCTGCCTGGAACCATTTCATAAAACCCAGGAAACACACAAATAAGCGGTATGCTCAATTTTCACAAAGAAAATTTCATTGTTTTGATGTTTGATGGTTTTAATGATGTGTGCATGGAAAGAAAATTTATATGAATCATATTTGAAGTATGTTTGAGGGATGTACATGATAAAATGCAAAACCCGTAGTCATACATAGTCGTAACTAATAATTTAAAACCCGAAATGCATCTTTTAAAGGAAAATTGAGGGTTTCTTCTGTTTGGGTTGGGGAATGAAGTTCATATGGGATAAAAAACTGATAAAAACCAGTGTTCAGTCAATATGATCAATCAAGTCACAGAAATTAAAAAATACCATACTTTATGAGTAAATAAATGAGGAAAAATAGAAAAATTAAGGAGAAAAATAGTTTTTGTGCCTAAAAATTTAGAGAAAAATAGATTTTATGTTCATGAGCATATAACAAGGCTAGAGCATGAGGATCTCACTCAAGCCTTGTTTTTATGTTAGAGTATGTTTTTATCGATTTTCACATTAAAAATTATATAAAAATAAACATTATACCTACCTAAAAAATGCAAAACCTAAATGGTAGGAGGGAAGAGGGATTTTAAAAGTGAGTGGTTGTCGCTGAGACTAGTAGCATGAGGAAAATTGGTGCTAGTCTCTAGCAATGCCACAATTACAAGTAGCTTGGAAATCATTAAAGGATTGGTTTTGTACCTCATGTGGCTTGTTTTTTAATCATAAAATTCTTGAGCACGAGGTGTGTCATCCACAATTGCATTATGCATATCACATGGTAACTCCTGAATGCATAGTAATTGATTGCCAATTACATGACCTACGCCAAGTTGTGAGGAAACCCAAGCTGTAGGCTAAACGATTGAATCTTTGGGAAATTTTCAAGTGAGAAAAATTTATATCCTAGAACGTTTTAAATAAATAAGAGTGGAGTGTGTTCGTATGTGCTTTATATTAGAGCAACACATCTTGGGGCTAATCTCGGAGGTGTAGGAGAGGTGCAACAGGGCCACGACATTCAGCCAGAGGGGTGCCTCCTTTATGTTTGTATTACATTGGTGTACTACACCAAGATGTGTGTTTTAGGTGCCGACAAGTGGTGCATTTTTCGGAAGCTACTAATAAGTGGTGATTTTTACACTTTGGTCAGAAAGGGACTTAAAATTTATAACCCTGTCTATTAGGAATGCACTAAAGTATCTATAAAATGGGGTTTGTCTAGGGTTTCAAAGACTTGGCTTTTCATATTCAAAATCTCCTAATAGACCTAGTTAATTATGTGGAGAGTGAATCCTCTACTAGAAATGATTTATGTAATGTGGAAAGTACGCATTTAGCGGTTAGTTTGTCCTCTAGCATGATGACATGGGCTAAGGTTTGCGTTGATGCATTCTCTATGAAGAAACATTGTGCATGACCATTCATCAACCTAGAGGATGTGCAACAAGCATGTTGGAACCCATGGTAGTTCTAGCATTGACTAATGATCATGCCAAAGTTGTAACACCATGGGACCGTAATGATATACAATGGAATTTACTTGTGGATAAAATGTCCCATGTGGTGGGTCACCATGCTAAAATATTAGGCCTCACAAGGACATTGGAAGCCTTAGTTGTATAGGGGAAACCATTGCTCAAAAGGCATGACCCACAAGCTTTAAATAATGCTAATATATATGTTTTAGATGAAGAGAAAAAGCTCTTGCATAACTCCATTATGGAATGGCCTTTGAATGGGAAAGGTATGGAAGATCCTCTAAGAAAGGATTGCCATGATATGCTGAAATCCATAGGACTCCCTAGACCACTCTGTGAGTTGGTAGAAAGGGAAGTCCATGGAGCAAGTAACCTTCCTACACCGATAAAGGTAGAAACAGAAGAGATTAGCAACCCTGACACGCAGGTATTAAGTTAAGATGAATATGAAGATTTTGATGACCCTGTCTTGATCCCAAAGAAGAGAACTAAATGCCCTTCTCCTTACAGGGATCTCCCAGTGTTTCATGGGCTACTAGATTAGGATCCGATGCTACATTTGAAAGAGTATGGTCTGACTTTCCTTGCAAGTGGGTTTGATGATCTACATTAGATGCTTGTATTCTGGAATAACCTAAAGGGAGAGGCTAGGAAATGGTATTGGAGCCTCCCAAGAGGGTCAATCAAATCATTCGAGGAGTTATGTGATAGATTTTTAGATGAATATGAAAAGAAGGTTCCCATGACTCAGGTCTTGGGACTGCTTATGCAAACTCGGCAAGAGTTAAATACCTCCGTCAAAGAGTACACGAGAGTCTTTGATAGCATTCTGAAGCTTTGGCCAAGGAAAATCAGTCAACTACTAGAAGATGTGCTTGGTGAACTCTTTGTCAGAAGCTTGGAAATAAATACACATTTCCAAGTTAGGATGGGAAACCCTGAGTAACTAAAGGAGGCAAAGGTTCAAGCAAATGATTATGAGAGATACATTCGAAGGTGTTGGGAGAAGCATTGGAATTTTCTTGGCACCCTTGAAATCCATAATAATTGGCAACATTTACTGAATGTTAGTCATTCTTGAGGTGTAAATGATAGGTATACTAGAGGGGATCCTGGCATTAATTATAAAGACCCTAAGGCCCAAGAACCATGGCTCCTAGTGTAGCCAATCTCACATTCCAAAGTCATGAGTTAGATGGGAATGGGTGTAGACCTAATGGGGGAAGCAGAGTGATTAAGAAACCGATCAGTGGTCTAAGTTTGAAACGAAATCATGTCAATGAGATGACGCCCCGAAACATAGATGATATATGCTACCATGTGGAGGCTGTCTCAACCATCAAGAACCAAGGTAATAGGGAACCTGGGACTTACAATGGTAAAGATCCACCTAGAGGTGAATCTAGTAGACAGATCTGCTTCAAGGGAAGTGATAGGGAGCAAACAAACCAAGATAGATCAATTACTATGGAAGATCACACAAATAGAAGGACAATGACCCATGCAAAGATTAGAAGAAGATGGGTTTGGAGGCCCAAAAGAGTTCCAAATGGACATACCATGGTCAATTTCCAAGTGGATGAGACCAAAGGCCATAATAATACATCTAGCAATGTGCATCACTTTGGGATGCATTGTTGTGACGAGCCTAGGATTCAATCCTTACCTAGTTTGGGTTGTAACAATGACACATTCAAAAATCCACATCGGAAAGGTTTAAATGAGCCAAAATCCATGGATCTCTATGTAGGAGAGGCCTTTGGAAAGCTAGAATAACCAGTCTATTTGGATGATAAGACACTCGAGCCTAAGGAGGCCATTTGTTCAACTAATAGCACACAAAGAGGAATAGCCCATACTAAGGTTATATCAGTAGGAAGATTTGGACTTGTGACTTTGGTTTAGCTTGGTTAGTTTGACAAGATATAATTTACATGCCAAGTAGACCATATTTGGTTAGAACAAAATGATTTATGCTAGCCCAAGAGGACCGTTTCTTTTGTGAACTGTTATATTCCTTTAGGTAAAGAGGGCCATATGTCTGTTTGGTGCAGGTATGTTTAAGGATTTTCTGTTTTAGTGATTACATCACACAGGTTGAACGAAGTGCTTGGAGTAAGCCTTTGTTGTGCAGAAGCTTCTTGTGGCCATTTCAAGTGGCATCGTTGCCTTTCCGAGTTTTCTTCTTAAGCTAATAGTGTTATATGTGTATGTGGGGGTTATTTTCTTTTCATTGTTGGGGACCGGTGATTAAGGCATGAAGTCCTCGAGTTTGGTCAAGTATATCTAGGGGAGATTTGAGTAGTTGTCTACCTCTTGTTAGGACATTGTTAGGCGATAAAGACCTATTATAGAGGGTATTCCTTGTGACCCTGTCCTTTCTGCTTGCTCGGCACAGCTGTCCTAGGAGTCCTTGCTCGTGTGAGGTAGTTAGAGAAGCTTGCCAAAGTATTAAAGAGAAGAGCAAGTTTTGAATCTATATAAAAATTAAAAATTTGCAAAGGTGTGTAAAAAGGGGTTCTAACCCCTCAATAAGAAATGGAAAAGAAAAATGAAGAAACTTCCTACAAGCAGTTGCTTATCGCCTTGCGAAGGCTTGGTAGGTTCCTAAGGATGAGTCGGTCAGGACCGATTTCTCATCTCCCTTGAAAGGAGAGAAGGATTGAAGCTTGCACTCAAGAGCTATGGCAGGAGAGCAAGAGCAAGAAAGAGAGAGAAGAAATGGGAACTCCAACAGTCACAATGTGTGACTGGGCCTTCCTTTATTCAAACTGTCACTAAAAGAATAAAGAATAAGGTGACAGTGATGGGCGCCCGCCACCTGCAATGTGCAGTGGTAGTGACAAAGACATCATCTCATCCCACACCCATCAACCTCCTGAGGAAGGCAAAGCGCTCTATAGAGAGGCTTTTCGTGAGCAGATCTACAAGATTCTGGTCAGTCGAGATCTTGGCAAGGTCAACAGACTTGTCCTCGACGACCCCAGGTATGAAGTGATACCTCACCTCAATGTGTTTCGTCTTCGCATGGAAGACCGGGGTTTCTTGGCTAATTGAATAACACTCATAGAATCCGAATGCCGTGTAGGGATAGCATCAATACTAAGGTCAACAACCAAACTACTAAGCTCTAGCTTCCAAAAGCATTCGGATCCAATGACAAGCTCGAAGTTGTCTATCGATGATCAATACATCATAGCATAACCCAAGACATACACCCAGAACCAATATGCATATGTCAAAGCATGAAAGATAGCTTCAGCCCAAGAGTATTCAGCATGCATTTACTGTTATAAACTGAGTATTTCCAGCCCTACAATCAGACCAAAATCATAGCATTGTTGAGATATCGAGCTCCACTCGTGATATGCCAGGGTGACTGTTGTGCATTTATGTCACCAACTTGTCAGTTGTAGATGCGGTTGGTACATCGCCCATGAATAATAGCTAGATGAGAGCTATCCTTATCTACTCTAGTTCGTGGCTCAGTTAGTATGCCACCTTAGTTAGTTGTCTTTGGTTTGAGACCCATATATAGGGTTCTTCTATTTCTTTGTATGTGACTTCTTTTTGGCTTCCACAACTAAGAAGAGAAAAACTGTTTTTAGCCTCCACCCTTGTGTGTATTCCCCCATTGTGCAAGCAAGAAAGCTACAAGTGAGACTCCTTCCTTCTCTCCCACAATCTTGACATGGTATCAGAGCCTTGTTCGTGGTAAGGAGCTCAAGAAAGCAAGCCAAGCTCGCGGTGTTCTGGTAAGAGGAGCAGTGTTGCTTTCATTTTCTGGTTTGGGAGCAGATCTCTGCAGGTAGCATAGCCGAAAATTGTAAGAGTGCATTGTCTCAGGTTGAGACGCCCTTTGCGGTGAAGTAAGAGGGCAGTATATGCTACGGGGGAGGGCTTTATCCCTAGGCGACCCTGTTTTTTTGATTTGAGGCCATTTCGGGGCCTGTTTTGGAGGCGGAAGTTTTCTGCACGCACTCAGGAAAAGGCCCAGTTTTATGCTTTGCGACCACTGTTCTACAAATTTGCCCTTGTGAGGCTGAAGCTGTGTTCTTTGCAGTGAAAGAGGCATGGAAGTTTAGAATGACGAATTTCCTTATGGGAAAAGGATATTGGGAATTTGTTGCAGGAAATGAAGAAGAACCAGTTCTTCCTGATGTTCCCAATCAACAGCAAATGCAGGCATTCAAAGCATGGCATGAGAGAGCTAGGAAAGTTATGTACTGGCTGTCTATCAGTATTTCAGACTCTATGATTGTGCATATTCAAGATGCAAGTACGCCAAAGGAGGCATGGGATACTTTGTCAAAAATGTATAGCACAAATATGCAAGCCAGGAAAATGCAGCTCAAGCAAGAGTTGCATAATGTGCAAAGAGAAAGTATGAGCATCAATGACTACCACATGAAGGTGAAGAATATTGCATATGCACTTGCTTCCATTGGGTCGCCAGTGGAAGATGATGATTTAGTTTCTGTGGCCTTGAATGGTCTAGGAAAGGATTATGCACAGTTTCGGACATCCATTTCAGTTCATGAAAGATTTCATGATTTTGAGGAGTTGATTGCTCTTCTAATTTCTGAGGAGCAGAGAAACGGTGGTGCATCTTCTTCAGGAGAAACTTCAAAAGAAGATGTTTTCTACTCAAATGCTGGAAGAGGTAGAGGCAGAGGTAGAGCAGGCCGATTTGGAGGCTGTGGTAGAAATCAGAATATGCAACAAAATCAAGAAAACTAGTCCTATGGAGGAGGACGTGGTAACTCTAGAGGTAGGGGGAGCCAAAGAGGTCGTGGTGGATGGCAAAGAGAGCAAAATGCAAACAACAATGTTGAATGCTACTACTGTGGTAAAATGGGTCATATGGCTAAAGACTGCTATAAAAAGCAGAATGACATCATGAATGGAAAACTGCAACAAGGAAATTATGCATCTTCTAGTAGACAGGGTGATGACAGAAATGAGCATTTGTTTATGGTGCAGCACATGAACAATTCTGTGACAAGTATAGAAGAAAGCAACGATGTATGGTATGTTGACTCAGGTGCATCAAACCATATGACAGGTCATGCAGAATGGATGGAGGATGCAAGGAAAATGGAAAAACCAGGATTTTTGGAGACTGGTGATGATATTGCACATCCTATTGTGCAGATTGGAAAATTTCCTTTATCTATGCAGGATGGGAAAAAGAAATACCTGTCTGATGCATTTCATGTCCTGAATATCATCAAGAATCTGGTTTCTGTTGGTTAAATGGTTGAGCAGGACTTGCAAGTCAAATTTAATCCTCATGGATGCTTTGTTGAGGATATGAAGAATAAAGGTCGCTTGATAGCAAAAGGAAAGAAGAAGGGCAGAATGTTTACGTTGGATGCAGACATGTCTGAATTGAGTGCAGCAATGTTTGCACATGGGACCGGTGTAGTTGTAGATATTGATATCTGGCATAAACGCATTGGTCATGTTAATGTACAGCGACTTAAATCAATGCGGGCCCAAAATATTGTTGCAGGATTGCCTAAATTCAAGGTTGCAGAAATGCATAAGGTATGTGAAGCCTGCCAATTTGGAAAACAGGCAAGGAAACCATTTCCTAGACATGTTCAAGAGAGTGAGAAGCCATTGGAATTAATCCACTCTGATGTGTGGACTACTAAAGCTACATCTCTTGGAGGCTGTCATTATTTTGTCACTTTTATTGATGACTATAGCGGAAAAGTTTGGGTGTATTTTATGAAAAAGAAAAGTGAAGTTTTTGGGCATTTCAAAACTCTTAAAGCTATGGCTGAAAAAGAAATAGGTCTGCAAATAAAATGCCTAAGGTCAGATGAAGGGGAAGAGTACCTCTCAAATGAGTTTGCAAGGTTCCTGCACCAGCATGGCATAAAGCAGCAATATTCATGCAGTCATACCCCACAACAAAATGGAATTTCAGAAAGAAAAAATAGGCATATTGGAGAGGTATCTCGTGCCATGCTCAACGAAAAAGACTTGCCAGATTTTTACTGGGCTGAAGCAGTTGCTACAGCAGTCTATATAATGAACAAGACTCCCACTGCAGCAATACATGGGATGACTCCAAAGGAGAGGTATACTGGTAGGAAACCAGATATTTCTCATTTGAAAATTCTTGGTTGCATTGCCTATGTACATGTGCCAGATGAGTTGAGATCCAAGTTGGATCCAAAAGCTGAGAAGTGCATCTTTATTGGTTACTCTCTGCAGCAAAAAGGGTATAGATGCTATAACCCTTCTACTCGTAAGTTTACAGTGAGCAAAGATGTTGTTTTTTATGAGATGAGTAGCTGGTATAAACCAGTAAATGTGATTGATGATGTAGATGCACAAAACGGTAATGCTGCACAGAATTCACAGCAGTTGTCACAAAATATTAGTGGACCTGAAGCGTCCTCTAACAGTGGTTCACATTCTTTGCCATGTACAGGCAGATTGAGATCAGGAGAATCTTCTCAAAGCAATGTAGATAGTGGTCTTTAGGTATCACAAAAAGGAAAAGAGAAGGTAGATCAGCCCATGTTTGATGTGAATGCAGGTCACTCTTATGTGGATGGTGAATCCAATGGCTCAGAACAAAGCATTGATGATGAGTTGGGTATTCCTTCTATTGTTACACCTGGAGTAAGGAAGACTAGGGATGTTTTGAGAGCACCTGGGAGTGAACCTACTTTGCGCAGGTCTACCAGAGCTAGGTATCCTGTGGATAGGCTGAAATATGATGGATTTACAGCCATTCACTATGCATATATGGTCAAAGTGATACAGGAACCAAAACCCACTTCTTTTGAGCAAGCCATGGGAAAAGAAAAATGGGAGAAAGCCATGGATGAAGAAATGGATGCCTTGGAAGCAAATGCTACATGGGAATTGGTACCTTTGCCTAAAGGTAAGAATGCAATTGGCTGTAAGTGGGTTTATAAGGTGAAGCACAATGCAGATGGTTGTGTGAATAGATACAAGGAAAGATTAGTAGTCAAGGGGTATGCACAAACATATGGCATTGATTATGAAGAAACATTCAGTCTGGTTACAAGGATGGCAATCGTAAGAGCAGTCATTGCTATGGCTGCATCAAAGGGATGGTCTTTACATCAGATGGATGTAAAGAATGCCTTCTTGCATGGTGATTTGCAAGAAGAGGTCTATATGGAGCAGCCACCAGGTTATGTGCATGCTGTTCATCCTGAGTTTGTTTGCAGGTTGAAGAAAGCCTTGTATGGCTTGAAGCAAGCACCTAGAGCATGGTCTGACAAGATAGGACAGTATCTTATCACTATTGGCTTTCAGATTTCCAAGGCAGATTTCTCACTTTATGTGAGAAAAACAGAGAAAGGTATTATGCTACTTGTCATTTATGTTGATGATTTGATTATGACAGGTGACAGTGATGAAGATATCCTTCATGTGAAAATGCTATTGAAGAAGAAGTTTGAGATGAAGGATTTGGGAGAGCTGCATTATTTCTTGGGCATTGAGGTGATTAGATCACCAAGTGGGATACAGCTCTTGCAGAGGCAGTATGGATTGGACATGCTATCCAAATATGGGATGACAGGTTGTAAGCCTATTTCAGTTCCTTTGGAGCAGAATGTGAAACTGAGCACAGATGCAGGTGAGCTTCTGGAAGACCCTACTATATACAGACGCATAGTAGGAAGTTTGATTTATATGACTATTACTAGGCCAGATTTGAGCTATGCTGTTGGATTGGTAAGTCAGTTTATGCAGGCTCCAAGGAAACTGCATTTGGATGCGACTAGATGCATATTCAGGTATGTGAAGTCCACATTGCAGTATGGACTATTTTATGAGACTGGGGTTCAGATACAGTTGCATGGTTACACTAATGCTGATTGGGCTGGTAGCATTTCTGATAGACGATCTACCAGTGGATATGTGTTCTCTTTTGGGAGTGCTGCAGTCACTTAGAGCAGTAAGAAACAGCCTACAGTTGCCTTATCCAGCACAAAGACTGAGTATAGGGGCGCAGCAATGGCTGCATGTGAGGTAGCTTGGTTGCATAAGCTACTTTATGATATGCATCAGCCTACAGATGGGCTAGTTGTCATTTATTGTAACAACATGAGAAGTATACACTTGGCAAATAACCCAGTCTATCATGCTAGAACAAAGCACATTGAGGTGCATTATCACTATGTGCGGGAGAGGGTTTTACTAGGTCTTATTGATCTAGTTTATGTCAGCACAGAGGATCAGGTAGCTGACATATTTACGAAGGCATTGGGTGCACAGAAGCTGCGCAAGTTCAGAGACCTGCTTGGTGTGCAGGAATTGGGATTGAGCTTGAGGGGGAGTGTTGAGATATCGAGCTCCACTCGTGATATGCCAGGGTGACCGTTGTGCATTTATGTCACCGACTTGTCAGTTGTAGATGTGGTTGGTACACCGCCCATGAATAATAGCTAGATGAGAGCTATCCTTATCTACTCTAGTTCGTGGCTCAGTTAGTATGCCACCTTAGTTAGTTGTCTTTGGTTTGAGACCCATATATAGGGTTCTTCTATTTCTTTGTATGTGACTTCTTTTTGGCTTCCACAACTAAGAAGAGAAAAATTATTTTCAGCCTCCACCCTTGTGTGTATTCCCCCATTGTGCAAGCAAGAAAGCTATAAGTGAGACTCCTTCCTTCTCTCCCACAATCTTGACAAGCATTACATGTAGCTTCAATCCCCCGATCAATTGGGATGCAATAGGCATCAAACCGATTGCTCCTGCTGATCCACGTAGCAGGTCTAGAGTGGTTGGAGGGCTCAAACATGAGCCAAAGGGGCCTAGTAACAAGCCTCTAGTAGCCCACAACCGATGGCAAAGAGATATGAATGTTGGAAGCTTCAATGGTGGCTGCCCTGTTTGCCTAGACCTGTGGACTGAAAACAATCTCTAAAATAATGAAGCAATACCTCAATGTCAATGCCCTGATGGTGCCTCAATTGTCGAGATATCGAGCTCCACTCGTGATATGCCAAGGTGACCGTTGTGCATTTATGTCACTAACTTGTTAGCTGCAGATGCCGTTGGTACATTGCCCATGAATAATAGCTAGATGACAGCTATCTTTATCTACTCTAGTTCGTGGCTCAGTTAGTATGCCACCTTAGTTAGTTGAGTTTGGTTTGAGACCCATATATAGGGGTCTTCTATTTCTCTGTACTAGAGTTCTTTTTGGCTTACACAACTAAGAAGAGGAAAACTGTTTTCAACCTCCACCTGTGTGTATATTCTCCCATTATGCAAGTGAGAAAGCTACAAGTGAGACTCCTTTCTTCTCTCCCACAATCTTGGCATGGTATTAGAGCCTGGTTCATGGTAAGAAGCTCAAGAAAGCAAACCAAGTTCGCGGTGTTCTGGTAAGAGGACCAGTGTTGCTTTCATTTTTCGAGTTTGGGAGCAAGTCTCTGCAGGTAGCACAGCCGAAAAGTGCAAGAGTGCATTGTCTCAGATTGAGACGCCCTTCGCGGTGTAATAAGAGGACAGTATATGCTGCGAGCGAAGGCTTTAGCCCTCGGTTGCCCTATTTTTTTCATTTGAGGCCATTTCGGGGCCTGTTTTGGAGGCAGAAGTTTTTCGTAAGCACTCAGGAAAAAGCCCTCTTTTTTGCTGTGCGACCATTGTTCTACAGGTCGATGAAAAGTTACCATAGAAATTGCATCGTATGCCTGTGCGCAGAGACATTGGGAGTTATAGAATCATCCTTGTTGCCTGTTGATGCAAAATCGTCACTAGGAAGTAACTGTGTGGTCAAATACCACTTTTGTCAGTTTTGCAGATTTGCCCTTGTGAGGCTGAAGCTGTGTTTTTTGCAGTGACAGAATTCTTTGTAGTGTTCTGAAATGGCGTTTGATTCTCTTTCACAGATTGTCACTGAAAAGCTTAACAAGAACAACTTCCAAGCATGGAAGTTTAGAATGACGAATTTTCTTATGGGAAAAGGATATTGGGAATTCATTGCAGGAAATGAAGAAGAACCAGTTCTTCCTGATGTTCCCAAATCAACAGCAAATGCAGGCATTTAAAGGATGGCATGAGAGAGCCAGAAAGTTATGTACTGTGGCTGTCTATCAGTATTTCAGACTCTATGATTGTGCATATTCAGGATGCAAGTACGCCAAAGGAGGCATGGGATACTTTGTCAAAAATATATAGAACAAATATGCAAGCCAGGAAAATACAGCTCAAGCAAGAGTTGCACAATGTGCAAAGAGAAAGTATGAGCATCAATGACTACCACATGAAGGTGAAGAAGATTGCAGATGCACTTGCTTCCATTGGGTCACCACGAGTGGAAGATGATGATTTAGTTTCTGTGACCTTGAATGGTCTGGGAAAGGATTATGCACGGTTCCGAACATCCATTTCCGTCCGTGAAAGATTTCCTGATTTTGAGGAGTTGATTTCTCTTCTAATTTCTAAGGAGCAAAGAAATGGTGGTGCATCTTCTTTAGGAGGAACTTCAAAAGAAACTATCTTCTACTCAAATGCTGGAAGAGGTAGAGGTAGAGGTAGAGGAGGCCGATCTGGAGGCCGTGGTAGGATGTGGTAACTCTAGAGGCAGGGGGAGCCAAAGAGGTCGTGATGGATGGCAAAGAGGCCAAAATGCAAACAGCAATGTTGAATGCTACTACTGTGGTAAAATGGGTCATATGGCTAAAGACTGCTATAAAAAGAAAAATGATATCATGAATGGAAAATTGCAACAAGGGAATTATGGATCTTCTAGTAGATAAGGTGATGACAGAAATGAGCATTTGTTTATGGTGCAGCACATGACTAATTCTGTGACAAGTACAGAAGAAAGGAACGATGTGTGGTATGTTGACTCAGGTGCATCAAACCACATGACAGGTCATGCAGAATGGATGCAGGATGCAAGGAAAATGAAAAAACCAGGATTTGTGGAGACTGGTGATGATACTGCACATCCTATTATGCAGATTGGAAAAATTCATTTGTCTATGCAGGATGGGAAAAAGAAATACCTGTCCGATGTATTTCATGTCCTGAATATCACCAAGAATCTGATTTCTGTTGGTTAAATGGTTGAGCATGACTTGCAAGTCAGATTTAATCCTCATGGATGCTTTGTTGAGGATATGAAGAATAAAGGTCGCTTGATAGCAAAAGGAAAGAAGAAGGGCAGAATGTTTACGTTGGATGCAGACATGTCTGAATTGAGTGCAACAATGTTTGCACATGGGACCGGTGTAGTTGTAGATATTGATATCTGGCATAAACGCATTGGTCATGTTAATGTATAGCGACTTAAATCAATGCAAGCCCAAAATATTATTGCAGGATTGCCTAAATTCAAGGTTGCAGAAATGCATAAGGTATGTGAAGCCTGCCAATTTGGAAAACAGGCAAGGAAACCATTTCCTAGACATGTTCAAGAGAGTGAGAAGCCATTGGAATTAATCCACTCTGATGTGTGGACTACTAAAGCTGTATTTATTGGAGGCTGTCATTATTTTGTCACTTTTATTAATGACTATAGCAGAAAAGTTTGGGTGTATTTTATGAAAAAGAAAAGTGAATTTTTTGGGCATTTCAAAACTCTTAAAGCTATGGTTGAAAAAGAAACAGGCCTGCAAATAAAATGCCTAAGGTCAAATGGAGGGGGAGAGTACCTCTCAAATGAGTTTGCAAGGTTCTTGCAGGAGCATGGCATAAAGCAGCAATATTCATGTAGTCATACCCCACAGCAAAATGGAATTGCAGAAAGAAAAAATAGGCATATTGGAGAGGTATCTTGTGCCATGCTCAATGAAAAAGACCTGCCAGACTTTTTGGGCTGAGGCAGTTGCTACAGCACAATGAACAGGACTCCCACTGCAGCAATACATGGCATGACTCCAGAGAAGAGGTATACTGGTAGGAAACCAGATATTTCTCATTTGAAAATTTTCAGTTGCATTGCCTATGGTCATGTGCCAGATGAGTTGAGATCCAAGTTGGATCCAAAAGCTGAGAAGTGCATCTTTATTGGTTACTCTCTACAGCAAAAAGGGTATACATGCTATAACCCTTCTACTCGTAAGTTTAGAGTGAGTAGAGATGTTGTTTTTTATTAGATGAGTAGTTGGTATAAACCAATAAATGTGATTGATAATGTAGATGCACAAAATGGTAATGCTACATAGAATTCACAGCAATAGTCACAATATATTAGTGGACCTGGAGCATCCTCTAGCAGTGATTCACATTCTTTGCCATGGATAGGCAGATTGAGATTAGGAGAATCTCCTCAAAACAATGCAGATAGTGGTATGCAGGTTTCACGAAAAGGAAAAGAGAAGGTAGATCAGTCCATGGTTGATGTGAATGCAGGTCACTCTTATGTGGATGGTGAATCCAGTGGCTTAGAACAGAGCATTGATGATGAGTTGGGTATTCCTTCTATTGTTACACCTGGAGTAAGGAAGACTAGGGATGTTTTGAGAGCACCTGGGAGTGAACCTACTTTGTGCAGGTCTACCAGACCTAGGTATCCTGTGGATAGACTGAAATATGATGGATTTACAGCCATTCACTATGCCTATATGGTCAAAGTGATAGAGGAACCAGAACCCACTTCTTTTGAGCAAGCCATGAAAAATGAAAAATGGGAGAAAGCCATGGATGAAGAAATGGATGCCTTGGAAGCAAATGCTACATGGGAATTGGTACCTTTGCCTAAAGATAAGAATGCAATTGGTTGTAAGTGGGTTTATAAGGTGAAACACAATGTAGATGGTTCTGTGAATAGATACAAGGCAAGATTAGTAGTCAAGGGGTATGCACAAACATATGGCATTGATTATGAAGAAATATTCAGTCTGGTTACAAGGATGGCAATCGTAAGAACAGTCATTGCTATGGCTGCATCAAAGGGATGGTCTTTACATCGATGGATGTAAAGAATTCCTTCTTGCATGGTGATTTGCAAGAAGAGGTCTATATGGAGCAACCACCAGGTTATGTGCATGCTGTTTATCCTGAGTTTGTTTGCAAGTTGAAGAAAGCCTTGTCAAGATTGTGGGAGAGAAGGAAGGAGTCTCGCTTGAAGCTTTCTTGCTTGCACAATGGGGGAAGACACACAAGGGTGGAGGCTGAAAACAGTTTTCCTCTTCTTAGTTGTGTAAGCCAAAAGAACTCAAGTACAAAGAAATAGAAGAACCCTAATATATGGGTCTCAAACCAAACTCAACTAACTAAGGTGGCATACTAACTGAGCCACGAACTAGAGTAGATAAGGATAGCTATCATGTAGCTATTATTCATGGGCGGTGTACCAACCACGTCTGCAACTAACAAGTCGGTGACATAAATACACAACGGTCACCCTGGCGTATTACGAGTGGAGCTCGATATGGAGAGAAGAAAGGAGTCTCGCTTGAAGCTTTCTTGCTTGCACAATGGGGGAAGACACACAAGGGTGGAGGCTGAAAACAGTTTTCCTCTTCTTAGTTGTGTAAGCCAAAAGAACTCAACTACAAAGAAATAGAAGAACCCTATATATGGGTCTCAAACCAAACTCAAGTAACTAAGGTGGCATACTAACTGAGCCACGAACTAGAGTAGATAAGGATAGCTATCATATAGCTATTATTCATGGGTGGTGTACCAACCACGTCTGCAACTGACAAGTCGGTGACATAAATACACAACGGTCACCCTGGCGTATCACGAGTGGAGCTCGATATCTCAACACTCCCCCTCGAGTTCAATCCCAATTCCTGCACACCAAGCAGGTCTCTGAACTTGTGCAGCTTCTCTACGCCCAATGCCTTCGTGAATATGTCAGCTACCTAATCCTCTGTGCTGACATAAACTAGATCAATAAGACCTAGTAAAACCCTCTCTCGCACATAGTGATAATGCACCTCAATGTGCTTTGTTCTAGCATGATAGACTGGGTTATTTGCCAAGTGTATACTACTCATGTTGTCACAATAAATGACAACTGGTCCATCTGTAGACTGATGCATATCATAAAGTAGCTTATGCAACCAAGCTACCTCACATGCAGCCATTGCTGCACCCCTGTACTCAGCCTCTGTGCTCGACAAGGAAACTGTAGGCTGTTTCTTGCTGCTCCAAGTGACTGCAGCACTCCCAAAAGAGAACACATATCCACTGGTAGATCGTCTATCAGAAATACTACCAGCCCAATCAGCATCAGTGTATCCATGCAACTGTATCTGAACCCCAGTCTCATAAAATAGTCCATACTGCAATGTGGACTTCACATACCTGAGTATGCTTCTAGCCGCATCCAAATTTGGTTTCCTTGGAGCCTGCATAAACTGACTTACCAATCCAACAGCATAGCTCAAATCTGGCCTGGTAATAGTAATAGTAATGCTAGCCGATATGCCAAGTCTCCCACTCTATTGACAATCCGGTAGTATGGCCCATAGAACCTGTAAGCCAACTTATTGCTGGGACCATCCTTAAGGGTGACATATGTGGACTTGGGCACCTTCAAAAGCACCAAATACCCTTCTTGGAGTTCAACGTCCCTTCTTTTGTCATCAGCATAAAGCTTCATTTGATCTTGAGCTTTCTTCAAGTTGACTTTGCACTGCTGAAGTAAGGCATGCATTTTATCCAATTCCTCCTTGCTTTGTGGATTTATTTTATCATTGAAGATAACCATGGGGAGGGGGACCTTATAACTGTACAATGCCTCGAAGGGTGAAACTCCAACGCTGGATTGTGTAGAGTTATTATAGGCAAACTCAGCCAGATGCAAACATGAGTCCCAAGCATTTTGCACATCATAATAGAAATGCCTCAAGTAAGTTTCCAGCCACTTGTTAACCCTCTCTGTCTAGCCATCAATTTGTGGATGGTAATCAATGGAAGGGGCTAACTGAGTGCCCATAGAGTTGAAGACTGTCTGCCAAAATTTTCTCATGAACTTAGCATCCCGGTCATGCACAATGACATGTGGTAAGCCATGTAATTTTAAAACATCTTCCATGAATTGGCTGGCTACTTGAGAAGCATTATATTGAGTCTTTGTAGGAATGAAATGGGCTACCTTGGTGAGTCTGTCCACAACTACATAGATGTTGTTCCACCCCTTCTTGGTCACCGGTAGGCCAGCTATGAAGTCCATAGTAATGTGTGTCCATTTGCCTTCAGGTTGCCTTCGGGTATAGGCAATGGTTGTAGTAAACCGGCTGGTTTTAAGGTGTTATCCTTGTTTTGTTGACATGGCACACAGCTCAAAACAAACTCTTTTACGTCCTTCCATAGGCCCTTTCAATGAAAGCTTATAGCAATTTTGTCATAAGTTTTAAATAAGCCCAAGTGACCAGCTGTAGGTGAGGAGTGCATCTCTTGCATGATCTTTTGCTTGAATGGAGAAGTGTATGGGATGGCAATCCTGCCTTGAAACCATAAGAGACCATTCTTAAGCTGATATGGAGAGTTTTCTTCTACATGCCCTTGGTGTAATTTCTGAAAAATGTGGCTGAAATCAGCATCTAACAAATAGGCCTCCTGAAGCTCTTCCATCCAATCACTATGAAGTTCCATGATGGCTGAAACTTTACAAGCCCACATTCTAGATAATGAATCAGCAACTACATTGTCTTTTTCCTGTGTATGTGTAATGCCAAAGTCACGGTTTTGCAATGTAGCTACCCATCTATGTTGTTTGGGGGTAATATTAGACTGAGAGAGGAAGTATTTGAGGACCCTATGGTCGCTCTTGACCCTAAATCTGCTGCCATACAAGTAGTGGTGCCATTTCTTAATGGCATGAAGGATGGCCAGCATTTATTGGTCATATACATTCATGGTCATCTCATTTTCAACAAGTTTGCGGCTCTCAAATGATATAACCCCATGCTCCTGTAACAATATAGCCCCTATGCCTTTGCCACTGGCATCACACTGAATGGTGAATTCTTTCAAAAAATCTGGGCAAACCAAGATGGGCGCTGAGGTAAGCAATTCTTTGAGCTGATTAAAGCTCTTATCAGCTATGGCATCCTAGAAAAATGCCTCTTTCTTAAGCCTAGCTACAATAGTGGCATAATGCATAATGAATATGCGATAAAATGATGAGAGACCAAGAAATCCTCTAAGTGAAGTGATATTTGCGGGTGTGGGCCAGTCTTTTATACACTGCACTTTCTTAGGATCAACCCTAATTCCATCTTCACTAACAATGTGCCCCAAGTATTCCACCTCCGTCTACATGAAAGAACATTTTGTCTCCTTGGCAAAGAGTCTATGCTGCCTCAATACATCAAACACCTGCCTCATGTGCCAAAGGTGATCCTTCAGTGATCTACTATAGATGAGGATGTCATCAAAGAAGACCAACACAAATTTGAAAAGAAAGGGCTAAAGTATTTTTTTCATTAAGCTCTGAAAGGTGGCCAATGCATTAGTTAACCTGAAAGGCATGACCAAGAAATGATAAAGCCCCCGATCAATTTGAAATGTTGTTTTGACCTCATCCCCTGCCCTCATGAAGATCTGGTGATAACCTGACCTCAAATCTATCTTTGTAAAGTACTTAGCCCCCTTGAGTTCATCCAGCAAGTCATCTATGTGTGGAATGGGGTACCTATTCTTCACGGTGATCTTATTAAGATCCCTATAGTCTATGCACATCCTGAAAGATCCATCCTTCTTTTTTACCAATAACATAGGGGAAGCATATGGTGAAGAATTGGGCTCAATGAATCCCATGTCCAATAATTCTTTGACTTGTCTGGCAACTTCTTCTCTTTCACACCTAGACAATCTGTAAGGTGGCTTTTTCACCGGCTTTGACTGAGGCTCCAGATCTATGGGATGATCAACCGCCCTATTAGGGGGTAGTGTTGTAGGTACTTGGAAGAGGTCCTTGTACTCTTCTAAAAGAGTTTTCAATGCTGAATTCTTCAATGTTTTAGTAGATTGATCTGAATTTTCTTTATTTATTTGCAATACAAAGATTTGGGACTGTTTCTTGAACTCTTTTTTGAGTTGTCTGTTAGTAATGAGCTGAAATTCACTATCATTTTGAATGAGCTGTCCCGCACTGACAAACTCCATATACAGCAAGGAAAATTCCATGATTATAGTGCCCAAAGTCATACATAGTCATACATAGTTGTAATTAATAATTTAAAACCCGAAATGCATCTTTTAAAAGGGAAAATAAGGGTTTCTCCCGTTTTGGGTTGGAGAATTAAGTTCATATGGGATAAAAAACTGACAAAAGCTAGTGTTCAATCAATATGATCAATCAAGACACATAAATCAAAAAATACTACATTTTTATGAATAAATAAATGAGAAAAAATAGAAAAAATAAGGAGAAAAATAGTTTTTGTGCCTAAAAAATTAGACAAAAATACATTTTATATATGTGAACATATAACAAGGCTGGAGCATGAGGATCAAGCCTCATTCAAGCCTTTTTTCTATGTTAGAGTATGTTTTTATCGATTTTTACATGAAAAATGACATAAAAATGAATATTATACCTACCCAATGAATGCAAAATCTAAACGTTAAGAGGGAAGAGGGACTGTAAAAGTGAGTGATCATCATTGAAATTTTTTTAAATTCTAACGTATTTGATTATGCATAGCATACACGTCGATCACCATTTAAATTTAAGAGAGACTGGTAGCACGAGGAAACTCGGTGCTAGTCTCTAGCAACGCTGCAATTACAAGTAGCTTGGAAATCATTAAAGGATTGGTTTGTACCTTACATGGTTATTTTTTTATCATAAAATTCTTGAGCATGAGGTGTGTCATCTACAATTGCATTATGTATAACATATGGTAACTCTTGAATGCATAGCAATTGATTGCTAATTACATGACCTACCCCAAGTTGTGAGAGGAAATCCAAGCTGTAGGCTAGACGATCAAATCTTTGAAAAATTTTCAAGTGAGAAAATTTTATATTTTGAAACATTTTAATTAAATAAGAGTGGAGTGTGTTCGTATGTGCTTTATGTTAAGACAGCGCATCTTGGGACTAATCCCCGAGGTGTAGGAGAGCTGCACTAGGGCCACAACATTCAGCCCCAGAGGGGTGCCTCCTTTATGTTTGTATTACATTGATGTACTACACCAAGATGTATGGGATATCTCTCTGAGGAGTAGGGAAGGGCAATCATTGGACTACATTTTACTACAAACATAATATCTATAGTAATAAGTAGGGCACTATGTCCCTTGGACATTGCTGGCCGCGAGGCCATTTGGGGCTGACTTGTGAGTGTTAGAGAGGCCCGACTAGTGCCTATAGTCAGTGCCGGGTCCGTTTTAGGTCCCGACATCACATTAGTCATTATATTTATTGATGAGCCTCCATCAATGAATGCATTTGTTCTATAAAACATCCTTCAATCCATACGCCAATCTCTAGGGTTCTTGGGTCTAGGAAGGCATTAGCTACATCCACTTCCTTCACAAGTTATGGGGCTCTGTTGGACTTGGTTGACATGGAGGGAGCAATTCTTAGGCCTCTTTTTCTTGTTCAATATGCTTTTGAAATTCTTTCGACCAGTTACAAGACAATATCAACAACTATCGGAATGTTAGGCTAGGTTTAAAAGTGTTTAGGTCTTTGACCAAATCATATTCTTTGATAGGATCCACAGACTTCTCCAATCGGCTAGGGAATGGGGCCACATCCACTTTTGTCTTCCCTTTTTGTTCTAGGAGCCACAACATCTATGTTTCTTCTCCCTGAGGAGGTACTTCAACATCCTCTATATCCTGGACCTCTAGTCATGTCTCTGCAATTGTCTGTGTACCTCTTTGTGGCTTTGTAGTAGTGCTCTATACTACATTGTTCTATATTGCATTGTTCTATTTCTCCCTATGAAGGTTGAACTTCATGGTCTTGGCAGAGGGAACGTTCTCTTTTGGAACTACGGGTTCTCCTTTCTTTACACATGTTATTGCAGCAACTTCCAATTCCACCAAATTGGATGCAAGTTCTTGGGTCTTTTGTTCGGTGTCAAGAGTAGCTTTCACAGGAGCTAGACTTGGACAATCTTTTGCAGTGTAGCCTTCTCCTTTGCATCAACTGCATAAGGACTTGTAGTCTATAGACCTTCTAGGGTTTGGATAGTTCGGTGAGATATGACCCTTTTCTCCACATTTGTAACACTCCACCTCTGATCTCTAGCCACCCCAAACTATTGTTCTCTATAACTTTGAGAGGGAAACCTTCTTGGACTGAAATTAGGACCAAACTCTCTAGGCTTTGGTCCAATGTCCTGCGTTATCATTTTAGATTCCAGCAAGTTGAATCTTGCGTCTTTATCTTTCTTTCTTCTTTTATGCATCTCTTTTAAAGAGCAGATATCCTCTATATGGTTCTTCCTTAAATAGTATGAACAGAAGGCCCTAGGAATGTTTGGTTTTTTAGTACATTCAGTAGCTAAATATACCGCGCTTCATGGCGCTTTCCACACCATGTATTAGAATGCATCACATCTCTCCCACCTCCCACAAGAGTGGATATATTAGCATCATTCACCTTCAGTGTGTGTAGCTATTTTGTAATCACATCCATAAGCTCTTTCTTGATGCTTGCAATGACTGAATTAGATAGGTAGTCCTTCAAATTTTCAACTCCTAGAGTACTTCTAGTTCTAATTCAGAGCTCTTTTTGAGACTTGGGGTTATTGATTCCAATTGGTAGGGTTCCACTATTATTGAGTCACCATTGGAAAAACTCTTTGAGGCCATTGCTGTTGTGGTTGAATCATCATTTGAGGCACTATCACTTGTTGCCACTATGGATTTGGTGCACTCTACTGTAGCACTATTTGCATCTGGGAGTGGGGGTAGGGGTACGGAACTATCCCTGGTACTGCATTTGGTGGGTATACCATTCCTAGCATAGGGAAAGGTAGGACTCCTCTTCCTAAGGTCATTGGACAGTCTTGCTTCAACTTCATCATACAATCTTGCACCTTCCACTGTAGCTTGCAAATTGATTGGTCTTCTTAATTCCACGAACTTGTTGTGAACTTCTGATTGTAGGCCTATGAGGAAAACTCCCTTCTGGATGCCTTCATCCAAATGATGGTTGGTCCATCTCTTCAGTATGGATTCCATTCGCGAGACATAGGCTTCTACTCATTCACCAGAGGACTAACTTAGGTTCTGACTTAGGTCCATGAACTCCTTTCACATCCACTCTTCAAGACCTTCAAGCTTGAATTTAGTGAGAAAGGCCAACATACCACGTGCCAAAAGTTCATGCTGCTTGTATTTCATACCATTGAAATGCCATGCCTTTGAAAGTGGTGGGAAATATTGCTAACCAATGCTCAGGGATTCTGGCATTGTTAGCTATACATGCTACCATAAACTCTCCTACATGAAGATCAAGGTCTTCATTGTACTCTCCCTTAAAAATGGGCAATGGGACTACATTTGCTGGCTTGTCATCAATATTTCCAAGATGGTTTTGACTAGCAAGGGGACCTTGAGTTGCCATGGGGACTTTTGTAAAGAGTGCTTTTAGGGCATCAAAGGAGGCTTTTGTTGCAAGCTCGTTTCTCGGCCTTGATTTTTGCCTTCTCTCTTCTCACGTACCTCTAGACTCATTCTAGTACTGCCTCTTGATTGCATCATTCATCAGGGAGTTGGCTCCATCAAGTTGGTATGTACTCAATCAGAAAAAAATCAGGGGCTTTAGTCTCTGGAGGACTGTCTAGCTAACATTTATTCTACTTCTTTCTTTTCTACATCTCTGAATTCAACTTTCAGACCACTACAAAGGGGAAGATATTCTGTTCTGAAGGTATCAAAACTCATTACTTTGAGGATCATTGTTGTACCATCATCATAGTAATGCTAGCTTATGATGGTTTCAATATTGTATGTTGTGGAGAATACTCTATCCACTAGCTTCTAGTGGGTTGCTAATTGGACAAACAGGAGTTTGTCAGTACACCATGCATCCCACGTATCCTGCTGTTGAGCATCCACGAACAAACTTCAACTCTTTTCTTTATTTTTTTCGTGAATTTCCATTAACCACAACTCCTGAAGCTTCTTCACGATCTCCCACTTGATAATGTCAAGAAACTTCTCAATAAATGCTAAATCTTTCATGGATGATCATTCTCTCTATTTCTACACTTTAGTTTGTTCCCAAATAATTTGCTACCAATATGCACGTCTCTGTTGCTTCAATAGGAAGAGGAAATAATCCACCATATAGAGCATGCATCAAGATGGTTATATGTTTCCACCATTGTGGGATGAACTTCATGTGGAAAGTGTCTTTGGAAATGAGAATTTTCAATTTCTCAATGGTAGAAGGAACTTTGCAAGCATCCATTGATTTCTTCTCTTCTTGGCAATGCCATTTCCTTCATTTTCAGCCTCTTCTTATGCTTGTTGATGGCAGTGTTCCCCGGCTGCGCACCAAAAATATGGAACCCCAAAAGGGACACCAAGGAAAAACGGTTTCTACCGTAAGAAAATCTATCTTGTATCATCAACAACCATCTCTTTCATCTTTTATATATCAACAACTAGGAAAACAATATTAGGAACAAGAAATCTTCCCGTAGCTTCATAATAATTCTCCCACAGCTTTAACTTTAACAAAATCCATTATTCTCTTCATATTCTTCATAGAATTATTTGATAGACATTTAAACACAAATAATACACCAGTTTGAATGGAAAGATATCACATATAGAATTCATCTTTAAATGTTTCATAGCTTTCTCTCAAAATCTCTCATAAGTAGATACATTGTTTGTTGGCATAGAATTGGCTCTCTCTCTCTCTCTCTCTCTCTCTCTCTCTCTCTCTCTCTCTCTCTCTCTCTCTCTCTCTCTCTCTCTCTCTCTCTCTCTCTCTCTCTCTCTCTCTCTCTATAAATAGTACATCATCTCCTCACTAAAATACTCAATAATCCCTCATAATAACCATTCTTTGGTTGTGGATACCCCTCTAATGCTCAATGATAAGCATTAGATGCAAAGTCTGGAACACAACCATGATGCCAAATGAAGAGAAGCAGCTATTGTAGATCCTGAGCATGCTAAAAACCAGATTTGCATATCTGCAATAATGGCACCTTCAACCTTGAAGAGATTGAAATACTAGTCCAAGTGTTGGAGATGATGGGGAGGTCCCCAAGTAGCCAATGATGGCTGCCCAACAAGCTCAAAATGAAGAGAGAAGCTTCAAACCTTGTTGTCCTACGTGCAGACTCTTCACAATGAACTCTTCTTCAACTTCAAGCTCCTGTACCTAAAGAAATGCCAAGCTCCTGATTGCCTAAACCAAACTCTGATACCACTTTGTTGATTTAGCTACAATGGAGCTTCTAGGTGTTTGATATGAAAGGTCACTAGAGCCTTGACTCTTCATAGCTCATCATTGTCACTTCACTCCAGTCTTCTCTTGAGTCTTCAGTAGCTACTTCTTCCACTTCCTTGAGCCCTTTTAAACTTACATTCACCTCTTAGGCGAGAAAACTTTCCCAAAGTCTCTCATACGTTCCACAGAATATTTACAGAGGCATACAGAACAGAACAGAAAACAAGAACAGAGGCTCTACAAAAGCTCAACAGATGGTTACAAAAGGTCAACAAAAAGCATCAAAACCACATAACTCATACTAAAACCATTTCAAACTATCAAAACCATTCAATGAGCTTTCGAACAACCTCAAACTTCATCAATCATTAGTCCATGCTTCATATAAAAGAAAAAATAGAACAAAACAGAAGCTAAACAGAACCAATCATAACTAGACAGAATCTATTAGAACATCACAGAGCCTCATATCTCTACTGAAGAAAAACATCATGAGCTTCTAAAAAATAACCAACACTCTCAAACATTTCCAAAACAACTAGACATCATTCAAAATCCATCAAAAATCAACCATTCAACCCTCAAAAACAACAAAAATCAACCAAAAAATCAAGTCATTTTAGCATTCAACAGTTTCTTATAGCAAGAGAAAAGGAAAAAGAAGCTGAAAGTAAACCCACCCTCTCATAGTCAGAGGAGGGCATACAAATTGTAGTAGTAAATTTTATTCCAAGACTCCATCTTCACCACATCGCCATCAAGCTCCAAACTAATAAAAGCACCTTCTATTACCTGTAGGCCTTTTCTCATGGTGTGTTATCAAATATATTCCATGTTTTTGTTGAGATGGCAAGCTCAACACATATAGATATCGATGATGGACCTCGGGGGAAAGTTACCATGTGTATATCCTCTACATCACTTGCATTCAAGACCTATTTATGAATATATTTATTTGTTATTTTTTCTTAAATAAAACATAACCCTTCTCTATTCAATATATAAATAACCCCTTTATATTACACCTTGATGTATGTAAAACATGGTATATTAAAATTACCTTATTTTGAACCCATGTGATACATGCATATATTCATTAGTAACTTACCTAAGTGATGGACTGCTTGGTTAGATGGGTCCACATACCTACAATTAGCACATCGGTGGTCAATATGATCATCACATGGCTACTGACTTATTACTTATTATATTTGGTTTTTTACATCTACCTACAATCTCGGGTAAGCTACACATGAATATATGTGTGCATCACGTGGGTTTAAAATAAGGTATTTTTAAAATACTACTTTTACACATTTTTTACATATAGAAGGGTATAATATGAAGGGTTTATTTACAAATTGAATAGAAAATAATTATATTTTATTCAATAAAAATTCATAGATAAGGATATCTATAAATAGGTCTTAAAAACAGGTGATGTAGAGGATATAAATATAGTAACTTCTCCGAGCCCACAACTAGCATAGATATAACACCAGTCGATTAGTATAATAAGTTATGCACTCTTTGACTTAGTAAGCTATTTTTTAAAATATTATGTATTATCTATAATTTGTGTACATTATATTATGTGAGGAAGAAAAAAAGAAAAATTATTAAGAAATTTCTTTTGGCCTCTATCTCTCTTCTTCTATTTTTAAGTAAGCTTCCTCTTACGTGTACTAAGTGTATTTAGTGTAGTAGCTCAAGCAAGTCTGCACACCATGCAATTTGTGACATGGTATCAGAATAGTGTCATTGAAAAATGCTAGTTTTTGAAGGCTAAAGTGAAGGAGAACTTTGCCTTTGATTGTGATAGCATGTATGAGATATTCTCCAAGCAGTCAAGTTTAAGGAATCTAAAATGAGTTGGACATAAATTCAGTGTGGTGATACACTAAAGGAGTTGAAAGTTCGGAGTGATTGGCTTCTTTTAGTTGCAGAGAAGAATGTTTTATGAAGTTATTCGCAAAGCATGGAAAGGCTTTTGCATTTCATCCTATTGAAATAGGTCGTATTGATCCAATTGTTGTGACTTCCGCGGTTAGTTTTACAATACCACATATGCCATGGAATTTAAGGCCAATTCTTGTGCCTCGAGCCTACTATGTATATTGCAATCATTGAGGCTTGAAAGGAGACTCTCTAGTTTGGCCGCACTTAGTTGCAAACCTTGGTATCATGGATCTCACTTCTACATTGCATTTAGGCTCTATGAGTGACATCTAGCTAGCATGTAATCTAATCTTTCATACAAAGTCTAAGTATATTGAGGTCTACTACCACTTTATCAGAGAGGTGGTTGAGAAGCTTATAGAAACCCTCTCTTGGAGATCTCATTAAGGATGCTATGTTATGAAATTATAATAATCACAATATTTATCAAAATTCACAATGAAAATAAGATTATTTTTACTTTATTGTGTATTTTTTAATATTTACACATGATTCGTGACTTATCACATGAGGGCATACATCTGATGTTGGTCACATTATGCCTAATAGATAGATGGAAGGATATTAATGTGATTTGTGATATGGTGAGTAGATTATTATATAAATAATCTCCAATTGAATCTATATAGTAAGTATAATGTATATACTTTTTTAAAAATAAGCTTTCTTTATCAAATGCTTTGATATATTCTTTATGTGGTTCAAGCTTTCTTAAAAATAGGCTTTATTTACAGAATGCTTTGATATATTCTTTATGTGGTTCAAGCTTTCTTGACTTTCTTTATAAAAGTAGCGAGATCATATGTAAAATAGGAGAATAGAATAAAAACTTAGTTGTGTTATGCCTCCATCATTTGGAGTCAAAATTTAGAGCTTTTAGAGTCATTTTGGGATTTTTCGCATATTTCAAATGCATTGGTACTACTACAGTGCCATGATTTGACACACAAAATTTTCTATTTCAATTGGATTAAGCTACATGAAATCTCTTAATATATAAAACTCACTCTATAATTTGATTGATATTTGTATTTTCTTTGTAATTAAATATATCATATGAATGTAAATAGCTATGTAATCAATATCTCATAATAGAGGATAGCAAACTATGGCTTTTGTCATGGGGGAGATTGGCCTTTCATGTATTTTCTCCTATTCTTTATGAATTTATTAACTTATTCAAATTATTTTATGTTTACTTCTAAGATTAAGAAGCTAGATTTGCAAATTCATCCACTTTGCAACAATAGGTAGAGCTTGGCATATGGGTGAGATAGTTTTAACTCTTTAAAAATCTCTTTGGAGCAAAGATTAGCCATGTGGTCAAGCTTATATCAACACTTTCTTAGTGACATCTATTCCATTACAGAGATAGTTGAAATAAGTCTACCATATGGCTAATCTCCATCTAAAAGAGAGTTGAGATATACTTCATCATGTGGCCATTCAAAATAAAACAATTATTAAGTTTCAAATTGTTCAAGTGGTTGAGCTCAACACCTTAACTCTCTTTGAGCTTAGTAAACTCACTTTAAGCTAGAGATTTTCCATATTTGATATAGTAAGCCCTTTTTTCTTCACATTAGAAAAGATTTGGCATGGTTGACCAGGTGTATTTTGATCTTCTATATGTGTTTGTCAATGAATTTTTCATATCTCTATTAGTGTCATGCTAGCATAGTCTAAGACTATTATTTGTGTTTTATAGGTTATGTTTTGGAAAGTGAAGTCAAGGCTTATTTGCTATTGGATAATGTAGAAGTTTTGTTTGGTTCCATATATTCAACTTGTCCAAATGCAATTTGTGAAGGATCAAAGATTGGGATGGACAATATTTCGATGGTACTGAATGCATGTCTCAAAACTGTCATGGTTCCTCTTCCTAGTTCAGATGTGAAAGAATTGAAACGTATTGTGTGGGGAGGACAACTATTTGATGGTGCTCGTTGGGTGTGAAGGTAGTTGGACAAAATGAGCACCGTGATATTACTAAAACGTGGATGGCTTGCATATGTTTTAAGAAATTGCACCCTCTAATGGTTTTATACCAATCAATGAAATGCCATGTATCTCACTTCAAAATGATAATTAAAAGATTCATTAATCATGGAATGATTAGTATGTCACACGATGGGATGAGAGTAAGGTTCAGAAAAGCCATGAAGGTGTTATACTATTTGTTCATTAATCATGGAATGATTACTATGTCACATGATGGGATGAGAGTAACCTTCACAAAAGCCATACATTTTGAGTTTTTGGGAGATAATTATACTAGGATTAGCATAAAGTACACTTTCATTGAAGGTTCTTAAGAGAACTTGCATGTGATGGATAGCCTTAATGTAGTTAGATGGCAAGTTAATCAAGTGACTTGGTTGGATGGTGTTGCACTACTACATTCTTCTTTGGATGAGTTATTCGAAAAAAATTAAGTACTTTTAGTAGTGAAATTCTAAATATGGTTTCTAATAAACCATTTTAAGAAAAGGAAGTACACTTTCATCAAGAGTGTTCCAAAAGACATAGCACCCATAACCACTAGCATATATACTTCAATTAGTTCAGTACAATAGGTGGCTACTATGGATTGCTTCTCTAATAGATATTTTCAATATATAGTGGTAGTGTGATGCAAATATGTAAACAATTTTGGGGGTGGAACTTTGAATCTCAAACTAATTATGTATTTGACTTCCTTTCCATTGCTTGGTACCTTGACACTACAAGAAAGTTCAATTATATTTCAAGTCAAATGGTTCAACAATATGTTTTGCAAGGCATGGTACATAGTGCATGGGATTCCCAAAATAACTTTTTATCATTATACAAGTAAATTTGAGAGTGGATCAAGGTGTTATGTCCATGTAAATACACAAAGACTAAAGAGAATTCAAGCATGCATGGGAATGGCAAGATCATTCTTAGAGAGTCTACTCAAAAAATGGAGAACAAATGTTAAATGGAAGTAGAACATTGCTTGATAAGGTCAAAGAAACTCAATTAGTTCTTCCAAAAACATATAAGAAAGTTGACATTTTATGTGAGGTGAATTATCCACTACAATAACTCAGTTACAAAGAAGAAATGTCAAGTCAACATTCAATAGAATTTGGAATAAAGAGTATCAAAGAAGAAATGTCACATTGAGCAAGTCCTATTAGTTTTCTAGTGGCACTATTTGTAGCTTTTTAAAAGCTCAAACTAGAACCCACAAAGGATATAGAAGAGAGGCAAAGAATTTCCACAAATAAACAAATTCATATGACACAACAACTAAGTTGCAAGAATCTCTAATACACATGGTGTAGATACTCATAGGTTCAATCAGAAAAATATGTGTACATCATTCATGAAAAGATGGACAAAAAGAAGGCATTAATACCTAGATTGACTCAAATTCCAAAAGAGTTGGACTTAGCATGGCAACTCCAAGTACTTTCACTTATTGGAGCAATCACTCATAATCATGGAGAAGTTCACTACGGGTATATTGTATTGAATGGTCTATTGCCTTCTGATCCTAATCTTGCAATTGGATCTCTTGCATTTTGTTTGTATAACTTAAAGAGAGGAGATAGACATGAGCTTGGGGATCTAGTAACTAACAGTCTAACAATGAATAATAATTTCTTTTTAATGCTTTGAATTGTAGAAATACACTAGATTATCATACAACTCATGTGCCACAGGACAACTTTAACCACTCAACAAACATCCTTATAATATTAAGTAACATATAAATGTTTTCTCATCAAATGGTGAGGATATGATTATTCATATATAAAAAGATCAACAAACAACAAAGTACTTTCTCAAATAGAAAGCACCCATTTTGTAAGCTCCTAGAAATTTTTATAGTATAAATGGATAAGTGTGCATCAGAGAATAAGAATAGATATGTGTTTGCATATCTCTCACGTCTTGTTGCAATGGGGGTTTTTCAAAACTATATATGTTGGTTTTTTTATGGCAGATCATAACACAAGGATGTAGATGCAATGTTTCATCAATATTGAGAGGCCTTAAGTACAGAAATAGTATATGCATTCCCATATTTAATGTAGATATTATGAAGACTTACATTCTCAGCTATGCAATATAAAGTCTATCCAGAAACACTTGATTGGATGTCCAAGGATGGGAATATAGAGTTATGGAAGAAGGATAACTAGGAGAATTCACTACTTCTAAACAGATGTCATGAATTGTTTCAAATGGCAAGCATTGTCAAAGATCGTGAGTTAGTTATATCTAAAATAAAGGTTCGTATGAGGTTTTGGGAGAGCACATGAAAGGGTCATGATATTTCTTTCTACTTCAAGCATATTATTGACTATTGGGACAATGTTATCAAAGAGATCGAGAGTCTTGTTAGTTAAGCAAAACAAAATTTAGCATCGTATGATGCAGAATTTTTTGACCAAGGACATGTCAAATAAATAATTTTAGTATTGAGTCAAAAATTGGACTCCTAAAAAGAAGAAAAATGATTAGGATTTGGTCAATTGAAAGAACACTATTGTGGGCCGTGTTATTTGAAACCAATGTACAAATGATAGCAATATCTATCCCATTTGTCTTTGCAGTTGTTGTGTCAAATGTTGAGGTGGATAGAACATCGCCAAACTACCAAAATATTTTTGTCCATTATTGGGCACCATGTGCAAAAAGAAACGGTATAAATTATGCGTAGGGTTATCATGATTGTTGAAATAAGCATTGAATGGAGAAAAAGACAAACCGAAAGGTATGGATTCAATTGTTTGGGCATGGAAACCAAATGCATAGGTTCAACATAAAAAGTGAAGATACCAAAGGCTGCGTGTTGAGTAGGCACAATCAAGCTTAATAACCATGTAGCTCTACTAGGAGCACATCAACGGTGAGAAACGATATAGAATCAAAGTCACTCTAAGTCGTCTATAGTCTAGTTGGGGTAAATTTTAATTAGTTAATGTTACATTTTACTAAATTATATTTTGTTAACTAAATTTTAGTTACAATGACATCGAAATTTCATTCGATGTATTTTAGTTTTGATTTAAATATATCAATTTTTTTCTTGCATATTTTATTTAATCTTTTTACTTGGGAAGGCTTTGCATGATATAGTCTATAGTATAACCCGACACTAGTACTCAAGACTAATTAAAAGGAGTTCCAACTATGTTTTGAAATACCACCCATTTTTTTATATTTATAACTAAAAGATAGAGTAAGCAAGTCTAATTGGTCCAAAAAACTTCTCATAAGATAATATCACTAATGACCTTGCCAATAATGATACTTCTCATCCCTAGTATCCCTTCCTAAACTCATAATATTAGACAAACTTATTACCACAAATGTTGACCCTGGTGGCTTCCCACCAGACTTCTTGGGGGAGATGTAGAGGTGATCAGAGCTCCTCTCAATAGGGGTTTGAGAAGAGGCTCATCCTTTGGTTCGTTACACTAAATACCATGTGTAACTTATGGAGCTAGTCAATGTTGGATGCAAGCTTCAAAAAACATGCATGAAACCCTCCATTCTTAGTGTATCTATGTGTGGCTCTTTTTGTTGCTACAACCACTCTTTTCTGTATACACAATCTAAGTTGCTCTTGTCTATTTTTTGTGTACTATAGAAGATTCGTAATAAAAGCACATCTGATATGAGATGGAACTAATATCTATCTATTGTAGTTATCTACAACAATCAAAGCTTTTTTATTCTTGATCTTTCCAATTTGTCACTTGCTTACATATTTTCTATACTCAGTTGCATCCTCATTTCTTGCAAAGATTCCTTTCACCTACTTAGGCTAAATATTAGAGACACTCGAGTACCATTACCCTTGAGCTTGATCAAGAATTAGCTAAAATATTCAACATAATACATATAATGAATATATGCATGTAATTATAATGTTTGATTTAATAAGTAAAGATAATGTTTATGTGAAATCTATTGATTTATACATACTATTAGATTATTTATGTTAATTGATTTGGTTTGAATGTTGATATTCAATGCTACTAATATACTTCACTATATCTTTACCGTAAAAAATGATAATAAAGTAGCAGATTTAAGATAAGCTTTCTTTGAAATTAAGACAAGTTTTTTAAATGAAAATTTGACTATTTTTCCATGTATCACTTACATTTGTGAAGCTTTACACTTTTTAATTACATTCTTATTTTGGGATAGAGAGAAAAATAAGATGATCATCACAAAATTGGTTAATGGAAACATATATAAATTGGTTGCTTCTCTCTCATCTAGGATTGGAATTTAGAGTTTGAAAAATATTTTGGGGTGTTTTGGCATTTTCAAGTCATGATAGTGATATCAAATATGTCATGATTCTATATATAGCATTTTTTGTGATAAATGCAACAATCTCTATGGGCAATCATAAAATGATGTTTTGGTTTGTTGATATTTCTATTGGTGTACTACATGATGCAAGGCTATATAATTATGTAAGCTAGTATTATTAAGTAATAAAGAAATGTGTTTTTACATATGTGAGGGTTAGCCCTATTATGTGTTTCTTTCTATTCTTTTTGTTAGCTCATGAGCTCAAAAGTTATTTCTTGTTTTCTCTTCACAATATACAATTTGTAACACATCCACAGCACTGGAATCCAAACAAGAATAATTTGCAAATGAGCAAAATATCAAATTGCCAAAGAAATATAAAAATTGACCATGCTACTGTCCTAACAGAGGTTTGCATTGTCTATCGTCCTATGTTTTAAAGCTTAAGAGAGTTGAGAATATTTATTTCTTTTTTCTTTGGGTTCAGATGAGCCTCTTTTAGTAGATTTTGTAAGCTCTTTCAATTGAATGTTTCTCCTTTACAAGTGTGGAAAACCTTACTTATTTGTTGCCTTATTCACCAACCCTTTAACAATATGACCTTGCAAGTCTCCATCACTTTATAGTAAAACATTGAAGAGGATTGTGCAAAATTTCACTCAAGTAAAAAGGCTCTTTTGGGCAAGAATATGAGAGTGGGGTAGCTTTGATCCATGTAAATAGGATGGACTAGGAGCCATGATATAGTAGTGTGTGATCTTTGGTTGTGGTGCTTAATGAAAATTTATCTAATTAAATATTTCTTACTATCAATAACCTTTAGGTGGCAAGAGCGAAGGCCAAAATGTACTCTGGTATTTGTTGCTCAATTTTGCAAACAAGGTGGATGGGCAAGTCATTTGAGATGGATTGTAGAACATATATCCCCAAAATGTCATAAGTAGATAAGACTTTGAAGATTAGGCAATGATGGTCATGTGAGTAGGAGAGAAAATGATGCAAGTTTTGAGGGCTTGATAGATTAGTGAATTGGCCCTATGTAAAGCTTGATATTACCTAGAAAAAGAATTACAATAAGCAAACAACTTGTTGCTTTACCATCCTTATGTCGAGAGCTTACTATGCCAATGTGATGTATGGACAAGGACTTCGGACACTGTCCAAGTAGGGTAAATTTTTAGCCCAAATGCTATTTTTGGAGGCTTTCTTGGTCATTGAGCTAATTTTTAAGGCTTGATAACTCAAAAAATGGCCCATGTATACAAAAACTTACATATTTTGACCTAAAATTTTCCCAAAAAATAGCTCAAAATCAAGGTATTTCTCTTATCACTCTCCCAATTTTCTAAACCCTTCACCATTGATCAACCAAACATTCGCCCACCTATCTATGAATTAAAAATCAAGGGGGTCCATTATTTTTTACCTTGAGCCCAAGGCAAGTGCAATGTAGCCCAACATCTATTTTCTAAAGAGAAAAAGGGATAATAAAGTGAGGCCATACATGCTATGAACTATGTATATACTTAAATAATTTAATAAAAGAAAACTAGTACACTCAATCGACTCTTATCAAGTTCTAAAAATAGTAATGTTGTATTCTAATAGTCTTTACACTAAATTTAGTTGTGTCTATTTTTGACAATTCTTGGCTCACAAAGAAAGAAGCCTAAAGAAGAGACAAGTGTTTACAAAAATACACTTGTCACACAAGCTGCCAAGTGTCCCACGACTTGTTACAATTTACAATATATATGGCTAACACTTGTCTTATGCTACTCCACTTTCCCTCTTTGTGTTATTTCTCTATGCTTCCAAAAAATAGCTCATTTCCTCTCATTGTACATCAATTTTCTTTGCCGTAAACTACATGCTAAAGATAGCCCCAAAGTTGAGACGAGCCATTTCCATCACCATCATCCACTCCATCATCATCAAATCTCTCAATTTTCCTCTTCCCACACTAATGTTTTAGGAGAAGATTTCTTATTTGGTGTATATTTCAATCTTATGAAGAAGTAAGTAGTATGTAACAAAGAGTAAATACCTCTCAGTCAAAACCAATATTCATGAGATGTTTTGGAGTCGATACAAAAACCTTCACCTTGACAAATTGCAAGGCTATTTCTAGGTTTTGCATGTCTTTTGTTCACATTATAACTAAGATGACTTTAAGACTAGAATTTAATATCTTTTCTTCTACAAATATTTACGGTTTTCTTTTAGTTTCATTAAATATTCACTTGATACAAAATGACAATTTTTGATACACTTTGGTCAAAACTTTCTATACCTATAATGTGGAAAATGAAAGGACCAAGAACCTAAAATCATGTATAGTTTTTGTTAAATATGACATTATAAAAAACAATCACATACATATGCATACAATGCATGCACGCGCTACCGCATAGACTAGTGTTCGGAGAATGCATTGTTTTCGAGTTGATACAAGAACTTTCAACCCTGATACATGTAAGTTTTTTCTTAGATTTTGTGGCTTTTGACAATATAATAACTAGATTATCGCTAAGACCAATGCCTTCCCTTCACAATTCACTTGAGAGTCAACACTAAACCCCGAGGTAATTCACTATACCCTCTATATCATGTGCGTTCAAGGCCTATTTATAGATATCCCTATCTGTGAATTTTGTATTAATAAAACATAACTCTTTTCTATTCAATTTGTAAGTGGCCCTTCTATATGAGATCCTTCTGTGTGTAAAAAATGTGTAAAAATAGTATTTTAAAAATCCCTTATGTTGAACCCATGTGATATATACATGACTAACCTCCCGAAGCACTAAACCTCAGTTTCTTTTCTTGTGAATACTTCACACGAACACAATTATGAAATGAGTTTTTCTGGTCATAGCACAAACACAATTACGAAATGAGTTTTTCAGGAGCACCACCCATTATGTTATTATTATATCAAATCTCGGCCAAGGGGAAAGGGGGTTGGTTTCAGATTGAAGTTTTAAATCCACACTTGCGTACCTCTTTTAATATGAATTTCGAATCCTTGACCTTCACGGTTTACTTAAGAAAAAGAGTCAATGGCCCGGGGAAGGTACAACATGTATATCCTTTCCATCACGTGCATTCAAGGCTTATTTATAAATATCTTTATCTGTGATTTTTTTATGAATAAAACAAAACCATTTTCTATTCAATCTATAGATGATTCCATTATATTACATCCTTTTGTATGTAAAAAATGTATAAAAATGATATTTTAAAAATATTTTATTTTAAATCCACATGATGCACAGATATATTCATAAGTAACTTACGGAAGGTAGGTAGGTGATGAATATATTCATGAGTAACTTACCAAAGGTCGATGGTGAGTACTTATGACAACGATGGTACGTCCAGCTATCTTGGTAGCGATGGAAGGAACACGTTTCCACCTTTTGGATGAGGCATCTTAACCGAAAGACGCATTCACTAGATCATCCAGCGTCCGTCCATCTATGATGTATTCGTCCATGATCCATCCGTAAAGGTCATGGATCAGATGAAGCTGTCAATGACTGCGTCAAAAACACCCATTCACGACTCCTTCTAACTTCTAACTTCTCTGAGGTGAGCTCTCAGGTGATGTCTGCTGAGGCTGAGGGACGTGGCGCAGTATGGCTCGTTCCTTTTTCTTCCATGTGGGGAATATGCCCCGATCATATTCATTTTGACGTTCGCTTTCTGACGAGTGCATCCCTGCCAGCTTGTGATCTTAAAGGGGGTGACGTACGTTGACAAAGAAAAGCTGGCTCACGATAATTGATTCCATAGGACGACGCCATCAAAACTTCCAAGTTCCGAGACAGACTCTGTACCACGCAACCTCCTGCTATCATCATGTTGTTTGCCCTCACGCGGTACTTCCACGTACGTAGCGTCAAGGGGCTCTCATTGCTCCAGCACTTGCGCTTCTCTTTGCAGAGACCAGTCACACACACGACATACGTGACACGACTCACGCTTGACGACCCCTCATTGGATGGTGCCATCACGCACGCGCGCGCGTGTGTGTGTCTGCGTGAGACACAGATTTTACCACCAGTCACTCTTTAGTTCCCTCCAATCCTAGTGACGTCCCACACTCCATAGATCAATAGGAATGTTTCGACCTAATTATATACACTTCATGATAGTAGACAATATACCACCTGGCCGAAGGCATGAGCTTGAGAACCATCTTGTCCACCAAAATGGGGATGAAAGGATTGTGTGCATGGAGAGGGAGTCTTGCCTTTAGAGTGAAAGTAGCATCCCTTCAAGTTGGATCTCATTGCAGCATGTATGCAACCAGGCGATTGTATCGAAGTGCATACGATAGAACCATATGGAATCAACTAAGCTTACGAAGCACATTTCAACACAATGTCATACAAATATTGGTTGCACGAGAAATGTTAGGTAGGAACAATACTATCAATGGAAGTAACTCCAAGTAATATTGCCCACTTCCCAACTTAGACCTTCAAATGGTCAAAGTAGTATGGATATAGTGAGGAATCGTGGGCTCGAGATGTTGACCCTCGACACCTTAAGTTTACCTTTGGAAGAACACTTAACCTTTGGCCAAAGGTCTTCTTTTCCTTGCGGGCTAACATGTTTTGGAAGAAGTTTTATAGTCGTATTGGTTTTTAGTACTCATGTTTGACTTGCAATGGTTCCATCCTATATTTGAGGGTGGTTTGACATTACTAAGCATTACATCTTCCTCGTGGATTTTTGTAACTAAACTCCTTTACATACGCATACTTATGATTAACTTATCTTGCAAGGTTTATCAAATTAGTTCTATGGTGTGGATTCAACTTTTGTATGGATCACCCAATATTTTAATTATATGAGCCTTTTTCCTCAGCAATCCTCTTACTTATCGACCATTGAGCACATAAGTTTGATTCCAATTGCTTGGGGTGGAACACTACAAGGGAGCACGTGTTAGCAACATTTGTAAAACTAGAGGTCCACTTTTCAAACAAATAAGTGTGATATGTGACACTTTTTTTAAGAAGCCTATGTTGCTTAAATGGCAAACTCTAGTGTCATGCTCTTTTCGAAACATTAGATATGCACTATCTATGTTCTCTTATTCAAATACACTCTCTCTCCACATCTCTCTCCCTTTGAGACAAAGAGAGATTGAGAGACTAGGATGTGTGTGTGTGTGTGTGTGTGTGTGTGTGTGTGTGTGTTCATTTATTTATTTATATAGTTTGAGAATAAGAAAGAGATAAACAAACACTCACACTTTACATACACACATACGAGAGAGAGAGAGAGAGAGAGAGAGAGAGAGAGAGAGAGAGAGAGAGAGAGAGAGAGAGAGAGAGAGAGAGAGATTTCTTGTTATCAAACTTTTCATAATTTTTTAGTTTTCACCACAACGGCTTATCCTTATAGTGGGGTGCATAGATGCATTTTATGAACTTAAAAGGATATATTGTGCATCTAACATCATACATACAATTGCATCAAGAAACTTCCATCTAAATTCACATGTATTTTATGAATAATAAGCATAAATTCAAACATGCATTTAAATACATTTTATGTAAAAATTCATGTGGCCATAAGCAAAAGTTTAAACACAAATTTAAACAATTGTCCATTTGCAATTTTTATGTGATGACATGCATTTATAAATGAGATGCCTACGAGAGAGGAAAAAAATCAAGAAGCTATTGGTTCCAAAACTATGACTTGAGCCACAATTCTGGAACTAATAGATTCCTTGTTTCTTTTTGCCCCTTCCAAGAAAAACTAAGAATTGCTTATACAACTTAAGCACACCTAAATAATTACTAGAAGAAAGAATGTAGCTTGATATATGAGAATATGTAATGTGAATATAAGATAAGAATGAGGAAATGTGCACTTCGAATACATAAGAAGAGAACATCTAAATTACAGATCTTGCAATATTACCACAAAATACAATTGTGTAAATAAAGGTTTGGATACCAAAAAAAAAATTGAATCATAAGACAAGAGGGTTCCAAAGAGAATATAATTTTTTGCATTACAAATAACTTGTGAACATCAAAATTTGATAACCATTTTTTAGATTGTATTGCAAACTAGAACAACTACAAGATAAGATGGTGCATTTGAAGCATTTGCAAATCCTTGATCCCCTATCATTGGCTTCACTACTCTCATCCAAAGCATCACACTCGCTTGAACTTGCTTTTCTCCCTTTTTCTTCTGTTATACTTCTACAAAAGTTTCAAAGAGTACCATATATAAGAAAATGATTGCAATGCCTAAGACACTACAAGGGAATGGACAAATAGCGACGGTGGTTTTGTGACGTAACTTATATATGCCGCAAATATTTTCAATTCAATCTTCTCTTTTCAATGCATAACCAAACATAGTCACCAACAATGAAACTCATGGCTTGTCTTTTCTTATTAGCTTGTTTAGTGTATGATTGTTGGGCTTTTGCAATCATATCTTTAACTTGAGCAAAAATAGTAGCATGCATATTGGCAATATCATCAACAACTTTAACTTTATTTGACAATGATGTGACATGTGTAGGCAATCTATGTCCATAAATGATTTCAAAATGTACTTTATAAGTAGATGTGTGTATTGTATTATTGTATGCAAATTGAAGTAGATGCAAATGTGTATCCCATGTTTGTGGTTTTGAAATTGTGTATGCACGCAAAAGATCTAGAATTGTGCTATTAGTAGCTTCTGTTTGCCCATTGATTTTAGGATGGAATGCAGATGAGAAATCAATCTTAGTACCAAAATTAGCAAACAAAGTAGTCTAAAAGTTATTACAAAATCTAAAATCATGATAAGAAATAATAACTTTTGGCAACCCATGATTAGTGAAAACAATCTTCAAAAACAATTATGCAGCTTGAGATGCAATTAATGTTTTCTTGCATGGTAGAAAATATGATTGCTTACTAAATCGATCTACTATAGTCCAAATCGTATCATGATTAGCTTGTGTATTAGGCATGCCAATTATAAAATCCATTGAAATATGTTCCCATAGATGGTCAGAAATTGGTAAAGGCATTGAAAACCATATTGCTTACCATGGTGTTGCTTGACTCTTTGGCAAATTAAACACTCGAAAAAAAAGTTAGAAACATCAGATTCCATTTGCGGCTAGTAAAAATTTTTAACCAACATTCTTAAAGTGGAAATAATACCTCTATAACCTTGATATGGAGAACAATGAATTTCATGCAATACAAATAATCTAAATTGAACAGTGATACACTATCTTTTCTCATAAAACATAAATCCATCAGAGTAAGACAAAGAATCAATTGGAATTCAATTATTAGCAACTAATTTGTTCCACAATCTGCTTGAAAACTGGGGTCATGGTCATAAGTATTCTTCATAGGAGTAAGGAAATCAAAGGATAGAATGGAAATATTATGGATACTTGGTCTCCTACTCAATCCATTGGCAACAACATTTTCTCTTCTTGGTTGATATTGGATAAGTGGATGAAAACTTTGAATGAAAGCAGCCCATTTAATATGGTGGTCAGAAATTTGTGGCTGACTAAGGAGATGCTTGATACTTTGCTGGTCAACTTTTATCATAAATTTGGATCCCATCAGATAGTGTTTCCATTGACATAAGACTTGATCTAAAGCTAACAATTCTTTATCATAGGTGGAATACTTAAACTCAGAAGGTTTAAGTTTGCAATTAGAATAGGCTATGGGTTATGAATCTTGCATGAGGACAACTCCTATTCCTGATCCGCTAGCATCAGTGACTACTAGGAAGAATGGTCGACTAAAATTAAGTAATTGTAAGATAGATGCATGTGTTAAATCATGTTTCAGCAAATCAAAAGACTTTTGTTGGTTGTTAGACCAATGATACATAACACCTTTCTTTAACAATTTCGTCAAAGGCAATGCAAGCAATGAAAAATTTCTCACAAATTTTCTATAAAAGCTGGCAAGGCCTAAGAAAGAACATAACTCATGCACATTTTTAGGGGGATTGGCCAATTCAAAATTTCCTCTATCTTTTTAGGATCAACGCGAATACCATTAGAAGAAACAATGTGACCTAAGCATTCAATCTGGGTTTGGGAAAATTCACTCTTGTCAGGGTTAGTATACAATTGATTCTCTTTCAACAATTTGAAAACTAAAGATAGATGTTCACAATGCTCATTCTCATCCTTACTGAAAACCAAAATATCATCAAAGAAAGCAATCACACAATTTTTATACTTCAAAAATATATGATTCATCATACGATTGAATGTAGCTAGTGCATTGGTCAAACCGAAAGGCATAACAAGAAATTCATAATGATCGAACTAAGTTCTAAATGTAGTCTTAAAAATGTCAAGTGTATCCATGCATACTTGATGATATCCAAACTTGAGATCTATCTTGCTAAAAATAGTGGTCCCTTGTAGTTTACCCATGAGATCGTCTACCCTAGGGCTTGGATATCTATTCTTAACAGTGATTTTGTTTAGGGCACGATAGTTAATGCACATCCCATAGGTATTATTTTTCTTCTTAACTAATAGGACCAGTGCACCAAAAGGAGAACTACTAGGTCTAATGAGTCCTTAGTTCAACAGTTCCTCAACTTGTATTTTTTTTTTTTTTGTTCAATTTGATTGTGTCTATAAGGTGCTTTACAAGGCGATTGAGAACCTAGGATTAAATCTATTTTATGGTCTTCGGGACGTGTAAGTGGTAAACCAGGTACTAAATCAGTAGCAAAACAATCTTTAAATTGTGAAAAAAATTGTACATGCCTAGGATGCATCTTATTTTCCTTAGCTTCAATTTCTTTCACCCATAGTAAATATGATTTACTACATTTTCTCAATGCACATTTAGCTTGTGTGTGACTAAGCAGTGGAAAATTATCAAAGGTGTATAATCCATGTAATGTAATTTGGTTTCCATTAAATGGAATTTTCATAGAATGTGTGGAATAGTCTATGTTAAGGTAATATTTGTGATGCCAAGGTATTTCTAAAATAATATCACTAGCTTGCAAATGCACAACCAAGAAATTTCTACACTCAACATAATCACTGATTTTAATCTCTAAATCATGCACTTCTTATGTACCATTGTATCTAGTGCCTAAGAATGTAGTCTTTATGTGATAATGAGTTGGAACAGTAGATAAATTCAGTTCTTTTACCAAATTTGTAGAAATAAAATTATGTGTGCTTCCATCATCATGCAAAACAATCTTTTCTTGACCATGCATAAAACATTTCATTGTTAATAATGAATGAGGATTTGGCATACTTGGTAAAGTATCTAAAGCGTCATCTATATCATCATCATCTTCAGTGAAGTCTGGCATATCTTCATGGTCCTTGTCATCTATTTCTCCCAAGTGATTGATTTGAACATCTTGATTCTTGGATTGACAGTTTGTTGCTAAGTATCTAGGTTGATGACAGTAGCAAACTATAAGCTTTTCTTTGGAGACATTGTTGGTAAGGGCTAGAAGTTTGGGTATATTGGGATTTGGCTAGAGGGAAGGCTTAGGGATTGAATTAGTAGTTGATGGTAAAGCAGGATGTCAAGTCCAGGGTTTACGGAAAGAAGAAGGAGCAAAGTGATTTTGATTGAAATTTTGAAAATTAGAATTGAATTGCTTTGTACCAAAGTTATTGTTAACCGAAAATTATTGCAGTCGTCGTTTTTCTCGTCCACGAATTTTATCCTCCGCATCATGTGCTAAAGAAATCACATCCTCCAAAGTCTTTGGCTTGAACATATTCACTTTCGCATAGAAGTGACCTAGTAAACCTGGATGTACTTGCACTTGTGGGTTGTCTCAGGAACATCTTCAAGCATTCAAAGTTGAAGTAAGGCACTCCAGAAATGCTTAATGTATTGTAGGATGGATTCACGATCTCTTTGTTGTAGGAGATCCCACTGTTTGATGGCTTTCTCATGAAATTGAGGCAGAATGAAATTTGCAAAATTTTCTTTTGAAAGGCTTCCCAAGTAGAGGGACAATCAACACTCTTGATGTGGACAACAATCCACCATAATGATGCTCTGTCTGCTAAATAATTAGTGACGTATTTAAGTTTATCTTTTTCAACACATTGCTCTTCATAAAAATAGTCGTCAAACTAACTAATGAAAGCAAGAACAATTTTGCCATCACGTTGCCCATTAAAAGTGCGGAATTTAAAATTTATTTTACTTGACTTGGCCTCTTTTCTAAGAGCCTGTGTATCGAGCATCGCATCAATAATATGTCAAATGACATCTTCAAGTTGTGCTCCGTCTTGCTCGACAACGCATTGTTGATGTGCAGCCAATTGTGCTTGCAAGTTTTAATGTTCCCTTCACTCTTCTTGAAGCTGTATCATGATTAGATCCAAATTATTTTCCATAGTCGGCTCTAGTAAATCGCCTTCGCCCATAAAATCGTCCATATTATGATCCGACATCCTGGTTTTGATTGAGAATACGCCGCTTGTCCTCTAGTCATATGTGAATGAGACCACCACGAACTTGCTTTGTTTATTAATATGTTTTTGCTTTTACAACCTTACTTTTCTCAAGTACAGCAATTGAAAATGATCTTCTTCCAAGAAAAATAGTCTTCTATATAGACTATGTGTGACAGCCTACTTGCTGTAAATTGGTTCAGCCAAGTTGCAGATGGGAATAGGGGCTTACTGAAGCTTCAGAACCAGTTCGGGAGTACCACAATATGAACACCTTCTAAGTAAAGTGTTAGTAATTAAGCTTTAAGCTTAAGTTAGGCTTAATAGCTTAAGCTTTTTTTAAAAAAAAATCTTGAGAATTTCGTCTGAATCAGCGTAAGTTGATGGCATGTGTTTGTTGGAGTCAACGTCAACGGGTACATACTGAAGTACTGTGTGTTGAGTTAGAGCTTAAGCTCTCTAAGATTAAACATAAATCTTAGCATTGCCATTAACATAAATTTCTTTCTCTATCTCCTCTGTGAAAAATGACTTATAAAAGAGACTTCTTGAGTGGTCCTCTACCTAATGCGAGAGGTCCTTTGCGATCAGAGGATAGGGGGTTCTTCACCGCCACGAACACGCTCCTGTTGTCAGTTCTCGTCACGAGATAGCCTGTAGAGCCCGTTCATTCCAAGAGCTTCGTCTTTGCACGAAATGGCAAGCGATTGGAAGCTCTTGATCTCAGCTCTCCTCTGATACCATTGGTGCGTAGATCGGATGCTACACGCATACGTAGTGAATGCAGAAAGGTCCCCAAGAACAAAGAACTCTACAAATCTTCATAATTTCAAGTACAAAGCAAAAGTAAATTTTCCCGACATGAGACAAAAGAGACAAATTGGATACAATCTCCTCCCATCCCTTGTGTGAGCACTTCACAAGGCATTGTATTTATAGATTTATTTATCTTCAAGCTTAAAAATATCCCACTTTATAGATTTATTTATCTTCAAGCTCAAAAATAGCCCACTTTATAAATAGCATGATTTTGCTTTTGACGTTTGTGTTTGCCTAAATATAAAGTAAAGCGTTTGGGTATCCAAAAGTTGGGCTATGTCCAAATACAAATATCAAATAATGAAATAATTAACCAAGCACCTATGCGTATACAAGATAATAAATATTTTATCAAGTGCTTTAATAAATAAGCACACTGAAATAAATATTGGTGCCATGCCTTTAGTAATAAGGTATGCACCCATCAAAAATAGTAATTCTTCTAGGCATTTGGATTCACGCCATTGCCCAATTCTACCCAATGCCACCACCGCTTACTCTATACATCAATTGAATCATTCACAATTGTTAGAAAATAATTAAATAAAATCCAATAAAAGTGAATACCTATCAGTCTTTAGCTATAAATAATTAAATAGGTTGGAACTCTGTCCTCATCTTAATTTAATTCGAGTACGCACTCTAAACTTGTAAACGTCCATTAATTTAATATGTATTTTATGAAATCACCCACGTACACTTTAAAGTAATCTAACGCTCAAAAAGGACAGGCATCCCCATGAGCTTCTCATACAAGGAATCCACCTTGTATACATGCCTCGAAAAATAAATAGTTTTACGAAATCCACCATGAAATATGCTTCCTGGCATCAGAAAGGGAGGGAGAGAGGAGAATGAGTGAGAGAAACAACGAGGTGGGAGAGAGAACAAAGAAAGAGAAAAACAGAAAGAAAGACAAGGAGAGAAAAAAAGAAATGGATAGTGAAGGAAGAGGTGGATAAAAAGGTGAGGTAAAGAGAGAAAGGAGAGTGAAAAGAGAGAGAGAGAGAGAGAGAGAGAGAGAGAGAGAGAGAGAGAGAGCTAGAAAGAGAGGGGGAGAAAAAGGGATGGAAAGGGGGAGAAAAAGAGAGGTAGAAAGAACAAGAAATAGAGAGCGAGAGAGAAGGAGAGGGAAAATTTGAAACAATGAGAGAATTAGAGAGAACAGAATGATAGAAAAATAAAGGGAGATGGGGAAGAGAGACACAAAGAGAAGTGGGGAGAGATGGTCTTTCAATGTCTTGTTTTATGAGTTTATTATTTTCTATCTTTGATTGTTTTTGTAACGAGATGTGTTGAGTGCGAGTGGAGAGGAAAAGAGAGAAAGACATAGAGAAAAGAAGGGAGGGAAAGGAAAAGAGAGAAGAAGTGAGAGTGGGGAGGGAAGATGGGGGAGAGGAAGAAACACTGAGAGAGAGAGGAGAAGAGAGAAATAAAAAAGGATGAAGGGAGAAAAATTAAAAAAGAGAAAAACATTGAAAAGTGGGAAGAGAAATAAAGGAGGAAGGGAGGCAAATAAAAAAAGGAAAAATAGAGAGAGAAAGAGGGGCGGGGAGAGAAATGAAAAGAGGTATAGATAAAGACAAAGAGACATGGAGAGAAAAGGAACGGATAAAGAGAGATGGAGCGACAAAAACATGTTGTTTGCCGTAACATAGACCAAATGGAGAACAATGATGGTCATAATGTTTAAGATCACCAAGAGTATCTTAATTAGCATATCCCGTGTCCTTGGTCTGATTGCAAGCTGGCAATCAGAAAAAAGTGTCGCTTTTTCATAGAACACATATGACACTTTCGCAAGTTTCAATCGCAGATCTTTGATCAGGAAATCTCAAACTTTGAGCGAACGGTAAGAAAACTATGTATCCATCATGCTTTACATTCACAAAGTAATTGAATATCATATACAAAAATATTAGACATGCCCGTAAAATTTTTATAAGGAGGTGACGCATCATCCCAAGAAATGTACCTATTGCAGCCAATTAGAAGAGTTGGTGGGTGTGCAATGGATGGAGCGGCTTAGCCAATACACCAATTGGAGGGCACGATTCAGTCTACACCCTCAATATTAGTGGAGACAGTTGGCCTTTCGGACCTTCCTCCAATGATGGAGGCAATGATCGATGCATTGATGCCCATGGATGCTGAGTCATCTAATCTACTAAGAGAGGAAGCCTCCATACCATTATATGATGGGTGCCAAGTATCTTGCTTGAAGACGTTTCTTGCTCTCCTAACTGTGTAGGCAAAGTATGGGTGGAGTGATGCAAGTGTGACCGAGTTGTTCAGGTACATTCTACGCTCTGATGTTTTTTTAATTCCATTATAAAAAACACTTATTGTTCTTTCTCAAGGCATCTTCTAATTTTTTTAAAGGTTGCTAAAGTATCATGTATTACCACGTGAAAACACAATGCCTGAGTCATGTGATGATATGTGACTGGTGCTACAAAAGCTTGGCATGGACTACATCAGCATCCATGCATGTCTCAACGATTGTATGCTATTTCAAGGAGTCTACGTGACTATGGAGACATGTCCAAAGTGTGGTGCTCATAGGTATCGATAGGACTTGTAAGGAAAAATCATCCCTTAAAAAGTTCTTAGACACTTTCCACTTATACCGCATATATGTTACATGTTTCATACGTTGGCGAGTATGGCGAGCTTGACAATGTGGCATGCACAAAATAGATCCATAGATGATGGAGTCCAATGAATATCAACAAATTCACGGGCATGGAGCCACATTGACTTCACCATTCCAAACTTTGCATGATAGCCAAGGAATCTTCAGCTCGATCTTGCTATGGATGGTGTGAATCCATTTGGTCTCCACTCAACTTCTTACAATGAGTGGTCTATAGTCGTTGTTAACTACAACGTCCCGCCATGGCTTTCTATGAAGAAAGGACACCTGATCCTTAGCTTGCTCATTTCTGGCCCTACAAAGTCAAAAACATGGACGTCTACCTCTGGCTATTAGTTGATGAGCTCAATATTTGTTTGTTTTCAAGACTTAATATTTCAAGAAACGGAGAGAACAAATACTTAAAGATGACACAACAACTACTCAAAAAATTAGAGCCATGGAAACATAAAAGTAATGGAGACAAAATTTAGGATTAAAGATGGACAAAATCCCCCTCCCCCCTTCAAAGAAGAGCTTAGCTACAATCAACCAATTAGTGAGAGGAAGTAGTTCTCACTCATATAAGATCATGAGAAGATGCACATGCACACATGCATCACTTACTATGCAATAAGAACTATATTGTACAAGAGTTTACAGCCAAGAAAATCGATGTACAATGAGGAAAAAAAAGCTCTCTTTACAAGAGAAAGGGGAGATCTAGTTCAAAAAGAGAGAGCGGAGTAGCACAAGACGAGTATCCAATCACATTTCATGAGGTGTGACAAGTGATAGGACACTTGGAAGCTTGTGTCAAGAATAGAAACAACCAAATTTAGTAAGCACTTCCAGGATAGAAAGCTTACTATTTTTAGAATGCCATGCCTATTTTTTAGAGCTAGCATTTCTAAATCAATCTGAGGCCCCTAAAATTCAAGGGATCCTCTAAAATATAGGGACTCCCTAAATATGGGTATCATGTGAAAGCTCTTTATGAGTGTATTACAAAAATAGTCTTAAAATCTTTATACAAGTTTTCCATACAAAGATATATGCATATTAAGCTTTTAGACTACACATGAACACTATACAAAGAATTCATGATCATGTCATCTTGTTGATTGTAACTGGTTTTTCAGATCTAGCCCACACTTTAAGGCATTAGTCCTTTCTACATGCGAGTCAAACCTTAATATGCTTGAATTCCGATCATAGGTATCCAAACGGATCACATAGGTTGAAGTGTATACTACCCTTTCTTTAATCCACTATGTGGATCCATCATAACATGTGACCTCTTATCAATGGTTAACTCTAATGCACTTTTCTTTGCTAGTAAGTACAAAGGAAATAAATTTAATAAATAACTAAATATGTAAAATAATAAAAAGATTAAAAATTATCTATGTTGTATTATAACACTTGGGGCTTCTAATGTACGATGATCATCACCTCTATAACCTCTTTTTTTGCCCTGTTTTCAGCATTAATTGATGTAAAACTTTCAGCCACTATATCAACGTCAATCAGCCTTGAAAACTATAAAAATTACACAACACAATGAACAAAATCTAAGAAAGAGATAGAGAGTACACAACAGATAAGAGGAGCATTAAAAATTCTTTAGCTCCAAATAACTGATACAACCACCCATGCGCTTCCACTATGAAGCTTAGATGGTGATCTAGATAGAAGATAGGTGAAGAGCTTAAGGCTAACTGGAGCAACTCTGGCTGTGTGAAGGATAGATGATTGATGGCTGTGAAGGGGTTTAGCTTTTATAGCCTATGAAGGGGGTCATGATGGATGACCTTCCATATGCACTTGTGTATGTTGGCCTTTCATATGCACGTGCCTGTCGACCTTCCATGTGCACATGTGTCTGTTGACCTTCCATATGCACATGTGTATGTTGACCTTCCATGTGCACCTCCACTAGTTGGCTAAGGAATATTCTCTTTACCATTGGCTAGGGCCCCTGATAACTCCCTTACCCCGCAACGCAATGCAATGTGCCTCAAGTTGCTACCAGCTTAACTACTCCATCTAACCCAAAGATTAGACCCACAATGGTCACCTTTTTGCCATCCGGTCACATAGACCTCATCTTACATACAAGTCAAGACTCATCATATGAGCTCACATATGGCTTCTACTCATAATGGGGGCCTTACTGTTGAGATATCGAGCTCCACTCGTGATATGCCAGGGTGACCGTTATGCATTTATGTCACCTTATTAGCTACAGATGCGGTTGGTACACCGCCCATGAATAATAGCTAGATGACAGCTATCCTTATCTACTCTAGTTCGTGGCTCAGTTAGTATGCCACCTTAGTTAGTTGAGTTTGGTATGAGACCCATATATAGGGTTCTTCTATTTCTTTGTACTTGAGTTCTTTTTGGCTTACACAACTAAGAAGAGGAAAACTGTTTTTAGCCTCCACCTTTGTGTGTATTCCCCCATTATGCAAGCAAGAAAGCTACAAGTGAGACTCCTTCCTTCTCTCCCACAATCTTGACATGGTGTCAGAGCCTTGTTCGTGGTAAGGAGCTCAAGAAAGCAAACCAAGTTCGCAGTGTTCTGGTAAGAGGACCAATGTGTTGCTTTCATTTTTCTATTTTGGGAGTAAGTCTCTGTAGGTAGCACAGCCGAAAAGTGCAAAAGTGCATTGTCTCAGATTGAGACGCCCTTCGCGGTGTAGCAAGAGGGCAGTATATGCTGTGGGATAGGGCTTTAGTCCTTGGTTTCTCTGTTTTTTTTATTTGAGGCTATTTCGGGGCCTGTTTTGGAGGCGGAAGCTTTCTGCACGCACTCAGGAAAAGGCCTTGTTTTATGCTGTGCGACCACCGTTCTATAGGTCGGTGAAAAGTTACTGTAGAAATTGCATCGTATGCCTGTGCGCAAAGACATTGGGAGTTACAGAATCATCCTTGTTGCCTGTTGATGCAGAATCGTCACTAGGAAGTAACTGTGTGGTCAAATACCACTTTCGTCAATTTTGCAGATTTGGCATTGTGAGGCTGAAGCTGTGTTCTTTGCAGTGACTGAACTTTTTGCAGTGTTCTGTAATGGCGTCTGATTCTCTTTCACACATTGTCACTGAAAAGCTTGACAAGAACAACTTCCAAGCATGGAAGTTTAGAATGACAAATTTCCTTATGGGAAAAGAATATTGGGAATTCGTTGCAAGAAATGAAGAAGAACCAGTTCTTCCTGATGTTCCCAATCAATAGCAAATGCAGGCATTTAAAGCATGGCATGAGAGAGCCAGGAAAGTTATGTACTGGCTGTCTATTAGCATTTCAAACTCTATGATTGTGCATATTCAAGATGCAAGTACGCCAAAGGAGGCATGGGATACTTTGTCAAAAATGTATAGTACAAATACGCAAGCCAGGAAAATACAACTCAAGCAAGAGTTGCACAATGTGCAAAGAGAAAGTATGAGCATCAATGACTACCACATGAAGGTGAAGAAGATTGCAGATGCACTTGCTTCCATTGGGTCGCCAGTGGAAGATGATGATTTAGTTTCTGTGACCTTGAATGGTCTAGGAAAGGATTATGCACAGTTCCGAACATCCATTTCTGTCCATGAAAGATTTCATGATTTTGAGGTGTTGATTGCTCTTCTAATTTTTGAGGAGCAGAGAAATGGTGGTGCATCTTCTTCAGGAGGAACTTCAAAAGAAGTTGTCTTCTACTCAAATGCTGGAAGAGGTAGAGGCAGAGGTAGAGGAGGCCAATCTGGAGGCCGTGGTAGAAATCAGAATATGCAGCAAACTCAAGAAAACCAATCCTATGGAGGAGGACATGGTAACTCTAGAGGCAGGGGGAGCCAAAGAGGTCATGGTGGATGGCAAAGAGGCCAAAATGCAAACAGCAATGTTGAATGCTACTACTATGGTAAAATGGGTCATATGGCTAAAGACTGCTATAAAAAGCAGAATGACATCATGAATGGAAAATTGCAACAAGGGAATTATGCATCTTCCAGTAGACAGGGTGATGACAGAAATGAGCATTTGTTTATGGTACAGCACATGACCAATTCTGTGACAAGTGCAAAAGTAAGAAACAATGTGTGGTATGTTGACTCAGGTGCATCAAACCACATGACAGGTCATGGAGAATGGATGCACGATGCAAAGAAAATGGAAAAACCAGGATTTGTGGAGACTGGTGATGATATTGCACATCCTATTGTGCAGATTGGAAAAATTCCTTTGTCTATGCAGGATGGGAAAAAGAAATACATATTGGATGTATTTCATGTTTCGAATATCACCAAGAACCTGGTTTCTGTTGGTCAAATAGTTGAGCAGGGCTTGCAGGTCAAATTTAATTCTCATGGATGCTTTGTTGAGGATATGAAAAATAAAGGTCGCTTGATAGCAAAAGGAAAGAAGAAGGGCAGAATGTTTACATTGGATGTAGACATGCCTGAATTGAGTGTAGCAATGTTTGCACATGGGACCGGTGTAGTTGCAGATATTGATATCTGGCATAAACACATTGGTCATGTTAATGTATAACGACTTAAATCAATGCAAGCCCAAAATATTGTTGCAGGATTGCCTAAATTCAAGGTAGCAGAAATGCATAAGGTATGTGAAGCCTGTCAATTTGGAAAACAAGCAAGGAAACCATTTCCTAGACATGTTCAAGAGAGTAAGAAGCCATTGGAATTAATCCACTCTGATATGTGGACTACTAAAGCTGCATCTCTTGGAGGCTGTCATTATTTTGTCACTTTTATTGATGACTATAGCAGAAAAGTTTGGGTATATTTTATGAAAAAGAAAAGTAAATTTTTTGGGCATTTCAAAACTCTTAAAGCTATGGTTAAAAAAGAAACAGGCCTGCAAATAAAATGCCTAAGGTCAGATGAAGGGGGAGAGTACCTCTCAAATGAGTTTGCAAGGTTCCTGCTGCAGGAGCATGGCATAAAGAAGCAATATTCATGCAGTCGTACCCCACAACAAAATGGAATTGTAGAAGGAAAAAATAGGCATATTGGAGAGGTATCTCGTGCCATGCTCAACGAAAAAGACTTGCCAGATTTTTACTGGGCTGAGGCAATTGCTACAGCAGTCTACATAATGAACAAGACTCCCACTGCAGCAATACATGGCATGACTCCAGAGGAGAGGTATACTGGTAGAAAACCAGATATTTCTCATTTGAAAATTTTTTGTTGCATTGCCTATGTTCATGTGCCAGATGAGTTGAGATCCAAGTTGGATCCAAAAGCTGAGAAGTGCATCTTTATTGGTTATTCTCTACAGCAAAAAGGATATAGATGCTATAACCCTTCTACTCATAAGTTTACAGTGAGCAGAGATGTTGTTTTTTATGAGATGAGTAGCTGGTATAAACCAGTAAATGTGATTGATAATGTAGATGTACAAAATGGTAATGCTGCATAGAATTCACAGCAGCAGTCACAAGATATTAGTGGACCTGGAGCATCCTCTAGCAGTGGTTCACATTCTTCGCCATGGACCGGCAGATTGAGATCAGGAGAATCTTCTCAAAGTAATGCAGATAGTGGTATGCAGGTATCACGAAAAGGAAAAGAGAAGGTGGATCAGCCCATGTTTGATGTGAATGCAGGTCACTCTTATGTGGATGGTGAATCCAGTGGCTCAAAACAGAGCATTGATGATGAGTTGGGTATTCCTTCTATTGTTACACCTGGAGTAAGGAAGACCAGGGATATTTTGAGAGCACCTAGGAGTGAACCTACTTTGCGTAGGTCTACCAGAGCTAGGTATCCTGTGGATAGGCTAAAATATGATGGATTTACAACCATTCACTATGCATATATGGTCAAAGTGATATAGGAACCAGAACCCACTTCTTTTGAGCAAGCCATGGGAAAAGAAAAATGGGAGAAAGCCATGGATGAAGAAATGGATGCCTTGGAAGCAAATGCTACATGGGAATTGGTACCTTTGCCTAAAGATAATAATGCAATTGGTTGTAAGTGGGTTTATAAGGTGAAACACAATGCAGATAGTTCTGTGAATAGATACAAGGCAAGATTAGTAGTCAAGGGTTATGCACAAACATATGGCATTGATTATGAAGAAACATTCATTCCGGTTGCAAGGATGGCAACCGTAAGAGCTGTCATTGCTATGGCTGCATCAAAGGGATGGTCTTTACATCAGATGGATGTAAAGAATGCCTTCTTGCATGGTGATTTGCAAGAAGAGGTCTATATGGAGCAGCCACCAGGTTATGTGCATGATGTTCATCATGAGTTTGTTTGCAGGTTGAAGAAAGCCTTGTATGGCTTGAAGCAAGCACCTAGAGCATGGTCTGACAAGATAGGACAGTATCTTGTCACTATTGGCTTTCAGATTTCCAAGGCAGATTTCTCACTTTATGGATCTTGCTTGAAGCTTGCACTTGGGTCGTGGAGCTACCGGAGTGCTTAGAAGAGGAGATAACTCGATCGGGCATGTTGAGATGAAGGATTTGGGAGAGCTACGTTATTTCTTGGGCATTGAGGTGATTAGATCACCAAGTGGGATATGGCTCTTGCAGAGGCAGTATGGATTAGACATGCTGTCCAAATATAGGATGACAGGCTATAAGCCTATTTCAGTTCCTTTGGAGCAGAATGTGAAGCTGAGTGCAAATGCAGGTGAGCTTCTGGAAGACCCTACTATGTACAGACGCATAGTAGGAAGTTTGATTTATATGACTATTACCAGGCCAGATTTGAGCTATGATGTTGGATTGGTAAGTCAGTTTATGCAGGCTCCAAGGAAACCGCATTTGGATGCAGCCATACGCATACTCAGGTATGTGAAGTCCACATTGTAGTATGGACTACTTTATGAGACTGGGGTTCATATACAGTTGCATGGATACATTGATGCTGATTGGGCTGGTAGTATTTCTGATAGATGATCTACCACTGGATATGTGTTCTCTTTTGGGAGTGCTGCAGTCACTTGGAGCAGCAAGAAACAATCTACAGTTGCCTTATCGAGCACAGAGGCTGAGTACAGGGGTGCAGCAATGGCTGCATGTGAGGTAGCTTGGTTGCATAAGCTACTTTATGATATGCATCAGCCTACAAAAGGGCCAGTTGTCATTTATTGTGACAACATGAGTAGTATACACTTGGCAAATAACCCAGTCTATCATGTCAGAACAAAGCACATTGAGGTGCATTATCACTATGTGTGGGAGAGGGTTTTACTAGGTGCATTATCACTATGTGTGCAAGCAAGAAAGCTACAAGTGAGACTCCTTCCTTCTCTCCCACAATCTTGACACTTACAACTTTGAGCACCATGGATCATTGGTGGTACCTTATGAGGGTGGGGCATTGAGCATATCTAACACCCCCCCTCAGTGTCTACCCAAAGGTGAACTATCTCCTCGAGGAGTCAATCTTGAAAATTGAAGTATGTCTTTGAAGATGAACTTGAAGCAGATCCTTTGTAAGTGCTTTGCTGAAGATATCTACTCTATTCTCCTCTGTTGGACCAGACAATAGACCAGTTCCGCTATTCCATCCTCGATCAAATCAAACACATAGTGATACTGGAACTCTATATGTTTGGTGCACGCATGAAATACTAGATTTTTGGCAATGGCAATGCAACTGTGATTGTCACATCTTAGCATAATTGGTTCTTCATCCTGCACTCCCATATGCCATAGGATCCTTCTCAACCATATTACTTCACATGCAACAAAACAAGATGCCTTGTACTCTGCTTCAGTAGAAGACAATGCCACTATTGGCTGCTTCTTACTAATCCAAGAGAAATTTCCTAAACCCAAAGAGAAACAATAACCAAAAATTGACTTCTTGGAATCATTGTCTCGTGCCTAATCTAAGTCACAGTTCCCCACAAGAGAAGTTTCGAAACTGTATGTGATACCATAGTCAAGAGTTTCCTTCAAGTATCTGAGCACCCGCATCCCATCTTTCCAATGACTCTCATGAGGTTTGTTTGATAACCTGCTTAAAATACCAACATCAAAACTAATATCTAGTCTGGTGTTATATAAGTAGATCGAGGATTATTGACCAACCTTTTGTACCTCCCAATGTTTACTAGTACTAATGTATCCTCAACGGATAACTTTGCATTCACCTCCATAGATGTAGCTATCTCCTTGCACTCAGTCATGCCACATGCCTTTAGGATCTCCCACGCATACCACCAAAGCTGCATTAAGACGGTTCCACCAATGTGGAAGCTCCATCTAGATGTTTTGTTGACCAATTTTGTACTTAATCAAGTTCCATCATAGGTGAGTTGTCTCCGTTCTCCCCCCCATAGCTTTAGTCCAAGAGGTCTCCTATAAAAAAATATAGAGAATCTTCATAAAATAAGATCATATCTAGCAATAATGGAGAGAGAATAGTGAGAATTTATACATTACTACTACAATTAAGGATGATTTAAGGGTGATTTAGGAGGGGAATTCTAATGCTTTATTAGCTTGAGAGAGAGAAGAAGAGAGGGAAAAGGGCTGGGAGTCTAATGAATGATGTTTTATGGAAGTGTTAAGTGTGGGGAAGAAAGTATGGGTGTGTATAAAATTGGGAGGTGATCTCCACAGCAGTTGGAAAAAGTGTGTGAAAAAAATAATTTGGATCGGAATGGAAGTATTTTTAAAAAATCTTACAAAATCATGTGCTTGATTTTTCTTCCACTAATGCTTCCAAGAAGGGTCCCATTTGTTTGAATTATCATAAGGCTCCAAAGCCATGACATTATGAGCCTCACATGCCCTTTGGATGGCTCCAAATCCATTTCATGTCTTTTATTTTTACATTACACATTTTTCCTTCACCTTCCTCCATTGATCTTTACTCTTCACCCCCCCTTGGTAAACCGGTCCATGAAATATTTCCATCCAGTGATTTCTTGGATTTCCCAAGAGGTTGTTCCCACCCTCTTCTTTATTTCAAACCTCCAAATGTACAAAAAATCAACAAAATGTTAGACAAATATATATTTTTTTCTCGAATCAATTGATTTTGGAACCATGATCCAAGATAGCTATGCAAGGCATCTCTCTTTCTCCCACTTTAACAATTGGCTTTGTTGTAGCACGAGCCCAATGCGTTCGTGAATAATAACTATTTGGAATAAAATGAGCATCTTCTTCTTCGTGTAGTTGTTGATGGACATCCCCATTATACATAGCCTTCTCTCTATGCTTACTAATGCCCACCCATAAGATCAATTTCAACCCCCATAAGCTTGCTGTCTACACTCATTTTCAACATCAGCCTTCTCCAAATTAGCATTACATGCATCATCATATTCTCTCTGAAGATGTGTCTCTATGTCTTTATCAACCTACATTAATGCTTCCAAAACTTCACCATCAAACTATATTTTTCGTTTCAGCATATCAATGATTGTATCATGAAATACATGCATCCAAACATAATATTTTGCTTCAGCCATGCCTCCTTTACGAGCTTATGCGGTCCTTTCAATTCTTAATCCATATATGGCTGCATCTATGGCAAGAAATGATGTCCTTGCTGCCATCTCTTCCAACCTCTTCTACATGCCACCATTTCCAAAATTTGGCTCTATTGGAAGACTAGTTTCTATTACATGTATTTTGCTATCTTTCCAAAAATACTAACCTTTTTGCTTCTGCTTTACAGTAGGTTGTATAGTCTTGCTTTTCATGCTATAAACTATCACACCAAATGCATCTCCTCTTGTATCCTTCTTTATACGGTCTTTGGGATGTTGCCTGACCCTTCTCTTCTACCTTCATATCCAGTTTTTTTACCTTTGCATAGATTTCTATCAAATTCAGCCTGAAATCATGCATACCTTTGATTAATTCATCCAGAGCATCACCTTTAAGAGCCAGACCAACAGGTATAGCCGATTGTTCTACCATAGCCATAGGCACCTTGGCTACAATTTCAGTCCCCCTTCTGAGCACTAACAGGTGTGGTGCATGTACCCCATCTTAATTTCATCCACTCTCTCTTTACCAACATATGCACTGCCTCAGTTACATTAGCCTAATTTAATTTCAGCCCCATTTCAGAAGAGGCATCTTCTAAATGATCAGTCAGCTTCTCATGCATGATAAGATCTGCAGCCTTCATAAATAAATCAATTTTCTAACTCTCGAATGATTGCTAGTCATCGGCATCCAACTACTCATACCAACTTTCAAATTCATGGAGCAAAGCTATAGCAGCCAACCATTTATGGGGCTTTTCAATCCAATCTGCAAATGAGCTACCAATCCTGAAACTTTCAAGAAAAACTCTTCTCTCAAAGCTTTCCTAAAGGATACGATACCCAATCAGTATCTCTTTTATGTAACTCATCAATCCGATCATGCAATGCATGCATGGCCAAACGAGAGAAATGCAGACTCCATGCATACTGTAGTACCCCATGAAACATCATCTTTTCTTCATTCAATCGAATGAAGCTTGAAACATTTTGACCTTGAACTACTTCAATTCATGTCCCACTACCTGCAATGCATTCACAGCTAAGAAATCAATTATTTCTACTTCCTACTGAGTTTGCATCTACTGTTGTAATAACATTGTTGCTATTGTTGCTGCTGCAACAAAGTAATTATTTGTTGTAAAGTATCACCCCCACTTGAATATGCAGAATCCCCTATCTTTACACACCTATTGTGCCAACTTTCACCTTGGATTCAGTCAAAGTGTTTGGGGTCAAAAGTCTACCACAGGGGTTAGAGACAATAGGTGTTTAAAGAAATAGAAAATGTAGAAGAATACTCATAGAGGTGAAGCCTGTTAATTTATTTATGCATCATCCTGAGAAGATCAATCCCTTGTAGACCAAAAAACGTGCATCAAATAGTAGCTTCTTCTTTCCTGCCCAGATCACCAATCTAGTGCTTTCGTTGGCTCCAAAAGGGGCTCCAAAAAGGGGGTAAAATATCACGACACCTAGTCAAAATTCTCCTAGATCACTCCTTCTTCTCCCAGTTCGAAGTGTTGTTTATTGCCTATAAAAAGCGATCTCGTGATTTTGCCAATCCTTCTATTTACATAAAATCTCCCAAAAATAGCTAAAATCCACTTGTTTTTTTTACATGTCATCCTATTCCAGAAGTTGTCTACATATTTTGAATATTTATAAGAAATAATATCTAAAATATCAAAAACATGCTAAACTTATCCAAAAATCCAGTATTTTTGAACCATCTACATTTCAGACACACTGACACTAATGACTAATATGGCATTGACTCTCTAGATCAATAGAAAGTCAAATGACAATACACTCTAGAGTTTTTCACACTGTGTCCTTATAGCAACATGATAGCATTTCACTATACAGTACAAAATCTATAGTGCCACGTGGTCGTGCAGGCAACATTTTCTTATTGAGCGCATCGACAAAATGCACTCCACAGCGGGTTGTGGTGTCATCGCAAAATTTGAGCAAGAGAGCCGACGGTGGGCCACATATCCAAACACCATTGTTGATGAGATGATGTATTTTGGAAACTTACAAAGTATTATCTGAGTGGATTACCATAGCTTCTCCATGATCATATTTAATGTACAATGGTTTAAAGTGGTATTGGAAGAAGCTAGGGCATGTCCATCAAGATTTCTGCAAATAGATTCCAAGAAAATATAGATGCATTTGTGCGACACGTTTGTTCTGCTTGCCCATTGTGAACATGTGCATGATGATTTATTTTTTTAATTTTTCACTACACGAAGCAATCACAAATGTTGATTCACTCTTATATGTGATGTTGAACACGTAATCTTCTATCAAAATCCCTAACAACCTTGATGGTGGTATGTTGTGTCATCACCTCCTTGGAGTGTGAGAGTATATGATGAAAGTAATGTTTCCAGCATACAGGAGGAGAGTATGTAGGTGGAGGGGTCAATATTACGAAGGATGGAGGCCGAAGAGGGCTTGGAGCATGTAGAGGTAGACACAGGTAACGTAGATGAAGAGACAAGAAGCCATGAATTCTTTGAGAATGAAGTGGACTCCTTCTTCTATAGTGACCTATCTATAGACCTTTTCGTGTATGCAAAGTTGTGCCAAGAGATTGACATGGGGCCATAGGCTAGGTCATATTTGCATCTACCTACTCAATTCATTGATGATTTGCTTTTAAGGATACTTTAGAATATGCATTTTAATTAGCATCATTTTTTTCAGAGTTATATTATCGTGCTTTACCTAAATCTTTATATCGATTATGCTAACATCATTTTCTATCTGTGTAGGTTGCCTTTGACGATACTTGGAGAGCAGGATGATTCGAGGAATGAGTGATGAGGAGTTTCATGAGATATTCACATGTATGCCTCTGGATCACATGGCCTAATTTAGAGATATGGCAAACTAGGAGCTATCTTGGATACCATCATGTCGTTTTATGCAATCTACTTTGGCATGCTCTAATACTTCAATTTCCAGTAGACGAGGTCAATGCTCTAGACTAGGTTCGGATGGAGGGAGTAGTTCTGGGGGATAGGGGTGCTACTTCTCGCTCTCGTACAAATTCCAAAGAGGGTGGCTCATGTGGGTGTTGTGGAGGCATCGATTTAGTTTCTTCGTCTCATTGACCTGGTGGATACTTGTCACCTCCAAGATTTATCACACCCGTAGGGACATCTACTCTAGTGACTACAAGTTTTGTTCAACCATCCCCAACGCCGCAAAGGTGGCACCCCTATGGGTTCTACTCCAAGAGATACTACCCCTGTGGGTACACTAGATATACAAGGGTCTCCTGGTTATGTCGCAAGTGGAAGAGGACACGTTAGATGTACCCCATCAATGTATGGATATCTTATAGATGATAGGACAATGAGGGGAGGAGGGTGATGTCTCGCATTGACAGGCATTGCATTAGGTGTCATGGGGATGTTATGGGTCACTATACTCGGATCCACTCCTTCCAGCTCACCGAGCAACCAAGTAAAGACGTCTATGTATTCTCATAGGAAAGTAATGAGTCTTTCTTCTTCATGCTCCCTCAAGTCATCGGCTATAAAGACCGGTCGGGGCATCTCCCCTTCCTTCGCCACATTAACCTCTTTTACTTTAGTACATCCTTCTATAGGCTCGCTCACTTGCCCTTGTCAATTGGCTCCCAACAAGATCACTACTCTATTTCGTTTCTTGAATTTTGTGAATCGTTTTGGTAGGTCTTGGGGTTTTTTTGTTTTCTAGCTTCCGACTCCCTAGTATGTCTCCTCCTTCGACTGCTAGCATGCTCAGGTGGACTATTAGTTCTCCCTTGGTGCATTTTGCACTACTAGGGTGTCAAGATATCTCAGCGGTCGTTATCTAATCATACTTCCAACTCAGAGTCAAACTCTCTGTCTTTGCTAGAAGAGGGAGTGTTTCCTAGTGGTCGTAGCTATGGTAATGACTCCGTTCTCACTAGGGGCATGGCATATGGCTAAACTAACCTTGCTTGCTTGTAGTCTATCACCCCTATACATGGTCTAGCCAAGTGCAATCACACTCAAATCTGAAAACTTCTCTTTCAATTCTAGATACATTGGTGCTCTACGACTTTGAGTCTACTTTGACTTGCTCAATCACTCGACCATCCATGTCATATTCTATGGTGTCGATCTCCTCTACACTGTCCTCATTCGTAGAGTAGCAATCTTCATACTCATTGTCTAAAATGCCCTTATCCAACTGCTTGTCACCTCTTAAGCTTCAATGCTCTATTTCTTTCTCATTGGTGGCTAAGGCCCAATTGTACATCAAATTCAAATCGTACACCTTAGTCCACCTCCACTTGGGTTTATCCAATAGATCCTTGAGGGGTTTGAGATTAGTGACTAGGTTGCTAGCTAGCTTATCCACCAAGTGCTCTAAGATCTCATGGAGCTCTCACTTATTGTTTGGGATATGGAATGCACTACGGGTGGGCTGTTCACTAGGGCTTTTGGCCATCATGCAAAGTGGCATTAAGGGTTTGTCCTTGGGCTCATCGATTGCGTTAGCATCTTGTTCATGTTCCTCGTCTGAAAAATGGCAGATCGATAGTGGCTACCACGTGCATCCAATATCACGCTTCTCCTCAGGGTAGGGGATATACTTTGTTAGCGAGCGGTAATATTTCTTGACCTAAGTGTCACCCATTAGCAAATTTGAAATGGTATCGAGGTCAACTAGCGTAGTCTTTGAGGTGTCTATTTTTACCCTGACTACTTCCATTTGATTTCTTAAGAAGATCAGGGTTCCTTGGAAAACTATTAAGTGAGGAAATATCTTATCTCATGGATCGTTTTAAATAAGAGTGGAGCTTGTTACGTCTGTATTATTTATATTAGTGGCACATCCAATCCCCTTGGTGTAGGAGAGCTACATTGGGGCCACAGCATTCAGCTGGAGGAGTGTCTCCTTTTGTTTGTAATTACAATGTATTTTATACCGATCTATGTGTAGGGACTCCCTCTGAGTGTGGGGCTTAACTATTGGAATACAATTCAAACCAAACCTAAGATTTGTGATAGTAGTTAGGGTAGTGTATCCCTTAGATGCCCCTCGTCGCAAGGCCAAGGGGGTGTGGTTTCTTGAGTATAGAGAGACCCAGGTAGTGCTTATAACCAGTGTCCGACCCGTTTTGGGTGGTGCGTTTGCCGGGAGCTACTAGTAAGTGATAGTTTCTGAATCTCGGTCAATTGGGACAACCTATTCATTAGTGTATGCCAAAAATCAGTGAGCTAGACTCACAAGACCATCAAGCCAAGCTTCAAAAGTAAAACGAGCTACTAGACAGTAGACTGAAATAAATAAAAGATATTCTCCACAAAGAAAAGGTTCGATATCCTTACAAGAGCGGGGTCTTAGTAACCCTAGCTCTATGCATAGTCCGTTAGGGAAAGGAAGCTCTAGTACTTCCCCCCTTTCAATCAGTCGGTCCACTTCAAGTGGAGTGATAGTTCTGATTCTGCAAACTCATGTAGCTAATCTGGTTGTTACCATGGCAATGCATCCCATTGCAATTCCTGCAGGAATGGTGGATTTTTCAGCCTTAGGATTTCCTTTACCCATTTTTAATCAGTTAGCAAAGGAAGACGCGGAACTTCACATCAATGAATTCCAGAAGTTAATGTTTAACTGTCGAATTCAATATGAGGGACACTTGATGGTGTTCTTCTTTGAAAGGATGAGCTATAGTGTGGTATCACAGCCTAGAGGCTGGAACCATAACTACAATTAACTTATTCTTTGCAACCTTTTGAAGAGAGATTGCTCCTAAAAGGGGAGGTCAATATTGGCTACGTGTCCTTAATGTTACACCATCAAGAACCTCACAAGAATGTCCATGGGTATGCCAAGAAACTGAAGGAGATATTTCAAAAATTGCAAACCTATATTCCTATTTCAATTGTTTCTTAGTTGCAATACTTTCTGAATGGGTTAGACTTAAACATTCAAGTGTAGTTGAGTAGTGTTGCTCTTGCCGACATTGATACGACTATTACATGAGTAGAAGACGTAGAATCGCGATTACAAGTGGCTTATGCCTTTAGGTCAAATTGGAATCTGGGTTTAGTTTTTGGAAATACTTTAGCGGCATTGACAAATGGAGGTCAAGGGATGCCTATGAGTCTTCCTAATGGGAGAGGAAGCATAATTCTAAATGTGCCCATGTTTCCAGCTCCTTCTAGTGTGACCATGCCAATGACTAGTTAGATGGCTCCACTGACTGTTTGAAGGCCAACGATAAATCCTACCATTATTCTAGGGAATCAACAATGAATCCCTTATCAAGTGATTAGTCCAATGGAACGACAAGTAGACGATCACAGCTATGAGTCAAGTGCCTCAAATGTCCTTGGCGAAGTTAAGGATATGATGAAGCACTATACTGATATGATTAGGGAATAATATAGACAAAGAGCCATTGATGTTACTTTCCTTAAGAAGCAATAGAATTTGATAGGGAGTCGATGCCCTAAAGAGGGTGGACCCTCAAGATTTAGCTGTAAGTGGTGTGGTCGCCAGCATTTCCCTAGGAATTATCCAAATGTTAGATGTGACATATATGGGAAGTCCGTCCATTTAGGTAGTACCTATTGGAGTAAGATTAGCTCTCTCCAGCAAAGAAGTAAATAGCCATGTCCAGTTAATCATCAAGCACAAGGGAATAATCTCTAGCGACATGAAGGACCGAATAAAAATATTACAAAGAAGGAAAGCTATGGTAGAGAAGCTACCTAGTGGCAATGGAGTTAGCCTTATAGAAGTTGTTTGCATCAATAGAACTGAAGCTTCTAATCTACGGGTTATTACGAGAGGTCAAAAGGGTAAAGAATTCAATAAAGCCAAGGCTAAACCTATCGAGGGAAACCCCAAGCAAGATGATAAGAGCATGCAAGTCCTTAATCCCAATATGGAAGGTGGATCTCTCAAGGCCGTAGATGGTAAAGCCGACCCCAAGAAGAATAGGGAGTCGCCAAAGAAGAAGGCAAAAGCCAAGAAAGAAGCACCAAAGCCAGTTCAAAGACCAAAAGAGAGAATAGTGGCAAGAAACACAATGACAATAGATATCATCTACTCCTCTCGAATATAAGATGTCAAGATTATGGGAGAGAAGGAAGGAGTCTCACTTGTAGCTTTCTCACTTACATAATGGGGGAATACACACAAAGGTGGAGGCTGAAAACAGTTTTCCTCTTCTTAGTTGTGTAAGCCAAAAGAACTCTAGTACAGAGAAATAGAAGAACCCTATATATGGGTCTCAAACTAAACTCAACTAACTAAGGTGGCATACTAACTGAGCCACGGACTAGAGTAGATAAGGATAGCTGTCATCTAGCTATTATTCATGGGCGGTGTACCAACCGCATCTGCAGCTAACAAGTCGATGACATAAATGCACAACGGTCACCCTGGCATATCACAAGTGGAGCTCTATATCTCAACACTCCCCCTCGAGCTCAATCCCAATTCCTATACACCAAGCAGGTCTCTGAACTTGCGCAGCTTCTTTGCACCCAATGCCTTCGTAAATATGTCAGCTACTTGATCCTCTGTGCTGACATAAACTAGATCAATAAGACCTAGTAAAACCCTCTCCCGCACATAGTGATAATGCACCTCAATGTGCTTTGTTCTAACATGATAGACTGGGTTATTTGCCAAGTGTATACTACTCATGTTATCACAATAAATGACAACTGGCCCATCTGTAAGCTGATGCATATCATAAAGTAGCTTATGCAACCAAGCTACCTCACATGCAGCCATTGTTGCACCCCTGTACTCAACCTCTGTGCTCGACAAGGCAACTATAGATTGTTTCTTGCTGCTCCAAGTGACTGCAGCACTCCCAAAAGAGAACACATATCCACTAGTAGATCGTCTATCAGAAATACTACCAGCCCAATCAGCATCAGTGTATCCATGCAATTGTATATGAACCCCAGTCTCATAAAATAGTCCATACTGCAATGTATACTTCACATACTTGAGTATGCGTCTAGCCGCATCCAAATGCGGTTTTCTTGGAGCCTGCATAAACTGACTTACCAATCCAATAGCATAGCTCAAACCTGGCTTGGTAATAGTCATATAAATCAAACTTCCTACTATGCGTTTATACATAGTAGGGTCTTCGAGAAGCTCACCTGCATTTGCGCTCAACTTCACATTCTACTCCAAAGGAACCGAAATAGGCTTACAGCCTGTCATCCCATATTTGGACAGCATGTCCAATCCATACTGCCTCTGCAAGAGCCATATCCCACTTGGTGATCTAATCACCTCAATGCCCAAGAAATAACGCAGCCCCCCCAAATCCTTCATCTCAAACTTCTGCTTCAATAGCATTTTCACATGAAGGATATCTTCATCACTATCACCTATCATCATCAAATCATCAACATAAATGACAAGTAGCATAATACCTTTCTCTGTTTTTCTCACATAAAGTGAGAAATCTGCCTTGGAAATCTGAAAGCCAATAGTGACAAGATACTATCCTATCTTGTCAGACCATGATCTAGGTGCTTGCTTCAAGCCATACAAGGCTTTCTTCAACCTGCAAATAAACTCAAGATGAACAGCATACACATAACCTAGTGGCTGCTCCATATAGACCTCTTCTTGCAAATCACCATGCAAGAAGGCATTCTTTACATCCATTTGATGTAAAGACCATCCCTTTGATGCAACCATAGCAATGACTGCTCTTACGGTTGCCATTCTTACAACCGGACTGAATGTTTCTTCATAATCAATGCCATATGTTTGTGCATACCCCTTGACTACTAATCTTGCCTTGTATCTATTCACAGAACCATCTGCATTGTGCTTCACCTTATAAACCCACTTACAACCAATTGCATTCTTATCTTTAGGCAAAGGTGCCAATTCCCACGTAGCATTTTCTTCCAAGGCACCCATTTCTTCATCCATGGCTTTCTCCCATTTTTTTTTTTCCATGGCTTGCTCAAAAGAAGTGGGTTCTGGTTCCTGTATCACTTTGACCATATAGGCATAGTAAATGGCTGTAAATCTATCATATTTCAGCCTATCCACAGGATACCTAGCTCTGGTAGACCTGGGCAAAGTAGGTTCACTCCCAGGTGCTCTCAAAACATCCCTGGTCTTCCTTACTCTAGGTGTAACAATAGAAGGAATACCCAACTCATCATCAATGCTCTGTTCAGAGCCACTGGATTCACCATCCACATAAGAGTGACTTGCATTCACATCAAACATGGGCCGATCTACCTTCTCTTTTCCTTTTCGTGAAACCTGCATACCACTATCTGCATTGTTTTGAGGAGATTCTCTTGATCTCAATCTGCCTGTCCATGGCAAAGAATGTGAACCACTGCTAGAGGACACTCCAAGTTCACTAATATTTTGTGACTGCTACTGTGAATTCTGTGCAGCATTACCATTTTGTGCATCTACATCATCAATCACATTTATTGGTTTATACCAGCTACTCATCTCATAAAAAACAACATCTCTGCTCACTGTAAACTTACGAGTAGAAGGGTTATAGCATCTATACCCTTTCTGCTCTGCAGAGAGTAACCAGTAAAGATGCACTTCTCAGCTTTTGGATCCAACTTGGATCTCAACTCATCTGGCCCATGAACATAGGCAATGCAACCAAAAATCTTCAAATGAGAAATATCTGGTTTCCTACCAATATACCTCTCCTCTGGAGTCATCCCATGTATTGTTGCAGTGGGAGTCCTGTTCATTATGTAGATTGCTGTAGCAACTGCCTCAGCCCAGTAAAAATCTGGCAAGTCTTTTTCGTTGAGCATGGCACGAGATACCTCTCCAATATGCATGTTTTTCCTTTCTACAATTACATTTTGTTATGGGATATGACTGCATGAATATTGCTGCTTTATGCCATGCTCCTGCAGGAACCTTGCAAACTCATTTGAGAGGTACTCTCCCCCTCCATCTGACCTTAGGCATTTTATTTGCAGGCCTGTTTCTTTTTCAACCATAGCTTTAAGAGTTTTGAAATGCCCAAACACTTCACTTTTCTTTTTCATAAAATACACCCAAACTTTTCTGCTATAGTCATCAATAAAAGTGACAAAATAATGACAGCCTCCAATAGATGCAGCTTTAGTAGTCCACACATTAGAGTGGATTAATTCCAATGGCTTCTTACTCTCTTGAACATGTCTAGGAAATGGTTTCCTTGCATGTTTTCCAAATTGACAGGCTTCACATACCTTATGCAATTCTGTAACCTTGAATTTAGGCAATCCTGCAACAATATTTTGGGCTTACATTAATTTAAGTCGCTATATATTAACATGACCAATATGTTTATGCCAGATATCAATATATGCAACACACTCTAGTACAATCCTGAGTTCTACAATTGGTTTTTATCCTCACAAAGTGACATGGATTCATGAACATGTACATAAATAAACAATGTGTTTTGTGACTATGTATAAATAATACCAAGAGAAGCAAAGCCAATACACACACAAGCAATGATAATCAAGTGCAGGTGATATGTGTTTACCGCAGCACGAAGGAGCGGGAAATGGAAAAAATAAAATAGAAAAAGGCATAGGACAAAAGGAAGAAAAATGTGTCTTAACCGGTAACCAGACCCTGAAAAAATTAAAAGCATGGGCATGACCCTCAGGAAGTCTTAGAGTCGCCCAAGGAAAGTAAAAGAGTAAAAAGTGCACCATTAAGTGTGAAAGCGCTCCCGAATCCTTGTAAAAGAGTGCCAGGCTCACTCCTGCGTAAATTATATGCATTAGTTGGGAATAGGATAGATTAGAACGGTGGGAAATGAGAAATGGGCCTAGGCTAATCGCTAGCCATATAAAAAAGGGGATGACCACCCATGAAAAGTAGGGCATGTATATAAAGTTCAAAAAGTGAATGAGAAGATCATTCTTGTGTGTGGCCAAAGCTTCTTCTTCTTCTTCTCTTGTTTATTGCCTTCTTGTTTGTGCTTGAGAGAGGGATTGAGAGAGTGTGAGGGAGTGAGGGAGTGATTGTGTGAGAGTGAGGGATCTTGGAGAAGAAGCTCTTCATCTTCTCTCTTCATCTTCCCCTCCTCTCTTCTCTTCTCTTGTCTCGCGCATGGTTATGGAGGATGAAGCTCATGGGAGAGGGATTGAGGTTGCTTGAGCTTGCCTCAAGGATCCTGGAGCTATCGGTGTGCAAGAAAGAGGAGGGTACTCGATCAAGCATCAAGGTAAGCTCACTACACCCGTAAGGTAGGCATTGCGCATCGGCTATGTGAGAGGTAGCCATGGCCGCTCAGTTCGAAACACTTGAGCAATAAGTAGTCCGTAGATCTCAGTGTAGAGCTTGTAGCTCCCCTTCATTTTGGTTCCATTGCCGGGACAGGTGGAATCGAGCCTTGAGCACCGCGCGCATCAAATCGAGCATAGAAGTAGGGTTTGCAACCCGAACCGGTGCTCGAGATAGCTAGGAGATTTAGGAGGTTTTAATCCGTGAGGCAAGTAAGTGTTTTGGTTTGTTGGAAGCATTAGTGTAGGACTACCATTCTGCATCTCTATTTTGCATTTTGGTTGCACTAGATTAAGGTTAGATTAGGTTAAGAAAAGAGAAAACAGAAGGTTTTGGCTGCTGCTGGAAACAGGGAAACAGGGGACCAGATTCAAATTTCTGGGTAAAACAGGGAAAAGGGAACTGGCTTTAAGGTTTTGCAGTTCTAGGAAAGGACCTTAAGAGGCTTGGGAGGCCAGGGCAAACCTCATTTCACTGGTTAGCTTTGTGAGTGAGAGAGAGAGAGAGCTCCTGATTGCCAGGAAGAGGGAGCGTTATCATGATTCTGGGTGCCATCGATTTGTACTACTCCAGGTGAGTCTGGCGCTTCTTAGTAGTGCCCTAATCATATCTGAAAAGTCTCTTGTGATTGTGTGTACTAGGTGTCAAGTGGAATCGAAACACGTCGAAATCGCGCCTGTCGCCAGATGCAGTCGGACCAGGCCTCAGTCCGACTGAGGGAGTCGGACTGCGTGCTAGTCGGACCATCCAACATTCGAATCAGACCAAACAATTTTAGAATCGGACCCCACTACCGGATTGGACAATCCGATCGGACGTGCCACATGGCACTCAAACTGCCCATCATAGTCAGACCATCAGACTTTAGGAATCGGACCCGACCTATCCTACTGCTGGACTCAGACCACTCTGTCCGACTGCAAGAATTGGACCGTCCAACTACTAGAGTCGGACCAACCCTGTCCGATTCCCAGAATCGGACAGTCCTATTCTGAGAATCGGACCATCCTGCCAGAAGGAAAAATAAGAATCTTTAGTTGACCCTGCCACAGACTTGACCCCTAGGACACAACCCTGAATACCCCCAAGACCCAGTTTGACCATTAGAACCTCAGAGACCAATAGAACTTAGAGCAAAATAGAAAACGCAGCACAGACCTTCAAAAAGACCATAGAATAGCCGGGAACTGAGCTTAGAACTCAAATCAGGCTAAGAATGTGGAGAGAAACATAGTAGAGTTCGCATTAAACACTTTCTGCATCAGCACTTCACTCTTGTGTTCCACTAAGTTTGCACTGCAAGAAAAGAGAAAAGCCTGTTTTCGCACCAAGCACCATGAAAGCACTAAGCATAACGTGTGAATAAGGATTGCAGCTGCTTTCAAATAACAAGGAACACATCAAGATATCTAATAACATTAAGGAACCCACTAGTAGGAGAAGACCCCAAGACTTAGACAGGTGCCTAAGTGCCCTACTAGTAGGACCTGGAGAAGACACGAAGACACGAAAAGCAACAATATAGAGGATTGGACGCTGCCAAAGTTGCTTGGATTTATTGACAACCTCATGGAGCTAGAAGCAGAAACAATGTCAGGATCAAGAGGCAAACGAGGAGAGGACCAATTAGACTTAGGAGAATTTCCAACCTCAGTCCAGGAACTGGTCCACAACTACGACCTACTCACTAGGACTTTGATCCAGGGCAGACCTGTAGAGGAAGTGGTAGCAAACCTAGAAGAAGAGAGAAGAGCAATCAAGAGAGCACTAGAAGGTATAATTGCATCCAACCATGAGCAAAGGGCTAGAAGGCTACAGAAAGACGTAGATATGTACGAGGCTAGACGAGTGCTAGACCTAGCTGGAACGGCCAAATCTGGACCGAATGTAGAGAGGGAACGGGCAGCAGAGGCTGACATGACATTGAGTGAACTGGTAGCAAAGCGACTCTTGGACAATACGTCCGTTGAACAGAGCGCTATTGCCCTAGCCATCGTGCTACTATCGGGATTGGGAGTCACGCAAGGGGCTAAAGGGCAGGGTAGAATCCCCATTGTAGCAAAACAACTAGCTAGATACGAACCTAGCAGTGACCCGTACAGCTTCATCTAGTAGTTCGAGTAAGTATGTGAGGCAAACGGTCTTACTGACCCTGTGCATTTCGGCCTATGCTTAGGCGATAAGGGGAGGACCTGGTATTCTAGTCTAGATGACGCAGAACGTATAAACCTTGTTCGCCTTAAGGGCCTCTTCATCAAGAGGTTTTCGGAGGCAAGGTATTCGGATAACCTCATCGTTAGGGATTACGTCACTTAGGTGCGTAGCCTCTACAAGAGAATCCCTGCCAATGAGAGACCTACCGAGAGGGCAGTATCTATAGTATTCATGAATGGGATTCGGAGTGAGGAGCTCTACAAGGCTTTGGCCAGTAACTCCACCTTGCAACGAGACGTGCTAGCTAGAGTTTTCGAGGAGGCAATACGCGTAGATGATCAACTCAGGGAACGTAGCATGAGGACTACCAACCGAGAGAGTGCAAGCCAGAGGGACCCTGAGAGATCAACTACTTCGAGGGAAAAAGCAACTGCTAGTGTGCAGGATAAGGGAAAGAGTGTAGACCACGACCAGGGGATGGCAGAAATGAGAATGGAGAGTGCACGGTTGCAAGAGCTGGTAAGGAAGCCTGTGAGATCGCATGTACAATGTATATACTACGGTAGCAATCACCTCCCAGTTGAGTGCCAAGATCCTAGATCTCGACCGTACTCAAATTGCGGTAGATTCGGGCATGATGCAGTGCATTGCAGAATGCTGAGGAGATTCCCATACGCGCAGCAGTACAACCCTCCATAAGAATTAAATCTAACATGCAAGCCCTGCTCAACCATTTGACCAATAGAAACCAGGTTCTTAGTGATATTCGGGACATAAAATACATCCGACAAGTATTTCTTTTTCCCATCCTGCATAGACAAAGGAATTTTTCCAATCTGCACAATAGGATGTGTAATATCATCACCAGTCTCCACAGATCCTGGTTTTTCCATTTCCCTTGCATCCTGCATCCATTCTGCATGACCTGTCATGTGGTTTGATGCACCTGAGTCAACATACCACGCATCGTTGCTTTCTTCTGCACATGTCACAGAATTGATCATGTGCTACACCATAAACAAATGCTCATTTCTGTCATCACCCTGTCTACTAGAAGATGCATAATTCCCTTGTTGCAATTTTCCATTCATGATGTCATTCTGCTTCTTATAGTAGTCTTTAGCCATATGACCCATTTTACCACAGTAGTAGCATTCAACATTGTTGTTTGCATTTTGGCCTCTTTGCCATCCACCGTGACCTCTTTGGCTCCCCTTGCCTCTAGAGTTACCACGTCCTCCTCCATAGGACTGGTTTTCTTGAGTTTGCTGCATATTCTAATTTCTACCACGACCTCCAGATCGGCCTCCCCTACCTCTGCCTCTACCTCTTCCAACATTTGAGTAGAAGACAGCTTCTTTTGAAGTTCCTCCTAAAGACCACCAAGGCCTTTTGTAACCCACCCATGTCTAGCGATGCTCATGTTCACTTTGTGGAGGAGCCTAATGAGGAAGAAACATATGTCAACCGTACATATCCTATGACGAGGAGGGCAACCCAGTCCTGATGGACTATCGGCCGGTGCCGGTGCCGGTGATGGCTTTAGGAAGAGGAAGAGGCAGAGGCTTTGGAGGGCCAAGCCAAGATCCAGTCACATGCTGGACTTGCGGCCACCCATGCCACATTTCATCACGCTTCCCAGAATGAGAACTAGCTAACAAGGACAAAGCAGATCTCGATGCACAGAGTGTGGAATCACACATTTGTTTCATGACTGTCCTAGGTGGAAGCCATCAACTAGCTCTGCCAACATGCCATCGGTGCCTTTGGGGCTTTTTGGAGTGAAAACCTTTGACAGTGAGGATACACCCATCCCACTACATGTTATGACGTGAGCTCAAATAAAACAGGCAGGCATCTCTTTGCCAAGGCCAAGTAACCTTGACGCAACCTCAATAGGAAAGAAAAGCTGGAGGAGACAGAAAAAGAGAACCGATGCAAAGATAACTCTTAAAACCAAGGAAGCGACTACATTAGTAACAGGAAAGAGGGTCACAGATGTAGAGGCGAAGACCTCAGCTCCTAAGACAGCCGAGCTAGGGAATGCCAAGGTAGGGGAATATCCCCATCCCAAACGGTAGCTCAAGGCTATAGCTAAGGTCAAGGTGTGGGTCAAGGATGCCCAAAAGCACCTCAAGGATGCTGAACCCATATTAGAAGATCGTATTGATGATTTCTCCAGCATGAGCACACCAGTCTCACCTTCAAAACCACAAGCTGCGAGCATACATGCACCACTGGGGGCAACTCAGCAGCAAGGCCAAGGGGAAACTTGCCAAGGCAGACAGAATGCATAGCCTAGAAATGCTTGCCTCAGGGGAAGACAAGAGCCCAGTAGCCTCCTCATAACCTTGTTGTCTACTCCAGTAACTCTAAGCTTGGAACACCTACTTAGGCAGAATCATTCCTTATGGCAGGAGTTAAAAGACTTGATGGGGGGACACACAGGACTTGCGGGTGCTGATCCGCAAGATCATGATGCGGTTCACAGATCCCAAGTCTAACTCTACACTCAACTCCTAAGTCTTTGCACATCAATGCTTTTTGGGAAGGCACTAAAATGCATGCAGTTTTACTCGTCCTAGCCTTAGGAGATATGACGCAAAAAGGAATTATAGACACAGGCACAGGTGTTAGTGTACTAAGCCATGCAATCTTAGAGGCATGGGGAAACCCTCCTATAGAGACTGCCAGGTTTAACGTCATGTTAGCAAATGGAATGAAGATAAGATCATTCGGGGTCTTAAAGAATTGGCAAGTAAAGATTGCCGGTGTGTAGTTTTCTGTAAACTTCATTGTCATGAAGGGAGTGGATTACGACATACTATTAGGCCGACCTTGGATGAGGAATGCGCGTGTCATTGAGGACTGGGGCAATGGTTTGATTTTCCTAGGGAACAGAACTAGTGCAGTAAGGGTAGAGATGGACACTTGGAAGACGACCCCTATTGACCTAGATGCCATCTCAGCTATGCTGAAAGGAGATACTCAAACAACCAAACCCTATGGATCACTCACTAAATATATTCCTTGCCCTGAGGACGAGAGGGATTGGATGCATGTTTTGGCAACCATTGACCTACCATTCTCGGATGAGGAAGAACTATATCGGTAGGCTGCTAAAGCCGCAACCATGCCAATTGAGGAGCCAATTGTGCCACTCTGCATGATGGCAAGAAGCTCACTCAACCCAGGCAAACCAGCCTCGTTCCATATCCCCAACAACAAACTAGAGCTTCAAGAAATCGTAGAGTATCTAACCAATAAACTGGAAGGCAACTTGGCTGCTAACTTAAAACCTCTACGTAATCTATTAGCTAAGCCAGAATGGAAATGGACCAAGGTCCACGACCTGAATTTGTTATATAACTGGGCTTTAGTTACTGATGACAAGGAGACTGGAGAGGAAAGCTTAGGTGATGATGAGCAGTCAGAAGGATAGGACTCTGATGATGAGGAGTATGAGGACTGTCACTCTACGGGAGAGGAGAGTGAAGAAGAGATAGATACAATAGAGTACGACACGAAAGGAAAAGCAATAGAACAAATCAGGGCAAACTCGAGGCCTAGGAGAGGAAGGACCAGTCAGAACAAAAAAGGATCATGCGAATGGAGTGTGACATATCCTGGCTAGAACACATAGGAGAGGCTAAAGGAGTCCACCTAAGGCGCAAGAGGCTAAAGGAGTCCACATAGGAGTCCACCTAAGGCGCAAGAGGCTAAAGGAGGAGGCCAGTAGGCAAGCAAAGGACTCAAAAGCAAAAAGGCAAAAGAAACCGCAAGATCTACCCAAACAGTTTACAAAATTTAAAAAGGGTGACAGAGTGGTGATTCTGCTAGGTGCGAAAAGACAAGGCCAAACTAGTGAACTGATCGAGGGACCCGCCAAAGTCAAGGAAGTTAACTTGGCTGGAGAAGGTGAAAAGCCAAGACCTGTATTCATTGCAGATGACTTGACGGAGGATGAGGAGACCAAACTTGTTGCACTCTTGCAAGAGTACATTGACGTATTTGCCTCAACTTAAGGGAGTTGACCCTAGGGTTGTGACTCATAATATCCCAATGGTCCTTGATGCAGTGCCAACGAAACAACAACCTTACCCCATGAATCCCAAACACGCCCATGCAGTAAAAGAGGAGATTGATAAACTCATGAGGGCAAGATTCATATATGAGATCGAGCACACGGACTAGGTATCACCTATCGTGATTGTCATGAAGAAAAATGGAAAAATTCAAGTGTGTGTGAACTACAAGAAAGTGAATGCCGCTACAAAGAGGGATAACTATCCTTTACCTTACACCGAGCACATGCTTGAGAGGGTAGCAGGTAAAGAAGCCTACAATTTTCTGGATGGTTTCTCGAGTTATAATCAAGTGCAAGTGCACCCCGACGACAGGCACAAGACTGCCTTTGCCACGGAATGGGGTGTATTTGCCTACATTGTCATGCCTTTTGGGCTAATGAATACACGTGCGATTTTTCAACGCCTAATGTGCACTATCTTTAAGGACATGCTTAGGCACGAACTGGAAGTGTTTGTAGACGACTTATGCATACATTCTAGTTGGATCAAACACTTAGAGAAATTGAGAGCTGTCTTTGAAAGGTGTAGGTTTTATCACCTCTCATTGAACCCCTTAAAGTGCCAGTTCTGGGTGAAACACGGATGCATCTTAGGGCACGTAGTGTCAAGGAATGGCATTGCCACTGAATTTTCTAAAGTCAGAGTTATTGTTGACTTACTGCCACCCGATAACTACAAGGGAGTTCAATGCTTCTTAGGACACACTAGATATTATCGACGCTTTGTACTAAATTACGCACTAATTGCTAGACCATTGTACAAGCTATTGATAGTGTTCGAGTGGACTGAGGAATGCCAGCGCGCATATGAGGAGTTGAAAAAGGCTCTTACTACTGCACCAATCTTACGAGCCCCAAACTGGAACATAGCGTTTCATGTACACATAGATGCCTCTAAGTTCGCTATTGGAGCCGTACTATGCTAGCCTGGTGAACATAACTTAGATTACCCGGTGAGTTTTGCCAGCAGGCAGCTCATAGAGACCGAGATGAACTATTCCACAACAGAAAGGGAGGGGTTGGCCATGGTATTTGCGGTAAAGAAATTTAGGCATTACCTGTTGGCCACTCCCTTTGTCTTCTTTGTTGACCATCAAGCCTTGCTATATCTTGTGAACAAGCCTTGCGCTACGGGATGCATAGCTAGATGGTTACTCCTTCTACTGGAGTTTGACTTCTCTGTGGTTGTACGCAAAGGAAAGCAGCATTACATGGATGACCACATGTCCCGCATATCCACAGGAGAAGCTGTTGGACAAGGCATACCTGACGATTTACCGGATGCTCATCTCTTCAACCTGTCTAGCGAGAGAGAATTGTTTAAAGCTGATCTGACGCCGTATTAGGCCGATGACATAGTGCAAGTGCTAGAGAGCGGACTACCTGAGAGACCCATTGAGAAGGCCAGGCTGAGAAGACTTATCCTGAAAATTCAGCCATACCAACTGATAAGCGGGTCAACTCTACAGCTTGGGACAAGACGGTTTATTGCTCAGATGTGTATGTGAGCACCAAATGCACGATGCATTGAAAGAAGCACATGGTGGAATCGCTGGAGGACACTTTAGCGGGGACACAACAGCCCAAAAGGTGCTACAATCCCAACTATGGTGGCTCACCCTTTTTCGCGATGCAGCTAAATTCGTAAAGCACTGCGATGAGTACCAAAGGACCAAAGTGCCTGTGCGGAAAGACAAGATGGAGTTGACCCCTATCATAGCCCGACAACCCTTTGAAAAATGGGGCATCGATTTTATTGGACCTATCAGTCCTGCGGCACAATATTCCCAAGCTCGCTACATCATAGTGGCAACCGATTATCTAACAAAGTGGGCAGAGGCACGAACCACGAGGAAGAATGATGCTAGAACCACTGCAAAGTTCTTGTGGGAGCAGGTCATTTCACGGTTTGGCTGTCCAATCGAACTTGTAAGCGACCAAGGCACGCACTTCATTAATGAGGTGATTTCCCACCTACTCTCTACCTTCCTAATAATTCATCGGAAGTCCTCTCCCTATTACCCTCAGGCTAATGGCCAAGCCGAATCCATGAATAAAATCTTAGTCAACGTGCTTACAAAGGTAGTGTCTACTTCAAGAAGTAACTGGGACAACAAGCTAATGGCGGCCTTGTGGGCCTATCGCACAGCTTATAAAACGGTTGTAGGACAGACGCCTTTTAGGCTGATGTACGGAACTGAAGCCATTTTACCCTTAGAATTCTTCATCCCTACCTTAAGGATAGCAGTCCAGGAGCATTGGGAGGGAAGAGAGGCTTGGACCAATCGCTTAGTGGAGTTAGAGCGCCTAACAGAGACCCGACTCCTCGCCACTCACTCTCTGATTTGTGAGAAGGCTTGACGAAAGATGTGGTTTGACAAGCATGTCAAACAGCGAGACTTTGAACAAGGGGACCTTGTTCTGCTATACTTCGTAAAAGGACATAAACAGAAGCTGAAGTTTCGAGGGCTAGGGCCTTTCAGAGTACACATGATTGGTAGAACAGGGAATGTTGAGTTAGAGACACTTGAAGGCGAAGGAATAGGCTTTTTTAATGGCAGCCACATAAAGAAGTACTATCCTCCTTCCCATCCATTACATGAGCCACCCATGCTAGAACCCCCAATGAACGTCTGCATGGCTACTATAACCGACCTTACAGATCAGGACGAAGAAGCAGTGGCACCGGCGTATCTATGAATCACAGTCATAGCAGGAGCGACGTATTCTTTCGATGCCTTGATTGATGAAGGTGCCGACTACAACATCTTGACGCATGACCATTGGACATGCATTAATCAACCGAAACTATAGCCCACTAATGCCAAACTCACCCCATTTGGGGGTAATGCTTATTCACTCCTAGGGAAGTGCAAGGTAGTCGTTTCTATCGAGTTTGAAAGTTTACCAGCTTTCTTCCATGTGTTGCCTAACACTAAAGGAGCTAGTAATATGTCACTATTAGGTCGTACTTTCAAGAAGCAAACGAACTGTAATGTGGATTACAACCTAAACCGCATTCATCTTGCTATAGGCAATGTGCGTATAGTGACGACTTTCAGCAAGGGCTGTCCTGACTCCTCCACCATTACGAAGCCATCGGTAGAAACCCCTACGACCACGCTTCAGCCCAAGTCTAAACAGAAGAAAACTAAGGCCTCATGCCAGGCTCTTGACCCTAGGCCCAAACCCACCAAGAGTGCTCACAAGGCCAAGGAGTCCAAGCTTATATGGGTGCCAAAACAGCAAAGACCACATCCGGGTAGACCACCCAAATGTGATTCTAAACGCCAGAATAATCAGCCATCACGGCCTAAGAGTCAGCCTGGATGCTATCTACGTAGACACACAACCACGCCGCGATGGATCCCCAAAGATCTCTTGCGAGCACAAGGATACTACGAGGGCAACCCCTGGATTTGGATGCTTAAAAATGGCAAGTTTAAAAGCTCATCTACAAGCAATCTCACCCCAGTGAGGGAGGCTTGCACACATGGTGCCCAGGGCATAGTCAGCAAACCATTTCTCATTGTGGCTAGTAAGCCCTAGCTCATCTATCGACCAAAGCAAACGCCACAAGCCTTAGACTTACCTAATCCAGAGAACTTAAATACCCCCATGACTGCTCACTCAGAACCCAGCACAACTCCCATGCCCCCAGAGCTTCCTATAGCACCTCAAAGTGCTTCGGAGTGCAAAGCCACACTTGTGACACCAATGATGGAGTCACCACTATCCAGTCCATTTGCACCATTCCCACCAGCAGGTCTTAAACCTTCCTACACGGTACGACATTTCCTTTCCTTGGCTAAAGACCTCGCCGCGACTTCTGGGGATGACTTAGTAACCTGCATCAAGATGTTGGAACAAACTTTCACTACATTTGCTAGAAGTTATGAGAGGCTAGACCTAGGTCTTCTTGACAAAACACTTGCTTCGAATGTTCGTGCATTACCATGCACTTGGGAAGAATACGAACTTATGACCGGTAAATTCCCCAAAATTGATGTTGAACTGATAGCAAACGACGAAATCTCAAATGAGCAAGCTGCCCTCAGAAGACTAATCACTTCATATCGTAAGCCTCCTCATTCTGTTCTTGAGCACGAGTTGCAAGAGCTCACGCATATGGCAAGCTCGCCTTCCACGTTCTTGCAGGAGTGGTTTGCTCTGAGAATCCAATGGGAGAAAAAAGGTTGCCGGATAATGACCAATGCTGAGCAACGCAGAGCAGTTAAAACCATTGAATATGACCCTACTTATGTGGCACCTATCTTGAGGGTTTTGGCCATCACTCGCAACCAGCATTTAGACGACCATGTGCTCACTCACCCTTACATTGACCAATTCCTTACAAAAGAGGAATTACATGTTGCAAGCCGCCTTAATACTGGAGATCTCTTTCACGATGTCTTGACCTACATCTCCCAAGTCTCCATACAACCATCTGCTCTTAATTGTCATGCCCAACTCGAATACAATCCAAGCTTCTATGATTGGCTATTGGCTAAGTAAGTCAATCCACGAAAAACAGCATTTGCCTCGTACTTCCTATGCTAATCCTAGGAAGGATTCCTTGAAAGATCCAAGACGGGGGGGAGCAATGTGAGCAAGAGCAGAGCAAAATGAGAGTTAGCAAAATGAGAGTCATGCTATCTAGCAGAATGTTATGATTAATTGAGTTTCAATGGAAGATACTGCAAAGGGAAAACAATAGCAATTGCTGCTGTGAGCCTATCTCTAAAATTCAAGCCTCTAAGCAAGTATACCAATTTTTGACACACATTTTTCTCTCAAAATTGAGTTTTGTTAGAAATAAGCCGATTTTTAAGCATTAATGTTGGCATGGTGTGTTGACAGGTAACCACCATGGCAGGACAAGACAAAGGGGGCAAAATCCCATTTTTTGAAGAAGATGACCAAGTTTGGCATCAGCGTGTCGAGACACGAGGATTCAGTCAATTCACCTTCAAGCACACACTGAAACTGGATGAGGCCATCTTGGAGGAACCTGGAGTCAAAGAATTGGTGGACAGATGCCACCTCCACAAGTATGTGGAAAAGGTGGGGCAAGCCGTGGATTACGGCATGTGTGCTGAATTTTTAAGGAACTTTGACAAGGGCAGGAACTGTGGCACTGTCACAGTGAGGACAGGGGAGCAGGAAAGAAGAATTGAAGTGCCCCTCAATGCGGCAATCGTAGAGAAGGCCTTGGGGCTCGTACCCAAGAACGAGAGGCGGCCGAGAAGGGATGTTTACGCCATGCTGGGGGTAAAGAAAGAAGAGGTGCACATAGTGGATGGAATCAGCTTGGCTGACATCCTAGATCCAGCAGTGAAGGTGCAAGTGAAGATGATCCACACACTCTTCTCGGGCCAAAGGTACAACGCATTGATGAACAGGATTGGGGTCCCATTGTTAGAAAGCATCGCAGCAGGAGTCCTTGAGGAGGTAGGCTAGAATGGGTTCGTGCAGAAAACCATTCAAAGCTTAGCTGTCCTTCTCACTCCAGCGGAAGCACCAGCAGGAGGAGAATCCCCTACCTCAACAGCACACTCCACAAGAAAGAAACCTGCCTCAAAGGCGGCCACAATTAGATATGGTGGTATTTTGACAGCCATCATAAATGAAGCAATGAAGGATGTTGGATTCATGGAAGAGCAAGCTGCACATCAAAGCCCACCGCATCAAAGCCCACCTCACCACGAAGGAGAAGAATCAAGTGAAAGAACAATAAGTGACAAGGGAGAACAGGAGGTGCCACCTACACAAGCAAGCAAACCAGAAGGACAAAAGAAAGGGGACAGGAGACAGAAGAAAAGGAAAGAGGAATTAAGCAAAGAAGAACGAGCTGAAATCAAGAGGGCTCAAAGAGAGTCTAGGAGGGCTGAGGAAGAAAGAAGGAGGAAAGAGGAGGAAGAGCTTGCAAAGATAAGAGAAGAATCAAAGAAGGCAGAAGAGAACAGGAAAAGAAGGGCGGAAGAAGAAGCTGAAGAGCAGAAACTGAAGGAGCTGGCCGAGTTGGCAGAGGCTACACGAAGATCTGTGAAAGAGACCCACAAGGGCGGAGAGCTCGAACCTGTGAGCCCCCATCATAAAGCCGAAGCTAGTTCAGGTGTGGAAGCAGCTCCATTGGCTATAGGCAAGGGCAAGTCCCTACTACATCCACTTCCTTCCTCTTTTGTGCTTGCAACGACTGAAACCACGACTACAACCACCACACCTCCCCTCGACAAAGCACAGCTAATGAACATGATGCAAATGCTAGTGAGCAAAGTGGCTGAGATCATGCCAGAAACCAGATTGAAAAGGCCCGCTGCCGCAGATGCAGAGTCAGGGCAAGACCCTAAAAGACAAAGGCTGGAGGCAACAACCACCACACCCCATACTCCCATGCCTGCCGACACTGACTATGACTCATATGTGGCTGACCTACTGGCACAACTAGACAAGGCGAAGGAAAAGAAGAAAGTGGCCTTGATGGAGCTAGAAAAAGAAAAAGAAACGTCAGTTGCTCTTAGGCTAGAAGTCTCAAGGCAGGGAGCTGACTGACAAAGAGAAATGAAGGCCCTGCAGGACCAGCTAGTAGCAAAAGCAAAGGAAGCCCAGGACAACGAAAGCCGCCTTAGACAAAGGCTGGAAGATGAAAAGCAGAACCTGGTGGCAGAGCAAAGGAGTCTAAAGCTACTAGTGCAGCAATGCAATGATCTACAGTAAAAGGTCGCTCAAGTGGAAACGCTAAGACAGGAGGTTCAGGAAGGCAAAGCCAGTACACCAGAAGAACATACCATGGAGCTCCATTTGTGGCAGGAGCTAGAGGAACAAAACAGATTAATAAGTGAAATCGAGTTTCTGAAGAGTGAAGGGCCAAGAGTCTCAGCAAGCAGAAGCAAAACGGCTACAAGATGAAGTGCAAAGATTGCAAGATGCGTTGGAGAACTCCCAAGAAGATGTAGAGGCCCTTATGGCCATGGCTTTCAATCAAAAAAGTCTATTCCTTGCTAAGATCCAAAGTCAAGAGCAACTGGTGTAGGAAAAATCAGAAGTAGTGGCCGAGGTGCAACAAAGGCTCAGCATTGTAGATCAAGCCAAAGGGATTGTTGAAGAGCTGCTGGCTCAAAAGTCAAGAGAAAGGAACCAGTTGTGGTTTTTAACAAATGAGCAGCAAACAGGTAATGACCACCCTGGCGAACCAACTGGAGGAAGACAGAAAAAGGATGGAAGAAAGAGCTATGGATTGGGAAATGAATAATTTTGACAGGGTGAGAGACTTGACCGAACGCTTGGCAGTGGCAGAATGTGAAAGGATGCTTGCAGAAGCCAAGGTTGAAGCTGCCGAAATAACTACTAAAACACAGCGGCAGGCCTTCCTCAACACGGTACTCCATGTCACACAAGCTGAGGGCAATGATCCAATGGAAAAGGTGAAAAGAAAGTTGGAGTTGACCACCCGAGCTCTAAGATATGGTCTTCAAGAGCGGGAGCTCCCAACGAGTACAGGGATCACTAAGGAGCAACAATTCCACTACTTACGCTGTACGGACCTTTCCACTGCTGAGCTCAAGGAGCTAGGTTTTGAGGAGCATGAACAATCACCACCACCATCACCAGTCATCCCATCTATGGTTGAGCGACATGTCGAATAGGGTCCGGATTTCGAGCAAGGTGATGAAGAAGAGCAACAAAGAATGCCGAGTCCGCCTCAACCCGATCTCCCACAGGAAGAACCTACAGATGCCCATATGCGTGAGCGTATAGTTGCAGCAAGGAGGAGAAGACAAGAATTAGATGAGGAGGCCCAACGCCGAGCATGCACAATTCCAAGATAACTTCCTGAAGAGCCCATGCCACTGAGAGGTGATGCACATCCTGTAGACTGGCCCCAGGAGTTGGTCATATGGCGGGCGTCAGCAAGAGTTCCAGAAAAGGCCGTTTGAGCTCTCATTTGCTTTCCCATGCTCTCTGGACCGGGCCCTGCCTCTAGGAGTCTTGGCCAAGATCAAGGATCTGGCTAATGAACTTACAAACAGGTGGATTGAAGAGAGGAGCTTGATAATAACTAGGTGGCAACAAGAAGCACAGGATTACTGGGAAGATAAGGTCAATCTAGTTCCCAAAACCGTCCAAGGCTATGAGGCACAACCGAAATGGCGGAGGAGGATTTGGGACACCAATTTTGATGCATGGACCGCCTTTTGCAGTTCACTCCCCGAAGAGTGCAAGGATCCTATCTACATGCCCTACCCCCGTAGGCATGGAGTGGACTATGATAGAGACTTGCATGGGGATTACGACTTTCCAAAAATATATAATGTAAATGCTAGGAGCCCTGAGGAATGCTTAGCGTTTAGGTTAGAAGATATACTTCCTTCTATAAATCATTTTCTTATAGACTTCTCTTCCTGCCCAGATCCAGCGTTTTTGACCACTTGTAATTACCTTCGACTTATCAAATTCCTGCTACTCCAAAAACCCACAGCAGAGGAAGCCCATCTCCCCCCACTCTTCTTTGATATCAACCTAGGAATAGATAGTAGAGCTATGACTAGGTTAATGATGCGGGCTACTCTCCTTCCTTCCTTCTGTCTAGAGCTCTTAGAAAATATGAGTGACACCCGCTTCACAAGGTGTAATCACCCTTTCTTGTCAACCACTCCTCTGAGAGCTAAGGTTGATATTAAAGAATACCTACAAAGTCGCGCATTCTTATCTTAATGCCTACGACCGCCTCGTGATTAAATGGGTGTGATATGCCTTGACAATTATACTCTCTCTCTCATTCTCAAAAAAAAAAAAGCAAAGAGAGAAAAAGCCACAAGGAAACAAAGACAAGGTGACTAGAGAGAAAGACAAGAGCAGTCACAATCTGTGACCAAGCTTCCCTTATTCAAATGTCACTGAAAGAATGAAGAATGAAGAATGAAGTGATAGTGATGGGCATCCACCTCCTGCAAAGTACAAGTGTGTGGGTATCATCAGTGCAGTAATACATGGATAACAATAAGCACAGGTACCTTTACCCCCAATAACCTCCCACTTAAAGGTGAATGTGTCCCTAGTGAGGAGAAAACAATAAAAAAGTAACAAAGTACAAATGTACATAAACTACAACAAAATGAGAAAAGACATAATCTTATCCAATGCCCATTAGCTTTAAGGAAAGAAAAACACTTTGTTGAAAGACTTTTACTGAGTAGATTTGCAAGATTTTGATCAACCAAGATTTGGACAAGCTCAATGGACTTGTCCTCAATGACCCCTTTGATAAAGTGGTAACACATTTCAATATGCTTTGCAGCTGAAAGATGAATCTACTACTAAGAAAGTTAACAAGGAGAACACTTCACATGTGTTTGCGGTCTCCCTTCATTGTTATCGTACACCACACTCACTGCATCTAGGGTTCTCCCTAGCCCCTTCCCCACTTCACACTTAGGGCACATTAAGGGCAGGACTTTCAGACCTGTCACCCTAAGTTTTGCACCGCACCTCCAACGACGCACGAGCTGGGTCCTCAAGTGTGGGACATTACCAAGGGCTTGCCCAAGGTTAGACCCATCTCCCCGTTCCACTAGCATGGGCACCATGCACTACACAGTGAGACAGACACACCCCCTAGGAAGTGCACAACTTTTCTTGCAGGTTATGTTCGTGTTTCAAGAACTGGCTGCTTGGCTGAAGAAGATCATCCACTACATCCTCCAATGACAAGGAATTTTTCCATGAGTCGGACATGACTCCATTAGTCCAACTTCAGGAGCTTCGCTGCGAAGGTTTAAATGGCTCAACAGATTTCATGTTGCCAATCATCCGCCTACTGATGGCTGCCATGACTGAACCAAATCAAGCAGAAGGAAAACCCAGTGATGGATCTGCCATTGGCTTAGATTTTGGAACCTCATCTTCCAAAGATGCATGCCTACCGCCTCAAGATCTACGGATCGCTTATTGATTCCACAAGCCTGAAGATTTTCAATGCAAGGTTCAAGATCTTCAGCTCAGCATTGAACATCTTGAAATCAAACCTGAAGATCTTGAAATCAAAGCTGAAGATCTTTAAATCGAAGACAAGGATTCTCAGGATAACAAGATCTTCAAAACAAAGACAAAGATCTTCCATGCGAAGACAAAGCAAACCTTTGTCAAGACAGAGTTCAGGGAGGTTTCTCCAGGATAAATCCCTCCAACACCATTCTCCTAAGGGATTGCTTATTGATCAAGCGTTTCTGTTGACCAAAGGATAACCGGCTACCTATTTTCCACCAGCCAATTGGAACCTCTATCAACCGTTGCAGAATGGGAGCCACAACTATGTGTGAAATCCCGAGCATTTTCATGAAGTCTAAAGCACACCGGAATCTCTCCTAGTCATCGTCATCAAACTCCATCACCTCTCATTCACAAGCATCAGACGGTCATCTAGATACCCACCAATTCCACCTAGCAACAGCATCATCTATCCCACTACTTTCCACCACAGTGCCATGGGACTGGGGTTTGGCTAGGAGAGGGGTAATGTTTACCACAGCACAGAGGAGCGGGAAATGGAAAAAAGAAAATAGCAAAAGGTGCAGGAAAAAAGGAAGAAAAAGGCGCCTTAACCGGTAATCAGGCCCTGAAAAAATTAAAAGCACGGGCACTACTCTCAAGAAGTCTTAGAGTCGCCCAAGGAAAGTAAAAGAGTAAAAAGTGCACCATTAAGTGTGAAAGCACTCCCGAATCCTTGTAAAAGAGTGCCAAGCTCACTCTTGTGCAAATTGTATGCATTAGTTAGGAATAGGATAGATTAGAATGGTGGGAAATGAGAAATGGGCCTAGGCTAATGGCCGGCCATGTAAAAAAGGGGATGACCGCCCATGAAAAGTAGGGCATGTATATAAAGTTCAAAAAGTGAATGAGAAGATCATTCTTGTGTGTGGCCAAAGCTTCTTCTTCTTATTCTCTTGTTTCTTGCCTTCTTGCTTGTGCTTGAGAGAGGGATTGAGAGAGTGTGAGGGAATGAGGGAGTGATTGTGTGAGAGTGAGGGATCTTGGAGAAGAAGCTCTTCATCGTCTCTCTTCATCTTCCCCTCCTCTCTTCTCTTCTCTTGTCTCGCGCATGGCTATGGAGGATGAAGCTCATGGGAGAGGGATTGAGGTTGCTTGAGCTTGCCTCAAGGATCCTGGAGCTACGATGTGCAAGAAATAGAGGGTACTCGATCGAGCATCAAGGTAAGCTCACTACACCCGTAAGGTAGGCATTGCGCATCGGCTATGTGAGAGGTAGCCATGGCCGCTCGGTTCGAAACACTTGAGCAATAAGTGGTCCGTAGGTCTCAGGGTAGAGCTTGTAGCTCCCCTTCAATATGCATTGAAGTCAACACTATGGGATTCAAATAAGTCATGTCTTTTTTAGCTACACCTGTTCATTATGGTTGAAGCATATGACTTGCATGTACTCTCACGAGTTGCCAAGTGAATGCAAGACAACACAAGTCTCTGTACAAAAGCTTTCAATGTCCAAGTCACCACAAGACCAACAACCCCACAAGAACCATTATGGAGAAAGCAACAGAAATGCCAAGAAACAAAGAGCCATGACGGAATCCTCGTTAGAAGAGAAAATCGCCCCTGTAGAAAACACACATTGCATTTGAGGATGGCCCAAAGAATAGTCATTGGCTACTCTCTCTTTCTTGGCCAAACTCTTCATCCGGGTAGGAGCAACACTCTCAGCAATAACAAACATTTCTTCATCAACTAGGATTCAATTCGCCATATGCTCTGTCCCTTCTCCATGCATAACTCACTCCAATTGCTATCTTAATTTTTCTGATGTCTCACATGTTACAAAGAGGAACTTGAGATGGTAGGCCAACTTCCGTTCTTAGAGGAAGAAAACAGCAGGTACCGATTGGCCACTAAAACACAAGTCTACAACCAACCAAAGTACCGCATCGTCAGCAATTTCATTAGGGCCAAAAATGCTTCAAAAAATGCACTTTTGTTAATCACGGGATTAAGGAAAGGGCCAAAGAGAGTTCGCCACGTGTGCAAGAATATGGTATTCTTGTCTCCTCTTTTTTAGAGATAGTGGAGTCCATTTCGTGATTCTCTCTTCTTTTTTAGCCAAAACCCCTAAAGTCTGACATGTTTTGGAGTCCCAAAGATGTTATTTACTTACAAATCTGACAAAATACGTGACAGAGATGTGATGAAATTAATAATGAGTTTTTTGAAAGTCGGGAGATCTTTCAATATTGTTTTTGGCGCCCAATACATACTCGTTTGTATTCTTGGCGCTACTTTTTAGTTCATTCACCCCTCTTTGAGCTTCTTTCTCTATGCTTTCATTCTTTTCATGGCTTCCTCCAGGCACCCTTCTCGTTTAATACACTCTTGCACAGTCTATAGCCAGGGAGCATATGGAAATTTTGAGCCCAAAACCTTTGCTGTAAACGATTGGGTTACCATGCTGCCATCTTGCAAGGGCTCTCATAAGGTGAAAAGAAGAAAACGAGATGATATAAAACATCATTGGAAGGGGCGTATCATTGCCTTCAAAATTATGCCCGAAGGCTGGTTTGTCAAGGTGCAACATGTTTACATGGCCAAGGATATGCACTTGCCTCCAAACGAATGTGTTCCCCAACAAACACATTATAAGTTATTAGTTGAATAACGTATATAATTCTTTTCCATTTATGCAAGTTCTAACAAACGGTTCATCATTGTAGATATCTTTCCGTCAACAAGTATTGAATGGCAACCTGTGGAAAGCCTAAGTGGGACTTTCCATGCCATTCATAAGGTATTGGTAGACATTATTTATGCTGATCAAACTGTGTCTTTTTTTAGTGAATGCAAGGTTTTTATATATTATGCACAGTATGTGGTTCCCTCTAAAGCGGATGGGTATGGGAATATCGAAGATTTGCCATTGCCAAGTCTTTCATCTCTAAACTGGGAGATTCCTGACAAGGTAACGGTGCAGAGTTTCAAATTCAAAATATCTCAGGATATTAAAAAGTCCATGACAGCTAGAAGGATCTCAAGAAAAATACGTTTATCATGGTTTGTACCCCTCCATATCTTCGTGGCTTGCTTCAAAACAGCAAATTTACAAAGAACGAAGGTATCCTGGCTAAGTAGAAACTTTTCGGAAGAGGAGCCTGCCAGCACTGCAAGAAAAAATGTAACAAGTTGGTAAAAAGGGGTCCCTAAAAAAAACCAACAATATGAAAGAGACTTACATTCACTCCATCTATCTTGAGTATCTTTGAATCTATTGTCCTGCAGACATTTGAAAAGCACTCTTTTTCCATAAGTATATGTATGACTTTGTGACTTTGCAATGGTACTTCTTGTTAGAGAGAGTTATATGGTTTTCTAGGATCAACAATATCCGCATATGTGGTGTCCAAGAAGGTAGTCAGGAGCCTGCCAGCACTGCAAATGGAAACATGTAACTAAAATAGATAATCAAATAAAATAAATAATTAACCAAAAAGCAAGCAGTATTCCATTCAACCCACATTCTTCCTTGGCCATGGATACCACTTAGAGAGTTCATGAGGATAATTTCTCTGGTGAGTGTATCCGATGTAATAAAAAAATTTATGGTAGCTGTGATGGAATCAAAAGCTTTGAAAGACATTGTTATATTTGAACCAAATCTCAAAAAAAAAATCCATTGATAACAGTGGATCAATAATACACATAATTTTAGAGATTTATTGGCTAAGAGATACAATCAATGTCCTAAAGCTAATAGCAAAAATAAAGGAGTGTTATTTGCAATCAATAGCACAATTATTCTATATACTAAAATTTTTTAGAGTCAAAATGCCTTACCTTATGCAATAATAAACTACAGAATCTAACAATTAAATATCCTTTTTACAACTAGCATGGACTTGTCCTCATGAGATATGCTAAGATAGTCCTCTTCCTCAGAAGTGCAAGAAACATTAATAACCATTTTCCCATACACCTCACCCATTCTCTTATAATTAACAAGTCCAAGTACATCGATTTTTCTCTTGCAAACATCATCCTCGATACCTTATTCTGCTAATCATATAAAATCTTTATTCATTAGGGTGATCTTATGAGCATGAGCAGCAACAATGTAAGGATAATTCATAAATTCATAAAGTCAACCATGTGAGGATAAGTTGATATGACGCGAGAGCAGCAAAGCCAAATTTTCACAAGGTCATATTCGCACCGTATCGTGGAGCAGTTCATACGGCGCGAGCGTGGCAAAAAGCATAATGTTTGGTACTATACTTTTTACTGCATATCATGGATGACTTGATATGATGCAAGAGTGGCACAACAAAATCTCCGCAGGGGTCCTCCTCCCTCAGTATCGTGAAGGAGTAAACATGCGCGTGCAAAGTACACCCCCCTTGTAATGACTTATTTTTTGTGAGATCTTAAACCTATCAAAAAAATTCAAAAAAAATTCCATGAGTTCATTAGCCTTTGAAAAAAATTTAAAAATTTTTTAAGATTTTTTTGAACTCATTTGCTATTTTTAAAAATATTTTTAAGCAAAAAATAGCCTTAAAAAACCCAAAAAATCACCAAAAAACCACCCAAAAATAGCATGGCCGATACAACGCGAATGTATCGGCCATGCTATTTTTGGGTGGTTTTTTTGTGATTTTTTTGGTCTTTTTTAGGCTATTTTTGCTTAAAAATATTTTTAAAAATGGCAAATGAGCTCAAAAAAATCTTAAAAATTTTCTAAACATTTTTCAAAGCCTATTGAACTCATGGAAATTTTTTTGAATTTTTTTGAGCTCTTTTGCTATTTTTAAAAATATTTTTAAGCAAAAAATAGCTTAAAAGAGACCCAAAAAATCACAAAAAAACCACCCAAAAATAGCATGGCCGATACAACGCGAATATGGGTAACCGAGACGCTCGGTTACGAATATGGGTAACCGAGACGCATGGGTAACCGAGCGTCTCGGTTACCCATATTCGCGTTGTATCGGCCATGCTATTTTTGGGTGGTTTTTTGTGATTTTTTTTGTCTCTTTTAGGCCTTTTTTGCTTTAAAATATTTTTAAAATAGCAAACGAGCTCAAAAAAAGCTTAAAAATTTCTAAAAATTTTTCAAAGCCTAATAAAGTTATGTAATTTTTTTTGTGAAATGGAGACTAATTATTTTGATGGTCTTTTTTTTGTGAAATTGATATATATTACATTTGAAAAAAGATATACAAGGATAAAGCATCAATAATGTAGTGATGCTTTCAATTATAAAATCAATCTGCTTTAGAATCAGAGTTCTGAGAGAAAGAAATAGATTCAAGTCCTTTCTATTTCTTCTTACAAATCAAGGGAATAGATCTTAAGAGATTTGTTAGGATATGATATCATGAGTAGTATCATCTCATGACATCAAGCCACCATTTAGGTATTGAAATCTGATAGTGCTAATAAGAATCACAATTGAAGATATTGAAACTTGAAACCCCATAGTGCTAATCATAGTTGAGGGTATGATGAGAAAAATACTCCCAAGAGCTAATATTAAGTAAGAAGTTGTATCCTTCATATTCTTCGAAGCATCCTGCACACATAAAATCATCTTAGTCCTAAAGTTGATATGATACACAATATCACTAATACTTCTATCTATTACTTGTTTAATTTTTTTATATTTTAAGAGACAAAATTGAATAATAAATGTTTTTAATCTATTACTAGGTAAATATTTTTATCTCCCAGAAATCAAAGTACTTCCTTTCTTCTAATTATAATATATTATCCTTGTCTTATCAATTAGTCCTTGCTAAAAAGTTGATATTACAATACTGTATAATGAAGATATTCTATTTTCAAGTGTCAAGATCAAAGTGAAAATTTTCACTTTCTATTCTATTAGCTTAAGGATTATCCTTAGTATATCTATCCCTACCAATTTGCATCAACACCATGGGACTCTTTTACCCATTTTCTTATGAATCAAATTGAAGAGATTGAAGAAAAAGCTTGGATTTAGTTGAAACAAAATCTTACAGAATGGATATCTTAGGGGTTGAAGTAAAGATGCGGCTTGGATGTCCCAACCTAGTTGGGTTTGCTGAAAACTAACAAGATGATCTCGTCTCAGGTCCATGGAGGACCATATCTCTATAGCTCAATCGGCAAGTAAGTGGTATTGATCCTCTGTGTAGAGACTCTTTTGATTGTTGATCACCTTCTCAAGATTTTGTGAAAGGAGACGAAGGGAGACCAATGCACGCTGCTGGTAAGAACCGGACGTGATTTTGGTGAGAAATTTTACAACAGAGTAAAATCTACTTTAAGAACTAAGAAACAAAGTGAAGAGGAGAGAACGATGATTCAAATAAATGCAGGCGAAAAAAGAAGCGTGATTTTGGTGGGAAACATGATAGTAAAATATTCAAAATGAAAGAATAATGGCCGAAAAGTGACCTCTGACATGAGTTAACGTCCTTAGGCATTTAATGGCTAACCTCTTAAATGAATAATAAATTCTCTCATTAATCACGTCTGAATGGCCAAATTTGGAGGTTTCATTATTTTAAAACCTCAACTAATTAGTAACTTAATCATTTTCTTACAAGTGCCATTTTTGAAACGTTTTTGGCCCTAATGTGAGAGAGTTGGTGAATAAGGAAGGCATGATGGAACAAATAGTTGACCAGTGCAATCTTAACAGATACATGGAAAAGGTTGGCCAAAAAATCAACCACAGTATATGCATAGAATTCCTAAGAACTTTTGATGAGAGAAGGAACATTAACACGGTGGCCATCAAGCACCCCACCATTTGCCTGCAGGTTAAAATGGCCCACATCCTCTTTGCAAGCCAGAGATGTAATGATCTCAGGAACGAAATAGGTGTACCATTGTTGGATATTCTTGCAACAACCAATGTCTTAGATGAGGAAAATCAAAATGCCTACGTCCAAAAGACAATATAGGCATCGTCAAAGGTACTAGCCACACCAAGGGTGGTAGAAAATAAGTCTTCGGCTACTATAGCAAAGCCAAGAGAAACCAACCTGCCTCCAAGGCTTCGACTATAGGCTTTGGAGGAGTGTTAACTGCCATCATTTGGGAAACTCTAACGGAGGTGGAAAGAGAGATAGTAGAGAAGACCCCAAAGCCATCACCAATCTGAGAGGAGCATCGCTCTCCCACCCCATCAAGCCTAACTATCTCACTTTCAGCAAGAGAACACGGGGGAGAATAAGTCCACAAGGAATAGCATGACAACATGGGGAGAGTTACTAATAAAAAGGAGAATGACCAACCATCTCAACAACAAGAGAGCAAGAGGACAACCTATGAGCAGCAAGGCTAAAAATTTGTCAAGTCAAGGGGAGAAAAAAAGATCACACTCTCAAAATCCCCATAAAAAGAACTCGATCCAACAGTGAGCTACAAAAGGTGGAGGAGAAATCGAAGAGACTAGAAGAAGACCGCAAGGAAATGCCAAAAGAGGAGGAAGAATGACTAAGGCAAAAGGGAAGAGGAGATTGCTCTAACAAAGATGGAATCAAAGATTTAGTCTACAAGCTGGCACATCACTGTAACATGGACTCCATGCCACGACACCTAAGCCTAACACTAGCTTAGGAGTAGAGGAGCAATGTGCTCCCCTAATCTCAACTGGCTGGACCTCATAGGAACTCTCCTTGCTAGGGCTTAGGGAGCTAAAATAGCAAATGCAACCACCTCAATAGGAGCCACTAGAGTCGTCCAGGAGGAAGGGGGTGACTCTAAATCAGACCAACAAAAGAAAGAATGAGCATAGGAACCAATCCCTCTCCATGGCCACAACAAGTACAATCAAAAGAGCAAAGGGATCCATGCCAAACCATATTCCTTGGTAAATCTATTAGGTCTCCCTCAAAATGTGACTACGGTAGAGCATCATGATGATGTCTAGCATGCCCCCTCCCAATGCATCTCCCAAAAAAAACAAACAAAAAAACCAAAAAAAGACCCACACAAAGCAAAAGGAAAGGAACAATGAGCTTTTCCATGTATATCATAGTGCCACAAGCACTGCACCTAGGGGTCCTCAAGTTAGGCATGTCCAGTGGCCTTGGTCAACTGGTTCCATGCATGTTCCGTGCCTAACCCCCTAGCCCTTCTTGTCCCCCCACTTCACACCTAGGACACATCAAGGGCAAGACACACCTAGGGATTTTGTGCTAGACATGTCTCCCTAAGTGACACCCACAGCACCTCCCTTGTACACAAACTAGGTCCTCAAGTACGAGACAACACCACAAGCTTTTCTGAGGACCTAACTCCCAGTTTTACTAGCATGGACACCATACAACACTGCACAGTGAGGTAGACACACCCCCAAGTAGTGCACTTCCTATTTCTTTTTTCACATAGAATCAACAATGGCAATCAACCACCAACATTGAAGGCCCCCAATACCCGATCAAATCTAATCTCGGTCTCTGCAATCTAATCTTGGCGTCAATGAGCTCAATTATGCTACATCATGTTGTCAAAATCACAAATGATGTCTCAAGCCTTCAAGTGTACTTCTCCTCAACATCGACAATTTTTTCCACCTCATTGAACCCTCAATTCATCCACACATTGCTACGAGGAACTAGATCAATAGTCTTCTAGCTATGTAATATCTAAGTATACATGTGCACTCACATAATATCTCCACCACAATCAATACACAGTTTGGGTCCTCAAGTGCAAGACAATACTCTCGACTTGCTTAGAGTTCGACCAATCCCCCAAACTAATTAGACTATGTCTTGTGCATGATAAGAAAACTAGCACTAACCCCTAAAGAGAGACCATCTGAGAGGTTTTCAATTGCAAGTATTGAAGACTTCAATGAAAGTATTGTCATCTCTTCATCAACACTCAACTCTAAACTCTTGTCCTTTATCATCATGCAATCTCACCAAAGAATCATCAACGAGTAGAATCCCCAGAACACCAACATCTGTGCCAGCCATGAATGCGATTCCCAACAAAGAACAATCCTATCACCAACTACAACAACCCTATCACCAGCCAATCAAGCCAACAAAGTTCCACCAACAACCTTTATCGCACTACCACCAAAACTCCTCCATGGCAAACCACAGTAGTCCCTTCCACCCACGTCTTCGGTGCATGCCAAAGCCTGCTACCTACGACAGAGAGTGCCATGGGACTCACACTCATCTAGGGGAGGCAATGTTAACCCTCAGATGAACAAGGTGGAAAATCCAAAAAATTTAAAGCAGAAGACAAGGCCAAGGCAAAGGTGGAACGAAAGATGAAGGCGCGCCAAGAAAAATTTGGAAACATAAGAAGTGCAAAAAGTCCTAAATCAAGGAGAGAGGTACACAAGAAAAAGAGCAAGTCTATACTTTTGTAAAAGAGCGCAAGGCGTACCATGATTTATTTTAAGAGCACCGCGTGCAAATAATAAAGGTAGATGGGCAGTAGGAAGGAAGCTAGGAAGATAGGAGGACAATAAGAAAAAGGGCCTACATGTTCAACCATGTAAAAAAGGAGATAAGGGGATGACCACCCAAAAGGGATTTAGGGTTTTGTATATAAAGTTGAAAAGTGAATGAGAAGCTCATTCTTTGGTGTATGGCCAAAAGTAGCTCTCCTCCTCTTCTTCTACTTCTTCTTCTTCTTCTTGCTTGCTTGCTTGAGCTTGTGCTTGAGAGAGGGAGTGTGAGAGTGTGAAAGAGTGAGTGTGTGAGGGTGAGGAACTGTGGTGGGAGAATCTCTCTTCTCTTCTCTTCTCTTCTCTTCTCTTGCTTGTGGAAATGGAGCTATCGAAGTGCTCGGGAGAGAAGGCAACTCAATCAGGCATGGAGGTAAGCTTACTACACTCCTAGAGAGAGATAGCATGTCGACTATGTGAGAGGTAGCTTGTCGACTATGTGAGAGGTAGCCATTAGTGCTCTGCTTGAAATGCTTGAACAATAAGTGGTCCATGAGTCTTGGCGATTGACAAGCGTGAGCTCCCAAACCCCATAACATGCCCATAAGTTTCTCAAAACCATATGATGTGACCTATCATTAGAAAGTTCTTGGAAAATGGAATCTATTGAGCTACAAAGCACTCAATTTAGAGTTATAATATTCAAGTTATGACAAATCCAAATATTTGACCATGTGTCTCAAACTTATGGGAAATTCCCATATTCCCCGATATGATGTTATATCATCAATCATAAAGAATTTAATATCTATTGGCCAAATAGTAGAGCAAGGATTGCAGGTTCAATTTCATGTAAAAGGCTATTTTATGATAGACTTTAACAATAAGTACAGGTTGGTTATAACAGGAAGTAGAGTTGTGACTGTATGTTAACCTTAGATATTGGAATTCCTACTATGAATGACGCGATATGCGCTAAAGGCAAAGAAGTGGTTGTAGACATTGAAATATGTCACAAATGTATTAGACATGCAAATATGTAAACATTGAAATTAATGCAATCCAAATGTTTGGTGATAGGATTGCCTACTTTTAGAGTTGCAAAATTTTACAAAGTGTATGAAGCATGTCATTTTGGTAAGCAAGCAAGATAATATTTTTTTCATGATAGAGATGTGAGAAAAAATATACTTGATATTGTGCATATAGATGTTTGGGGGCCTACACAGAATGAATCTCTTGGTGGCAGTAAATATTTTATCACGTTTATTGCTGAAAATTCAAGATATTTGTGGATATATTTCATAAAGAAAAAGAGTAATGTATTTGAGCACTTCAAAACTTTCAAGGCTATCATTTAAACAAAAACAAGCTTAAAACTTAAGTATTGAGGTTAGATGGAAGGGGAGAGTACCTCTCTAATGAATTTAGTGACTTTTTAAGGTCTCGTAGGATAAAGAGATAGTTTACTTTGCAAGTATATCCCACATCAAAATGGGCTTGTAAAAAGTAAAAACAGACATATTGTAGAAGTTGCATGGGCATTGATGGATGAAAAGAATATATCAAAATATTTTTTTTAAAAAGCTATTCATACTGCTATCTATATTATGAACAAAACTCCCACAACTCTAGTTCATGGAATGACCCCCAAAGAAGATTACCAAAAATCGAGCACGGAAAAACCAAGCGAGGACCAAAACCAAGCGGCAAGATACCAAGCAAGCTATTTTGACAATGTCATTTAGAACTCGTAGTCAGATATTAAAGTTTTAGATTCTCAAAGAAAGTGCATACACAAGCCTAGTAATGGAATTCTCCCTCATAAGAACAACACAGCAACAACTTATTGACATTAGCAAAAGAAACTTATATTGTCTCAATCAAGAAAGCACAAGCATAATTCAAAATGCGACTCTGTTTTAATGAACCAAAAAAGGAATGACAACATATAACCATCTATAAGACACTAGAAGAAGAAATTACAGATGTCTCAAAAGTTACTGGCTTATCTATGGCGCAAACCTAATTTCTTGGTTTACATAATTTCTTACTTCCTTGCAATTTCAGCATTTCTGCAATGGATCAAAAAATCCAACCAAATGCCAAACATTGTAGATACATTCCTTGTATATAACAATAGTAGAAGGAATATTGCGGTGTCCCGAGAGTGCTTGTTGACTAAGCTCTAACTTTGTAATTGCAGCTTGGTGCATAAATTTGTGTATTGCAGGTTGCAAACCAAACACCCTAATGAATACAAAATATATATGCTCACATGGCACGTAGGACTCTTTTTTCAAATCCCTCAAAGCAAACTCTGGACAAGAGCACCTTGGAAACTCGCATGCATTAACCGCAAAGGAGATTCCAGATTTCTTTGAATCAGTTGTTGAAATCCAAAAAATGTGTGACTCTGCTTAAATGACAACTCTATCACTTACTACCTCTCCTTCCATTATAAGTGCTATGTTAATGTAATCTTGGCTTGCCTTGCTTATCTTCTCCTTCCATCTTACAATGTGGCCATCACCTCTGCTCATTGGGTGAACATTGCATGGTGTTGTATGAATAGTGGAAACATTGTGTTTTACACCCTCCAAAATAAAACCTGCATTGATGAGTTTGGTTGTCTCTTCTACAGACAAACATGTGTCTCTAGCAACCTTCCAAAGAAGTGGATTTGTCCCACAAGACTTCTGAATCTGCTCATCCAATCTAGTTGAATGAATTACACTCGATGGAAAAAGGTAGAACATCTGCCAACTCTCCTTATCCTTATACTGTCGATGTCCTTTGAAGCAAGGTGTAGGAACACCCTTCAATGGCCCTTCTTTCTTGTCAAGAATGAAAGCTCCACAACATTTGGCTCTCCCTTCCAAAATACCCCAGCATGTAGATTGACATTTGGGTGGTGAGCTCCTTCTTTAGATCATTTATTTTTGTTTGACACACGGCCACTTGGTAGGTTTTCTCTAGTAGAAAGGTTTCCATTGTCTCCTTTTCAGCCTCTAACTCAACAATAGCCATTTAGTTTTCTTCATTTGCTCTCTCAAGCTATGTTAGAAGTTCCTTGACGTAGTCATCATAGTTTGCAGAAGACGGCAATGCTGTAGGAGTAGTTGTTGTGGATGCTTCTACCTTCTGCTTTTTAGGGTCCTATCTAGAATTTGCATCCGTAGCTAGTCTTTTTGCTTGAATCATTGGGGTCCCTCCACTTCCACCTTAAATTATTTATTTGTTGACTAGAAACTACACCTAGGCCACAAGATTACTGGCATCCACCGTGGTAGAAGAGCCTTGGGTGGGTGCAAAGACTAGGTTGGTGAGCACTAGAATAGGTGGGATGGGATTAATTAGACCCTTGCTCTTGCCCTCTGCTACTACTAGGGGTGGCATACTTTTGGGTGCTTGGGAGCTTGTGCTTGGGCGTTCTTCTTCATGAGGGGTCATGGTAATGAGCTCTTCTTTCCTTAATGTCAAGAATCGTGTGGTGGGGGGACTTGCTCAAGATGCTGCGCCGAACACACACAGAATGCACAAGGAGAAGCTCACTCAAGATACAAGAAGAGAGATGGATGCCAAAACGTTTTCTTGTTGATTTCTTCTTCTTCTTCCACACACTTTACAATGTACACAAAGTATAGATAAGATACAACATAAAGGAAAGTGGCCTACTAAGTCAAACAATGCATAAGCGACTATACTAGTCGACTGTCACTATAACTATGCCAGCTGTAGATAGGTGTAACAACCTGAATATAATAAGTAATGATTCAGTGGCCATGTGAGAGTCATAATGACCACCGACATGCTAAATGTAGACGTATGGATCCATCTAACCAAGCGGTCCATCATCAATGTCCGCATGTGTTGAGCTTGTCATCTCAACACTCCCCCTCAAGCTCAACTGCATCTCTGCAACTCCAAGTAAGTTTCGAAAATTTTGAAGCTTCTCTGTACCCAATGCCTTTGTGAAGATGTCAGCTATATGATCCTGTGTGCTGACATACTCCAAGTCAATCTCACCTGCTAGTACCTTCTCTCTCACAAAGTGGTAGTGTACCTCAATATGTTTTGTCCTGGCATGGAACACAGGGTTCCTAGCCAACTATATACTACTCATGTTGTCACAATAAATGACAACTGGACCTTCCACCTGCACATCCAAATCAGCCATTAACTTTTGTAGCCATATTACCTCACATGCTGCAACAGCAGCACCTCTATACTCAACCTCTGTACTCGACAAAGAAATTGTAGATTGCTTTTTGCTGCTCCAAGCAACTATTGCACTACCAAGAGAGAATATGTATCTGCCGCTGGTAGATCTTCTATCAGACATACTACCAGCCCAATCTGCATCTGTGTATCCAAACACCTGTACATCTGTACCTGCCTCATAGAAAAGTCCATAATGTAATGTGGACTTCACATATCTCAATATGCGTCTAACTGCATCCAAATGTGGCTTTCTAGGTACTTGCATAAATTGACTCACAAGACTTACATCATAGCTCAAGTCTGGCCTTGTAATGGTCATGTAGATCAAACTCCCCACTATCCTCCTAAACATAGTAGGGTCTTCTATCTCATCCCCAACATCAGCACTCAACTTTACATTCTGCTCCAACGGGATTGAAAGTGGTTTGCATGCTGTCATACCATACTTGGACAACATATCCAAGCCATACTGTCTTTGGGACAGCCATATACCATCATCACATCTGATCACCTCAATGCCAAGGAAGTACGTTAGCTCACCTAAATCCTTCATCTCAAACTTCTTCTTCAAAAAATCCTTGACTTCAGCAATCCCAAATCAAGTCATCCACATAGATGACTATTATGACCAAACATGCATCTCCCTTTCTCACATAAAGTGAGTGATCAGCATCAGAAACATAAAAGCCAATATTGACAAGATACTCTCTGATCTTGTCAGAACATGCTCTAGGTGCTTGCTTGAGCCCATAGAGTGCCTTCTTCATCCTGCACACATACGTGGGATGCTCTAAATCTTCATAACCTACTGGCTGATTCATATACACTTCTTCATGCAAATCACCATGCAAGAAGGCATTCTTCACATCCATTTGCTGCAACCTCCAACCTTTGGCTGCTGCCAAAGCAATCACACATCTGACAGTTGCCATCCTAGCAACTAGACTGAAGGTTTCATCATAATCTATGCCATATGTCTGGGTATAGTATTTTGCAACTAGCCTAGCTTTGTACCTACTAATAGAACCATCTGCATTGTGCTTAATCTTATAAACCCACTTACATCCAATAGCTTTCTTGCCCTTCGGCAATGATACTAGATACCAAGTCTTATTGGCCTCTAATGCAGCCATCTCCTCATCCATTGCTGCATCCCAATGAGCATGACCAACAGCCTCCTCAAAACATGTGGACTCAACATCCTCAACTAGTTTCACCATATAACCATAATGGTGAGCTGCATAACCTTCAAAACCAAATCTTTTAATAGGGTATCTGACCCTACTAGATCTGCGTATCATTGGATCACTCAATGGAGTCTTCGCATTAACGTGTGCTCTCTGCACACCTGGAGTCCTCACTGAAGGAATGCCAAGCTCATCATCCAAGCTCTTTGAGCCACTGGAGTCTCCATCAAGAACTGCATCAATGCCTTCTGACACTTTATTCTTTCCTTTAACTTTACCTGTAGTGATACTAGATGCACCCGAAGATGTAGAGGTACTCCTTAGTCTCCCAGACCAAGGACTACCAGATGATGTCTCTGGTCCACTAAGAGTTCGTGATTCTTGCTTTTCAGCCTGCATATGAGTGTCATGATCATCATCATCATCCAATGCATCACCACTAGATGCATACCAACTGCTCATTTCATCAAAGATGACATCCCTACTCACTCTGAACTTACATGTGATAGGGTTGTAACAACGATACCCTTTCTGCTCTAAAGAGTATCCAATAGAGACACACTTTTCAGCCTTTGGATCCAATTTCTTCCACAACTCATCTGGCACATGAACATACACAATGCAGCCAAACACTTTCAAGTGTGAAACATCAGGCTTCTTACCTGTAAAACATTCTTTGGGGGTCATACCATGAACTACAGGTGTGGGAGTGCTATTCATAATATAAATAGCAGTATGAACAGCCTCAGACCAAAAATGCTTAGGCATATTCTTTTCAGCCCATCAAGGCACGTGCAACTTCTACAATATGCATGTTTTTCCTTTCTGCAACCCCATTTTGCTATGGGGTATACTTGCATGTGAACTGTCTCTTTATCCCATGAGACCTCAGAAAATCACTGAACTCATTTGAGAGGTACTCTCCCCCTCCATCTGCCCTCAAGCCCTTTACTTTCAAGCATGTTTCTCTTTCAACTGCAGCCTTGAAAGTTCTAAAGTGCTCAAAAGCTTCACTCTTTTCCTTCATAAAATATACCCACAGCTTTCTAGAACAATCATCAATGAATGTGACAAAGTATGAACTGCCTCCAAGAGATACATTTTGTGTAGGCCCCCGAATATCTGTATGCACAACATCAAGGATATTTCTGCTTACATCTCTGTCATGTGAAAAGGGTTGTCTTGCCTGCTTACCAAACTGACATGCTTCGCATACCTTATGAAATTCTACAACTCTAAATGTAGGCAAACCTGTAACCAACCCTTTGGACTGCATTAATTTCAGCCTTTGTACATTTGCATGTCCAATGCGTTTGTGCCAAATTTCAACATCTGCAACAGCACCTTTTCCTTTAGCATACATAGCCGCATTCATAGAAGGAATTCCAGCATCTAGAGTAAACATACATCCAACTCTACTTCTCTTTGCAACTAACCTGCACTTGTCATTGAAGTCTTCTACAAAGCAGCCCTTTGCATTAAATCTCACTTGTAGCCCTTGCTCTACCATTTGACCGACTAACACCAAGTTCTTTGTAATAGATGGCACATGTAATACATCTAAAATACTCTTTGTCTTACCATCATGCAAGGACAAGGAAACTTTTCCAATGTGTGAAATTGGGTGGCATGAATCATCACCCATCTGTACATAACCTGCATTTTGCAAATCGTGCATCTCTCCAAACCATTCTGCATGGCTGGCCATATGATTGGATGCACCTGAATCGACATACCAAGCATCATCATGTGTTCCCTTTCCTGTAACAGCATTTAACATATGCTGCATAACAAACAGATGTTCATTTTTGTCTTCATTCTGTCGTGAAGACGATGCATAGTTTCCTTGCTACAACTTACCACTACGGATATCATCTTTCTTAGCATAACATTGGGCTGCAATATGACCTGCTTTGCCACAGTAGTGACACACAATACTAGAGTTGTTAGAACCTATGTTCTGCCATCCACCTCTTCCTCTAAAGCTCCCCCTGCCTCTAAAGTTACCACGACCTCCTGAAACCTGCATATCGCCAAATTGCTGATTCAATCTATTTTGCTGGTTATCACTACCACGGCCTCTTGAAGAGAACCTGCCACGTCCCCTTCTTGAACTGGAGTAGAAAGCTTGGACCTATTCACCACTTTTTTCAGATGTCTCACTCTGCATCTTGATCTCTTCAATGATCATAAGGGAGACCAACTCATCGAAATCTAGAAATGGCTTTCTGACATATACGGAAGTTACAAAAGACGTCCAAGCCTTTTCATTGTTAAGTCCACCCAAGGTAGACAACACCAAATCATCAACGTCGGGTATTGCATCAATCGCTGCCAATGCATCTGCAATGCTCCTTACCTTCAGTGCATACTCATTGATAGACATCTTCCCTTTCTTCAATGTATTCAACTCTTGCTTGAGTTCAATCTTTCGTGCCTTTGTATTTACAGAAAACATACTTTCAAGTATGGTCCAAGCTGCATATGAATTCTCTGCATTTCTAATGTGTCCCAGCATATTATTGTCAATTACTGCAAACAACCAATACATGACCTTTTTATCTTTGGCATTCCATTCCTTCCGTGCCTTTGTCTCTTCTGCAGTTGGAGGATCACTCACCTCCGGCTCCTTTTCTTCACCTGAAACAAACTCGTAGAGGCCTTTTCCAATAAGGAAGTTCGTGACACGGAACTTCCATGAAGGGTAGTTGTTCTTGTCAAGCTTCTCAATGATGGGGCTTCCACTGTTCTCTGCCATTATCACAAAACTAATACCAAACAGCAAGCAAATCTTCTGCAACCCTCGACCTGTAGTGCATGGCAATACACCAGACAGCCTTTTTCACTGTCTACTCAACAATACATGCAATCTGCAACTTGTTTGTAGATAAACCTTATGTTTGCTTCTTGAAAACACCTCAAGAATTACAGATTCGCAATCTGTAACCTGCGCACCCACTATCGGTCAAAACAGTCGAAATCACAGTATACCCTGAAACTGTTGTCCGCAACCTTGCGGCTCTAAAACGGGGCCTGAAACGGCCTCAAATACCCAAAATAACTGCGGAAAAGCCCTAAGGGGCATATCTGCATAATGCATAGCGCTCTTCACACACAGCAAATCTCACTGCAATTTGAGATTTTTGCTCTGCCCTGCTTCCGGTGCCTCCACAGGCACTATCCAAGAGAAAGAGTGGAAGGATGGGAGAGCTTCTTACCCGTTGCTTCCTTGCTCGAACCTTGCTTCTTCTCCTTTGCTTCAGCCTTTGAAATCAACCTCTCTCAGTGGCCGGCTCTAATACCATGTCAAGAATCGCGTGGTGGGGGGACTTGCTCAAGATGCTGTGCCGAACACACACAGAATGCACAAGGAGAAGCTCACTCAAGAGACAAGAAGAGAGATGGAGGCCCAAACATTTTCTTGTTGATTTCTTCTTCTTCTTCCATACACTTTTACAAAATGTACACAAAGTATAAATAAGATACAACATAAAGGAAAGTGTAGGCCCCCAAATGTATGTATGCACAACATCAAGGATATTTCTGCTTACATCTCTGTCATGTGAAAAGGGTTGTCTTACCTGCTTACCAAACTGACATGCTTTGCATACCTTATGAAATTTTGCAACTCTAAATGTAGGCAAACCTGTAACCAACCCTTTGGACTGCATTAATTTCAGCCTTTGTACATTTGCATGTCCAATGCGTTTGTGCCAAATTTCAACGTCTACAACAACACCTTTTCCTTTAGCATACATAGCCGCATTCATAGTAGGAATTCCAGCATCCAGAGTAAACATACGTCCAACTCTACTTCCCTTTGCAACTAACCTGCACTTGTCATTGAAGTCTTCTACAAAGCAGCCCTTTGCATTAAATCTCACTTGCAGCCCTTGCTCTACCATTTGACCGACTAACACCAAGTTCTTTGTAATAGATGGCACATGTAATACATCTGAAAGACTCTTTGTCTTACCATCATGCAAGGACAAGGGAACTTTTCCAATGTGTGAAATTGGGTGGCATGAATCATCACCCGTCTACACATAACCTGCATTTTGCAAATCTTGCATCTCTCCAAACCATTCTGCATGGCTGGTCATATGATTGGATTCACCTGAATCAACATACCAAACATCATCATGTGTTCCCTTTCCTGTAACAGCATTCAGCATATGCTGCATAACAAGCAGACGTTCATTTTTGTCTTCATTCTATCGTGAAGACGATGCATAGTTTCCTTGCTACAACTTACCACTGCGGATATCATCTTTCTTAGCATAACATTGGGCTGCAATATGACCTGTTTTTCCACAGTAGTGATGCACAATACCAGAGTTGTTAGAACCTCTGTTCTACCATCCACCTCTTCCTCTAAAGCTCCCCCTGCCTCTAAAGTTACCACGACCTCCTGAAACCTGCATATCGCCAAATTGCTGATTCAATCTGTTTTGCTAGTTGTTACTACCACGTCCTGTACCATGGCCTCTTAAAGAGAACCTGCCACGTCCCCTTCCTGAACTGGAGTAAAAAGCTTGGACCTGTTCACCATTTTTTCAGATGTCTCACTCTGCATCTTGATCTCTTCAGTGATCATAAGGGAGACTAACTCATCGAAATCTGGAAATGGCTTTCTGACATATACGAAAGTTACAAAAGACTTTCAAGACTTTTCATTGTTAAGTCCACCTAAGGTAGACGACACAAAATCATCATCATCGGGCATTGCATCAATCGTTGCCAAGGCATCTGCAATGCTCCTTACCTTCAGTGCATACTCATTGATAGACATCTTCCCTTTCTTCAATGTATTCAACTCTTGCTTGAGTTCAATCTTTCGTGCCTTTGTATTTACGGAAAACATTCTTTCAAGTATGGTCCAAGCTGCATATAAATTCTCTACATTTCTAATGTGTCCCAGCATATTATTGTCAATTACTGCAAACAACCAATACATGACCTTTTTATCTTTGGCATTCCATTCCTTCCGTGCCTTTGTCTCTTCTGCAGTTGGAGAATCACTCACCTCCGGCTCTTTTCTTCACCTGAAACAAACTCGTAGAGGCCTTTTCCAATAAGGAAGTTCGTGACACGGAACTTCCATGAAGGGTAGTTGTTCTTGTCGAGCTTCTCAATGATGGGGCTTCCACTGTTCTCTGCCATTATCACAAAACTAATACCAAACAGCAAGCAAATCTTCTGCAACCCTCGACCTGTAGTGCACAACAATACACCAGACAGTCTTTTTCATTGTCTACTCAACAATGCATGCAATCTGCAACCAGTTTGCAAATAAACCTTGTGTTTACTTGCTGGTAAAAAACACCTTTGAACTTACAGATCTGAAATCTGTAACCTTCACACCCACTTTCGGTCAATACAGTCGAAGTCACAGTGTACCTTGAAACTGTTGTCCGCAACCTTGCGGCTCTAAAACGGGGCCTGAAACGGCCTCAGATGCCCAAAATAACTACGGAAAAGCCCTAAAGGGGTTATCTGTAGAATACATAATGCTTTTCGCGCACATCAAATCTCACTGCAATCTGAGATTTTTGCTTTGCCCTGCTTCCGGTGCCTCCACAGGCACTATCCAAGAGAAAGAGTGGAAGGATGGGAAAGCTTCTTACCCGTGGCTTGCTTGCTCAAACCTTGCTTCTTCTCCTTCACTTCAGCCTTCAAAATCAACCTCTCTCAGTGGCACGGCTCTGATACCATGTAAAGAATCGCCTGGTGGAGGGACTTGCTCAAGATGCTGCACCGAACACACACAGAATGCACAAGGAGAAGCTCACTCAAAATACAAGAAGAGAGATGGAGGCCAAAACGTTTTCTTGTTGATTTCTTCTTCTTCTTCCACACACTTTACAACATAAAAGAAAGTGGCCTACTAAGTCAAACAATGCATAACCGACTACACTAGTCGACTATAACTATGCCAGTTGTAAATAGGTGTAACAACCTGAATATAATAAGTAATGAGTCAGTGTCCATGTGAGAGTCATAATGACCACCGACGTGCTAAGTGTAGACGTGTGGACCCATCTAACCAAGCGGTCCATCATCAATGTCCGCATGTGTTGAGCTTCATATCTCAACACTTAAGGGCTGCTCCACTGCTGATAGGCGGATAACCATGGCTATGTCTTCTTCTTCTTCTTTTCTCCTTAACTCTTGAGCTTCTTGCTCTGCTTTTCTCCTCCCCTCCTCTTGAGATTTATTGGATTCCTCTTTTATTCTTTTTTCCTCCTCCTTTTCTTTTCTTTTCCTTTTGTCCTTGGTGTTTTTGGACTCTCTTTGGGCTCTTTGCAGGTCTATCCTCTCTTTCTTCTTGATCTCTTATTCATCACTCTCCATCCTCTCATTGGATCTATTTGGTTTCTCGCAAAATCCCTCGTCTTCTTGAGTTTCCCCTTGAGCCTTCATGATGATGGCCACCAATACCCCTCCAAACCCAATGGTTGAGGCCTTTGATGATGACTTCCTCCTAGCCTTGGAGATCGGGGATTCTCCCCCCGCAAGGGTCTTCCATTTGTGGCCCCAGTGCTTTTGCCAAAGTCTCTATTGTGTTCCACATGAAGCCGTTCAAGTTCACCTCATCAAAGGACTAGGTAGTGATGCTTTCCAGCATTGGCATTCTACTCATCAATGTGTTGTACCTTTCCCTGGAGCACAAGGCATGCACCATTTTGGCCTGTACTTGGACTTCGAGGTCGGGGATATTAGCTAAGCCGATGCCATCGTTGGTGTGGACCATCACTTTTTCCATTCCCAACATGCTGTACATGTACCTTTTTTGTTGTCTTTCAACTTTATTAGGTAGGTCCAGTGCTCTCCACACCAACTCGAGGCTTAGCTCAATTTCCATGTGGCAAGTTTTACTTTCTTGATGCACTATGATGGTGTTGCAGTTCCTGTTGAAAGTTCGGAGGAATTCCACACACTTCTCATAGTCCACGGCCTTCTCCACCTTGTCCACATACTTCTGTAGCTTGCATTGCCTTACAATTTTCCTAATGACTAGCTCCTCCAGAGGTCGTGGTTGCAAGCTCCTAGGTGAAATTCCTTGATATTTAGGCACCCACTTGAATTGTGGCTCAAGGGCCTTAGCTTTGATCTCAATAGTGTGCTATGATGTGGTGTGGTCAGTTGTGACAAGTCTCGACCCCCCTCCTTAGACTTGGTGGTGGGTTTCTCTATACCAATGGCCTCATGAGCTTTGATGGAGCCACATTGCCATTGTTGAAAGCTGTGACTATTTGTACATCTTGCCGATGGCAAGATGAATACACTGTGACTCATAGTCGACATTACAATGTGCTTGCTTTTTAAATGAGCATCCTAACATTGATTCCTTACTCGCATGTTTTGTGTTTGGCAACACATAAAAGATTATGGGTATGGTTTCATACTCAATAGAGGCTCCAACTTTGCACTTTTCTAAAAGAGCATACAATTGTCCCCCGATTGGGCTAAGTTTGGTGTCACTTGGTTGTAGTTGAGGTCAACCAATTTGAGTCCAATGATCGTGAGTTAAGATATTGAAATGAGCTCTGTCATCGATCAACGCATGGAAGATATGTGTTTGTTGGGCAATGACTGTTATGCATAGGTAGGCAAGTGCTACTGCCTCTTCATCTTTCTCCTCAATTTCGATTATTGTGGAAACTAGGACCTTCACATGGGACTCTAGCATGGGAGGTTCATGAAGTAGATGTGTGGGGGGGTAGTACTTCTTTATGTGGCTAGCATTGAAGAAGCCTATGCACTCTCCATCTAGGGTCTTGAGCTCTACATTGCCTGTTCAGCTGGATAGTGTGGACTCGAAAAGGTCCTAATCCCCTAAACTTCATCTTCTATTGATGGGATTTTCTTGAGCACAACAACACTAAGTCACCCTATTCAAATTCGCACTTCTTGACGTGCTTGTCAAACCAACTCTTGAGGTGTTCCTTTTTGCAAATCTGCGCATGGGTGGCTATAAGTTGAGTCTTTGATAAGCGTTCTAGCTCGATTATTAGGTGCTCTGTCCATGCCTCCTTTTCGTCCCATCTCATTTGGGTGAATACTCTCCGGCTCAGAACAAAAAGTAACTCTACAGGTAGAATGGCTTTAGTCTCATAGGTTAACTTGAAGAAAGTCTACACTACCACTATTTTACAGGTTGTTCGATAGACACATAAGGCTGCCATCAAATTTTTGTCCCAGTCAACTGCATGAGGTAGTGATTACTTTGGTCAAGACATTCATTAAGATCTTATTAGTAGACTCATCCTGGCCATTCGCTTGAGGGTAGTAGGGTGAGGATTGTCAATGGATGATCAGAAAGGTCAATGGGAGGTAAGGGATCACTTCATTAATGAAGTGTGTGTTGGCTTGATCACTAACTAGTTCAATGGGACAACCGAATCATGAGATTACTACTACCAAAGGAACTTAGCAATGGTTCTAGCATAATTTTTTCTTTTGGCTTGTGCTTATTTCCAACTTATGAGATAGTCTATAGCAACAACGATTTACTTGACTTGTGAATATTGTGTCACAAGACTAATGGGCCCAATGAACTCAATTCCCCATTTCTTGAATGATTGTGTCGCATGACTAATGGGCCCAATGAACTCAATTCCCCATTTCTTGAATGATTGTCTTACAATGATTGGACTAAGATCCACGGACTAAGATCCATTTTGTCCTTGTTGCAAATGGCTACCTTGGTTTATTGGCACTCATCACATTGCTTTACAAATCGTGTTTCATCTCAAAAAAGAGTAGGCCAGCATAGTTGAGACTGCAACACCTTGGGGACTGTCGTGTCTTTGCTGAAGTGTCCTCCTAGAATTCCATAGTGTACTTCTGCAAGTGCATCGTGTATCTCATATTCTCACATGCATCTACACAATAAACAGTCTTGCCGCAACCCATAGAGTTGTCCTACTATCAATTGATATGGTTTTATCTGAACCCTTGTCACCTATCCAAACATTGAGATACCTAGTTTATCATTAGAAAATTAATAGCATTTGCATAGAATCCATTTTGAGTCTCACCAAAATAAATTACATTGCCCTTTTTAACTAATAATTGATAAATTTTCTTATGGTAGGCACCCTCAAATATTGATTCTTTTTTTTTCTTCTTAATCTCTTTTATGCTACTTTACCTTTTTATCATTGCAATTGCAATTGCGATTCTATGTAATAGCAACAATCTAGTTTCCATGGTAATCTATTCCCATACTTTCCAGTGTGAATGCCATCTTCTCCAAATTACAAGTCTACATGTTTTTTAATGTTAAAACATGCCTTCAAAAGTATTGGTCCCAAAACTATAGCATGAACACAAATGTTATGAACTAGTTTAGACTAGAGATCTAGTTCATGAGTAAAAGTTTGAATGTGAAATGAGAGTTAATTAGGCTAAGGTAATAGCCTTATCATTATTTTGCATGGCTTAAAAGGCCTGTTAATAAAAAAAGCAAGTTGTTGATCAAGGCGGTGTCAAAATAATGAGGCCCACAACATGTTCATGACTAGATCAATTTTGAGATGATGATGTTGTTAAATAGTAAGCGATTGAATTTCAGACCTCTAATCCTCCAACAATTAAGGCATAAGTTAATAAAAATCAATCTCTTTCTTTTCTCTATTATAAATATGAAAGTTGTTGCTTAAACCCCTAGCTTAAGCCCAGATCTTCTAGTGAGAAACCCCCAGCTTGAATCCACAAGCAGGCCCCTAACTTCAACCAAAAGTTTTCATTTTGCTTACATACATCAAGTATAGACCAAAATCTCTTTTTGAGAATTCCAAAACCAAGTTATTTTTCCATGAATCTAATAATTACTGGCTATTGAAATGCTTCCCAATTGGGAAACTCCTAAAAGATTCTCAAAGACTCCTTAAGCTACAACACCTATTTGACTTAAATGGAGAGCTCAATTGTGAGATAAGTATCTCTTTTCATTCCAAGAAGTAAGCATGAATGTCATAAGATAAGTTTGAATCCTTGAACTTGTGATCAAGATGAGCTCCCATGCATGCATCTTTGATACTGGTTGAGAGGAAAGCAATGGTGGGGTGCAAAGTCAAAGCTATGGAGTGCAAGAGGGCTGAGAGAGAGAGAGAGAAAGCACACAAAAGAATTTTTAAAGGTACAAAGATTGCACTTATTCTTAGTTATCTTAAGCTATATATGATTGTATAATATGGTCTATTACATGGGGTGCTATTAGGCTTTATGAGCTTGACATCGGAACCATTGGATATCCTTTACTGTTTCAAGAGATTTGGCACATGATGTATGTGACTAACTCTCACCTAGTCTACTCACATGACCAATCCATATCAAGGATGTGACAATGCATTGACCTATATTTACATTCTCATAGTCATTGTATTGGCTCACCTCGTTCTCGATCTAAGTGCATGCTCTCCTTCACCTTCAATGTCACTACCTTATTGTTGCAATGGAGAGAAGACACCTACGATGAGCTCAAGAAGATGAAGAGAAGAAGAAGGATTCTTGTTCCACATCCCTAACCCTCTTGCACTCTCAAGTCACATGCTCTCACTCATGAAGGCACTCACCATGATGGGATGGGAAAGAAGTGGATAGCCTATAAGAGCTTCACACTAGCATGCCCCTCATTCCACATGCTCTCACAAGCCCTCTCCTTGACTCTCACTCCCAAGGCAAGAAGGTTTGCAAGAAATCAAGATATCAAAGTTTTCATACATACGAATACATTCTTCCATTATCTTTCATTCCATTTCTATATAATATTTACGCTTAGGGCTTTCCCATATCCCTTGAGCATATTGTCCTTTTTGTGGTCTTTGACTATGCATACATTCTATTCTTATGCTTCTAGCCCCTAGTCTCAATAAAAATTCTGACTAATACAAGCTATAAGTTCAACATGCCATCTAATTTATACAAATTGCACGAGAGGAAGCTCAGAACTCCGAAAAAATAATAGAATAGATTTTACAATAACCCATTTTTAAAAAGTTATAGGCCATTTTTCCTCTTGTAGTTAACATTATCTCCCCTCCTCAATGAGTGCTAGTCTTGTGGTACTCATGCAAAAGTTATCACATTGTTGTTGTAATGGTGAGAGGATTTTGGAAGACTGATGAGGGATCCTCATACACAAAGGATAGTGTGGTGATGTAGAGGGCAAAGAAGTAGATTGAGAATAGTGATGTTGAGGAGCTTGATGTTTGATAGGTTTTCTCAAAGATAGAAGGTGTAATGGTTGGCAAATGCTCGATGGATCATGATGGTTGTAGGCCATTGCTGTTGATAGAACTTAAGGACTCCATTGTACTTATTAAGTCACTAGTGATCTCCTTATAGGGTGTGTCTACCTTACTTGTGTAGTGATTTATACTATGCATATGCAGATGGTAGCTAGGTTGAATCCTAAATAAACTTGGACAGTTGTACCACACTTGAGGGACAAATTAATGAGAAGTTATGGTTGTGTACTATTCTCAAGGAAAAAAGTCATATAAGCATGCCCAAAATTTCATATCCTTAATGTGCCTTGAGGTTGTGATGCAGGACGAGAGGGCTAGGGTTTTGCCCTAGGTGTTGTGATGCTAGAATGCACTTGCAGGTAGCAACTGCTCATCATTGCCACTTTATTATTTATTCTTTACATGATAATAGAATAAGGAACGGTAAGTCACATAGTGTGGACTATTGGAGTTTCCTTATATATTCTTCCTCTCTCTTGAACCTTCATAGCTTTTATATCTCTCTTGCTTTCAATTATGCTTCCACTCTGGCTCCACCTTTCAACTAGTATCAAAACAACATTCAATGTTCATAGGAGCTCATCCTTAAAGCGAGTAGTGCAAGGAGTAAAGTTTTTTGCAAAGATCAAATATTTGAGATATGTCTTTAACATTGATGGTTAATGTGTGAACATTGACAGAGGTTCTATCCAACTGTTACAGATCCCCCTCGGTGCCAACCTCATGCATCATGTTATGGACCATCTCAACACAACGCCATAACATGACACATCACAATGCGTCATGGCTCCCCCTTCGGGCTAGGAAGCCACCTCAACATGATAATGTAGCCTCAAAGGTAACATGACTTGGTATCACATCATGGCATAGCACCAACGCATCACAACAGTCAACCTTAGCACCTCCCCCCACCAATGGGCAGGCCGTGTCACCGGATCTTTTCTGGTGCTCATTCAAGGATGCACCCTAGAAACCCTTCACTATGGCACAACACCCCACTCACCTCTCACCCTATAAAACTAAAGCATGTTTTCGTCACAAGTCATTGAATGTACTTACCATCCTACTCTAATATTTTGCGTGGAGGCCTCGAGCCACCTAACCATTCCCAAGTGTAACGCATGGTGGCCCCATGTCACAACACACCTCGAAGAGCCAAGCCTCAAGAGGAAGGTACCCCTAATATACCTAGAGATGCTTGAGACATTAAGGTTTGATTTGGGGTTGCAATAGCTCATTTTGACATTGATTTGAGCAGCCATCACTAGCTAGAAATGATACAAAGTAGCTTGGATCTGGATGCTCACAAGAAGAGGTTTTGGGCTCAAAGAGATTGAGAAACATTAAAACCTTCAAGAGAATAGAAATCAAAGTTCTCTCCAATTTTCTTCATCTCAAATGTATGCACAATAGAGGAGAAAGTAAAAGTATCTTTTAAGAAGCGTGTTTGGAGATTTTCTCTCCATTTTTGATAGGATACATAGCATACTCTAGAAGTCATAGAGATAGCTATGATAGCTTGACAAACTTTCGTAATTTGGCCATAAATTTTGCATAAAATATCATATTGAGATGTTCTATACGTCAAAACAAAGAGCATTGTCGAAGAGTTTTAGTCGAAATGTCGTATCCATTGGGGATAAGAGAGAGAAGAAAGTAGAGAATAGGATATAGAAGAGAAGAAAAAGAATAGGCAAGAGATTCAAATGAATCCCAAGAATGTTGGAAATCAAGTTCCCTTCAAGACATGTCCATACATAATGAATCAATCATACAACCTTTTGCCAAGTCTACCAAGACCTTTAGACAAGATAAAAACAAACCTTAATGATTCAAACTCTGCATGTATTAAATTTAAACTCTATTTTATATCTAAGACAAAGAGTCCAAACAATCCAAATGTCAATAGGTTTATGTGATTTCTTGGTAGGAGAAGCCCAAATACTTCTCCCAAGAGTACTATGTATTGATAGAACATTAGAAGGAAAACAAAAGCCTTGTATGGGACTCCAAAAACACTTTAGCCTTGTGTATTTTTGGTTATTACAGTAGTCATAAGAAACTGATCATTTGATGGCTAAACTCCAAGATAAATGACTCTCGAATTATCCAGACAATGTCTACTACTACTCGAAACCAATATCCAAGCATTAGATCTCCTAGAGCTTTTTGTTATACCCAAAAATGTGCACCAAATACTAGCTTCTAGTTTGCTACTCAAATGGAAAATCTGATGGTTCTATTGGCTTTGAAAGGGGGGTAAAACACCAAGACACCTATTCAAAATTCTCTCGGATTGCTTCTTCTCCCCTCTTCCAATTCTTTGAAGTGTGGTTTATTGCTTTAAGATTGCGGTTGCCCACCATGTGAATTCAGCAACCCTTCTTTTTTATGAGATTTCTCAAAACTAGCTCAAAAGCAAGTTGCTTTTTGCATCTCACCCTATTCTAGAAGTTTTGCATAGATTTTTAGGATATTTACAAAAAATAATATCCAAAATTAAAAATATGCTAAAATTATCCAAAAATCCCCTATTTTTGAACCATCCATACGATGGAGATGAAGACTAGACTAATATGACATTGAATCTCTAGATTAATAAAAAAGTCGGATGATGATACACTCGATGGTTTTTCACATTGTATCCACGTAGCTGCACACGACAGTGTGACAAGAATTATAAATCTGAGTAATCGTAGAGTTAACTTTGTGAAGTTTTAAATTCTCTATTTTACACAAAACCAAACAATTCTAGTTTGGACAGTAAGCATTCATAGTTAATGTTTATATTGTTAAATGCCTATACACTATTCGGATGCATTTTTGTATGTCTCAATATACTTATGTTGAGCTCTACATCTTGGATTTGAGCTTGGTTGGTTGCATTTAGGTAGTGCCAATTTGTTTCAATGATTTCCACTTGCTACCTTGAAGTGCCAATTTGTTTCAATGATTTAGGTAGTGCCAATTTGTTTCAATGATTTTCACTTGCATTTAGTTAGTGCCAATTTGTTTCAATGATTTTCACTTGCTACCTTGAAGTCTTAATGAAAGTATATGCTCTCGAATGTGTATATAAAGTACTTTGGGCACTCGGATGTTGTGGCCTCTATGCATTGAGTTTTCCTTTTTTCTTGTATACTCTAGATTTTCTTCTAGTGGGAGTACTTGGTATTGTCTTTGTAGAGCTTGGTTCATTTGAGTTAGTAGGAACTCTCTTATGCTTTAGTAGTTTATGGATATACTGTTGTTGCAGAGGTTTATGGATACACATGGTGCACCATATATATAATACATTTCCAAAGTGGTACTTCAACTTTCTCATGTAGTATATTAAGTGAAAGGAATTTCAATTTACATGTACTTGGTATAAAAGACAAATATACATTATTAATTAGATAAATCATACGAATTGAGAGATTTTTCAAACTATACATATTTGACATAAAAAAGAAACATATATTTATTTGATATTCATTAGATAGGGTGAGCCTTAACAAAATCTTGCATAAAGCATAATAAAAGAGACACTTTTCAATTTACATTACTAAGATACTTTTGAATTTTCATTACTCCAAATCTAAACATATCTCAACAAGTTTTATAATTGGCATGTTTACACACGATACTATGGGCAAGAGGAAAACAATTTCTCTATTGTTATCCTCTTTAGAGGATCTCAATCTAAACACTTTTCGATAGAACATTTAAGCTTTCTTAAAAATATGGGTTTGTGTTAGGGATAGGAGGTGTTGGGGGTTAAAAGCCACCTACGTTTACTTGTACTTACCACCCCGCACACATGTACACTGTAGCAGTCAATGGCCATGCATCACTATCACTTTATTTGTTATTCTTTACATGACAATAGAATAAGGAAATGTAAGTTATAGAATGTGACCATTAGAGTTCTCACATATGGCCTTGCTCTTTCTTGCTTGAACCTCCATAGCTCTTGCTTTCACTTGTGCTTTCACTCCTGCTCCACCTTTCAATTGGTATCAAAGCAACATTTGGTGCTTGTGGAATCTCATGCTTGAAGTGAGGAGTGCAAGGAGTGAAACTTTATCTTACGAAGGTCGAGTATTCAAATATTTTCTTCGACATTGAAGCTTATTGGGAGATCATACTTGGAACGAGGAGTGAAACCTTGTCACAAAAGGTGAGGGATTCAAGCTTCTTCTTTGACATTGATACTTTCTATCTATATATTTATAGAGATTTTATTCTCATAGCCAAGATCTAGACATCTAAGTCAAGCCATGAGGCTCGATTTGGGATTGAAATATGCCAACTTTCCATTAATTTGGATAGTCATTAATGGTTGGAAATGATTGAGACCATCTGGGCTTTGGATGATCAAAAAGGGATTTTGATTCTTAAAGTGAGTGAGCATCATTGAATCCTTTCAAGAGAAGAGAAATCGACATTATCTTCCACTTTATTCCTCCTAAATGTATGGAAAATAGAGAAGAAAGTAAAATTACCTTTTGAGAATTTAGTTTGGATTCATTCTATCCATCATTGAGCAAATACAAAGTATATTGTAGAATGTAGTGGGAGCTCATGCTCATCCGCCAAGACCCACGGACCGCTTATTGCTTCAAGCATTTCAAGCGAGCACAAATAGCTATCTCTCACCTAGCCAACACACCTTGGATCCTACGAGGGTGTAGTGAGCTTCCCTTGATGTCCGGATGAGTAGCCTCGTTCCTTAAGCAAACTGTAGCTCCATGATTTGAGATTCGAGTTCAAGTAACCTCAAGTTTCCACCTCCAAGCTCCATCCTCCATAGTCGTGTGCAAGACAAGAGAAGAGAAGAGAAGAAAAAGAGAGGAGATGATGATAGCTTCTTCTCCAAGATCCCTCACCCTCACACTCCCTCTCTTAAGCACACACAAGCAAGTAAGAAGGAGAGAAGACAAGAAGAAGAAGAGACCATATTTGCCACACACCAAAAGCATGAGCTCCTCATTCAATTTTTGAGTTTATATACAAGCTCTAAATTCCTTGGGCACCCATCCCCTTTTTTTACATGACTGGGCATCTTGGCAATGTCCTCTTTCCCTATTCCCTTCTAGTTGCCTTATCCCTTCCTCTATGTCCGTTTAGAATTTACAATTTGCAAAGGAAGGGGTCTGGTACTCTTTTAAAATGAACTACATTGCACCCTACGCTTTCCTTTCTAGGACATTCAGAGCACCTTGCAAAATATTCAGTGCTCTCCCACGTTCTTCTTGAGCACCTTGCTAGAATATTCGATGCTCTCCTTTGTTCCTTCAGAGCACCTTGCTAGAATCTTTGGTGCTCTCCCACATTTTTTCTGAGCTTCCCTTCTCCACTTTTCTTGCCTGGGAAAAATGAGCTTCTACATTCACCTTTTGACTTGGGCTTCCTTTGTCTTCCTCTACTTCTTTTTGGATGCATGGTCCATGTCTGTAACATTACCCCCCTCCTAGACAAGTACCAATCCCATGGCACTTGTGATGGGACCTGTAGTTATGTGTAAAGGAAAGAAGGTGCACTGCCTAGAGTTGTGTCTACCTCACCGTGTCATACATTGTACTTGTTCTAGTGGAATTGGGAGTTGGGTCGACAAGCTTAGGTGTTGTCCCATACTTGAGGACCCAGTTTTTGCCTAAGGTGGTGCGGTGAGTGTGGCTTAGGGAGACAATTCTAACCATAGGCGAGGGTGACCTCCCTAGGTATGTTCTACCCTTGATGTTCCCTAAGCATGATGTGGGGAATCAAAATGGGCTAGGGGGTTAGGAATGGGGCTGGCCAATCGAGGCCACTGGATGTGCCTAACTTGAGGACCCCTAGGTATAGTGACTATGGCAAACATGTAGTGAGATGATTCGATTGCTTTCTCCTGTGATTTTATTCTCATGATCTCTTATTCTTTCTCTTTTCCTTTCTCTTTTCTTTGTCTTTTCTTTTTTCTTAAAAAAGAAAAACAAAAAAATATAATCTTCGTCAGATTCATGAGAGGGAGGAGATGGGGACTTAAGAGATTTATTAAGGAATCTCGAGATTTGTATGTATCCTTTGAGGTTCATTCGTGCGCCTGGAGAGGAGTAGTGGAAAGAAATAGATGATTATAGTGAGTGAAGTGACTATCAATTATATATTCTAAGAGAGCTAAGCAAAAAGAGTGGAGGAGAGTAGCCCACATCATTAACCTAGTCATAATGCAACTATCTATGATTTGGATAAAAAATAGTGGCGAAAGGTGGTACTCTTTTGATGTAGCCTCTTGCTTTAATAGCATCTTAAGTAATCTAAGATAATTACATGTAATTAGGAAGGCTAGGTCTAGGGATGAAGTGAATTAGTTAAGGAAGTGGGCTATGGAGTCGTATAGATCTTGTATCATGAAAGTGAGGGCTTCCTTACGCTTGGCGGCATTGACATTGTATATTATGCGGAAGTCATATCGACCATGGATGTCAGGATTGTAATCCACTCCTACCCTTCTTGGATATGGCATGAAAGTAGAGTTATTTCTTTCGAAGGGTAGGGTGTTACCAAATGACATTTAGGCGTCAGCATTTCCTTCCTAGATGCGCCTCCTCCACTTTGATTGGCACTCATAGCCCTTCACTGTTTTGGACACTTCATAGACTTTGTTCTTCCAGTAGTCTGGAGCATCTATTCCCCATTGGGTAGGATTTCTCGCTCTCAGGGGTCCACCTATCTCCCAGCCTCCTTCTGACATCGATCACCGACCATGTTAGATAATATCGTGTTCAATGTGGTGGGGAATCAAAAATTGAAGTTGAACGGCTTGTGATTATTCTCTTTCTGCTCTCAGAATATGAGTTTAGTGTTATAGTTTACTTGAAAGTAGTCTTTTCTCTGTGGGATGGGCGCTTATGGCATTACTGCCAATTGAGCATTCAGCCTTCTTTCTGCTTACTCCAGCATCGGTGGGGAAGGAGGTTGTGGGACTACCTCCTCCTTTTGTTGTCCCATTTCCACGCTTAGCCTTGTGTCTTTAGTTGATCTTTGCATCTCCTGTCTTCTGTGCTTCCTCGTTGGTCCCTACTACCTATGTTTGTATGTGTTGCCCATGTCTCAGGGCCTTGTGGCCGGTTTCCAATTTTTCCCTTAATGATTCAACAACCTCCTCCTCTTCAGATTGTGTGGTGTCTAAGAGAATGTTGAGGAAGGTGTATTGTTGGGCTTCCAAACTTATTTGTGCCACCTCTGCCGCCCTGCTTTCTACTAACACCTTGTCACCTTCTACAAGGGCTAGCCAATGCGCCAAGTCTATCACCCTTCCTTTACTCCTATCCACCCATTCACCACTCTTCTCTTCATTTTCTCCAAGCTCTCATTATGAATTTGGGCTAATGAGCTTAGTCTTTTCTCCTATTCCTTAATTTCTCTTTCCAATCGTTTTTTCTCTTCAAGCCCCGAGGCTACCCTATTTTCGAAATCATCAATGTGCTTTTGGTGCCTTCGGCCTCTCTCTTCTTCTGCCTAATGCTAGTTGCTCCACGACATATTGGATCTTTCCATTCTCATTTTACAGGTCTTATACAACACTAATAGCTCATCATAATGGCATTGTAGGCTCATGAAGATTTGTGTCTCTACATAGAGAGATTTTCTTGCCACCTTTCTTCTTCTCCTCCCTTGGCCTTGAGATCCTTCTTTAGATCATTTATTTCTCTTTGACACACGACCAGTTAGTAGGTTTTCTCTAGTAGAAAGGTTTGCATTGTCTTCTTTTTAGTCTTTAACTCAACAATAGCTATTTCATTTTCTTCATTTGCTCTCTCAAGCTATGTTAGAATTTCCTTGACGTAGTCATCATATTTGCAGAAGACGGTAATGCTGTAGGAGTTGTTGTTGTTGTGGATGCTTCTATCTTCTACTTTTTAGGGTCCTATCTGGAATCCACATCCGCAGTTGCGAGTATTTTTGCTTGAGTCATTAGGATCCCTCCACTTCAACCGTAAATTTTTTCTTTATTGACCAGAAACTACACCTAGGCCACAAGATTATTGGCATCCACCATGGTAGAAGAGCCTTGGGTGGGTGCAGAGATTGGGGTGGTGCACACTAGAATAGGTGGGATGGGGTTAATTAGACCTTTCCCTTGCCCTCTACTACTACTAGGGGTGGCATACTTTTGGGTGCTTGGGAGCTTGTGCTTGGGCGATCTTCTTCATGAGGGGTCATGGTAGCCAGCTCTTCTTTCCTTAAGGACTGCTCCACTGCTAATAGGCGGATGGTGAGGGCGATGTCTTCTTCTTCTTTCCTTCTTAGCTTCTTAGCTTCTTGCTTTGCTTTTCTCCTCCCCTCCTCTTCAGCTTTCTTGGATTTCTCTTTTATTCTTTTTGCCTCCTTTTCTTTTCTTTTCCTTCTGTCCTCAGTGTTTTTGGACTCTCTTTGGGCTCTTTGTAGGTATGTCCGCTCTTTCTTCTTGCTCTCTTCTTCATCACTCTCCATCCTCTCATTGTACTGCTCCTGTTCTAGGTGGGGAGGGGACCTATCTGGTGTCTCGCCAACTCCTTTGTCTTCTTGTGTTTCCCCTCGAGCCTCTGTTCGTCAAGACCCCTCCAAACCCAATGGTTGAGGCCTTTGATGATGACTTCTTCCTAGCCTTGGAGATTGGGGATTCTCCCCCCATGGGGGCCTTCCATCTGTGGCCAATGCTTTTGCCAAAGTCTCTATTTTCTTTAGCGTGAAGCCATTCAAGTTCACCTCATTGAAGGACTTGGTAGTGATGCTTTCCAGCATTGGCACATTGATTTTTCTCATCAATGTGTTGTATCTTTCGTTGGAGCACAAGGTGTGCACCATCACTTTGTCCATTCTCAACATGCTGTACATGTCCCTTTTTGGCCGTCTTTCAATTTTGTTGGGTAGGCCCAATGCTCTCTGCACCAACTCGAGGCTTAGCTTGATTTCCACGTGGCAGGTTTTACCTTTTTGATGCATTATGATGGTGTCGCGGTTCCTGTTGAATGTTTGAAGGAATTCCATGTACTTCTCATAGTCCACGGCTTGCTCCCTCCACATACTTTTGTAGCTTGCATTGCTTCACAATTTGCCTGATGACTAGCTCCTCCAGAGGTCGTGGTTGCAAGCTCCTAGGTGAAAGTCCTTGATATTTAGGCACCCACTTGAATTGTGGTTCAAGGGCCTTAGCTTTGATCTCAATAATGTGTTATGATGTGGTGTGGTGGGTTGTGATGAGTCTCGATCCTGCTCCTTAGACTTGGTGGTGGATTTCTCTATACCAGTGGCCTTGCAAGCTTTGATGGAGCCACGTTGCCCTTGTTGAAATCCGTCACTATTTGTACATCTTGCTGATGGCAAGATGAATATGCTATGACTCATAATCAACATTAAAATATGCTTGCTTTTTAAATGAGCATCCTAACAATGATTCCTTATCGGCATCTTTTGTGTTTGGCAACACATAAAAGATTATGGGTATGCTTTCAGACTCGACAGAGGCTGTGACTTTGCACTTTTCTAAAAGAGAATACGATTGGCCCCCGAATGGCTAAGTTTGGCATTGGTGGGTTGAAGTTGAGGTCGGCCAATTTGAGTCCAATGATCATGAGTTAAGATATTAAAATCAGCTCCGTCATTGATCAACGCATGGAAGATATGTGTCTATTGGGTAGTGACTGTTATGCATAGGTAGGCAAGTGCTAGTGCCTCTTCATCTTTCTCCTCAATTTTCATTATTGTGGCAACTCAGACCTTCACACGGGACTCTAGCATGGGAGGCTCGTGAAGTGGATGTGTGGAGGGGTAGTACTTCTTTATGTGGCTACCGTTGAAGAAGCCTATGCCCTCTCCATCTAGGGTCTTGAGCTCTACATTTCCTATTCAGCTAGATAGTGTGGACTCGAAAAGGTCCTAATCCCTTGAACTTCATCTTCTTTTTATGGCCTTTTATTGAGTACAAAAACACTAAGTAACTCTATTCAAATTTTCACTTTTTGAAGTGCTTGTCAAACCAACTCTTGCGGTGTGCCTTTTTGCAAATCAGCGCATGAGTGGCTAGAAGTTGAGTCTTTGATAAGTGTTCTAGCTTGATTATTAGGTGCTCTGTCCATGCCTCCTTTTCGTCCCATCTCTCTTGGGTGAATAATCTCAAGCTCGGGACAAAAATTAACTCTACAGGTAGAATGGCTTCAGTCTCGTAGGTTAACTGAAAGGAAGTCTACCCTACCACTATTTTATAGGCTGTTTGATAGACCCATAAGGCTTCCATCAATTTTTTGCCCCAGTCAATTGCGTGAGGTAGAGACTACTTTGGTCATGACATTCATTAAGATCTTATTAGTAGACTCAGCCTGGCCATTCCCTTGAGGGTATTAGGGTGAGGATTTTTTATGGATGATCAAAAAGGTCGATAGGAGGTGAGCGATCACTTCATTAATGAAGTCTGTGATGGCTTGATCACTAACTAGTTCAATGGGAGAGCCGAATCATGAGATTACCTACTACCAAAGGAACTTAGCAATGGTTTTAGCATAATTTTTCTTGTGGCTTGTGCTTCTTCCCATTTTATGAGATATTCTATAGCAATGATGATTTACTTGGCCTATGAATATTGTGCCGTAGGACTACTCGGCCCAATGAAGTCAACTTTCCATTTCTCCAATGGTTGTCTTACAATGATTGGACTAAGCTCCATTTTGTCCTTGTTGTGAATGAGTACCTTGGTTTGTTGGCACTCCTCACAATGCTTTACAAATCGTGTTGCATCTCGAAAAAGAGTAGGCCAACATAGTTGAGACTGCAACACCTTGAGGGTCATCATGTCTTTGCTGAAGTGTCCTCCTAGAATTCCACAGTGTACTTTGCAAGTGCACCGTGTATCTCATGTTCACACATGTATCTACGCAATAAGACATCTTGTCGCAACCTATAGAGTTGTCCTACTATCAATTGATATGGTTCTATTTTAAGGATGAGTCACCTAAGTTGAGCCTTCTCAATGGGTCTTTCAGGTAGTCCATGCTCAAGCACTTGGACTATGTTGTCTACCCACTATGTCGTCAAGTCAGCTCTAAAGAAGTCTCTTTTGCTAGATAGGTTAAACAGATGTGCATCAGGCAAGTCGTCTATGATGCCCTGTCCAGGGGCTTCTCCTGTGGATTTGCGAGACATGTAGTTGGCCATGTAGTGATGCTTCCCTTTGCATACAACCATAAAGAAGTGGAACTCGAGAAGTAGAAGTAGCCTTCAAGCAATGCATCCCATAACACAGGGTTTGTTAACAAGATAAAGAAAGGCTTGATAGTCAACAAAGAAGACAAAAGGTGTGGCGAAAAGGTAATGTCAAAATTTCCTTACAACAAACACCATGGATAACCCTTTCCTCTCCGTGGTGGAGTAGTTTATTTTAGTATTCGTGAGTTGACTAGCTAGAAAAGCTCATTGGGTAGTCTAAATTGTATTCACTAGACTGGCACAACACAACTCCCATGGAAAACTTCGAGGCATCAATGTGAACGTGGAAGGTTATGTTCCAATCTGGGGCTCTTAGGATTTGTGATGTGGTTAGAGCCTTCTTCAACTATTCATATGCGCATTAGCATTCCTCAGCCCATTCAAATATTACTAGCAATTTCTATAGGGGTCTAGCAATTAGTGCATAGTTCAACACAAATTGTTGATAGTACCCTGTATGGCCTAGCAAGCAGCAGTGAACTCCCTGGTAATCAGTTGGTGGTGGAAGATTGATGATAACCCTAAATTTTGAGAAGTCGATGGCGATTCCATTCTTTGACACCATGTGCCCTAGAATGAATCCATGCTTTACCTAGAACTGGCACTTCAAGGGGTTCAATGAGAGACAATACAGTCTATATCTTTCAAAGACTACTCAGAGCTTGTCTAGGTGTTGCTTCCAACTAGACTAAACACATAAATTGTCAAAAAATACCTCCACCTCTCACCTTAGAATTTCTTGAAAAATGGTGCACATGAGCTGCTAGAATGTGATTGGTGCGTTCCTCAACCCGAAGGGCATGACTATGTAGGAAAAGATGCCCCACTCGAGAGCGAATGCAGTCTTGTGCCTATTATCAAGATGCACTTGCAATTGATTGTATCTTAAGAAGCTCTCTAGGAAAGTGTAGGCCTCTTTACCTGCCACCCTCTCAAGCATATGCTCAGTGTATGGCAGCAAATAATTTTCTCTCTTCATGGTAGTTTTGACTTTCTTGTAATTAACACATACTCTAATCTTTCCATTCTTCCTCATTACAATCACTATGGGTGACACCCAATCCGTGTGCTCGATTTCATAAATGAATCGTGCTCTTAGAAGCTTATTAATTTCCTATTTGACAGCGTGAGCATGTCTGGGATTCATCTAATGCGATCCTTGCTTGACCAACATTGCATTGGGTGTCATCGGAATGTTATGAGCCACTACACTTGGATCTACCCCTTTTACCTCATCGAGGGATCAAGAGAATATGTCTATGTACTCTTGCAAGAGAGCAATAAGAGTTCCCTTCTCTTCCTCGTTCAAGTTTTCAACCATGAAACAAGTCAGGGCATCTCCCCTTCCTTAGCTAGATTGACCTCCTTGACTTTGGCGGGTTCTTCTATAGGCTCACTTACTTGCCCTTGTCTTTTGACTCCTAGCAATACCACTACCCTTTCACCTTTCTTAAATCTCATGAATCATTTTGGTAGGCCTTACAGCTTTCTTTGCCCCCCCCCCCCCCCAATCTTGTGGATCCCTAGGTTGTTTCCTCTTTTCCTTCTTTAACCATCGGGGTCTTAGGTAGACTAGTAGGTTTCTTTTGGTGCATTTGGACTTAGGTGGTCGGGGTATCTCAGGATCACTGGTGTCTGAGCTTATTTTTGACTGGGAATTAAGTTCTTCATCTTTGATAGAAGAGGGAGTCTCCCTGGAGTTCGTAGCTTTGATGGTGATTTCATTTTGAGTACTAGCACGACACTTGGTTAGGCAAGACCTGCTCGTTCATAATCAATCACTCCTATGTACTCCAACTAGGTGTGATCGCAATCCATTTGCATGAATTCTTTATCGATTTTGAAGATGCTCTTCATCTGTGGTTTGGATTTTGGCCATTTTTTCAATCACATGCCCCTCAGTGTCGATTGTGTCGATCTTTTCCTCACTCTTGTCACCAGAGAAACAATACTTTCCATACTCATCATCTGAACCGTCCTCATCTCCCTAGTCTTGATACTGTGTTTCCTTATCATCCATGACCAAGGCCCAATTGTATATCAAGTTTAGATCGTGCACCTTGGTCCATTGCCACTCATGTTCATCCAAAGATCCTTGAGTGATTTAAGATTTTTGGCTGGGTTACCAGCCAATTTGTCCATCAGGTGCTCTAGGATCTTGTGGAGGTCTCGTTTGTTTTTCGAGATGTGGAATTGAACAGAGGTAGGTCACCCATGTGAGCTTCTAGCAATCATGTAGATTGGTACTCAGGATGTGTCTCTGGGCTCACTGACTGCCTTAGCAGCTTCTTGCTTGTATTCCTCATTATCCGAGAATGGCAAATCGATTGTGGCTAGCAAATGCATCCAATCTTGCTCATCTTCAAGGCAAGGGATATACTTGGTCAATGGCCCATAAGATTTTCTAACATGAGGGTCACCCTTCAGCATAGCTGAGATGGTGTCTAGGTTGACTAGTGTGGTCATCCAAGTATCCATCTCCACTCTTACCGTTTCCATCCAATTGCCCAAGAATATTAGACTGTTCCCCCAATTCTCTATGAATCATGCATTGCACATCTAGGGTTGACCTGACAGGATATCATAGTCCAATCATTTCATGACTATGAAGTTCATAGAGAACCGGACTCCTGTGATCTTCAATGGCCATTTTTTCAGCACTCCAGATGGCTTCACTTTCATTCCATTAGCCACTGTGATGTTAAACCTAACATCCTCGATAGGTGGGTTACCCCAAGCTTTGAGTACTACATGGCTAAGCACACTAACTCCTACCCCATGTCCACAATCTCTTTCCTCATGGCATCACCTAGAGCTAGGATTGGCAAAACTATGTACATCTCGACTTGGTATTTTCATTACTGTGGTCATGGTCTTGCAAGTCAATGACAACTTGCTCTATCAATCCTTCCACCCATTACTTTATCTTGTGCCATAGCATAGGATGCTGCCTAAGAAGATCTCCTAGGCGCAAAGTTATAGAGGTGGTCACTAGCATTGTGAGAAGGTTGCTAGCCACTTGATTGTCTCCTAGTTCTCTGCTCCTTGGCCAATGGCCCCAATTGGTTTGCTGGACCATGGCATTTAAGCTCTATCTTGGTGGCACAATTTAAGGTGAGGACTCATCTCTTGATGATATGGGAGAGACTAGTGTGCTCACACTAGAGAGATTGTCAATCTCATCCTCCAAGATGGGCTCAGTATCCTTTAGGTGTTCCTGGGCTTCTTTGACCCACTCCTTCACCTTTTCTATGGCTAGAGTTGGCACTTTGGATTAGGGTACTCCCCTACCTTAGCACTTCCTTTCTCAACAATCTTTGGAGTGGATCTTTCTACCTTAGTGTCTGTGACTTTCTTTCCAACAAGCAATGTCGTTGCACTCTCGATTTTCAATGTGACATTTGCTTTGATTTTCTTCTTTCTTCACCTATGACTTTTCTTTCCCATTGAGGCTGCATATAGGCTACTAGGCCCTAGCAAAGATATGCCAACTTGCTTCGTCTGTGCAAGGGTCATAACATGCAATGGAATGGGCGTGGCATCCCCATCGATTGTTTTGACACCGAACAGCCCCAATGGAACTGAAGGTACGGTGGATGATTCCACACTCTCTGAGATCGGCCTTATCTTGATTGGCTTGCTTCCTCTCAGGGTAGCCATGCGAAGAGATGTGTCCTGGGTGACCACAAGTCCAAAAAGAAATCAACTCTTGGATTTACAAAATTATCCCAAATAGTATAAACATGACGTAGTGCTTTAATTAGAAGTAAACAACTATATAAAACTAGCCACTTGATACATAGCATCAAGTTAGTATCAAATCTATGGAGAACAAAAATGTAACAAAATATAAAAGACTTAATGCATTGCATCAAGTATAGATTTAAAATAAAAAATCATACCAACTTGATGCATCAAGTTACTATAAAATTAAAACAAAAAAATCATACTAACTCGATGCAATGTCTCAAGTTAAGATAAAATTTACCACAAATTCACACCAAATTAGTGTAGTGTATTACAAAGAAAATAAAGTATAACAATTGTCAGCTCTACTTCATGCTTTGCATTAAGCTCATGTAGATTTAAAATAGAAAATCATACTAACTTGGTATAAAATTAAAAGAAAAAATCATACTAACTTGATGCAATGTATTAACTTAGTATAAAAGTTACCACAAATACATATAAACTTAATATAATGTATCAAGAAGAGAATGAACTATCACAACTTTCAATCCCACTTGATGCATTGCATCAAGTGAGTGAAAATTTTGTCACAATTTCCAATCCCTGAATGTATTGTACGTAGAGAATCAAAATCACATGAATCATAGCATCATTTGATGCACAACGTGAAATGCCATTGCATAAGGTCAATTATAAAGGAAATTTGATGCAATGCATCAAATTGGAGATAGAATATACATGTACTAGAGTTATTGATTAGTTATGCATCAAATGCAATTTACCAATTCAAATAAAAAATATACAAAAACTACGAAGCAAGAATAGAAAATCTAATTAAAAGATCCCAATATTTTGTATGACACAATAGTTACCTTCCTTTTGGCAATTTTGCTTGGTTGTGCTAGTGTAAGTTCATTTCTGAAGTAGTTCGGTTCCCTTGAAACATTTTGATTTCTTCAATGCTTTAACTCTATCTTTCATCCATCCAAACTCTTAAGTTTTTTGAGTTTTCTCTTGCTTGATGCCTTATCATGATATTATGCGATTTAACACTTTCTCTTCTAGTATTGACCTTAGTTTGGTCTCTAGCATGGATGTCTTTGAAAATCCTTGGCATTCCTCTTTAGCTAGTTTCTCTTGTGTCTCTTCATGCCATCCCTCAAGGAAGCCTTGTTAGCTAGTTCCTCGTATGTCTCTTCATACCATCCCTTAATTAGGCCTCTTAAACCTGCATGGAATGCAATCTGCTTTTGCAACAGAGCTTTATTAACTATTGAAAAGATAGTGTTTGTCATACCTTGCTGATTTGTCTTCTTCCTTGCTTTAGTTTTCTTATGTACTTGTTGTTAATTTTCCTCCTCTCTTGTGCCAGTTTCCTCTTGTACTTTGGCTATTATTTTTTTGATTTTATAATATTTTTATTGTTGTAGCCACTTTTGGTTCTAGTTTTGCCAAGTATGTAAGAACTTTGGGAAGCGAGTCTTTCAAATTCATATTCTTTGCTTTTAAGTTGTGAACCATCAATTCAAATACTCCTACAACGACATTGGCTCTTGATTTACTTGGGTGGTGATGGCAAAACTACTAAGAAAGTCATTGGTTCATCTCATATTAAGGCAAGAGCTTAGGCTTGATCCTAACTCCTTGGTGTTGCACCTTAGGGGGAGACGATCACGATTAAAAACTAGTTAGCTTGTTTGTGTGGACAAGCCTTTATCTAAAAGAGGAAATATATGGATGGTCAAACTAAAAACTCAATGATTAACAAGCTAACTGGTTGGATGTAAAATATGAAAGAGAGAGAGAGAGAGAGAGAGAGAGAGAGAAGAAAGAAAGAAAGTTATATTAACGTCTACAAAAGGCCAAGTTGGCCTATGAGACCAAAAGGTTACATACAAAATGTCTAGGAAGTTTTCCAAGTCCTAGTAAAGCTACTATCTAGTGTTATGGTGAACTAGGTGACTAGGTACAAATTGGTATACAGATTCGATACAATCTAGATGCAATGCAAGTGCAGTGTGGAATTGCTCATGGAGCCTAGTCATCTTAAGATATCCCTCATGGGCCTATCTAGCATGGAGAGGCTGAAGTGGTGGGGTATGGCTCCCCGGTGGCGCTGTAGTATCCAATGTATCTGTAGAGGTGATGTCTCCTACAGGGTGTTGGGTATGGGCAGCGAGCTCTACCTCTCTCTGTAGCTCTATCCAAGGTGACTCCTCGGGGTGGGGCCACTAGTCGATTGGTTGTAGTCCTCATGGTAGAGGGGGTGGCTGAGGGTTTGTAGAACTCTCGTAGGTGCGTTGTTGTGTGTCACCGGTTGTTTGGTCTCGAACCTGTAGAAGGTGATCTCTATGTCAGTGTAGCTCCAAGAGGAAGAACCCGAGGCATTTCTGGTCGGGGAAGTCTAGTGTTTGGGAAAGTGACCCGAATCCCTCCTTGAAGAGACAATGGAAGTAGCCTCTGATCTCTTAGTACACTAGGCATCTACATTTGTATTGTTCTTCTATCTCTCTGGCTCTAGCTGATAGAATTGGCAGATCCTGTCCTTTGGGGGGAGAAAGTCCTCTCCATATCTGCTCGTCGTCTCGATCCATAGCTAGTATGATGACATATAGATTTTCTTCATGGCACTTCGAACCCCATGGGACAAGCGTACATCCATGTATCTCGGGCGTATAATGAAGACATCATGTGTGAGAGTAGGAGGTGCTCTCGGTAGAAGGCCATCTTCTTCTCCAGGTCCTCGGCTAGTAACACCCATGTCCTGGCTATGTATAGCCGAATAATATATGCCCTGATGACGTGGTTCAGCTCCTCCCAACTAATCTTTAGGTGGGGGCAATCACGACTATATTATAGGGGTGAGAGGTGGTCCATGTGTAGCCAAGGCTTGAGTACAAGCATACCAGCATTCAGTTTCCCTTGTGATGCGAGTTGTTTGGATTATTCTAGTGCGAGGTGGGAGTATCTGTGTCGTGGTAGGCTCCAAAGCCTGTGCAGGAAGGTCATTGTCTGGGATAGGGCCTTTGCCACTATAGGCGGTGCTCCTAATTATGTCCTCATGATCTCATGTGGTACTAATGGTTTACTCCTAATCAGCCAAGAGATCATCATCACTAAGGGGCGTTCCATCTCCTCCCATCCTTTGAATCTCTCCTCCCCTTCGGGCAATCGCTGATCTTGTGTGGCTTGCCATGTATGATAGAGGCTAGATTCCCATATCGATACCCCATAAAAAAGTGATGGTGTGACTAATGTTGAGATGACAAGCTCAACAGATGCGGACATTAATGATGGACCCCCTGGTTAGATGGGTCCACACGTCTACACTTAGCACGTCGGTGGTCATTATGACTCCCACATGGCCACTAACTCATTCCTTATTATATTCAAGTTGTTATACCTACTTACAGTTGGCATAATTATAGCGCCAGTCAACTATTGTAGTCGGTTATGCATTGTTTGACTTAGTAGGCCACTTTCCTTTATGTTGTATCTTATCTATACTTTGTGTACATTGTAAAGTGTGTGGAAGAAGAAGAAGAAACTAGCAAGAAAACCTTTTAGCCTCCATCTCTCTTCTCGTCTCTTGAGTGACCTTCTCCTTGTGCATTCTGTGTGTGTTCGGTGCAGCATCTTGAGCAAGTCCCCCCACATGTGATTCTTGACATGGTATCAAAGTTGCACCACTGATTGAGGCTGGTTTTGAAGGTTAAAGCAAAGGAGAGGAGCCAAGGATTCGAGCAAGCAAGCAACGGGTAAGAAGCTCTTCCATTCTCTACTTCTTCTCTTGGACAATGCCTGTGGAGGCACCGGAAGCAGGGTAGAGCAAAAATCTCAGATTGCAATAAGATTTGGTGTGCACGAAGAGCACTGTGTATTCTGCAAATTAACCCTTTAGGACTTTCCCATTGCTATTTTGGCCATCCGAGGTCATTTCAGGCCCCGTTTTAGACTCGCAACGTTGCGGACAGCAATTCGAGGTATCCTGTAATTTCAGTTGTGTCTGTCATATACAGGTGCGCACGTTACAGATTTCAAATCTGTAAGTTAAAAGGTATTTACCAGCGAATAAACACAAGGTTTATCTGCAAACTGGTTGTAGATTGCATGTATTGTTGAGCAGACAGTGAAAAAGGCTGTCTGGTGTATTGCTGTGCACTACAAGTCGAGGGTTGTAGAAGATTTGCTTGTTATTGGTATTAGTTTTGTGATAATGGCATAGAACGGTGAAAACCCCATCATTGACAAGCTCGACAAGAACAACTACCCTTCATGGAAGTTCCGTGTCACGAACTTCCTTATTGGAAAAGGCCTCTACGAGTTTGTTTCAGGTGAAGAAAAGGAGCCGGAGGTGAGTGATCCTCCAACTGCAGAAGAGACAAAGGCACGGAAGGAATGGAATGCCAAAGATAAAAAGGTCATGTATTGGTTGTTTGCAGTAATTGACAATAATATGCTGGGACACATTAGAAATGCAGAGAATTCATATGCAGCTTGGACCATACTTGAAAGTATGTTTTCCATAAATACAAAGGCACGAAAGATTCAACTCAAGCAAGAGTTGAATACATTGAAGAAAGGGAATATGTCTATCAACGAGTATGCACTGAAGGTAAGGAGCATTGCAGATGCGTTGGCAGTGATTGATGTAATGCTCGATGATGATGATTTGGTGTCATCTACCTTGGGTGGACTTAACAATGAAAAGGCTTGGAAGTCTTTTGTAACTTCCGTATATGTCAGAAAGCCATTTCCAGATTTGGATGAGTTGGTCTCCCTTATGATCACTGAAGAGATCAAGATGCAGAGTGAGACATCTGAAAAAAGTGGTGAACAGGTCCAAGCTTTCTACTCCAATTTAGGAAGGGGACATGGCAGGTTCTCTTCAAGAGGCCGTGGTATAGGACGTGGTAGTGATAACCAGCAAAATAGATTGAATCAGCAATTTGGCGATATGCAGGTTTCAGGAGGTCGTGGTAACTTTAGAGGCAGGGGGAGCTTTAGAGGAAGAGGTGGATGGCAGAACATAGGTTCTAACAACTCTAGTATTGTGTGTCACTACTGTGGCAAAGCAGGTCATATTGCAGCCCAATGTTATGCTAAGAAAGATGATATCCGCAGTGGTAAGTTGTAGCAAGGAAACTATGCATCGTCTTCACGACAGAATGAAGACAAAAATGAACATCTGTTTGTTATGCAGCATATGTTAAATGCTGTTACAGGAAAGGGAACACATGATGATGCTTGGTATGTCGATTCAGGTGCATCCAATCATATGGCCAGCCATGCAGAATGGTTTGGAGAGATGCACGATTTACAAAATGCAGGTTATGTACAGATGGGTGATGATTCATGCCACCCAATTTCACACATTGGAAAAGTTTCCTTGTCCTTGCATGATGGTAAGACAAAGAGTATTTTAGATGTATTACATGTGCCATCTATTACAAAGAACTTGGTGTTAGTCGGTCAAATGGTAGAGCAAGGGCTACAAGTGAGATTTAATGCAAAGGGCTGCTTTGTAGAAGACTTCAATGACAAGTGCAGGTTAGTTGCAAAGGGAAGTAGAGTTGGATGTATGTTTACTCTAGATGCTGGAATTCCTTCTATGAATGCGGCTATGTATGCTAAAGAAAAAGGTGCTGTTGCAGATGTTGAAATTTGGCACAAACGCATTGGACATGCAAATGTACAAAGGCTGAAATTAATGCAGTCCAAAGGGTTGGTTACAGGTTTGCCTACATTTAGAGTTGTAGAATTTCATAAGGTATGCGAAGCATGTCAGTTTGGTAAGCAGGCAAGACAACCCTTTTCACATGACAGAGATGTAAGCAGAAATATCCTTGATGTTGTGCATACAGATATTCGGGGGCCTACACAAAATGTATCTCTTGGAGGCAGTTCATACTTTGTCACATTCATTGATGATTGTTCTAGAAAGCTGTGGGTATATTTTATGAAGGAAAAGAGTGAAGCGTTTGAGCACTTTAGAACTTTCAAGGCTGCATTTGAAAGAGAAATAGGCTTGAAAGTAAAGTGCTTGAGGTCAGATGGATGGGGAGAGTACCTCTCGAATGAGTTCAATGATTTTCTGAGGTCTCATGGGATAAAGAGACTGTTCACATGCAGTTATATCCCACAGTAAAATGGGGTTGCAGAAAGGAAAAACAGGCATATTGCAGAAGTTGCACACGCCTTGATGGCTGAAAAGAATATGCCTAAGCATTTTTTGTCTGAGGCTGTTCATACCGTTGTTTATATTATGAACAGAACTCCCACAGCTGCAGTTCATGGTATGACCCCTGAAGAATGCTTTACTAGCAAGAAGCCTGATGTATCGCACTTGAAGGTATTTGGCTGTGTTGCATATGTTTATGTGCCAAATGAGCTACGGAAGAAGCTTGATCCAAAGGCACAAAAATATGTCTTTATTGCATAAGGGTATTGTTATTATAACCCTGTCACATGTAAGTTCAGAGTGAGCAGGGATGTCATCTTTGATGAAATGAGCAGTTGGTATGCATCTAGTGGTGATGCATTGGATGATGATGATGATTATGACACTCATGTGCAGGCTAAAAAGCAAGAATCACGGACTCTTAGTGGACCAGAGACATCATCTGGTAGTCCTTGGTCTGGGAGACTAAGGAGTAGCTCTACAACTTCAAGTGCATCCAGTAGCACTACAGGTAAAGACAAAGGAAAGAATAAAGTGTCAGATGGCATTGATGTAGTTCTTGATGGAGACTCCAGTGGATCACAGAGCTTGGATGATGAGCTTGGTATTCCTTATGTCAGGACACCAGGTGTATAGAGAGCTCATAGTAATGTAAAGACTCCATTGAGTGATCCGGTGGTACGCAGATCTAGTAGGGTCAGATACCCTGTTAAAATATTTGGTTTGAAGGTTATGCAGCTCACCATTATGCTTATATGGTGAACCTAGTTGAGGATATTAAGCCCACTTGTTTTGAGGATGTTGTTGGTCATACTCATTGGGATGCAGCAATGGATGAGGAGATGGTTGCATTAGAGGCCAATAAGACTTGGGATCTAGTATCATTGCCGAAGGGCAAGAAAGCTATTGGATGTAAGTGGGTTGATAAGATTGAGCACAATGCAGATGGTTCTATTAGTAGATACAAAGCTAGGCTGGTTGCAAAAGGCTATGCTTAGCCATATGGCATAGATTATGAAGAAACTTTCAGTCTAGCCTACTAGGATGGCAACTGTCAGATGTGTGATTGCTTTGGTAGTAGCCAAAGGTTGGAGGTTGCAGAAAATGGATGTGAAGAATGCCTTCTTGCATGGTGATTTGCAAAAAGAAGTGTATATGGATTAGCCAGCAGGTTATGAAGATATAGAGCATCCCACGTATGTATGCAGGTTGAAGAAGGTGCTCTATGGGCTCAAGCAAGCACCTAGAGTCATATCATCCGGTACAAGACGGCTTCCTGTATACCTGATAATAACTCACTTTGGTGTTAAAAAAAAAAGGGAATTACAATTCTTTCTCACAGTCTGGCAAATCATAGTCATCTATGTGGATGACTTGATTATTACAGGTGATAGTGATAGTGGGATTGCTGAAGTCAAGTACTTTTTAAAGAAGAAGTTTGAGATGAAGGATTTAGGTGAGCTAAGGTACTTCCTTAGCATTGAGGTGATCAGATGTGATGATGGTATATGGGTGTCCCAAAGACAGTATGGCTTGGATATGTTGTCCAAGTATGGTATGACAGCATGCAAACCACTTTCAATTCCGTTAGAGCAAAATGTAAAGTTGAGTGCTGATGTTGGGAATGAGATAGAAGACCCTACTATGCTCAGGAGGATAGTGGGGAGTTTGATCTACATGACCATTACAAGGCCAAACTTGAGCTACACTGTTGGTCTTGTGAGTCAGTTTATGCAAGTACCTAGAAAGACACATTTGGATGCAGTCAAATGCATATTGAGATATGTGAAGTCCACATTACATTATGGACTTTTCTATGAGGCAGGTACAAATTTACAGGTGTTTGGATATATAGATGCAGATTGGGCTAGTAGTATGTCTAATAGAAGATCTACCAGCAGATACATGTTCTCTCTTGGTAGTGCAGCAGTTACTTGGAGCAGCAAAAAGCAATCTACGTTTGCTTTGTCGAGTGCAAAGGCTGATTATAGAGGTGCTGCTATTGTAGCATGTGAGGTAGTATGGCTGTAAAATTTATTGGTTGATTTAGATGTGCATGTGGAAGGTCCAGTTGTCATTTATTGTAACAACTTGAGCAGTATACAGTTGGCTAGGAACCTTGTGTTCCATGCCAGGACAAAACATATTGAGGTACACTACCACTTTGTGAGAGAGAAGGTACTAGCAGGTTAGATTGACTAGGTGTTTGTCAGCACACAAGATTAAATAGCTAACATCTTCACGAAGGCATTGGGTACAGAGAAGCTTCAAAAGTTTCGAAGCTTACTTGGAGTTGCAGAGATGCAGTTGAGCTTGAGGGGGAGTGTTGGGATGACAAGCTCAACACATGCGGACATTATGGATGGACCGCCTGGTTAGATGGGTCCACACGTCTACACTTAGCACGTCAGTGGTCATTATGACTCTCACGTGGCCACTGACTCATTACTTATTATATTCAGGTTGTTACACCTATTTACAGCTGGCATAGTTATAGCGCCAATCGAGTAGTATAGTCGGTTATGCATTGTTTGACTTAGTAGGCCACTTTCCTTTATATTGTATCTTATCTATACCTTGTGTACATTGTAAAGTATGTGGAAGAAGAAGAAGAAACCAGCAAGAAAACGTTTTGGCCTTCATCTCTCTTCTTGTCTCTTGAGTGAGCTTCTCCTTGTGCATTCTGTGTGTGTTCAGCGCAACATCTTGAGCAAGTCCCCCCCACCACGCAATTCTTGGCAACTAAGGTATATCAAAGAGCCATAGCTTTGTCTAAGATTCGTGAAATTGTAGATGTGCACATTGGCTTTCCATGGATCCCAATGTAGTGTAGCTGCTTGTCAGTCTGTCCGTTGCAGCCTTCTTCAAGGTGAATCTCGACCCTGAGAATGTGATCCTCATGTAAACATATTTTTGGGCCACCTTGACTATATCCTCTCCGTATCTGAAGTGTGGCACTAACCGGAAAATCCATTGGGTGGATGTGTTGAATACCATGATCTTGGTTTTCTCCAGGTTCACTGTGAGGTCCCTGTCTTGGCAAAAGGTCTGTAATGCATTTAGGTAGCATTGCAATCCCTCCGGCGTGCTAGAGAGGAGAACTATATGATTTGCATATAGTAGCATGGGTATCAGTGTCCCCCCCATGTAGGACCCCTCCCCTCCAAGTCTGTCCGCATAATCTAATATATCGTCGATGTAGAGCCTGATCAGGGTGGGGGAGAGGGGGCATCCCTTCTTTACCCCAATAGTGCTAATAATCTCCTCTAATAGCCCTCATGGTGCTCGAACTTGTCCAGTGACAGAGCCAGGATTCCCCATCTCATCTCTGCCAGGACTTCGAGCACCTATAGTCTCTGCATGAGTTTGGCTCATGAAATTGTATCAAAGGCCTTGTGGAAGTCCACAAAGCAGCAGCACACCCGCTTTCCATGTGCCATGTTCTCTTCAATGATGGCTCGAAGTGTGAGGATGTGGTCAAGTGTAGAGTAGCCTCTCCTAAAGATGGCTTGCCCTCGTGCTTGGTGTTGGTGTGTCTCCACCCATCTGCTTAGCTCATGCTCCAAGATGGATCCATAGAGCTTAGCTAGCACATGGCCGACCATGACCGTTGAGTAGTTTGTGGGAACCATGGGGTCTCCAGCCTTCAAGATTGGTACTATTGTACTAGCTGACCAACTAGCTAGGAAGCCTTCACGTAATGCCCTATTGAATAGGTGGACTAAGAGGGGGGCGATTGTATCTCTAGTGAATGAGAGGTATTCTGCTTACTAGTCCCACGTGGCGACCATTCGAGAGTCTGTCAATGGCATCACAAACCCTTTTGGTCCTAAAGAGGGTAGCGGTAGTTGTCATGTGGCTCTTCATGACTTGTACGATGTGTTGTAGCTCCTCCCTATAGAATACTGCCACTCCCCCCAATCCTCTAGTCCCCCCTCGGGATCTAGCTTGGGGGCAACACACTGACTCCCATTTGTAGCCTCTCATTTTTGGTAGGTGCGTGCCCGAGCTCTGGTGGGTCTCTGTATACATGATGATATCCCTGCCCATGAAGGTTTCCTGGAAGAGCCCAACACCTATTCTCGTGGCTCCATTATAGTTCCACACTATAAATGTCAATTGTGTCTCATAGGCCGCACCCCGTCATTGGAACTTCTCCATGATGATGATGCACCTGTTCTTATAAACCGCCCATTTGCTTGCTTTGCATGCCTCGATGATTTGTGGCATGCATTCCCGTCTATGGGCCACTTGGGCTGGGGTGAGGTCGTCTTCCAGATATATTTTTTGTCCTTTGAGGGTTGTTCTTTTGGAGAGGAAAGCGCATCTCAATTGTGAGAGAGAGAGAGAGAGAGAGAGAGAGAGAGAGAGAGAGAGAGAGAGAGAGAGAGAGAGAGAGAGAGAGAGAGAGAGAGAGAGAGAGAGAGAGAGAAGCTTCTTCTCCCTTCTTTGAAAGTCCTTAGCCCATTTAAAGATTATAGTTCTAAAATGGTCCAACAATGACTACATAGTTTAGAACAAACTACCTATGTAGCTTGTACAATTAAGGAAGCACTAAATACCCTTGGGATTGGTTGGATATGGTAGATTCACAATAACCTTTTACTTTTGAGAAATCCATGGAAATCTCATTTTTTGATATTTGATATCTTAAAATACAAGTATATTTCACCTAAACTTGGTCTTTCAAGGGGCTTAATGAGGGTTTGTATTGCATACCTTGTTTAAAGACTAGGCTTAGTCTAAGGTAGAGTTGACACAAATTATCAATAATGATCTTTAAGAAATTAACACAACATAACCTTTAATATAGTAAATATTAAGTGTTAAATAGTTGTCAATGCATTGGTCCTATTCAAGGGTATGACTATATGCATGGAAACTCCCAAAGATGGTAAAGCTAAGTTGTAGGGATGCTTTCCTTCCCTCCATTCAAACATATGCTCCATGCATAGAAGTCGATAGTCGTCTCTTTCCATTGCAGTATTCACTTTCTTATAGTTTACACGCTTAGATTTTATACTTCTCATTCGATTCCACTACATTGTGTGAGATACCCAATCGGTGTGCTTGATTCTATAAATGAACCCTACTTTGCAAAGCTTCTCCAACTCCTCCTTAATTGGATGCATGGACTTTGGGTTCATTGCACATGCTCTTTTTTTGGTAGGCTTTACATCAAGAATCATTGATATGATATGAGTAACAATCTCAAGGTGTATTCCTTTCAAGTCTTTACACGACCATGAAAATATAAGTGAGAATTCCCTAAGTAGGTCCAATGATTTACTCTCCTCCTCCTTAAGGTTGTCAGCTTTGAAGGCCCATCATGGGTTTTCACCTTCTCTAAACAAGTTTACTTTTGTCACCTTGGCATAACCTTTTATGGGTTCACTAGTATCACTTTCTCACTTGGCCCTTGGTATTATTGCTACCAATCTTCTCTCTTCAATATGCTAAATTGTTTCGGGAGATGTATTACTTTTTTAAATGCTTTTGCCTTAGATTCTTTTCTCTTCCTTGTTTGCATAAGATTCCTTTAACTTAAGTCACATGGAAAATATCTTTTTATTCTTTTATCCTTTGTAGATCAAGGACTTTTCATCACTACTAATTATTAGCTTTGATTGTGTCTCAAAAGCGCCACATACTAACTCATTCTCTCTAAGAGTGGTGCTTCATTCATGTGCTTCTACATGAGTGAAGTGGTTAGATTTGGAAAGTCGAGTCCTACTTTTCATAGTTAAGAACTCAGTTTGAGTCCATCTATACCACTCTAATATGGACTCAAAATCTAGTTGCTTCCTTTGGAGTTGGATCAGCTAGAATCTAATGTATGAGTAGTCAATTGGTGTGGTAGTCTATGGTATTTAGTTAGTATGTTGTATCCTCTAATTCATCTTTGGACTCCTCTTCTAGGTCTTTATCAAAAGATGTTTCATATGAAATTCCCACTATCCTTTTGGAATCTTTGGTTACTAGCAAGTGCTCAATTATACATGAAGTTCAAGTCGTGCACTTTTTCTAGCTCCCTTTTGCACCTCCCAAAAGATCTTCTAAGGGTTTCAAGTTCACTAAGACCTGTTGTGTTTCAATCTCATCTGCTCTAATCAACTCATATTAACATTGAGGTGGCTCATATGGAATTGTTAGTGGTAGAGTGTTCTATAGAGAGCTCATTATTATCATGTGGACTAGCATTGAGGGTATGGTGTACATTTCACTTGATTTGTTGTCAATTTCTCTTATTTTGATACTAATTCTCCTACTTACTAACTTGTTCCTATCCAATCCAAAAAGGGTAAATCAATGGTTGCAAGTATATGTGCATATGATATCTTTTGAAATAAGCATGAAACTCTTCCCCAATGAAGGGCTAATACCATATACTAGTATGCATAAAACAATGTATAGCAAACCTTTTCTCTTGTATGTACATCTAAGAGTGAGGTAAAACATAGTCCATCCACTTGAAGGCATACCTTGACGAAGGGACAAGAGACAAAGTCCTATGGGTAAGTGACAAATTCCTATGGCTATAGGTACACTCATATAGCACAAGGTAAATAATGAGAGAAGACTTGAGATCACATTAAGACATGGTTGTATGAAGGTCAAGATAATTAAATTTTAGCCTTAGAATTGAAGCCGCAAAGATGGAAAAACAAAGGAAAAAAGGGATGGATGCATGGAAGTAAAGATTGATAGAGAAGGTGGCATCGTCCAAAAGAAGGGCTCACTGCATGGATGTCTAATTGAAAGGAAAACTAGTTGCCCACTACTCCAAAAGAGATAGAGCCACTGCCACAATCATGAATTTTAAAGGGGAGGGTTCATGGTGGTGCGGAACAACACCGTTATTGCATGTAGGGGCCGCAACAAAATTGGATAACAGAACCATGTGACAATTTTTTGCCAAAAAATTATTGTAGTGTTGCTTGTGTTAAAGGAGTTGCCATCATGATAAAGGAGTCATCAGGAGGAGTGGACTGCAAAAGGTTTTAGAGCAAAGACATGGCCATAATCATGCGGCCATACAAGGCTGAGATAGCAACGATTCTTGAGTGATGTCCCATATTGCAGCAAATTTTCCATGCTAATGTTGCAATGAGGATAAGCTGATGTTCCAAAGTAATCACCTGGAGTGCTCATCCATCCAAGACAATCATCATCATCATCACAGGAGAAGGCCAGAAGGACACGGCCGAAACTGGAACGGGATCTATCAGAGATTTGGATGAGGGGGGAGGGATGAGGGGTAGGGAGGGATGGGAGGGTGATGGGGAGAGAGGGGAGGAAGAAGACAAAGAGGAAGAGAAAGATGGAGCTAAAGAGCAGGCAGAGAGGGAGGGGGGGGCAGAGGGAGAGGGAGAAGGAGAAGGAGAAGGAGAGGGGGGTGATGAGAAGGTAGCGGTGGATCTGAGACAACTGAGTCAGATCTTGAGCACCCATGGCTATGGTGGTGGTAATACCCATGAGGCGGCCGGCTTGATACCTAACAATGGTGATCATCATGAGACGGCGGCCTTGATGCCCTATCGGATAGCTACCATTGGCCGGGAGGACTCCGTCGTTGATCCATCGGCCCTCCTGGCCGAGCTACCATAACCAGCTTCGGAACCTCCGAGGCGCACGCGCCCCACAAAAACTAGAATAGAATTTCATTGGGCAGCTACATCATGATTTTGGAGCGGTGGGGTAAGGACATGATTTCTAGCTGACGGTGATGATCTCATTTTCGGGAGCAGGAGAAGCTAGACGGTCCCCGCTTGCATGAGTAGGTTTCTGATTATATGGTTGATGACCTTAATAGAAGCCTACTTTCCCTTCCCTGATCACAGCTAAAGTTAAATAAGAGCGACATGGCATGGTAGAATCCATCGAGCTAGTCTTCTTACTAGCTAGAAATATCGTCATTGTCATCATGATTGGGCTGGAATTAATACGTCCTAAGATCATCATTGTTATCATGCTTGAAGAAGGCTGTTGATAACATCTCCCTCCCCCCCCCCCCAATTATTTTATGAAGTTCTCTTACTTTAGGTATTCTTGTTTCTAACTTGCTTTTTTAATCTTAAAATGGCTTATAATGCACGTCAATATGCTCGTGTACTCATGTTGGGATAGATAAAATGTAAAAAAAGAAGTCTTTTCATCTATGATATTGGTGTTCTAAGTGCTATTCTCACTAGAACTAAGTGTCATGATGTTAGGGTGAAGTGGATGCCCCATGAACCTTGGAGGTTTCATCATGTTATTCTTGGTACTCGATGAACGTATAAGGCTTATAGTACTTATTGGATTTGTTTACAAGTGAATGTGTTAGATCTATGGGTTCTCATGGTTCGTGCTTAATATCGATGCTCGTGACATGGATGGTGAACTATGATGCTTTGGTGTTGGTGCATGGTATCAAGATATATAAAGGGTGTAGTGGATTGTTCCTAGATATATAAGAATCTTGTTAATGCTATGTAGTGGGAAGGATCTTAGTACATGATTCATTACACTTTCCTCTTAACACTTGAACAAATTTCTTGTTATATTGACTTTCTAGTACAAGGGCAATAATTTATTTGGGTGGTTGGGTGGTGATTTTAGTGTGTGGGGAGAGTTTTCTAGTTTAACATGTTTTACCAAGATTGCCTCAAGGGTAGTGATTGCAAAAAAATTGTACCTATTAAGTTCAAACACCAAGCCACAAACACTATAACATGTACTCCTTGTCTCTTCTTGTTTGGTTGTGTCTAGGGTTTTCTCCTTGCATGACTCACACAATCTCATCTCCTCTAGTTGATCCAAGCACATATGTATCTTAGAAAGTGAGCCCTTCAAGGCCACATTTTTTACTATTAGGGTGAGAATTCAAGTCTAACCCTCTAGGTGCTACCCTTGAATCATAGGTGGAGGTGATGAAAAGATTGAAATTTTTTTATGACACTTATGTGTATGAGCAAGATCTTATTTGAGAGTAAGAAAGGTTTTAAGAAACAAAGAACTATGCTTTGGATTGTTACATTGGGTAGGCATGATAGACATATGATGAAGAGGAAGGATTGTGTCGAGAGAGAGAGAGAGAGAGAGAGAGAGAGAGAGAGAGAGAGAGAGAGAGAGAGAGAGAGAGAGAGAGAGAGAGAGAGAGAGAGAGAGAGAGAGAGAGAGAGAGAGTGTGTGTGTGTGTGTGTGTGTGTGTGTGTGTGTGTGTGTGTGTGTGTGTGTGTGTGTGTGTGTGTGTGTGTGTGTGTGTGTGTGTGTGTGTGTGTGTGTGTGTGTGTGTGTGTGTGTGTGTGTGTGTGTGTGTGTGTGTGTGTGTGTGTGTGTGTGTGTGTGTGTGTGTGTGTGTGTGTGTGTGTGTGTGTGTGTGTGTGTGTGTGTGTGTGTGTGTGTGTGTGTTAGCTCCATTGGAAGGACAACTCAAAGAAAATCAAAGTAACCCTCTCTCCTAAATACACTTGCAAACCTTTTAAGAAGTATTTTCTCTTAGGGGAAACATTTGGAATCTTTTCAAAGGTTCCCTTAAAAACTACCGTTTTTTCATATTATTATTCAAAAACACACTTTTTTGAGTTAATATTTTAAAAAATGATATTAAAATGACTAAAAAAATTTAATAGTATCATATTTGTCATCTTGAAAAGTGCCTTGATTTTGAAAGAACATTTAAAAGGGGACCATAAGAGAAGTACATAAAATTTATCCATCATGTAAAACTTACTATTCACTATGAGACTCCATATACACATGTTGGTGAGTTTTTGTTGTACGACATTTACTTTTCTTCATCTTCCTCTTGTGTTGCCCCAATAGTATCACTAGCTTTTGTCCATCCACCTTTTGAAAGTCTAGTTGATGCATCCTTTTCTCTGCTATCAACAAGAGCATTGCTTTCATCTAAATGTAGACCTTGCTTTTCCCAATTTTTGGCTTTGCCTCTAGTACATCTTGTTTCCCTAGGCTCATCATGATCAACATCACCATCATCATCATCTTTCTCCAAACTAGGAACTCTCTCTTTAAGAATTGCAATGGGTGACTTCCTAAGATATCCAGTTGTTGTAAGGGAAAAATCATATACTAATATATCCACCCCATTAAGTGTCAATATGCTTGTGCATCAGTTGATGTTGCTCATTTTCTTTTTGTTAAGGATTTCATGTAGAGTTCATGGCTAGTGTGCAATTAGCTACAAGTGCATCCTTATGCTTTATTTCAAACTAGTGCACTTCTATGGAGCATACCTTACCTAAAGTATCATCCTTCCAAAAGTTTTGCTATCCAAAATGGATGAATCATCTCATCATCCTCAAGCAATGTTGCCGCAAGTGAGCCTACCTTAGTATCATTAATATCACCCTGCCATATTTATTGTAGCTTCTCAAGTATTGTTCTTGATCTTCTACTACCAATATACATTTCCCACTCCTTAAGATGTAAGATCTTTTGGATCTCCTTTGACATTTGTACATTGCTCCTTGCAAGAGGATTTGTAATACTTAAACTTTTAATCCATGCAATGATTTCTGTAAGATGCCAATCATCATTTTGTATTTTTGTAAGTGTTTTCTCTTGGTCCTGGAAAAATCGTCCCACCAAGTCACATCATGTGTGCCTACATACTTTCTTACTTTTTCAATTGACTGCATTTGTTTTTATATACATTTGATATGGTCGATCTCTTATCCCTTCTTGGATGCATCTTTGTTGTCTTCTTTGAGGAATCTAGGGTTTCTTTTTTTGCTCCAAGCATTATAATATCTAGGACATATCTCAAGAACTTAAGTCCCCTTGAAAGTTACCACTCCTTATTACTGAAAGAGAATTGCTTTCCATATAGATGTACTCTACCACCTTCTTTTTATCTCTTCGTTAGAAATGCATGTTGGAAGATGAGGTCATTTAACATGTGCAAAGATATATCTCAAGAACTTAAGTCCCCTTGAAAGCTGCCACTCCTTATTGAAAGAGAATTGCTTTCCATATAGATGTACTCTACCACCTTCTTTTTATCTCTTCGTTAGAAATGCATGTTTGAAGCTCAGGTCATTTAAAAAGCTTGAAGTTATATATTTCTCTTAGGTGCATGACAATTGGTTTTGATGTATAAGCATCCTATATGATACACATCATTTCAGGTAAGCTAAAGCATTGTGTAGAGATAGTTGCTTAGACAATGTGCTAAACATTTTATCAATATAATCATATATATGGCCTACCATCAAAAATTTCACTTTTCCTTTTTGAAATACCCCCATGTGTACAAGCATATTGAGGTAGCCCAAAGTTGTCTAATTTTTGTTCTCTCTTGCTATGTTATCCAACTGTAAATAAAGAACAAGTGGTAAAGCACCCTCCCAACCAAAGAGTACAATGTTCAAAATTGTGATTGTAAGGTTAGGATCATTATGAACATTTCAATAAGTAAAGAGCACTCTAAGGTGAACTCTTCCATGGTACATATAAGGCATCCCACAAAATGCATTTGTACAAGAGTTTCTTCACTAACATCCTTTGGAAGACAAGAAAAATGAGGTAAGCATGACTCCTTCTAGCCCATATCATCAATGACAATTCCAATATATATTTCTGGTACAGCAAAACACTTATACCTATGGTGCACGGTGTTTTTCCTCTCTATTGATTGCTCTTCCCAATAAATTTGTAGTGCTTTCTTTGCCATTGCAAGCTTCTCATCATCTCTTGCATTCTTTCGTTGATCTTTTAAATTTTCATAGATCCGATATACTCCCATTCTAACTTTCCTTGGGATTGACACATTACTCAAGAATGACTTTCACTATTTGGTAAAATGTAGATAGCTAACACTTTTCTGCATTTTGAAGCCTAGCTTGATTATAGATGGAATATACTTGAGTCCTAGTAAAGTTATTTGCAAGATGCCACCTCCTAGTGTTGGTATAACTCCACAATGTGCCTTAAAGTATATTCCCATCCAAGTAACTGCAACCTTGCCTAGAGGACCAATGGTAACATTTATACCCATCATACTTAGACATTCTGCATTTGACTCTTTCAAGAAAAGTATTGCCTAGGCTCAAGCCTATTTTAAATGATGTCCTACAAACCACTATGTTATAAAATAGGCTTCAACCTATTTTAAAATAGGCTCAAGTCTATTTTAAATTATGTCCTACAAACCACTATGTTATAAAAACAATACTCAAACTTTCCACATACCCCTGGTATCAACATTGATGAAAGAAAAGCATCCTACTAGCTATATGTCAAAGAAAAATAATGTTGTCAAAGTGCCTTCAATTTTTTATAACGATATGTAGTAAGATAATTCCTTTGGCAATAATCACATTACAATGCATACTTGATTTGTGCATCACTTACAACTAACTTAGCACACTCCATACCATAATTTCTTCTATTCTTTTGGAAATACATAATTGTTTTACCACCACATCCTTCTTGCATACATGAAACATCTTTAGATGATTTGTGATATTGATAGTATGACCGATCTACTTGCTTTGATGATTACACCTTTGCATCATTCACGAAATCTCTGATGTCCTCCAAATTATTGGGATCAAATGAATCAAAAGGCAACTAATCTTGTTCTTTAACAATGTTCACATCAGTTTTTTGTATAATCCGAGTTGGGCTACATGCATTGGATAATATCTCCATGTTTGAAAATGCCAATAAGAGTGATTTTTTGCTGGTGTTAACATATTTCAAAAAGATTTTTTATTGAAACAATAAATTATCAAAAATTTTCAAGTAAGCAATTGAGTTATAAGAGGTATAAATAGTTGGATTTTATAGGCCTTCTATTTTGATAATGATTGGATTAAGAATAATGATTAATAAAAGTAGGTCAACTTAATATAATGCATCAACTTATAGCAAACATAATAAACATGTTTGATCACTTGAGCAAGAAATTTTCGTAAGAGTATAGAAAACTTGATGCACTATATCAATGTTCTAAGAAACTTCTAACTTCTTAAAGACAACTTGATGGTAGACCATATGATACAATGCATCAATTTTGAGTAGAGGTATGTTGTAATATCTCGTTTCACTTGATTTACTGCAATAAAGATTTTAGAAATTATGTTAATAAGTTGGTATGCTTGATGTAATACATCAAGTTACTTCTAATCATTGTTAATATTTCTATTGATCAATTGCAATGCATCAATGTCACACAAATATTGTACCAAGTTTTATTCCTACTTGGTGCATTACATGAAGTTTCCTTAAAATTTTGTTAAATGTTGTAGAGCTAACTTGATGCAATGCATTGAGTTGCCTTTTCCTAAAATTTCATTTGGTTTTATGTAGTGCATTAATTAAACCCACTCTTTGTATTAGTTTTGGATCTTAATTGGTATGGTGCATTGAGTTTCAAAAAAACTTTATTAAGTTGTTTCTAAGGTCATATAGTTCATCAAGTTGCTTAGAAAGTTGGTTAAATTTTTCACAAAGTTGCCAAGTTGATGCAATCATCAACTTTCTTAAAAATTTTGCTAATTTTCCCACCTAAGTTGATGCAATGCATTGACTTTCTTATAAACATTGCTAATTCTTTGGCTAAATTAATGCAATGCATCAAGTTTCTTACAAGTTTTATTAGTTTTTTAACCAAGTTGATGCAATGCATCAAGTTTCTCATGAACTTTGCTAATTCTTTACTGAATTGATGGAGTGCATCAAGTCTCCTTAAATTTTAGCTAATATTTTGGTTCAGTTGATGTGGTGCATCATGCTTACTTAAATTTTAATATAATTATTTTGTCTTACTTGATGCAATGCATCAAATCTCTTTGAAATCTTAGTACTTTTTAAGCTAGATTGATGGAATCCATCAAGTTTTGATGTAGTGCATCAAGTTCTCTTTAGTTTTGGATCGTTTTAATTTGCCTTACTTGATGAAATGTATCAAGTTTATGATAAGCTTGATGCAACACATGAAGTTTCCAAGAAAGTTCTATTCCATTTTAATAACTTGATTGTAGTACACAAAATTATCATGAACTAGTCTAATTGAGTTCTCTCAATCTTGCTATAGTGCATCAAATGTCTAGTAACAAACCCCAAAATTAGTTCACCAAGTTTTTTCTTTTCTTCTTTTATTACAACTGTTGCCAAGCTGGTTCACTGCACCCCTTCCCCCTACCCCCCTCTCCCCCTCAGACAGGGATTCAAAAGCACTTTCCCCATAGCCAAATTTTGTTGAAATTTAATGATGATATTTTGATGTAATTTTTTTAATAGACTTTCTTTTCTTTTTTTGGTTTCTTTTCCACTCTACTTTTTTACTTTTCCGTTGTGCTTTCTTGCTTTTTGGTCTACTACAAGTTCGAAAAGTGATGAATCTCGTATATTTTATGGCCAACTTGATGCATTGCATCAAGTTTACATCGATGAGATAAGGCATTTAGAAAAGTTTCTAAAATTATAAGTTTTTTCAAGTGAATTGATGTGGTGCATCAAATTCTCTTTCTTGCAAGTTCGGTTATTTACTACCTGAGCAATAAGATTTCACCCTTCTTTTCTTTCATTATTGAGATCATCATACTCGAATTCATCAAGATAATCATGCCCAATCATAGACACAATCAACACCACTTGGTAACTATTGACACCATTGTTTCAATGACCATGGTAGCATTGGAACAACACATTATGGTTATTGTTAATAACTATAGCAATTCTCAAATACATTACATCAATCCAAAAATCGTCCTTTCATACTAAGCTAAAAGAGCTATCACCTTGCTTATGGGCTACCCATGGAGTTTTTCACTTTGTTAGATACTACGAAGATGAATATACTTTTAAAATGTTAGATACTATGAAGATGAATATACTTGTGGTATTGTAGGTAGACTTTAACCCCCGTCTTAGTATTATTGTGTATCACTTCTATCATACCTTTGGTACCTATGATCCACTTGTAATCCAAGTGTTTTTAGATTTGTTAAGCATCTAAATTAGAATAATTATAACTTTTTTTACCTTCATCAATATGATTATGATTATTGTCAACACTCAATCTTTCATGGTTTAGATTTTGACAACCATTTCATTATAGAATTGGTGACAAGTTTAAGGTTGATTATGCTATTATAACTATTCTGATTGTGGACTATGATGGTTCTAATCATCTTGACGATATTGGTAACCATGACAGTGATTGATATACAAATGATTGTGATCATGAACAAGATGAATCTCAAAATTGGTACATTATCAATCTTACATTAATATACTTTTTGAAGTTTTTAATATGTTATTCATAACTCTGATCATTCGAGATCATCTCTCATTAGTTTATCATTGAATTGGTTTAAGAGAATATTCTAAACAAGCTATTTCCTTCTTGCAAGTATTTTACTATAATGGGATCTATTATTATATAAAGCAAAGAACATAAACAACCTAGAGCAAAGCACCAAACACAAGAACATAAAAGCACACGTTTTTTTGTCTTACCTAATTGTACTTTTCATGTAAATTTACAAGTTGAATGTTAATCATTTTCAATAAATATTAAAGATTACAATTATAATCACATATATCTTTAACAATTAGACATTTTGCTTCTATATTTTTGTGAAAAACTTTATCTAATGGATTATTTATTACAAACTCAAGAATTACCAAAATGATAAGGAATTTTTGTGCTATTACTATACTAATATATTTGAGCTTTTGAACATATAAACACTATTAGATTTGTTATTGAGTCAAATCTTTACATTCAATAAAAGAAACTCAAATATGAAGAGAGAAAACTCGCATTGAGATGCTCTTATTACCTTTCAAAAGAAAAATGATGGAATACTCAAGCTTTGCATTGATTACAAGCAACTTCATCAAGTGACTCAAAAATAAGTATCATTGATTTCCTAGATGGTCAAGTTATTGGATAGGCTACAATATGTGATCCTTTCAAAGGTTTACTTAAGATTTTGATATTACCAAATCTTGATCAAAGAAAAGGACATTTCAAAAATCTTTCAAAAGTATGACAGTGAGTTCACCGCAATGCTCTTCGGAATACCCAATAATCTTGCTAACTTCAAGGGGTTGATCCATGTCATTTTCAAGCCGTACATTCATGAATTTGTCCTTACTTTTTTGGATGATATCCTAACCTATTCCAACGAAGAGGAAGGTTATCCATGTTATCTTTAGATTGTCTTAAAGAGCTAAGCACAAATAAGCTTTTTGCCAAAAAGACTAAATGCACATTCTTCAAAAGAATGATATCACAAAAGAAGCATAGCTATTGACCCTACAAAGATCGCACATCGCTAGAATTAGCCTTCACCTCAAAACATTAGAGAAATCCAACGATTTTCAAGCCTCATAGATCAAGATCTTTATCAAGAATTATACCTTGATAACTACACCTTTGATCAAGCTACTCAAGAAGCAAGCAAAGATATGTTGAACATGGGCAATTCGAGAGCAATTAAGTTTCGATAAGCTAAAAGAATAAGAATGCCTTACTGTTACCTTGTTCTATCCTTATGATCATGTCAATTCTTTTGGTGCTTTCGTCAACAACTATAAAGCAATTGCAATCGTTGTCTCCTATGAGCAATTTTACATCACCCATCCACTTTATGCCAAACAAATCTAATCAAATTCGTCCCTATCATTAAAATGTGAGCTTAACCATTTTAAGCGACTTGACGATAATTAAACTTTCTTATTCGTAGTTTTACCTCATCTATGTGGTTTGTATATATTCGACCACAGCGTAAGCGTTAAGAGCCTCGCCTTGTGTCTCGAATTTTGACCCAATATTATCAACCGTCCCTCTACTATACATCCAGAAGTGCTTGCAACTGGTGACCAATACTAAGTCTCGGATTGTGATGGGATGCAACGATGACCAATACTAAGTCTCGGATTGTGATGGGATGCAACGATGATAGTAATAAGAATTCTGAGTTATTAAGTGGTCCAACTCTTTCGGTTGCCAAAAACTTGGTCGTACTCGCCGATTGCATGTACTTGCGGCAATGCAGCATGCGTGACTTCCATGTTGCCACGATCAACGTGGGTGCTGACTTGCATGTTGCCACGATCAACGTGAGTCCCCATCCTTGCATCACTGCAAAACTTACTCAGACCTGAGCAAAACTTGAACAACGTAGCGAGCGATCGAAGGTGAATGAAGAATGCTGATCTCGAGGAGGAAAGTTTTATGCCTTTCTTGCTTTTGCTGTGATCCCCCTTTGTCCAATGTTAATGGTTTTGGAGTCCTTTTTACCCTTCAGGAAGGCATCGCCATCCCAAATCACAGGCCCCTCCATCTTCCTGGTTTTCACCTTGATTTTCTTTTCCTTGAGGAAATCTTCACCCACTTTCTGTGAATGCAAGATGATGGCACTGAGAGCTGCAGATCGTCGCTACTCTCCTTGTTGAGGCCTCTCCCACCTGCAATTTTCCTTTCCATTGCCATCTTCACTGCTGCACAATTCAGACTCCCATTGAGGTAGGCAGCTTTCGGTGTCGGAATCAAAGGGGTCTGATTTCACCTCCTCTTTGCCACTTGAGGTGTGGGTTTTATCTGTTCCATTCGCAAAGTTTGGCTTCGGATGAGATTGTTTTGATGATTTCACGGTCTCAAACAATCTCTCCACAAGGCCATTCCTGTGGCGAATGCGTACTCAGCACAATCTGCATTCTGCTTTATGCCATAGAAGACAACCTGAAATAGAGACGCGCTAGTTTCGTAGATCAGATGGCCACCTGACAGAAACAAAGACTAGTTGCAGCATTAGAAATCAACATACCTGAAGCGAGGAGCGTTTTTGATACAAGTATTGTGTGTCAAAGTGCTTCACTACTGTCATACCTAGAAGAGGAATCCAATGTTCAACTCGGCCACAACTATTGCTCTTCTTAGACCTCAGCTCCACCATTCTCATCCCTCCTCTCAGGGCGTGGTTAGCTTTTAGTCTTCCTTCCATCACGTCTGCCTGCTCTGGGCCAGCTTTATGTATCAGAAGGGAATTACTTGAAAGTAACAAATCACTTATGTTTTGTAACTATAATTACAGGCACACATTAATTACTTACCGTCACTTAAGTATAAGAGCATTAATCATGCGAGCTTCTCAGTTTGACCCGCTCTCCCCTATACGATGAATGTAAGCCGTAGCTGATATATGAATGCTTTTGAGTTTGCACATCTCAGCATCTCAGAGTACGTTGTCGCATAGAGAGGCTAATGCGTCTCCCCCATGGTACTGATCAAAATATTTGGTTAGTTAGGACTCTCCACACGTGCCCAAACTCAAGGAATGTGTGTTCGCTGTGCTGCTACAATAGTTTCAACCTGTCATTGATGAGGGGGTTGTGGGCATGGATGCCTCACTCACCACAATGTTGTTTCGATGTGGTGCGACGATAGTTTCAACCTGTCATTGATGAGGGGGTTGTGGGCATGGATGCCTCACTCACCACAATGTTGTAGACATATGAAGAGGGGACAACCATCCCAGGTCCCCCGGGATGTAAGGCGGCCATCCCAAACTAATTTGCTAGAAGGGACAGCAAAAGAGGATGGGATATCCCCCATCCCCCTGTCAAGGACAACTAACAGGGGACCTTTTGGTTCTCAAAAAGTTCAATGTCATTTATCATAGCTTCTTCCCCTTTTCTCACACACACACAATCTAAAGCAGCAGACTCTGATGAGCATTATCATGTCACCTAGTTGATGGCAACCTCCATCTAAACAGAAAGCGCAAGATGCACCAACAGAGTGTGCAGTGGAGGAAGGAATGAAAGTTAACAACACAAGAAATCATAGAACTCCATACCTGGCAAAAGCATGAACACGATACAAGATGGCTACCCCAAGTCAATGCCAGATGTATGTGAGTGAGAATATTGCTCAGAGAGAGGGGTGGACTCGCTGTTGGGGAGATGGAGCCAGGGCTAATGCCCATGCAGTCACTGACTCACTCTTGTCCGCATCTCTCATGTTTGGTACATGGATTCCATTTCCTAAGCATACCTCTGAGTTCTTCTTTGCATTACTCTTGTGTTTTCACTTTTCTCTCTCTCATGTCTTGTGTTCGGTAGTTTATTTCAGCATTCTTCTATGCTTCCATTGCTACATCAACTTCTAACATGGTATCAAAGCTCAAGGCCTACGTTCCTATTGATGTCTATTGCTGATTGCCGATCATCTATGTCTGCTATCTATTTTTCCTAGCCTGGGCAATATCAATATGCTGTCAATCCGCCTATCTGATACCCCCAATCATGTGTTTTAATCAGCAAAACCTATGTTTACTGCATTTAATAATGTAACAGTCTGTATTTTGGCATTTTGCACCTGCATTTTCAGTTCTCCCATCTCTTGCAGGTTGAGTGACTATTTTTAGGCTGGGTGACAATGTTTTCAGTTTTCTCATCTCTTGCAAGCTGGGTGAGAATGTTTTCAGGCTGCTCTTGCTGATTTTGATTGATTTCACCTATCAAAATTGATTTTTTCTTATGCAGCAATTGTTTACTGATCAGCTTCTTTCTTCAATGCGTGTGAACTCTGTTTAGTGCAATCTTTGCTGTGCTTCAGCGCTCTCTCTCTCTCTCTCTCTCTCTCTCTCTCTCTCTCTCTCTCGTGCAATCTTTGTTGTGCTTTGGCATGCAATATCATAGAAACATGAAACGGGGAACAGGGATGGGGATGGGGATGGAAACACCAAACCTAGGGAACGGGGACATGGGAACGGGAACGGGAACGGCATTTAAAAAATTAAAATTCACAAAAATTAATATTTCACTCATAATCCATGTGGACTCTGAAGTGTTAAAACTTAAAACCAAGGTATGTAATCCACAAGGACAAATCATTTTAAGTTTTAACTTTAAGATATCATGCATGCATCATTCTAAAACTACTCACTAGAAATTGAATTGCAACTTGCAAGACTCAAGAGGTAAGCTATTCAATTATAAATAATAAAATCCATAATACATATGCCAAAAATGATAAAACAATGAACAATGAACTAAACTTTAAAGTCTAAGCTAAAAGAACATGCCTATGGTCCCATTGCCAAAAAACTTAAAAGATTACAAATATGAAATTGAAGTCTAATCTTTGAAAGAACATGCTCATTGCCCCAAAAAAGACTACAAATATAAAGTCTAATCTCTAGACTGAAGCAAAATGCGGCATGCCAAAATAGCCCAAAGGGCAACTGCAAGACTACAAGACTCAAGTACAAATATAATATCGGCATGGCACAACTATCAACAACCCAAGTGTCACACTATCATCAATGATCATAATATCATATCCAATGTAAATGTGTTATGTATCATGAGACTCATGATAAGTAAACTAAATCAAAGATCATGATCATGATCTGAGGCTGGTCTAGCTACTCCTGAAGTGCTAGCCTCATCATCATGTGTACCATGAATTGTTGCATCTCCCTCAACATCAGCATGTGTCTCCTCTTCTTGCTGCATCTCCCATTCTGTGAATGAATCGGCCTTTGTTGTCATACTGTTACATAACATCCTCAAATTAGCACTAACGAATACTAGATCGTTTGCCCTCTCCACACCAAGACAGTTCCTCTTCTTTGAAGCAATGTGAGCGTATGTACTCCACAATTGCTCCAAACAAGAGGAGCTAACAGACTGACTCAAAATACGGATGGCTAGTTGCTGCAACTTAGGACCATCCGAACCATAGTCCTCCCACCACAAAGCTGTCCCAATCTTACAACGATCCTCCTATGCATCCCCACAACCAAAAGAACCCCAAAAAGGTCCTATAACATGAAAGCTGATCTCTGATCTTTCATCTAGTGCCATGATCAGGAACTAGACGAGACAATATAAGTCTCCATGCATCCATAACCTCAGTGTCATTCTCCTGACCCTTGCCCTGGAACTCAGGATCCACAACAAATGCAACTGCATGCATAGGTGAGCTATAGGAGTTCCACCTCGTCACAACTAAATGGCGTATCTCCTCATACGCCTCATCATTTGGTGGCCAGATCAATCTCTACAATCCATGCTAAAGCTAGTCTAGTCCGTTTCATAGCATCGAACCTTCTAGCTTGCATCGTGAGGGACATGTCCCTTGTCGTAGTCACCTCGAACTAACCCTCAACGGCCTGATTGATCAAGAAGACACCCATCCACTTGATCAACTCTAGATGAGGGATCACCACACCTCGCTTTTGCTTCATGAATGGGCCTTTGCATGCCTGAATCCATCTCGGTTGCCCCAACAAGAGCTAAGCCTTCACACCTTGCCCTCTCCTTCCACACTTGCTCCTTGATGAACCAGATCTTCTTCGAACACTTTGGAGGGTGAGGCCTCCTTGGTTTCATCTTGTAGACTTTCGACTACTTCAACTTTCCCAAGAAAGTTGCATCCCTTTGGCCCAAAGATCAGAATGGGCTTGATTGCACACGTGGGCTTTTATAACTCCTACACCTCCCTGAAGTTCACCTTCATGTCGAGCACAGGCTCGATGTCATCCCTTGACTCAACCACTTGGGTTTCATTCAAGAAGATCTGCTCGCCATGGTCGGACCACACTTAGAACGCCCCAACACTCCCAATCATATCGCCATGTAAGGGTTTTTCACCCTCTAAATCGGCCTTTGCTTCGCACGCTTGCTCGCTGCGTGAGGGTCTTTCATCCTCAAAATCAATCATTGTAGCACAAGTAGTTAACTCGTCCTCGGGTTCGTAGCAATGGGACTTCACCTCCTTGCGAAAGCTAACCCGTTGTCGCCTACTAACCGATTCGGATTTGAGGGGCATTGGATTAGACATCTTTGTCTCCTCCTTCGCCCCCAAAACAGACAAGGTGTTCACAGGTTTCCAAATTCTTCTCTTCTTCTTGAGAAAAGCCCTCACTAGCTCCCATCTTCTCACCTCTACCTTCCACTCCAACACACCTCTTCCTTCTCTCAACCCAACACACCGCCGTTCTTTTATACTCTCGGCTAAAGAATTCTTCCATACACACATCACCTCTCAACTCATCAACACACAAGGCCGTTTCTTTATACTCTCGGCTTAAGGAGTCTTCCCCATACACCTCATCACCCAAGGCACGTTCACTTATACTCGCGGCACCACGAGTCTCATCACCAGTGCAAGGAGTCCTCCACAGACATATCTTCCCACAAGGCACGTTCATTTATACTTGCGGCACCACAAGTTTCAACAACAGGGTTGCCCATTCTTTCATCCTCCCGACACAAGGAGTCATCCACACACACATCACCACTCATTTCCTTCCCAACACCAATACAAGAATCATCAACACAAATATCAACCAATGGTCCCAGTTCATTTAGGCTTGCTGGGCCATTGGATGAGCTCTTCACCACTTCATCATTACACAACACTTCATCTTTCTTCAACTCACCATCATCATCACCACACTTCAGCTCAACATGCGCATTAGCACTCTTCAACTCTTCATCTCTCTTTGACTCAATATCAATGCACAACACTTCATTTTTCATCAACTTAACATTGGTACAAGAGAAAACAGATGGTCCCAATTCCTTTATGCTCGCTAGGCCGGACAAGCCTTCCTTCACCTCCTCTCCCACATCCTCTTCTATTCTCTCCAAGACATGGAGCATACAAACCTGCAGCACACTAGAAACACAAGTGTTGGACTTGGCCTCCTTTGCCTCATCCACTTTCTCAATCACCACATCATCCACAACACATTTTCGCGCACTAGCCAAATTTAACACAACATCCTTCCTTTGCTTCATCACCACATCCACATTCCCCTTCATCAGAGCATCCGCATCCCGCTTCATCACAAAACATACATCCCACTTCACCTTCACTTCCTTAGCATCAACACACACTTTGCTTGAACAAGGGGTTCGCAACTTCGCCTCAGCACACACCGCATCACTCCATTTCCCGCCGGGCACTTGCCCATCAACACACTTCTTAACCGAATCAACAGAGGAGGCACTCTTGGCCTTGGCATCCTTCATCCCAACACGTTGCTCCAAACCCTTTTACATTATTTTCAGCAAGTTTTCACGCACCGCATCACTCCGTTTCCCGCCGGGCACTTGCCCACATCAACACACTTCTTAACCAAATCAACAAGGGAGGCACTCTTAGCCTTGGCATCCTTCGTCCCAACACGCTTCTTCAAACCCTTCTGCATTATTTTCATCAAGTTTTCAAGTTGGGACCTCATAGCCTATTCCCTTTCATCATCTTCATCATCACTCCCTTCATCATCCTCATCTTTAAAACTAGAGCTTGAAGTCAGCTCTCTACACTTTGAAGGCACGGGCCGCCGCAGCAGCGCATCCACAGGACTAGGCACATGTTTCTTCATAGGCATCTTTTCAACTTCACACTTTTCCACCACCTTATTACTCCCAACAACATCATCCACACTTCTCCTCACGACACCAACCTCTTTCTTTTCTATCTTCTCCTTACCCCCACCAACTCATTACACTTCTCTTCACACCACCAACCTCTTCCTTCATCCCCGACATCCCACCAATAGCAATAGATGCATCGAAATCCAAAGCAATTTTTCTCTCCAAAACACTCTCCACATCAAGGGCATCCCACTCACCCATCCTCATCATCTTCTCAATCCACTCCTCAATCTCCTCATTCACACTCCTCAAATTCATCTTCAACTCTTCTTGTCTATCTTCAATCAACATCATCTTCTTTTCTAACTCAATTTTCATTAGGGGTGGGGCACTTGCCATGTTTCCACATCCATATCCCAACTTTTCCCTCAAACCTCACACATCATACTCCAATTCATAAGTCATCCAAAAGGCTTCTTTTTTTAATTACAAATCCTTCACAGCATCAACTCCTAACTCAAAAAATGTCCCTCCCTACTTTTATAATGACAAACTTCACAGCTTGGACTATTAACATAGAGTGTTGTTATGAAAGCATGGTTTGTGCAACAAAATCTTAACCCATTCTATGAATGACAATCAATCCTTGCATTGGCTAAAGACCTTGCTGGAAGCGGTATATTGTTTTTCGAGCTATTGATCATCCTTTAACATAGTGTTGTTATGAAAACATGGTTTGTGCAGAAGCAATTGCGGTACATTGTTTTTCGAGCTATTGATCATCCTCAGTCTCACACTCCTCTTCCAACTTATTGGGAAGAGGGAAACCACGAGAAAGTTATGCTTGTTGGCAGTCATGTTTGTTATGCCTTGTCATCTCCTGCATGTGAGCCTCACTCTGAGTTAGATGAGGACTTTTGGAGCTCGGACAGGTCCATCATGTGTTTTGATGGGAGAGGCTACTCATTCTAGAATAGCTATGCTATTTAGCTGCATTTCTTTTGTTTGTCGGGATCTAGTGTGTTTTCTAGAGACAGTTTCTACATTCCTAGGCTGTCCACACTTGCCGGACATTATCCTTGCCAATCAATTTTTTTGGTGGCCAACTGGCATTTTCTAGGCATTTATTATGCCACAATCAATATTAAATGCTAGTCCGCCAGCATCTATGGCATTTCCAAATTTCAATAGACCAATTTAGGGGTTTTGTGGCTATTTATAGTCATTCCCACTTGGCAATCTGTCATATCATCATCTTCCTTCTTCCCTAGCAAGTGCACATCATCTTCCTTCTTGCCTAGCAAGTGCACACTTCAACTCCGTCATCTTCCTCCGTCTTCGGTACTACCGTCATCATCAGCCTAATCTGGTGGCCTCACTAACAATGTGGGCTACATGCAAGGACTCATCAATCCATCATCATTGTATCAACCTCTCTCTCTCTCTCTCTCTCTCTCTCTCTCTCTCTCTCTCTCTCTCTCTCTCTCTCTCTCTCTCTCTCTCTCTCTCTCTCTCTCTCTCTCTCTCTCTCTCTCTCTCTCTCTCTCTCTGTCACTACCCCGTCCGTTCTCCCGTCTGTCCATCACTTGCCCTCTCTCTACCGCCCACTGCCTCGTCACCGTCACTCGTCATCACCGCCGCCCATTGCTCCCCCGTCACTGTCGCCCGTCATCACTATCGCCCGTCTCACTGCCCCGTCATTGCCGCCCATCACTGCCGCCACTGCCCGTCAGTCGATCACGTCACTCCAGGAAAAGGGCAAAGATCACATCACTCCACAAATAGGAAGGGCGTTGGAATTATATTCGAAGGCCCTCAATTGTGATCACACCAGTGGAGCAATATGTCGTAATCAACTTGTGCCCAACACAACAAGACAAAGTTCACCCCCAAAATGGAGGTCCAGATAGAACAAATGATTACCAATGCCATCAACAAAGTCAAGAAGGAGTATGACAACGGACTAAGCATAGTGAAGAGGCAGCTGAACGATAAGATTAAAAGCTGGAATTGAAGATAGAAGCCCAAGATGGGGAGATTCAATCACTTAGGCAGCTATTGACTGACATTCAACTCAATCCCAAGCTAGAGGAAGGAGAAATTCAACCTAGCATGACCGAGGAGCTCACCCGCATCAAAGAGGAAATACAACTCCAAAAAAAGGAGGAGACAACAAAGAAGGTTGTTTCTTGGGCAGAGATACTCAAGAAAACCCAACAGCAAGTAGAGGAGGCGGAGCAATGGATTCAAATTGCAAAGAAGGGGAAACACCTAGCATACGCACCTACAACAACCATAATCAATGACACATCGGAGGAGGAACAAAAAAGGAAAATGAGAGCACTCCATGTTCGGGTGACGGGGCTGAAGATGCATGCAAAAGTGGATGAGGACACCAAGGTGCTATACACGTTAATGAATATTAAGAAAGACGCGCATGTCTCCGCTTGGAGAGTGGACAAGAAAAGCACAGAAAGGGAGAGCTCAAAAGAGCATGCACTCATTCTCCGCTTCCCCACCATGGAGGCTAGGAGAGACTTCCTAGCTCAACGCCGTACATTGAAGGGGATCGGTGTGTTTTTGAGTGACGATCTCACACCAACCCAACTAGCCCACATGAGGGAGTGCATACCAAAAATTAAGGCAACCAGGCAGGAGGGCAAGCTCGCCTTCTACAGAGGGGGGAGAGTGGTAGTCATGGAGAGGAGCCACAAATGATGGCGTGAGACCTATGGGACCTATGGGACCAGCCTTGCAGTGGCAATCTGGAACTGTAATGGAGCCCTCCGATTGGATGTGGGAGCTTTTGAGGAGACATTCAGAGAGAGAGATATAGTGTTCTACTTAGAGACACATCAGGGACCACATACTATACTTCCACAGGTGACAGGCTATAGGTGGAAATCAGCTTGCAGGAAGGAGACATGCACAGACCACAGTAATCGCGGGTCGGGAGGAGTGGCAGTGTTATTCAGGGAGAAGCTACAACAAATGATCTAGGTAGTCCGCAAAGATGAGCAGGCTAGATACATGTGGGTGAGAGTGCATGGTGAGGAATGCACTTTGTATGTTGCCATATGCTATTTTCCTCCTATAACGTCTCGATATGCCCCACCCAAGGGGCAATCACCATATGTGGCTTTGGATGAGGATATTTGGGAGTTCTCGACAAAGGAGGGAGAGGTTATCTTACTAGGAGACTTTAATGCCAGGACAGCCTCCCATCAAGTATCTTTCTTTGATGCATCCGAGGAGATGCTGCAAGAGCAGGATGTGTCAGAGCTATAGCTGGAGAGGACATCTCAGGATATGGGGAAAGTCACCCAATACGGGAGATACCTTGTGGAGATGGGCACAGCACACAGGTTGGCCATTCTTAATGGTCTGGCTAGATACCCCCTATTCGGCGCCTTCACATGTTATCCTCACCGACATCGTGCCAACATAGTAGACTATGTTCTTGCCACACCGATACTGATATCTCACATCCACGACCTCTCAGTATCCCGACGCCTTCTCGGAGTTGCAGTGGATCATGCCTACCTATCATTGACCATCGACCTCCAATTCACTAACACACAGACCCATCATGCAACTCACCGGCACCCGAGATACCTCTTTTCTAGAGAGACTGAGGATACCTATGAGGCGGAGATCCTTAGATTGTTACATGATGGAGACCCCGACGTTCCATTACAGGAGCTAACTCAACAGTTCAATGAGGCCCTACACATCGCTACAGGTGTAACCTTCCCACACTCGTGACCCACATAGAGAGCCTCCACCGGGGTGACACCTCGAAACCGCTGGTATGATGATGAGTGTCGTGAGACCAAAGAACAACTACAGAGAGAGATAGCACTAGGATCCACTACCCACAAACAAGCACATATACTCTTTAGACGCCTCACACGGCGGAAGAAGAGAACATTCTTGGCCCAACTGGAGCAAGATCCATATCAGTTATTCTTGAGCCAAGACTCTAGAGAGGCTTGGAGGCTTTTCAAAGAGCATTGCCCGACCACACCTAGTACGTCCAAACTGCTGTATGGGAGGAGTATGCAACTAGCCTTTATACTGTGGAGGGTCAACCACCTCTTCCTGACCCACCTAAGCCTTGTCCAGAGACCACCACTTTCTTTACAGAAAGTAGGGTCCGAGAGGCCATTGACAGACTTAGCAAAGGAAAGGCACAAGATCATGATGGATTAGTAGTCGAGCACTTAATCCATGCTAGAGATTTGGTGGCAAGATTCCTAGCTTACATGTTTAACAGAGCCATGTGTGAAGGCCTACCAAAAAGCTAGAGCACGAACACTATTGTGCCTATCCTTAAGTCAAGGGACCCTACTCTACCCAGTAACTATCGGACTATCATGGTTGGGCATACATTGGCTAAGTTATATGCTTCCATCCTTGAGCATGGGTTAAGCAAGTGGGCAAAGATGTGGGATCTTAGAGCACAAGGACATGCTAGCTTTAGGAGAGGCTTCTCCACATTGGATCACATCCTCACACTCAAGGCGATCATGAGGAGGGAAGAGCCCATGGCCAACGGACCTACTGCTGCTTTGTGGACTTCCACAGCCTTTGACACAGTACCGAGAGACAGGCTGATAAATAGATTGCATACCATGGGAGTACTGAAAGAGCTCAATTGGGGTATTTTGGCACTGTATGAGAGAGTTGTGGGTGGAGTCCGCGCACCTGAGGGCCTTTCGATACCTATTTACTCCACCATTGGGGTGAAGCAGGGAAATAGATTGCATACCATGGGAGTACTGAAAGAGCTCAGTTGGGGTATTTTGGCACTGTATGAGAGAGTTGTGGATGGAGTCCGGACACCTGAGGGCCTTTCGATACCTATTTACTCCACCATTGGGGTGAAGCAAGGATGCCCCCTCTCTCTGACATTATTTGGCATGTACATTGATAGGATTGCTCATTACATTTCACAAGAAGGAGATAGAGAAGCTCCACTAGCTGGCACTTGGATACCCCTCCTATTGTATGCAAATGGCATTGTATTGATAGCTGACTCTCTAGAGGATCTACAGAGACACTTGGATGCACTACACTCCTATAGTTTGGACAATGGGCTTTCAATGAACCTTGGTAAAACCAAGGTGATGGTATTTAATACTACACCACAGTGTCAAAGAGGGGATTGACTTTCAAAAAGTGTTTTCACCTGTTGTCAAGATGGCCACTCTCCATGTATTGTTTGCCATTGTAGCATCTATGGATCTAGAGCTTGATCAGATGGATGTTAGAATAGCATTCCTACGTGGTGATTTAGAAGAAGAGCTATACATGAAGCAACAAGAAGGCTTTGTTATGCCAAGAAAGAAACATTTAGTGGGCAAGCCTAAGAGAAGCTTGTATAGTCTAAAGCAGGCTCCTAGACAATGGCATAAGAAATTTGATGCCTTCATACTCTCACATGGGTTCAAGAGAAGCAATGTAGATCACTGCTTGTATACAAAGATGGTTGATGATGGAAGGCTTATTATTATTGTGCTTTATGTGGATGATATGCTTATTGTTGGTAAGTATAAGAGCCATGTTAATGCATTGAAAAGACAACTGAATTCAGCCTTCTCCATGAGGGATTTGGATGTAGCTGAACAAATTTTGGGCATGCATGTAACAAGAGATAGAAAGCAGTAGCTCTTATTCCTCTCACAAAAAAAGTACATCAACAAAGTACTTGACAAGCTTTCTATGGCTAATGCTAAGCCTCTTGCTATACACTAAGCTTAGCAAAGCAAATTACCCAAAAGATGATAAGGCAACTAATACTATGAGGGGTGTTCCTATGCTTTAGCTTGTGAGGGGTCACTCGTGTATACAATAGGAGTCATGAGCAGGTGTATGTCAAACCTTGGCAAAGCGCACTGGGAGGCAATGAAATGCATCTTCCGGTACCTTAAGGGCACACAAAGAAAATGTATATGCTATGGAAAGGATATATTAGATCTACAGGGATGTTGTGATGCAAACATGGCAAGGACTTGGATACTCGCAAGTCTCCTAGCGAGTACATTTTCACATTGACTGGTGGGGCAATTTCAAGGTGCTTTAGATTGCAAAAGATAGTAGCACTCTCTACCACTAAGGCTAAATATATTTCAGCTTGGCCATTTGGTAAGGATTTCGGGCTGCCCACCAAAACACCAATACTTGAATGTGAGCCAAAGTGCTATATGCTTGGCTAAGAATGCCATGTTTCATGCATATACCAAACATATTGATGTGTAGTACCACTTTATCAAACAAGTTCTGGATGATGGTCTAGTCACACACACTAAGATCAAAACATGAGATAACCTTGCAAATGTTCTCACTCGGAGTCTTGCAAAGGCTCAACATGAGCATTGCATTCGACTAGTGGGAGTTGGTTAAAGGTTCACTCCTCGGACCTTTAAGTGGGAGGTTGTTGGATGTAAACACCCTTCGTTATGCTTCGCATGTATATATTTACTTGTACGTGTGAATGCACCCTTACGAATATAAGTGCATTGTATCCTAAGTATAAATACATTCTTTTATTCTGTGGGTGCCACACTGATACACACCCTACTCACGTTTTTTGCTCTCTGCACTCTCTACCGTTGCACACATTGCACTCCTGCGCACACCCCCTTCACTTTTCCCACCCTCTTCTACTCAAGTTCGCAAGGACACCTTCGATTGCTCTTCGGCTTTTGTTCCACTACAACTCCAAGTATCTCCTACGGGCCACGGCATTGGAGACAACACTTCCTTCATCATTAGATGTTTCAGAGTTCGTGATCCATGAGTGTTTGGTGTTTGGATTCCCTATCTATCTTAAAGGGGAACCATCTTATTTCATCCTCAAAGGGACAGCTAGTCCTTCTATGACTTTAGAGGGGATTCCTACTTCTCCAATCTCACAAGGGATCCCTACTCACCCTGAATTTCTTCACACCACCATTTAATTTCAAGAAGTGGTTCTCTTTCGAGCAATCACTTTCTCTCCTAACCAATCTCTAGAGGACCTATCTAGATTGGGACCTTGGATTTTCAACCAAGACTTGGTGGCTAGGCCTTTGTATTTCCAGCATGGAGTCACGAAGCTAGTGGCTTCTCTCTCAAGAATATGTTTCAAGTTCTGCTCATCTAATCTCATGTTCTTCTTCACATGTCTCCTTTCACATCACATTCTCAGATTACAACGTGGATCTTCTTCTCTCTATCACTCCTTTGTTGTGCTCCTTTTTGGGCCTAAGAGGGGGTGTTGAGAAACCACATCATTCAATACAATTTCCCTCCATTCCCATTTTTTGTTTCCATATCCAACCCTAAAAAGTCTTTCAAAGCACCTTCCAAGAGAGTCGGGGTGCCACTTGAGAGACTTCGATGGGCGAGACTCGAGATTGTCTATACCTATATATCACACTAACTCCTCCCATGGGCGCACGCGCACACACACTTTCGCTCATTCATCAAACACTCTTCTTTTCTCTCCTTCCACCATCTCCAAACTCCACCCCTTCTTGCTACCAAACGCTAATCCCCTCCATCTATAGGGCTACATTTACAAGGGCGATCTCTTTCTTCCCTATTGGTGTCATCATTAATTGGCAACTACTTCCTTAGGCTACAGAAGCTTGCATTCAGCAATCTATACTTCATCCCCTGACATATTGGTGCTTCCTCCAGCATGGACGACCACTTTCTCCAATTGGCATCAACCTCAAAGGCCACTGTTGCTTGCATTTGGGCAGCCTAGCACCTTCTTCATCACCTCGCATCACTCCACAATAGTTGGCGTCACTCATTAGCTTGCATTTGCAAATTCAAAGGCTACTTCTCCATCAAATAGTAGTCTCCTTGCTCCAAGAGTCATCTTGATAGTTATGTTTGATAGTCTGGCACTCTTCCTAACTTCAACATCAATCTCCAATAGCCAGTGATCTTCTACCGACAACTTCTTAGGACTGCATTCCGCTCCCTCAATAGTTATCCTCCACTTCCAATCATTACTTCTATTAGCAATCATGTATGACTTGTGCGGTCATCTTCTACTTGTGAGCCTTAATCTGAGTCAAATGAGGACATTAAGAGCTTTGGCATTGTATTTGTTTGTCATTTTATGTGTTCTAAACACATTAGATGAAGGGCACATTAGTGCATTTCTTTTTAGGCACTTTTCGCTATCCTTGATGCTCTATATTGAACATGGCCACTTTTGGCCCCAGCTTGCCTATTTATAGGCGACCTACCCTCCCATTCTCATTAGTGCCCACATTGATGCGTAGAGCTTGTTAGCAAAGTATGTCAGCTCATGTGTGAGTCTAAGCATGTATTGTGGGCTGGTGGGCACATTATGTAGATATTTTGGGCATTTATTACATAGCATTTTATGCTTTATAGCATTTATTGCTGCCAATCAGCCAGCATTAATATTGGCTGACCTAAATATTTTAAGGCATTATTCATGCCTTTGGGCTCCTTCTCAATCAGTCAGCTCACCACTTGGAGGTTCCGTGGAGAGAGAAGCTGGTGCCAGTCCCCATGCAGCTAGTGACTCACTGTTTTATGCAACAGTCTCGAGTCTGATATATGGATTTCATTTCCAAAGCATATATCTGAGTTCTCATCTATATTGTGTTCTCTCTTTCTTTTCTTTTCTCTTTTGTCTTGTGTTCAACAGTTTATTACAGCATATATTTACGCTTCCATTGCTGCTCCACTTCTAACATGGTATCAGATTTCAGCATCTGTGCTGCTACTGTATTTTCTTTGCTGATTCCAAGATTATTCTGACCATTGCTGATCGAGTGTCTGCTGGTCCAACCAGGCGACCTGTTTTACCTGCGTGTTTGCTGATGTTAGCATCCATACAGCCTACATCAACCCCTCTACTGCTTGTGTGTCAATTCCAACCTGTGTTTTGGTGTTTTTGCATCTCGTCCTAGCTGAGCGGCTGCATTTTCAGGCCATTTCTGCTATTTTAGGCAATTTTTGGCTGATTTAGTGACTTTTCACAGCAATTTTCTTATTGTTTGGTCAAATTTCGTTAAATACTGCATGTGAGCTCTCATTTTTGGCAATCTGTGCTTGTGGTTTGACTGTGTTCTCTTTCCAAATACCTTCTTCTTTTCTCTACTTCTCTTCTACAGTCTCTACAAATGGCTCCCCCGTGCACATCCACTGATGATAAGTTACATGGAGGTTCTTGTGAGGCTTTTGCAAATTTAGAGAGGGGTTCAAAGAAGATGAAGTCGAAGACCCAATGTTACCACTGTGGGAAGAAAGGTCGTTTACAGAAGGACTGCAAAGAGTTAGCAACTTCCAAGAAGAAACAGGAGCAAAAGACGAAGCAGGATGCGGACTCCTCTGACAAGTCGTCATCTGCCTCAAATTCCAACTCAACTCCTTTGACCAAGGTGAAGTCTAAGGTGCAAAAGGAATCCTCTTCTCTTCGGATCATGGAAAGAGCTTGGTAGCTCCTTCCTCAGTTGCTTTCTAGTGGTGGTGATGAGGTCATCCCTCACAACTCTCCAATGCGAAAGAGGGAGTGTGAAAGGGTAGTGAGATGGGGCAGCCGTGCCTCATCTGTATTTCTATATAGATGCATAGGATCCAAAGAGGGACGTCCCTGACGCATCGTGACCAAAGTTTGACAAGTTCAAATCCTGGAGCTAGGATTGACATTGAGATTCATGACGGGCTGGTTATTTGACAAATAGCGGATGGCTTTTGTTTGGAGCTCATATGAGGAGACACTTTGGCGGTTTGGCCAAAGAAGGGGAATCCATGGTTATTTATGCCCTGCAACATTGGTGACATGATGGTCACGTGTGCTACATCAGAGGCATTGTTGACAAACATTAAGAGCTGCTATGATCTTCTCTATTTTCAAGAGCTGGTACGATCGACAACGACATTAGGTTCTCTCTGAGGCACCTTGGTGGTGGCTTGATCACCCACTACCTAGATATCCATGGTTCTACTTGGTGGTTCTCTATTGTATAGACTATGATGAGTCATTTATCATTGTATCATTGTATTGTATCAGATCACCCATGATCTGAGAGAGGATGTTAGCAAAGTATGTCAGCTCATGTGTGAGTCTGAACATGTATTGTGGACTAGGCACATTATGTAGATATTTTAGGCATTTTTATCGTGTAGCATTTTATGCTTTATTAGCATTTATTACTACCAATCGACCAACGGACCTGACATATTTTATGGCATTATTCATGCCTATATATTCTGGGCTCTTGCTCCTTAGTCAATTCACCAGAGGTCCCATGGAGAGAGAAGCCGATGCCAGTGTCCACACAGCCACTGACTCACTATTGTATGCGACAATCTCTTGTTTGATATGTGGATTCCATTTCCCGAGCATACATCTGAGTTCTCATCTATATTGTGTTCTCTCTTTCTTTTCTTTTCTCTTTTGTCTTATGTTCAACAGATTATTACAACATATATTTACGCTTTCATTGCCGCTCCACTTCTGACAGAGTTGTGTGTTGGGACTCACTATTGCAACCTTGTATCTTCAACCATTGCAATCACATTGTTCCTTCTCTCTCCTGCATTCTCTTTGTCTCCGTGCTCACTTTCGTCTTTCCATTGTGCACTCTCACAACTTCGACAACCTATTGGCCGAAGGTGTTAGCAGATATGTCAGCTCATATGTGAGTCTGTGCATGCAAGGGACTGGGCACATTATTTAGTATATTTTAGGCATTTTTTATGGTCTTCATTTTGGTCATATTTAGCACTTATTGCTAGCCAACCTAATCATATTGAGGACATATTTTGTCCTATATATTCATATTCCTCACTCAATCACTCATCTGCCACCATCATACGTGTGGAGACTCCATGGAGAGAGAAGCTAGTACCGATGCCCACGCAGCCAATGACTCACTGTTATATACGATTGTCTCGTGTTTGATATATGGATTCCATTTCCCGAGCATACATTTGAGTTCTCATCTGTATTGTGTTCTTCAAAGTTCCTTCTTTTCTTTTCTCTTTTATCTTGTGTTTCAACTATTTATTACAATAGATGTTTACAATTCCATTGCTCCTCCACTTCTGACATAGTATCATATTTCAGATCCTATGCTCCTGTTATGTTTTCTTTGTTGATTTCAGGATTGTTTTGACCATTGCTAATCAGGCAATTGCTGCTCCGACCAGGAGACCTGTTTTTCTTGCGTTTTGCTAGTGTCAGCATCTGTAACACATGTGTCAACCCCTCTACTATCTGCATGTCAATTCCAACCTACGTTTTGGTGTCTCTACATCTCTTCCTGGCTGGGCGACTGCATTCTCAAGCTGTTTTTGCTGTTTCAAGTAGTTTTTGGCTAATTTTTTTGCCTTTTCACAAACAGATTTCGCCTTGTTTGGGTCAAATTTTGGTGAATATTGTATGTAAACTCTCATTTTCTGTATTCTATGCTTCTGATTTGGTTGTGTTTCCTCTCCAAATCCCTTCTTTTTGTTGGGAATAAAGGGCCATCGTGCCTTTTATATTTACACAAGTGGTGCCTTTTATATTTACACAAGTGTGAACACACCCTTAGCACATTTGTACTTTCATATATATCTATCTAAAACCTAAAAAGATACACAGCAAATTGTACCCAAGAACATCATGCATCTCTCTCTCTGACTCTCACTCTCTACTCTTGCTCACGTTTTGCTCTCTACCTGACATTTCCATCGCCGGACATTGCCACTGCACATCGCTCACTTCAAACTCGTATTAGAGCTGCAACTAAGGTGTTCACGTTTCTCAGAGTCAGGTGCAAGTCAACATGTCACGTTTTCAGTCAGGCAACAATTCCAAGTTGCACGCAGATCAAAATCGTCATTTCCTGGTCAGACACAGCCACGCACAGGTCAGGCACTTTAGGCACAGGTCAAAAGCATCGTTTTCAATCAGGCGCAGGTCAATGGACAAACAGGTGACAGCTCGTGCAATCAAACACAGGTCAAAAACGTCATTTTCAATCAGGCACAAGTCAAAAACGTCGTTTTCAGTCAAGCGCAAGTCAAAAACGTCGTTTTCAATCAAGCCCAAGTCACGTAAGCAGGTGACGGGCTGGTGGCTGTAAACGGGGCAGAATTGTCACTTTCCTTTGCAAATATTTTTGACGACGTTCATGTATGTAAGCACAGTTCAAAATTTTGGGCAGATTTGTGCCAAAATTTTGGGGATTTGTCCAAAGTTGATGCAAGCAAGATATAACATTGATATTTGTCTCAAAAGTTGCAGGAATGTGTGACATTTTGCCTCTGACATTTAGGGATTTTCATATACATGCAAGAATTGGGCTGAAATTTACTCAATTTCTCAACATTGATGCACATTGGATCCCGTGCAATTTGGGGCATTTGCTGTTTAGGTGAAATTTGTGCGCCATTTGGTCTTTTTATGTACATGCGGGTTTAATTAGAGTGAGAAACCTGCACAAATGCAGGTTTCTTACTCTACCGTGCAAATTTCTTTAATCTTGGAGGAACCATGACATTTTATGCATTTGGCAATCCATCTCCTTTTTCTCACCTAGGTCTTATATCAAGTTCCTATAATTCTTTTGAGTCGTATGAGCCAAAATCCCTTTTTGTTTCTTCGTTTGGTGTGCAGGAGCGGGATGGTTTTCAGTATATTAACTTTAATATGTTGGGGATAAAAGCGCCTCTGCCTAGCCGCGTGTGTATTACTACACTGACAGTATCTGCACCTGCTTAGTGCAAGCAGTGGGTGTCTATCATTGTCACTTTATTCTTTATTCTTTCAGTGACATTTGAATAAAGGGAAGGCCGGTCACACATTGTGACTATTGGAGTCTCCACATTTGGAGTCTCTCTCTCTTGCTCCTGCTTCTTCCACCATAGCTCTTGCTCCCGCTTCTGCTTTCACTTTAGGGCTTACCTCCCTTCATCAAATTTCTACTTTATGGGATGAGTCCAAACCTTACGTAAATAATCATTAATAAATGTGACAAAGTACTCCTCAAACTCTTTATAACCTTACGTGAATAATCGTTAATAAATGTGACAAAGTACTCCTCAAACTCTTTATCTTATAAAGAGTTTGAGGAGTACTTGCACATCACATATAGTTTGGTTTACACTTCTCCAATGAGTGCTACTACTCCGTTTGGACCAATTGGTGAGACTGGCTATTTCTTTGATCTTGGAGGAACCATGATATTTGATGCATTTGGCAATCCATCTCCTTTATCTCGGCTAGGTCTTATATCAGGTTCCTATAATTTTTTTGAGTCGTATGAGCCAAAACCCTTTTTTGTTTCTTCTTTTGGTGTGCAGGAGCGGGATGGTTTTCAGTATATTAACTTTAATATGTTGGGGATAAAGACGCCTCTGCCTAGCCGTGTGTGTATTACTAAACTAACAGTATATGCACCTGCTCCGTGCAAGCAACGGGTGTCTATCATTGTCACTTCATTCTTTATTCTTTCAGTGACATTTGAATAAAGGGAAGGCCGGTCACACATTGTGACTATTGGAGTCTCCACATTTGGAGTCTCTCTCTCTCTCTTGCTCTTGCTTCTTCCACCATAGCTCTTGCTCCCGCTTCTGCTTTCACTTCAGGGCTTACCTCCCTTCATCAGATTTCTACTTTATGGAATAAGTCCAAACCTTATGTGAATAATCGTTAATAAATGTGACAAAGTACTCCTCAAACTCTGTAAAATGAAGAGTTTGAGTACTTGCACATCTAGTATAGTTCGGTTTACACTTCTCCAATAAGTGCTACTACTGCATTTTGACCAATTGGTGAGACTGGCTATTTCTTTGATCTTGGAGGAACCATGACATTTGATGCGTTTGGCAATCCATCTCCTTTATCTCAGCTGGCTCTTATATTAGGTTCCTATAATTCTTTTGAGTCGTATGAGCCAAAACCCTTTCTTGTTTCTTCTTTTGGTGTACAGGAGCTGGATGGTTTTCAATATGTTAACTTTAATATGTTGAGGGTAAAGGCGCCTCTACCTAGCCACGTGTGTATTACTACACTGATAGTATCTGCACCTGCTCAGTGCAGGCGGTGGGTGTCTATCATTGTCACTTCATTCTTTATTCTTTCAATGACATTTGAATAAAGATTGTGACTATTGGAGTCTCCACATTTGGACTCTCTCTCTCTCTTGCTCTTGCTTTTTCCACCATAGCTCTTGCTCTCACTTCTGCTTTCACTTCAAGGCTTACCTCCCTTCATAAAATTTCTACTTTATGGGATAAGTCCAAACCTTACGTGAATAATCGTTAATAAATGTGACAAAGTACTTTGCAGCCTCTAGTGATCGACAGGGATGGATCTATTAGCCTGCTCTTCTTCAGTCTCAATCTGTCATCTCCTGGTTGTGAGCTCCTGTCAGAGTCTGACAGGAGACAGAGGAGCTATGTCAGTGTGTTTTTATGGCTGCTTTAGTCGGCATGCAGCCTTGGGCATTTTACAGCCCAAACTGGGCTGTTTCTGGGCTGACTGCCCATTATTTTGGGCAGTCGGCCAGATTTGGCCATAGTCGGACCAGATCTGGCTGGTCGGCCAAATCTGGCCAGGTCGGCCAGTTTGGCTGGTCAGCCAGTTTGTTGGTTGGGGGCTATTTATAGCAGCCCCCCCAGTCAGTCCAGCATTCACTCTCTGCAGTTACAGCACTGCTCCCTCCGTCTCCGTCTCCGGCATTGGTGCTGCCTCTGCTTCCAGTCTGTCCTGGTTCCCTCATTGACGCTCCGGGCTGCGTGCAGGGACTGTTCTGTCCATTCCAGTGTATTCAGCATTCATCTGTCAGTGCAGACTTTCTTCCTTCATTCTCTACTTCCTCTCTCCTCTCCTCTGTGTTCGTGTTCTTCTTTCGCTGCGCACTCTCACATGGTATCATCGCCTGATTGAGAGCACGGAGGACGACCTTCAGGAGAGAAATACCTTACTGCTGCTGCCAACAGATCCACAACAACCAGGAGATTGCTTCAGGCGGCTGCCAACAGGTCCATCCTAGCCAGGCGACTGCATCAGGAGGCTGTACAGCCTGCATTTGCTGTACACAGGGGCTGCCACGTCATCCAGTGACGCAACAACCCTGCGTTTGCTGCTAGGCGACCTCTTTTGCTGCAAGGCGACCTTCCTACAGGCTGCGTTTTGCTGCTCTGCAGGTCGCTTCTACCCCAGGCTGCTCCTTTCCTGCAGGCGACCTCTGTCTGGGCTGGTTCCCGGTATTGGTGGTCTCTTTTCTGGTGTTCGACATCAGATCTATTTGCGTTTTGCAAATCCAAGTGTTTGTAGGCACTCTCTGCCTGCGTCTTGGTGGTTGGTGACCACATTGCTGGTCCTATTTCGTCAACGACACAACTTTCTTTGGTATTTTGCAGATTGGAAGATGTCTTACCAGTTTTCAGGCTTTGAAGACTCAGAGGATGAGCTTCTTTCTCATCATTCCTCTGAGCGGAGGCGGGACTATCGTGAAGTTCGACATCGGGAAGACCCTCCTCGCACTCATCCATCTTCAGTCCATGCATCTCAGACGGTTCCATCTACTGCGAAGGTTTTTTCAGTGAAGACTGCATCAGATGTGCGGATGCCTTCCTTGATTCCCTCTATACAGGTGCCGATTCTCCCTTCCTTTCCAAAGGAAGACAAGTTGGATGGTTCCAACTACTCCCTATGGTCATGCAAGGTGGCTTGCATCCTTGATACCTTTGATCTGTGGGAGCTTGTTTCTTCGCCCATCGACCGACCCCCCGTGGATTCGTCCGATGGCACCTCTATGGACCGTGCAGCCTTATGGGATAGGCTCAACTCTCGAGCCCATTCCTTTCTTTTTATGAGTCTCCATGATTCTGTTCTTGTACATGTTCACAGGTTAAAGACCGCGGCGGAAGTTGTTAGCCTGCTCTTCTTCAGTCTCAGTCTGTCATCTCCTGGTTGTGAGCTCCTGTCAGACTGACAAGAAACAGAGGAGCTCTGTCAGTGTGTTTTTATGGCTGCTTTAGTCAGCATGCAGCCTTGGGTATTTTACAGCCCAAACTGGGCTGTTTCTGGGCTGACTGCCCATTATTTTGGGCAGTCGGCCAGATCTGGCCATAGTCGGACCAGATCTGGCTGGTCGGCCAGGTCGGCCAGTTTGGCTGGTCGGCCAGTTTGCTGGCTGGGGGCTATTTATAGCAGCCCCCCCAATCAGTCCAACATTCACTCTCTGCAGGTACAGCGCTGCTCCCTCCGTCTCCGTCTCCGGCATTGGTGCTGCCTCTGCTTCCAGTCTGTCCTGGTTCCCTCACTGACGCTCCGGGCTGCGTGCAGGGACTGTTCTGTCCATTCCAGTGTATTCAGCATTCATCTCAGTCAGTGCAGACTTTCTTCCTTCATTCTCTGCTTCCTCTCTCCTCTCCTCTGTGTTCGTGTTCTTCTTTCGCTGCGCACTCTCACATGGTATCATCGCCTGATTCAGAGCACGGAGGACGACCTTCAAGAGAGAAATACCTTACTGCTGCTGCCAACAGATCCACAACAGCCAGACGATTGCTTCAGGCGGCTGCCAACAAGTCCCTCCCAGCTAGGCGACTGCATCAGGAGGCTGTACAGCCTGCATTTGCTGTACACAGGGGCTGCCACGTCATCCAATGACGCAGCAACCCTGCGTTTGCTGCCAGGTGACCTCTTCTGCTGTAGGGCGACCTTCCTACAGGCTGCGTTTTGCTGCTCTGCAGGTCGCTTCTACCCCAGGCTGCTCCTTTCCTGCAGGCGACCTCTGTCTGGGCTGGTTCCCAGTACTGGTGGTCTCTTTTCTGGTGTTCGACATCAGATCTATTTGCGTTTTGCAGATCCAGGTGTTTCTAGGCACTCTCTGCCTACGTCTTGGTGGTTGGTGACCACATTGCTGGTCCTATTTCGTCAACGGCACAACTTTCTTTGGTATTTTGCAGATTGGAAGATGTCTTACCAGTTTTCAGGCTTTGAAGACTCAGAGGATGAGCTTCTTTCTCATCATTCCTCTGAGCGGAGGCGGGACTATCGTGAAGTTCGACATCGGGAAGACCCTCCTCGCACTCATCCATCTTCAGTCCATGCATCTCAGATGGTTCCATCTACTGCGAAGGTTTTTTCAGTGAAGACTGCATCAGATGTGCGGATGCCTTCCTTGATTCCCTCTATACAGGTGCCGATTCTCCCTTCCTTTCCGAAGGAAGACAAGTTGGATGGTTCCAACTACTCCCTATGGTCATGCAAGGTGGCTTGCATCCTTGATACCTTTGATCTGTGGGAGCTTGTTTCTTCGCCCATCGACCGACCCCCCGTGGATTTGTCCGATGGCACCTCTATGGACCGTGCAGCCTTATGGGATAGGCTCAACTCTCGAGCCCGTTCCTTTCTTTTTATGAGTCTCCATGATTCTGTTCTTGTACATGTTCACAGGTTAAAGACCGCGGCGGAAGTATGGACAAAGCTTGCGTCTTTGTATCAGCACAAGACATTTGCCCACAAGATTTCACCGAAGAAGAAGTTGCGGATGCTCAGTCTTGATGGTTCTTCTTCCATGAAGGAGCACATCACGAAGATGGAGGATATGTGAGGCAAGCTAGCCTCTCTTGGTCGTCTGATATCGTCTGAGGATATGGCGATGATTCTGTTGACTCAGCTGCCATCACCCCGGTATGATGTCTTCTACACCAGCCTCATCACTTCGAGGACCCGTGAGACTCTCCTATGGGAGGAGCTTTCCCCGCTTGTCTTGGAGCATGACGAGCGACTCAAAGAGGTGGGAGCCAGTGGCTCCACCAAGGCATTTACGGCTGGCACAGGTAGTGACAAGAAGAAGAAACAAAAGAAGGAGAAGGCCAAGGACAAGAAGGAGGAGGACAAGAAGGATGCGAAGGAGAAGAAGCCCAAGTGTCCCCATTGTGGGAAGGGCACTCATCCCGAGGAGAAGTGTTGGCAGAAGTATCCCCATTTGAAGCCTAAGGAGAAGGACTCGAAGGCAGCCCCAGCCACAACAGAATCTGCGTTTGTGCATCTCTTTGTTAAGGAAGACACTGCCCTAGCTTCTACCACACAGGAGAAGCCTTGGCTCGTCGACAGTGGAGCATCTTCACATATGACCTTCCGTCAGGATTGGCTTCAGGATCTTCGTTCCAGAGGGGGTACAATCACCATTGGTGACAATTCTACAGTTCCTGTTCATGGAGTAGGGACTTTACCTATGTTTTCTAACAGGCGGTCTTCCTCCGCCAAAGTTCTCTATGTGCCAGATTTGGGTTTTAACCTATTATCTGTGCATGGTCTTACTCAGTTAGGTACCCGAGTAATTTTTACTCAGGATGCAGTCACAGTGGAGGATGCTTCTACAGGTGATGCTCTTTGGACAGGTACACAGGAGGGTGGGCTTTATACACTCACAACCTTGGCTGCGTGGACTTCCCATGAGCTTGGGCTGCTCTGGCATGCTCGTTATGGTCATTTGAACCTCGATTCTCTTCACCTGGCTTCTAGGAGGAAGATGGTGGAGGGACTTCCTGATTTCCCTCCTCTTCACACTTTGTGCCCCAGCTGCTTGAGGGGCAAGCAGCACCGGCAACCTCACCCGCAGGTTGCTTCTAGGCGGGCTACTTCCCCGCTTGAGTTGGTTCATACCGACCTTTGCAGACCTATGGGCACGGCCTCCCTTGGGAAGGCCAAGTATTTGATGCTGATTGTGGACGACTTTAGTCGTTATGTGTGGCCTTATTTCTTGGAGTACAAGAGCGAGGCGTACTCCCGTTTCTGTGAGTGGCAGGTGTTTGTGGAGACCCAAACAACTTCCAAGGTTCGTGGTGTTCGAGCTGATCACGGTGGAGAGTTCACTTCTCACCTTTTCTCTCAGTTTTACAGGGATCATGGTATTCGGGTGGAGTATTCCCATCCAAACACACCATCAGAGAATGGTGTGGTGAAGCGTGCGAATCGGACCATGCTTGAGATGGCCCGATCTATGCTGGAGCATAGGAGTCTTCCTCATTTCCTTTGGGGTGAGGCGGTGGCTACAACGGTGCATATACGCAACTGCTCTCCGACTTCGGCATTACAAGACATGACTCCATATGAGGCTTTCTTTGGGAAGAAGCCTTCCGTGTCCCATTTTCGCATCTTTGGGTGCGATGCTTTTGTCCATGTGGACAAGAAGAAGAGGAAGACGAAGTTCGGCTCTAAGTCGAGAAAGCTTATCTTCGTTGGTTATAGTACGACCACGAAGGGATATCGGCTCTACGACCCGACGACGCGGCAGGTTGAGGTGAGCAGGGATGTGATCTTTGATGAGGCTTCGGCCTCTGAGGATTCGATTGATGGTTCTATTACAGATGTTTCTTCATCATCGACGGACCCCCCCCCCACCTTCTCTCCCTTCACTTCCTTCCAGGATCACCCTTAGCACCCCCCCTATTCCTCCTCCTTCGGCTTCCCTTTCCCCTTTGGTGGATGTGCCTTCCTCTTCTACGAGCTCTTCTACCGCCACTTTGGGATCTTCACGAGATATACAGCCTTCTTTAGATGCGGAGGATCTACCTTCACTCGGTGAGGGGGAGTCCCTCTCCGATTTGGGTGCTTTACAGGTTCCGGTAACCCCCCGGTCTCCCTCACAGCAGCAGGAGTCTCTCAGGATTCCTTTGTGGTATCGCCGGCTCATGCAGGATTCAGGTGTTACTCACTTTCCTGCTTCTTCAGGTCCACGTCGATCAGCCCGTTTACAGGCCCAGCGGGACAGTTCACTATGTGTGAACTATGCTCTTATGTCACAGATTCTTCAGGATTCCGAGCCTTCCACTGTGGAGGAGGCTCTTGCACAGGATATTTGGAGACAGGCTATGCAACCCGAGCTTGACTCCATCGAGCGAAACCATACGTGGGAGCTTCTACCGCGTCCCGCGAAACGGAAGGTGATTGGTGTGAAATGGGTCTTTAAGACCAAATATCTTGCAGATGGCTCCTTGGACAAGCATAAAGCTAGGCTTGTTGCCAAGGGTTTTGCCCAGCGTGCAAGGTTGGATTACTTTGAGACTTTTGCTCCTACAGCTAGGATGTCCACCATCCGAGTGCTTTTGGCTCTTGCTGCTCACCACCGTTGGCTTGTCTATCAGATGGACGTCAAGTCTGCTTTTCTGAATGGCGTTCTTGAGGAGGAGATTTATGTTTCACAGCCTCCTGGTTTTCTTGTGCAGGGGAAGGAGGATCATGTCTACAGGCTGCGGAAGGCTCTTTATGGCCTAAAGCAAGCTCCTCGTGCTTGGTACCAGCGGATTGACCGCTTCTTTCTACAGAGTGGCTTTGCGCGCTCCGCTTATGATCCCAACCTCTACTTACGGGTTGTGGATTCTCTTTCGGTGTTCCTCATCTTGTATGTGGATGATCTTATCATTACAAGGAGTGACACTCAACAGGTGGAGCATACACGGTCCATTCTACAACAGGAGTTTGACATGACGGATCTAGGGATCCTTCACTTCTTTCTAGGTCTAGAGATCTATCAGATGGCACAGGGCATTTTTATCTCGCAGCACAGGTACATCTCCGAGCTTCTTTCGGAGTTTGATATGGCTAAGTGTCGGCCTATCTCATGCCCTATGGACCCTGAGTCCAAGCTTTTGACAGCTGGAGTTCCTCTTACAGATCCCACCCATTACAGGTGCCTTGTCGGCTCTCTTATCTGGCTGCTTCACACTCGGCCGGATATCTCTTTTGTGGTGGCTTTATTGTCTTCCTTTATGCAGACTCCTACCCAGGATCACTGGCAGGCGGCCTTGCGGGTTCTTCGCTATTTGCAGGGGACTCGATCCTTTGGGATCATGTATGGAGATGAGATTACCCTTTCTGGATGGAGTGATTCTGATTGGGCAGGTGATGTGGATTCGCGACGATCCACTACAGGTTATGCTTTCACCCTTGGATCTGGTGCTGTCTCTTGGAGCAGCAAGAAGCAGCCTACTGTGGCACTTTCTTCTACAGAGGCTGAGTATCGGGCCCTATGTTCGACCGCTATAGAGGCAGTTTGGCTCCGTCGCTTACTCGCGGAGATTGGCTTTTCCCAGACCGGACCTACGGAGCTGCGCGTGGATAACCAGAGTGCTCTTGCTCTGGCCAAGAACCCGGTGTTTCATGCTCGTACGAAGCACATTGAGGTTCAATATCACTATGTTCGAGAGCAGATCGTGGATTCGGAGCTGGTGGTGGTCTATTGTCCTACGGTGGCCAATGCAGCTGATCTCTTTACGAAGCCGTTGCCTCAGGCTTCTTTGCTTCATCACATGCGGTTCTTGGGTCTTCAGACTCTCCCAGAAGTTGAGAGGGGGTGTTAGCCTGCTCTTCTTCAGTCTCAGTCTGTCATCTCCTGGTTGTGAGCTCCTATCAGAGTCTGACAGGAGACAGAGGAGCTCTGTCAGTGTGTTTTTATGGCTGCTTTAGTCAGCATGCAGCCTTGGGCATTTTACAGCCCAAACTGGGCTGTTTCTGGGCTGATTGCCCATTATTTTGGGCTGTCGGCCAGATCTGGCTGGTTGGCCAAATCTGGCCAGGTCGGCCAGTTTGGCTGGTCGGCCAGTTTGCTGGCTGGGGGCTATTTATAGAAGCCCCCCCAGTCAGTCCAGTATTCACTCTCTGCAGGTACAGCACTGCTCCCTCCGTCTCCGTCTCCGGCATTGGTGCTGCCTCTGCTTCCAGTCTGTCCTGGTTCTCTCACTAACGCTCCGGACTGCGTGCAGGGACAGTTCTGTCCATTCCAGTGTATTCAGCATTCATCTCAGTCAGTGCAGACTTTCTTCCTTCATTCTCTGCTTCCTCTCTCCTCTCCTCTGTGTTCGTGTTCTTCTTTCGCGGCGCACTCTCACAAAAGTATGGACAAAGCTTGCGTCTTTGTATCAGCACAAGACATTTGTCCACAAGATTTCCCTCGAGAAGAAGTTGCAGATGCTCAGTCTTGATGGTTCTTCTTCCATGAAGGAGCACATCACGAAGATGGACGATATGCGAGGCGAGCTAGCCTCTCTTGGTCATCTGATATCGTCTGAGGATATGGCGATGATTCTGTTGACTCAGCTGCCATCACCCCGTTATGATGTCTTCTACACCAACCTCATCACTTCGAGAACCCGTGAGACACTCCTGTGGGAGGAGCTTTCCCCACTTGTCTTGGAGCATGACGAGCGACTCAAAGAGGTGGGAGCCAGTGGCTCCACCAAGGCATTTACGGCTGGCACAGGTGGTGGCAAGAAGAAGAAACAAAAGAAGGAGAAGGCCAAGGACAAGAAGGAGGAGGACAAGAAGGATGCGAAGGAGAAGAAGCCCAAGTGTCCCCATTGTGGGAAGGGCACTCATCCCGAGGAGAAGTGTTGGCAGAAGTATCCCCATTTGAAGCCTAAGGAGAAGGACTCGAAGGCAGCCCCAACCACAACAGAATCTGCGTTTGTGCATCTCTTTGTTGAGGAAGACACTGCCCTAGCTTCTACCACACAGGAGAAGCCTTGGCTCGTCGACAGTGGAGCATCTTCACATATGACCTTCCGTCAGGATTGGCTTCAGGATCTTCGTTCCAGAGGGGGTACAGTCACCATTGGTGACAATTCTACAGTTCCTGTTCATGGAGTGGGGACTTTACCTATGTTTTCTGACAGGCGGTCTTCCTCCGCCAAAGTTCTCTATGTGCCAGATTTGGGTTTTAACCTATTATCTGTGCATGGTCTTACTCAGTTAGGTACCCGAGTCATTTTTACTCAGGATGCAGTCACAGTGGAGGATGCTTCTACAGGTGATGCTCTTTGGACAGGTACACAGGAGGGTGGGCTTTATAAGCTCACAGCCTTGGCTGCGCGGACTTCCCATGAGCTTGGGTTGCTTTGGCATGCTCAGTATGGTCATTTGAACCTCGATTCTCTTCGCCGGGCTTCTAGGAGGAAGATGGTGGAGGGACTTCCTGATTTCGCTTCTCTTCACACTTTGTGCCCTAGCTGCTTGAGGGGCAAGCAACACCGGCAGCCTCACCCGCAGGTTGCTTCTAGGCGGGCTACTTCTCCGCTTGAGTTGGTTCATACCGACCTTTGCGGACCTATGGGCACGGCCTCCCTTGGGAAGGCCAAGTATTTGATGCTGATTGTGGACGACTTTAGTCGTTATGTGTGGCCTTATTTCTTGGAGTACAAGAGCGAGGCATACTCCCGTTTCTGTGAGTGGCAGGTGTTTGTGGAGACCCAAACAACTTCCAAGGTCCGTGGTGTTCGAGCTGATCACGGTGGAGAGTTCACTTCTCACCTTTTCTCTCAGTTTTGCAGGGATCATGGTATTCGGGTGGAGTATTCCCATCCGAACACACCATCAGAGAATGGTGTGGTGGAGCGTGCGAATCGGACCATGATTGAGATGGCCCGAGCATAGGAGTCTTCCTCATTTCCTTTGGGGTGAGGCGGTGGCTACAGCGGTGCATATACGCAACTGCTCTCCGACTTCGGTGTTACAAGACATGACTCCATATGAGGTTTTATTTGGGAAGAAGCCTTCCGTGTCCCATTTTAGCATCTTTGGGTGCGATGCTTTTGTCCATGTGGACAAGAAGAAGAGGAAGACGAAGTTCGACTCTAAGTCGCGAAAGCTTATCTTTGTTGGTTATAGTACGACCACGACGGGATATCGGCTCTACGACCCGACGACGCGGCAGGTTGAGGTGAGCAGGGATGTGATCTTTGATGAGGCTTCAGCCTCTGAGGATCCGATTGATGGTTCTATTTCAGATGTTTCTTCATCATCGACGGACCCCCCCCCCCCCACCTTCTCTGCCTTCACTTCCTTCCAAGATGCCTCTTAGCACCCCCCCATTCCCCTTCCTTCGGCTTCCCTTTCCCCTTTGGTGGATGTGCCTTCGTCTTCTACGAGCTCTTCTACCGCCACTTCGGGATCTTCACGGGATATACAGCCTTCTTCAGATGCGGAGGAACTACCTTCACTCGATGAGGGGGAGTCCCTCTTCGATTTGGGTGCTTTACAGGTTCCGAAGACCCCCCGGTCTCCCTCACAGCAACAGGAGTCTCTCAGGATTCCTTTGTGGTATCGCCGGCTCATGCATTTCAGGTGTTACTCACTTTCCTGCTTCTTCTTCAGGTCCACGTCGATCAGCCCGTTTACAGGCCCAGCGGGACAGTTCACTATGTGTAAACTATGCTCTTATGTCACAGATTCTTCAGGATTCCGAGCCTTCCACTGTGGAGGAGGCTCTTGCACAGGATATTTGGAGACAGGCTATGCAGGCCGAGCTCGACTCCATCGAGCGAAACCATACGTGGGAGCTTGTACCGCGTCCCGCGAAACGGAAGGTGATTGGTGTGAAATGGGTCTTTAAGACCAAGTATCTTGCAGATGGCTCCTTGGACAAGCATAAAGCTAGGCTTGTTGCCCAGGGTTTTGCCCAACGTGCAGGGTTGGATTACTTTGAGACTTTTGCTCCTACAGCTAGGATGTCCACCATCCGAGTGCTTTTGGCTCTTGCTGCTCACCACCGTTGGCCTATCTACCAGATGGACGTCAAGTCTGCTTTTCTGAATGGCGTTCTTGAGGAGGAGATTTATGTTTCACAGCCTCCTGGTTTTCTTGTGCAGGGGAAGGAGGATCATGTCTACAGGCTGCGGAAGGCTCTTTATGGCCTAAAGCAAGCTCCTCGTGCTTGGTACCAGCGGATTGACTGCTTCTTTCTATAGAGTGGCTTTGCGCGCTCCGCTTATGATCCCAACCTCTACTTACGGGTTGTGGATTCTCTTTCGGTGTTCCTCATCTTGTATGTGGATGATCTTATCATTACAGGGAGCGACACTCAACAGGTGGAGCATACACGGTCCATTCTACAGCAGGAGTTTGACATGACGGATCTAGGGATCCTTCACTTCTTTCTAGGTCTGGAGATCTATCAGATGGCACAGGGCATTTTTATCTCGCAGCACAGGTACATCTCCGAGCTTCTTTCGGAGTTTGATATGGCTGAGTGTCGGCCTATCTCATGCCCTATGGACCCTGAGTCCAAGCTTTTGACAGCTGGAGTTCCTCTTACCGATCCCACCCGTTACAGGTGCCTTGTCGGCTCTCTTATCTGGCTGCTTCACACTCGGCCGGATATCTCTTTTGTGGTGGCTTTATTGTCTTCCTTTATGCAGACTCCTACCCAGGATCACTGGCAGGCGGCCTTGCGGGTTCTTCGCTATTTGCAGGGGACTCGATCCTTTGGGATCATGTATGGAGATGGAATTACCCTTTCTGGATGGACTGATTCTGATTGGGCAGGTGATGTGGATTCGCGACGATCCACTACAGGTTATGCTTTCACCCTTGGATCTGGTGCTGTCTCTTGGAGCAGCAAGAAGCAGCCTACTGTGGCACTTTCTTCTACAGAGGTTGAGTATCGGGCCCTATGTTCGACCGCTATGGAGGCAGTTTGGCTCCGTCGCTTACTCGCGGAGATTGGCTTTTCCCAGACCGGACCTACGGAACTGCGCGTGGATAACCAGAGTGCTCTTGCTCTGGCCAAGAACCCGGTGTTTCATGCTCGTACGAAGCACATTGAGGTTCAGTATCACTATGTTCGAGAGCAGATCGTGGATTCGCAGCTGGTGGTGGTCTATTGTCCTACGGCGGCCAATGCAGCTGATCTCTTTACGAAGCCGTTGCCACAGGCTTCTTTGCTTCATCACATGCGGTTCTTGGGTCTTCAGACTCTCCCAGGAGTTGAGAGGGGGTGTTAGCCTGCTCTTCTTCAATCTCAGTCTGTCATCTCCTGGTTGTGAGCTCCTGTCAGAGTCTGACAGGAGACAGAGGAGCTCTGTCAGTGTGTTTCTATGGCTGCTTTAGTCAGCATGCAGCCTTGGGCATTTTACAGCCCAAACTGGGCTGTTTCTGGGCTGACTGCCCATTATTTTGGGCAGTCGGCCAGATCTGGCTGGTCGGCCAAATCTGGCCAGGTCGGCCAGTTTGGCTGGTCGGCCAGTTTGCTGGCTGGGGGCTATTTATAGCAGCCCCCCCAGTCAGTCCAGCATTCACTCTCTGCAGGTACAGCACTGCTCCCTCCGTCTCCGTCTCCGGCATTGGTGCTGCCTCTGCTTCCAGTCTGTCCTGGTTCCCTCACTGACGCTCCGGGCTGCGTGCAGGGACAGTTCTGTCCATTCCAGTGTATTCAGCATTCATCTCAGTCAGTGCAGACTTTCTTCCTTCATTCTCTGCTTCCTCTCTCCTCTCCTCTGTGTTTGTGTTCTTCTTTCGCTGCGCACTCTCACAGGATCCACATACATTTGAATGCATAAGAGCCAAAGGCTTATCCATGCGTGAAATACCGAACTTTTCAGGCTAATTCTTAGTTTGGCTGCTATATAAACAGTGATCGCACGACTCAATGCAAGTAGTCAAAAGGTGGAAGATACTGCAAAGCACTAAGCATTTTTATTTCCTTAAGCGACATATGTACAAGATGAGCATACCAGAGAGATACATGTGAGATAGAACCCACCGACAAAACATGGTCAATAGTATCAGATACAACCAAGGGGTAGAGGTTGCCAAACTTGGCATCTCTTACAAGAACAAGTCTACTATGAGTTATCTTCCATGCAAAATCACCAAAGCATATACAATAACCTACATTATCAAGCTGCCCAACAGACATAAGGCTTTTAGTCAGTGCGGATACATAACTACATTATACAGAACAAAAGTACCATTAGAGGAAAATTGTAGGGTGACATCACCAATGCCAACAATAGCAAGAGACCAATCATCATCTAAGCGCACAAAACCAGATACACTGCGATAGATATGAAACTACTGACGGTAGAGGGTCACATGAAAAGACGCATCCGAATCTAAAAGTCAACATTATGCATGTATAGATCGAGCCTCGATCAACTAAGAGGCATTACATGAAGAGGCTACTAATATGTAGTCACCATCATACTCCTCAGGCTATATGATATTTGTCTCCTTAATCTTTACGTTGGAGTTTGCAGGTGTAATGCTGCGATCATTGGATTTCTCCTACCAGATACACTGCGATAAGTATGAAACTACTCACGGTAGAGGGTCACATGAAAAGACGCATCCGAATCTAAGAGTCAGCATTATGCATGTATAGATCGAGCCTCGATCAACTGAGAGGCATTACATGAAGAGGCTACTAATATGTAGTCACCATCATACTCCTCAGGCTATATGATATTTGTCTCCTCAATCTTTACGTTGGAGTTTCCAGGTATAATACTGCAATCATTGGATTTCTCCTGTACTTTCTCTTTTCCATTTTCTTTGCGCTTGTCATCATGAATCTTATGGCACTATAACCATATGTGTTTTGCTTTGCCACAGTAATGGCATGTAAGATCAAATTTATGTCCACGGGACTTGCCACATCCACATGACTTAGACCAGGACTTCTGAGTCCTTCCCATAACGATCATTATCTTTCTTACCACTTCTGTCACCTCTAATGGATAAAGCATGTGAATTGCAAGAAGTATCATTGTTTGTCTTGTTAATTTCTTCAGTCAAAAGAGCACTCTCTACATCTTTCAATTTCAACCCATCACATTTGTTGGTATAGATTGCAATGTGAAATACATCCCAAGACTCAAGTAAAGTGCCAAGCAAAAACAAAGGATGTAGATTATCTTGAAACTCAATATCTTGTCGAAGTAGATTCTTCATGATAGAATGAAATTAGCTAAAGTGAGCAGACAATGGAGTCCCCTCCTTCATGCGGAGATCCATCAATTGTTTAAGCCAATACATCTACAAAAGCAGGGCTTTGCTTTGGATAAAGTTCTTAAATCTTTTTCCATAGATGCCATACACTCCGATCTTCATCTTCAACAACATTATTCTGGACCTCTTCAGAGAGTGATAAAATGATAGTGGACTTGCATAGTGCAGCTAAATCATCCCAATCATCATCATCCATGTTCTCAAGTTTAATACCCTTGTTTCTTAGTGGCTTAATTTGCAATTTTTATACCAAAACTTGCCATCAATTGTTTAAGCCAATACATCTACAAAAGCAGGGCTTTGCTTTGGATAAAATTTTTGAATATTTTTCCATAGATGCCATACACTCTGATCTTCATCTTCAACAACATTATTCTAATGATAGTGGACTTGCATAGTGCAGCTAAATCATCCCAATCATCATCATCCATGTTCTCGAGTTTAATACCCTTGTTTCTTAGTGGCTTAATTTGCAATTTTTGTACCAAAACTTGCCACATTTGAGACTTCTCGTAGCTATAGTTGGTGCCATCCAACTTGGCAATATTAAACAAAGCCGTATCTTTGAGATGACCAATCATAATGAGTCAAATAGAGGTAGACGATGCAAAAAACAGGCTGCTGTAATTAGCAAAAAACATACCAAAAACATTGCCAAAACAAGTTGAAAATAAGAGAAATTGCTAAAATGACCAGCTGTCCACCAAATATGACCAAAAAGGGTGTCAAAACAAGCACGAGTGAAAGCAAGAGCTATGGTGGAAGGAGCAAGAGCAAGAGAGAGAGAGGCTCCAAATGTGGAAACTCCAATAGTCACAATGTGTGACTAACCTTCGCTTTATTCAAATGTCATTGAAGGAATAAAGAATGAAGTAACAGTTATGGGCGTCTGCCGCTTGCAATATACAAGCGCGGGTACCATCAATGTAGTAATACATGGTTGGCTACGCAGAGGCGTATTTATCCCAACATAATAGAGGAGGCTTTCGAAATAGATATTGTTCATTAAGTATGTCTCTATCATCTATTTCATTTGAGCAAGTAAACCACACTTCTCAACTTGGAAGCCACTAACTCTTTACAATCCTTTTGTAAATGACATTTCTTCCCACAGTGGTAACACCGGCTCTTTGACTTCTTCTTCGAACCTCTCTCTGAAGCTGCAAGAGCCTCACTAGAACCGGACGAAAGCCTCCCAAAACCTGTAACCGCAATGATGCCTCATGCTCAAGCAATATCAAGGTCGTATGTGTAAAACTGAAAGAAGTTGATGATGTTTGTATCCTCAAAGCATTCACCGCTCCATCAAACACCGGAGGGAGTTCGGAGAGTACGAGTCCAATAAGATGAGCCTTTGGAAGGCAGACTGCATTTGCCTAAGTTGATCTTGGATTTGGGTCACACAAAGTAGAAAAGACTAGATAGTATCTTCAATTTGAAACGGAATTTATTAAAGTTGTCCATAAAGAATAACTGCCCTCATGGTAGAAGGGACCACATACATCAATTGCAACTTTGTCCATACTTCAAAAGATGTCCTGTAAGAGGTAACTGCCAGTAGAACTTCTTTGAAAATACACCAAAGTAAGGCTAAGCAAGCACGGGCATCATCCGAATCCCATGTCCGCATCACTTCCTCATACTTGTCTTCATCAAAATCAGCTAGAACAGGAGAAGGCCGTTGAAGACGTTTAATAGCTCCACACACCACGTACCATAACCGCTTTTGTATAAACCAAGCCTTCATCATGGCACTCCATGTAAGATAATCAAGTCCACGTAACTTGTTATCAATGGACGTGCACAGAGAATCCATTTGGAGAGGATTCAGAAGAGAAGTAGAAAAAAGCGAAGCGAGTGATACGCAGTGGCGATGCAATGTCCGGCAATGAAAATGCCAGGTAGAGAGAAAAACGTGAGCAAGAGTAGAGAGTGAGAGTCAAAGAGAGATGCACGATATTCTTGGGTACAATTTGTTGTGTACCTCTTTAGGTTTTAGATAGATATATAAGAAAGTACAAATGTGGTAAGGATGTATTCACACCCGTACACATATAAAAGGAATGATGTGTTAGAGAGATCACAGCCAGGCAGGTTTCAGCCTGGTGCAGTCCAGTCGGACTGCTGCAATCGGACCTGCAGCAGTCGGACTGCCACGTGGCAGTCCGACTGCCTGCTGCAGATTTATTCCAGGCTGCGCCCTATTTTGGCGTCCCGTTCTAGGTGGTTTTTCGCCTATTTATTGCCAACGTTTCCAGCAGTCTATACACTCTTCTCTGTCGCAGATTACAGACCGGTGCCGTGCAGATTTCTGTCTCTGTTCACAGATTTCAGACAGCAGACAGTGCAGACTGCAGCAGACTTCGAGGTGGACAGCAGGTCGCATCGTCGAGGTGGAGACACGCAGTCCAGCGCACTGCGCCCGTGTATATCTTTGTATTCAGCATTCTATATACAGCAGATCTTCATTGTACACTGTCTCTTTCTCTCCCTTTTCTCTCTGCGTTCTCTCTCTCTCAGTCCTACGCTTCCGCACCGTTGCACTCTGACATGGTATCAGAGCAGTGTTTGAGGGCTGACTGAGCGCAGAATCAACCTGAAGAGGAGTTTCCATCGCGACACAAATTTGCGTTTTTTGCGTTTAAGGGCAGACAGGAGGGCTGCGCCTTGGAACAAGGCTGAAACGAGTGTGGGCGCACGGGAAAGGAGTACAGGTGGTGGATTTGCTGCTGTTTACTGCTGTTTGACACGGAGGAAGTTTGAGTTTTCAACCTAAAAGTGCAGGTTTTGCTTTTTCATCGCCTCCGGCGGGTGAAGAAGCTTCGGGACGCGGAAGAGCCTTAGCAGGCTGAGTTTACTCAGTCAGAGGGGGCTGCTTTTGCGTTTGAGAAGGCATTGCAGGTGAAGATGTCTACAGAGATGGACTTGGAGTTCCAGGCGATTATGGACCGGAAGGTGCCTGTCTTACCGGCTCTTCCTACAGATCAGAAGCTTGACGGCGACAACTACCGCATTTGGCGCGTTATGATGTTGGCCATTCTTGAGTCCTATGATTTGGCGGAGTTGGTACAGGAAGATATTGACCGGCCTTCGGTAAGAGATGAGTCCAAACTCTCTTCCGATGCTCGTGTGGAGTTGGCCAGGGCCCAGTCTCATTGGGACAAACTGAATGCTAGGATTCGATCCTTTCTCTTTCTATCATGCACTACAGCCGTGATCGCTCACATCGAGCACTTGACGGTGGCTCGTGAGATATGGCTAGAGCTTGATCAAATGTACAATCGGATGACCCTGATGAAGAGGGTTTCTTTGGAGGTACAGATGCGGACCTTGTCCGTCAATAAGTCTTCTTCGCTTAGGGAACACATTAACAAGCTAAGGCAGCTACAGATGCAGGTTCAGAATGCGGGGAAGCCAATTTCCTCCGAAGACATGGCGATTATACTCTTGTCCCAGTTGCCGCCACGATTCGGTACATTTTACTCTGCCCTTATTGCGTCGGGGTGAGAGTCTACTCTTCGGTGGGAAGAGTTGGTTCCTATGGTCTTGGACCAAGAGGAACAGTTAAAGGGACAGAATGCTTCCAAGACGGAGGCGTTGACAGGTCAAGCCTCTCAGAAAAAGGGAAAGGACCAAAAGAAGAAGAAGGGGGATAACAAGTCCAAGACGGACAAGGAGAAGGACAAGGACAAAGAGTCCACATGCCATATTTGTGGAAAGACTGGCCATTGGAAGAAGGATTGCCCTGACAAAGACTCGAAGGACACCAAGAAGAAGGAAACCAAGGATTCTGGAGTGGTGGCTGCACCCTCATCAGCTGCATTTCTACATTTAGTGGTCATTGAGGACGCTTCACCGAATGCTTCTGATGCTGCGATGGCAGCTCCCCAATCTCGAGAGTGGATTATTGATAGTGGTGCCTCACGGCACATGACTCCTTCATTAGATGGTGTTGCCCAGCTGCGACCTTCGCGTGGGCAGGTTCTCATTGGAGACAGCTCTTCAGTTTCTATTGCAGGTCGGGGTAAGATGCAGCTTATTCCGGATGGACGAGGTGGCACCTATACCTCAGAGGTTTTGCATGTACCAGGATTGGGGTACCATCTCCTTTCAGTTCATAAGATTTGCTCCCTTGGTCTTTTGGTGGAATTTGACAGTTCTACTGTGCGAGTCCTTGATCGTGAATCGAGGAAGGTTCTATCATCTGGATATGAGGAGAACGGCATTTACAAACTGAAGTCTTCCACTGCCCTCTCTTCTCTTCTTCTTACCTCACAGTCACAGTCTGAATTATGGCATGCTCGGTTTGGTCACCTGAACTATGACTATCTTCGGAAGGCGTCACGTGGACAGCTTGTTCGAGGGTTGCCGGATATAGTGGTGAGCCAGCATCCATGTGTCTCCTGCATACGGGGGAAGCAGCATCGGGATGCCATTCCCCACACAGCTTCGCGGCGGTCTATTTCACCGATGGAGCTAGTATCTACGGATCTATGTGGCCCTATGAGGAATGAGTCCCTGCATGGGAGCTCGTACTTCATGCTGATCGTGGATGACTATAGCAGGATGACATGGGCCTATTTTTTGACACTAAAATCAGAAGCTTTCTCGCACTTCAAGGATTGGCTTCTCTTTGAGGAGAACCGATCAGGCTAGAAGTTGAAGACCTTGCGATCCGACAAGGGAGGTGAATTTGTGTCTAATGAATTTGCTCGGTTTTATGCAGATAGAGGAATTCACCAGGAGTTTGCCAATACCAATACTCCGCAAGAAAATGGTATTCTAGAACGGAAGAACCGCAGTGTGATCGAGATGGCGCGCACCATGATGGAGCACCGACAGACCCCTCAGGTTCTATGGGCCGAGGCTGTGGCTACTGCAGTCCACATCCTTAATCGATCCCCTACTTCGGCCGTGGAAGGGATGACTCCATTTGAGGCTTATTTTGGGACAAAGCCAGATGTTTCTTACTTTCGGGTCTTTGGGTGTGATGCCTATGTTCACATTCCCAAGGCTCACCGTGACAAATTTGAAGCGGCTTCCCGAAAACAAGTATTTGTTGGCTACAGCTCCCAGTCCCAAGGCTACCGACTGTATGATCCCGTCAAGCGGAATGTATATACTAGCCGTGATGTGCGGTTTGTGGAGGTTCCAGCTTCTTCAACGGGTGAGGAGCATCCCGTTCTTGGAGATCCAGGGGAGCGTTTGGCTCCTTCTACAGTTCCACTGGAGCCTGTGCCGTTTGATTATGATTCTGTTTCTGACACAGAGTCTACTGTTCCACCGGATCCTTCTGAGGAGTTACCACCGGTGGACATTCCAGAGTCTTCTACTGATGGAGAACGACGAGGGGAGGTTCGGCCTCCTCCTCGCTGGGCCCGTGACACACTCCGTGATTCAGGGATCGAGGGGGTTCCTGAGGAGTGGGGACCGCAGGATGGTCCGCGGCGGTCACGGAGGCACCTGGCGCATTCTTCGGAGCTTGTTTGCTCCAATTATTGTTTGATGTCCCGAGTTATGCAGGATCGAGAGCCCACCTCCGTGAAGGAGGCTTTACAGTCCGCCCCATGGAAGAAAGCTATGGAAGCTGAGTTGGAGGCTATTGAGAGGAATGGCACTTGGTCACTTGTGCCACGCCCCCCGAAGAAGAAGGTGATTGGAGTCAAGTGGGTCTTCAAGACCAAATACCTCAGTGATGGTACTTTGGATAAGCACAAGGCTCGCCTTGTTGCTAAGGGTTTTGCCCAGCGCCCAGGGATTGACTGTCATGACACCTTTGCCCCTACAGCTCGTATGGCAACCATTAGAGCTGTTCTTGCTTTGGCTGGCCATAGGAGATGGCCTGTTTATCAGCTGGATGTGAAGTCAGCCTTCCTGAATGGTGATTTGAAGGAGGAGATCTATGTTGAGCAACCTCCTGGCTTTGGTTCTTCAGATGGGAAAGTCTACAGGTTGAAGAAGGCCCTGTATGGTCTCAAGCAAGCCCCGCGAGCTTGGAACGAGAAGATTGATTCGTTCCTCCAGACTCAGTTGGGATTTCGGCGGTCCAAGGCCGATCCGCAGCTGTATGTTCACACTTCCGGGGAAGATTGTATGCTGTTTGTATTATATGTTGATGATTTGATTGTCACAGGTGATGATGCACAACAGGTCCAGGAGACAAAGTCAGCTTTACATCGGACATTCGAGATGACGGATTTGGGGCTACTCCATTTCTTTTTAGGACATGAGATTTATCAGTCTCAAAGGGGGATCTTTCTCTCCCAACAGAGATATGTACAGGAGCTCTTGGTGACTTTTGAGATGGAAGATTGTCGGGCCCTCTCTATTCCTATGGATCCGAACTGGAAGGCCACTTCCCACTCAACTTCTCCTTTGGCGGATGCTTCCCGCTATCGACAGTTGATAGGGTCCTTGATTTGGCTTCTCAACACGAGGGTTGATCTATGTTTTGCTGTTGGGCTCTTGGCAGGGTTCATGAGTGAACCTAAGACGGTGCATTGGCAGGCTGCTCAAAGGATACTTCGGTATCTGAGGGGGACATCTGATTTGGGAATTCATTACCCCGCAGGGACAGATGGGTCAGATCTTGTACTTACAGGTTGGAGCGACTCGGATTGGGCCGGTGACGTGGACCACAGGCGGTCTACAACAGGTTACTACTTTACTTTGGGTGGCGGTGTTATTTCATGGAGTAGCAAGAAGCAGCCCACGGTAGCCCTTTCGTCTACTGAGGCGGAGTATCGGGCCGCATCTTCCACCACATGCGAGGTTGTGTGGCTTCGGAGATTGTTGGAGGAGCTTGGGTGCCCCCAGACTCGTCCTACATTGCTGCGATGTGACAATGAGAGTTGCATTGCCTTGGCAAGAAATCCTGTTTTTCATGCCCGGACGAAGCACATTGAGATCCAGTACCACTTCATCCGAGAAAAGCTTCTGGATGAGACCATCACTGTGGAGTATTGCAAGACGGAGGACAATCTTGCGGATTTGTTTACGAAGGCGCTTCCTCAGGCTCTACTTCGGCAACATTCCAGATCCCTCAGGCTTCTGCCCTGCCCAGGCTCTGAGAGGGGGTGTTAGAGAGATCATAGCCAGGCAGGTTTCAGCCTGGTGCAGTCCAGTCGGACTGCTGCAGTCAGACCTGCAACAGTCGGACTGCCACGTGGCAGTCCGACTGCCTGCTGCAGATTTATTCCAGGCTGCGCCCTATTTTGGCGTCCCGTTCTAGGTGGTTTTTCGCCTATTTATTGCCGACGTTTCCAGCAGTCTATACACTCTTCTCTGTCGCAGATTACAGACCGGTGCCGTGCAGATTTCTGTCTCTGTTCACAGATTTCAGACAGCAGACAGTGCAGACTGCAGCAGACTTCGAGGTGGACAACAGGTCGCATCGTCGAGGTGGAGACACGCAGTCCAGCGCACTGCGCCCATGTATATCTTTGTATTCAGCATTCTATATACAGCAGATCTTCATTGTACACTGTCTCTTTCTCTCCCTTTTCTCTCTGCGTTCTCTCTCTCTTAGTCCTACGCTTCCGCACCGCTGCACTCTGACATGATGGTCCTTTATTCCCAACAACCTTCCACCTAAAGGCAATGTGCCTTAAGAGCAGAAAAGAATCAGCTAAGTCTAGGTATGTACAAAGCTAAAATACATATACCTATCCAACTCCCATCATCTGTCGGCAATGAGCAAACGGCTTTGCTGGAGGACCCTTCGTAAAAAGATCTGCAAGATTATCATCTATATGCACTTTGACAAGCTCAATGCTCTTGCTGTCAAGTACATCTCTAATGAAGTGATACTTTACCTGTATGTGCTTCGTCTTTGCATGAAAGACAGGATTCCATGCTAGCATGATAGCACTCTGACTATCACAATGGAAAACAGGTAACTCTATAATGCCAAGCTCTCCCACCAAACATGAAAGCCATAAAGCCTCCTTGCATGCCTCAGTGGCAACCACATACTCTGTCTCTATAGTAAACAATGCAACACACTTTTATAGCTTGGAAATCCAAGAGACTGCTCCTCTTGTGAAGGTAAACACATATCCAAAAGTGGACTTTTTGCAGTCCACATGACCAGCATAGTCTGCATCCGTAAAGCCAACGACATATGCCTTCTGCTTTTCAAAGCAAATGCACAAATTCTTTGTGCCTTTGAGGTATCTCATAATACATTTCATTGCTTCCCAATGTTTTTTACCAAGGTTTGCCATGTATCTACTAACCACTCCTACTGCAAAGGCAATGTCAGGATGTGTAGCAACCATAGCATACATCAAACTGCCAACAATTGAAGCATATGGTATCTTGGTCATTTCAACCTTCTCATCATCAAATGTAAGGCTTTCCTCTGCACTGAGTTTCACATATGAAGGCAATGGAACCCCAATTGTTTTTTCCCCCTCCATATTGAAACGCTGCAAAACCTTGGAGATATACTCCTGCTCAGATAGATAGAGTAATCCTTTTGACTCATCTCTGAGTATTCGCATGCCAAGAATGTGATTTGCATCATGGAGAACTCTGACAAGGCATCATATGATCCGAAGAAGGTGCCTGAGACATTATGAGTCAAAATCAAGTCACTTGTGAGTCTTGCACAAAGACTAGCCTTCACTATCACCACAAGATACTCTTTAGAAGAGCATTGACTCTAATACCATGTGAAGATATGCTAGGGTTTACACTGAGAAAACACATATACGACTAAGACTGAAACACAAAGATTCAAACAGAGACAAGAAAAACTCAAATTTTAAACACAAAACGCAAAATGCAAAAACTCAAAACTTAAACACAAAGACAAACACAAAGAGAAGAAACTCTGAAGTGAATGAATGTTGTAAATGAATGTAAGAGTATGCAAAATCCCCAAGGACAGAGCAATGTAATGTCAAAGAGTGACATCCACCAAAGATGAATCCCAAGTGCTATGACTAACAATCGGCGTGTCATAGTGTGAAAAACACCAAACACTGATCACCAAAGTGTCAAGGAATTGAGGCGAAAACAAGAAAGACATTTATCAATGTAGACAACCTACTAAATAATAAAAACACAAATACTGCAATAGTCGCCCTCAGTGAAAGAGATAGCAACAGCTTGTCGTTTGGCACTAGATACTGAAAACGTGGGCTAATCAAGTACTATGATGACACAACAGATGGAGACCTCCAAATAGAAGGGCCATGGGTGAAAATAGACCACCTAGGACTAAATAGTAGACAGCTTACTAGACAACAAAAACACAAATGCTACAGTAGTTGCTCTCAATGGGAGAGATTGTAAACGCCCCGAACAACGTAGTATGATTAACAATTATGATATTCGCTTGTTTTCGAGATTTAATATAAAAGAGAATGAACACTTAAAGCTGAAAATGAAAATTACTCACAAAATTACAGCCATGAAAATGTAAAAGTAATGGAGACAAGATTGAGGGTTGAAGATGGGCAAACCCCCCCCCCCCCCCGAAGGAATGTATTTCTGCTTAACCTAAGTCCCTTAGGGAAGAGCTCAGTTACAATCAACCTGAGAGGGAGAAGTAATTCTCACTCTCACAAGATCATGTAAAGATGTACAAACACACATGCATTATCTATTATGCAATGATAAGAACTGATTTTCTTTACAGTATAAGAGAAGAAAGAGGGAAAATCAGCATTTCTCCATCGTTGATCAGCAATACATGGATAGGGCTTGCTTCTTGTTGCTAAAATGGAAGAAAGAGCTCCAAAAAGAGGTGTTGTAATAAATCTACAGGCTTGTTGTCCTGTAAAACAGCAGTGATAGAAGAGGGAATATGGAGGAATTTGATAATGGAGAAGTGGGGGATGATGATGGGGATGGATGGGCCAGTTTCTGGCTATCTGTGGGTGTTGTACATGAGTTTACAACAAAGAAAAATTATGCTGAATGAAGAAAAACGAGCTCTTATTTATAGGAGAGGGAAGAGCTAGTACAAAAGGGGAAAGTGGAGTAGCACAAGACAAGTGTCCAACTCCAGCCACATGTCATGAGATGTGACAAGTGGTAGGACACTTGGAAACTTGTGTGACAAGTGTCTTGACACTTGTCTCTTCTCTATGGCCTTCCTTTTTGGGCTGAATACTGTCAAGAATAGAAACAACCAAATTTAGTAAGCACAGTCAAAGTACAGAATTTACTATTTTTAGAATGGCATCCCTATTTTTTAAAACTAGCATTTTTAGGCTAATTCGAGACTCCTAAAATTTAGGGACCTCCTAAAATTCAAGGACCCCCCCCCCCCAATATGGGTGTCATATGAAAGCTTTTTCCGTGTACATCGCAAAAACGGTATCAGAATCTTCATGTGACTTTCCTATACAAAGAAATGTGCATTTCAAGCTTTCAGCCCACACATGCACATTGTACAAGCATTTCATGATCATGCCATCTTGTTGATTATAACTGTTTATTTTGGCGGATCTAGCCTACACTTCAAGGCATCAATTCTTTCTGTGTGCGAGTCTAACCCTGATATGCGTGAGTTCTAGTCACACGCGCCCAATCGGACCATATAGGTGGAAGTGTGAACTATCTTTTCTCTAACCCACTGCGTGGATCCACCATAACCTGTGACCACTCATCAGTGGCCAGCTCCGATGCACTTTTCTTTATATCTAATTAATACAAAGAAAACAAATTTAATAAATCATTATATAGACAAATTAATGAAAAAGGATACAAATTCTGTTTCTATAGAGTTGTAACAGCCCTCTGGCTTTTATTCAACTGTCCTCAGCTGAAAAGCTTCTTGATATGGCTGAAGAATGTCTGGGTAATCCTTCATGAATTTTTCATCTACCCACTATGCATCTGTTGTGGGTAGATTCTTGAATTTTAGTAAGAATTTTCGTGTCACAAGGCCACTTCTCGTGGTTCGATTCTTGTGAAACAAAATCTGTTCAGGTTCCAAGAGTTGCTCTATTTCTTCAACTTCTAGGGGATCTTCAATAATGGGTTTCTTTGATTCTGATCCTATGTAAGGTTTTAGCAAACTTACATGAAAAGCATTGTGTATTTTCCAATGAGCAGGAAGCTCAAGTCGATAAGAAACTTCATTTATTTTCTCAATCACTTTGAAGGGTCCAAAGTATCTACTGGAGAGCTTTGGAAAAGATGAATTTTGACCGGAACTTTGTTTGAGCCTGCTTTTATCAAACTTTAGCAAGACATATTGACCTTTTTCAAAAGCCAAAGGTCTTCTTCGATTATCTGCTTGCTTCTTTTGTCGCTCTTAGGCAACTTTGATAGTGGCTCGAACTTGATCCATTGTTGTTTTTAAATCTGAAGCAAACTCATCAGCAGTAAAAATCTTATCTTTAGTGCGAATAATTGGAGGAGGAATCACTTTACCCTGTACTATTTCATTTGGAGCTTTCCCTGTGAATGAGTGCAATGTATTGTTGTAAGCAAACTCCAATAATGGAAGATATTTCTCCCATTGTGACTTATGTTCACTAACATAAGCTTTCAACATATCCAAAAGAGTGAGATTCATCACCTCTGTTTGGCCGTCAGTTTGAGGATGAAAAGCTGAGGAGAACTTTAAAGTGATTCCCAAATTCTCAAATAAAGCACGCCAAAAGTTACTTGTGAATTTAGAGTCTCTACCTGAAATGATCTCAAAAGACATACCATGTAATCTGAAGATATGTTGAATGAAAAGTCTTGCAGCTTGTGTTGATTTCAATATTTTATGATATGGAATAAAATGTGATTGCTTGCTGAATCGATTAATTATGACCCAAATCATAATTAATCGTGACCTTGAGATGTTCTGGGATTCCCATGGATCTTTGGGCACTGGAAGAGATTGCAACAATCCTGGAGTCTTCTGCCTATCATACTTGGATTTTTAGCATACTAGACAAGCCTCAATGAAGTTATGTGTATCTCTTCGTAATGTTGGCCAATAAAAGTAGCGCTCAATTGCACTTAGAGTAACTGCCCTCCCTCTATGCCCTGCATAAGGGGATTCGTGACTTTCTTTAAGCACCTTTTGTCGAACAGAAAGAGTGACACAAAGGCGATTGTTCATGAGAAGGTAACCGTCTTTGATGGAATAATCTAGATGAGAACCTCCTTGCTATAAATTTGACCAAATTGCTGCAAAATCAGTATCTTTATCATAAGTATTCTTCATCGTTTGAAAATCTTCATGATGAGCCACTGTAATAGTTGCAATGCAAGGCACTCTAGTGCATCAACAACTACATTTTGTTTCCCTGGAGTGTACATAATTTGAAAATGAAACATAGATAAGAACTTTTCCCATCTTGCATATTTCTCCTGCAAATGCTTTTGAGTCTTGAAATACTTCAAGCTCTGATGATCAGTTTTAATAAGGAATTCATTGCCTAAAAGATAATGTTTTCATATCTTCAAAGCATGAACCACTGCTAAGAGCTCCTTTTCATAAATGTCATACCTTTTCTCCATATCATTTAGACGGCGACTTTCAAAGGCTACGGCATGGCCTTCTTGATTTAGCACTGCACCAATACAATCACCACAAGCATCTGCTTCCACCACAAATGGTTTTACCAAATCTGGAATGATAAGAACAAGTCCAGAAGTAAGAGCTATTTTCAGCCTTATGAAGGCTGCCTTCTCTTTTTCCTTCCATTAGAAAGAGGTCTTTTTCTTTGTAAGGTCATGAAGTGGAGAAGCCATATGTGCAAAATACTTGATGAAGCGGCGGTAATAAGAGCATAAGCCAAGAAACGATCGCACCTCATGTACATCATGAAGATGAGGCCATTCTTAGATTATCTTAATCTTTTCAAGTTTCATCTGAATCCCTTCAGAAGAGATGACATGCCCAAGGTAATTTATTTTATGCATGAAAAAATCACTATTTTTACCATTTACCAAGAGTTGATTTTGTTGAAGTAATTATAGAACAATCTCCAAGTGCTGATGATGCTCCTCTTCATTCTTGCTAAAGACAAGAATATCATCAAAGAAAGTACCGACATATTGTCGATGCTCTCTAAAGATGTGCTCCATCATTCGATTAAAGGTGGGTGGTGCATTGGTTAATCCGAAAGGAACCACCAAGAATTCATAAAGACCGTATGAAGTGCGGAAAGCAATTTTGTATACATCTTGTGGTATTACCCTAATTTGATGATAACCACTCTTTAGATCAATGCGGCTGAAAACCTTTGAGCCTCCTAGACGATCCAAAATGTCGTCAATTCTAGGAATAGAAAATCGATTCTTCACAGTGATTTTGTTGAGGGCTCGATAATCAATGCACATCTTGAATGTGCCATCTTACTTTTAAACAAGAAAAACTGGTGAACAAAATGGTAAGCTACTTGGCCTAATTAGCCCACGGTTGAGTAGGTCTTCGACTTGCTTTCTGATTTCTTCTTGTTGAGGACTATGGTGCTATATTAGGAGGAGAATTGCCCGGAATAATATCAATATGATGGTCTTCTGGCCTTTCTGGGGAAAGTTGATAAGGAAGATCTTCCGAAAAACAATCTTTATACTTTTCCAAGAGCTGAAGTCGCTCTTGGTTTTCACTCGCAACCATCAAGGTCTCTGATACAGAAGGTATCTTCGTCATTGTAGCCTTGAATTTGAAACTTGAGCTTGCCAATGTAGAGTGTCACGGTCTTCACTGTGTCACCTTTATCGACATTTAAAGCTTGGCGAACTTCTGCCGGAGTGTCCATCTCTTCATTCTTTAATCCAAGCTCTTTAGCTAATTGCAAGGAAATGACATTTTCATTCACCCCAAGTCCTATCAAGAATAGTGCTTGCTTACCTTGCAATTGTCCCCAAGCTTTTAATAATTTGCGCATCTCTGGAGTGTGAGTTGTGTTTGCAACTACATCACTGATAGCATTGATTTTCACTGGCGACTTAGGCTTGTTGTCAGAAACCTTGCTTTGTCCTTTGTTTGGACATTGCTTCGCTATGTGGCCTGTTTGTCCACATTTAAAGCACTTCTCTTCTTTCATGAAGCGCTGCTTTTCTTCTTCGAAAAGTTGCTTTGCTTGTGGATATAGATTGGAGCGAAATTGAGAAGCATTAGGAGGTGCATAGGGCTTCATCTTCTTTTGATTTGATGGCTGCTTTTGCCACTGTTTTTGTCCTTCATTTGGGGCTGAATACTCCTCATCATCAGCTACTCTCTTCTTATCATTCTTTTGGAATGATTTGTTGCCATTGTGCTCCATTTCGCATATCTCAGCATGGTCAATGAGTTCCCTGAGACTAGAACAATGATAATAATTAAGTGCAGTATGAAGTTTAAAATGCAAACCTCCTTGAAACTTCCTAAGCTTTTCCGAACTGCTGATCTTCTTGAAATGTTGGACCTTCAAAAGTAGCTCCCAAAATCTCTTGGTATAGTCACCCAAGTGACTCATTTTTCATTTGCCAAAGCCGATCCCATTCCATTTTTACATCTCTTTTAAAATGAACAGGAAGAAATTAGCTTTGTATCATACGAACAAAGAACCGCCATGATTTTGGGACAACATGATCATATTCCAATCCCGTCCACCAAGTATGGGCTAAGTCGGTCAAATGTAAAGCTACAAACTTAATCTTTTCTTTTTCTTTATTCTTATCACGACTATACAAAATTTGAAATTGACGAATAAACTTCAAAAGAAGATCGGGATTTCGAGAACCATCATACATACTGAACTTGATCTTCTTTTCAAGTTGAGATAGTGACTTAGTCTTCTTCTTCTTCTTATGCCTTCGTCCATGCCCGGATCTTGAGGTTGAAGATGATGAAGTGCTTGATGGGGATGAAGATGGAGACGAGGGTGAAGAATGTCGACGCCTTTGACGATGATGAGGTCTTCCCCGAGAAGGGTGTGACTCTTCGTCCTTAGAAGAGGGTCCATCAGAGTAGGCGCCATATGACTTTGAAAAAGAGGATGAGCTTCGACGCATGTCTTGAAGTAGAATGGGACTGCCTCTTAGAAGTAGTTGGACTTGTTGATCGGCTCCTTTCATTGGTATGGCTTTGTCTCCTTGAAGCAGATGGGCTTCTTTCCTTGAATTCTTTGGGATTCTCAACTTTTTCTAGTTTGAGAAGTTGCTCACGAATTTGTTGATTTTCCTCTCCAAGACTTTGAATGGCTTGAAGGATAGCACTCGATTGATCCATTGAGACTCTAAGAAAAATATGCTCAAGCACTCAATGCAAGGGCTGAAAACAAACAAACTTATAATTGTAAGCACTACCAGTGTTGGGGTGAGGACTGAGCCAAAGCTCTGATACAACTGTAAACACCCCGAATTACGTAGTATGATTAACAATTATGATATTCGCTTGTTTTTGAGATTTAATATGATAATGGAGAAGTGGAAGATAATGATGGGGATGGATGGGCCAGTTTCTGGCTATTTCTGGGTGTTGTACATGAGTTTACAGCAAAGAAAAATTATGTTGAATGAAGAAAAACGAGCTCTTATTTATAGGAGAGGGAAGAGCTAGTACAAAAGGGAAAGTGAAGTAGCACAAGACAAGTGTCCAACTCCAGCCACATGTCATGAGATGTGACAAGTGGTGGAGCACTTGAAAACTTGTGTGACAAGTGTCTTAACACTTGTCTCTTCTCTATGGCCTTCCTTTTTGGACTGAATACTGTCAAGAATAGAAACAACCAAATTTAGTAACCACAGTCAGAGTAAAGAATTTACTATTTTTAGAATGGCATCTCTATTTTTTAGGACTAGCATTTTTAGGCTAATTCGAGACTCCTAAAATTTAGGGACCTCCTAAAATTTAGGGATCCCCCCAATATGGGTGTCATATGAAAGCTTTTTCCATGTACATCACAAAAACGGTATCAGAATCTTCATGTGACTTTCCTATGCAAAGAAATGTGTATTTCAAGCTTTCAGCCCACACATACACATTGTACAAGCATTTCATGATCATGCCATCTTGTTGATTGTAACTGTCTGTTCTGGTGGATCTAGCCCACACTTCAAGACATCAATCCTTTCTGTGTGCGAGTCTAACCCTGATATGCGTGAGTTCTGGTCACAGGCGCCCAATCGGGCCATATACGTGGAAGTGTGAACTATCTTTTCTCTAACCCACCGCGTGGGTCCACCATAACCTGTGACCACACATCAGTGGCCAGCTCCAATGCACTTTTTTTTATATCTAATTAGTGCAAAGGAAACAAATTTAATAAATCATTATATAGACAAATTAATGAAAAAGGATACAAATTATGTTTCTATAGAGTTGTAAGAGAGATAACAACAGCTTGTTGTCTAGCACAAGGTGCTAAAAACGTAGGCTGATCAAGTGCTATGTTGACACAACAAATAGAGACCTCCAACCAACATGATGATGATTGAAAATAGACCACCTAGAGCTAGATAGTGATGGGTTGCAATTGGCGATGGCTAGACAGCAAATGGTGGGTGGCTAATGGCTAAAATTTGCACGGTAGAGTAAGAAACCTACACAAAAGGATGAGGCTGAATGGTGGGCAGCCCGTCTATTTATAGATGTTGAAGGATGCCCCAAAAATTTAGGATTTTGGGGGACCACGGAGACTCTCTCAAACCACACACCAAATTTGCATTTTTCATTAATTAAGCATGTTTTGGGGCTATTTAAAAATGCTAATCAGCTGTAAAGCATATTTTAGCTCAACAGCTACATCTTCAGCATTTAGAATCTGTATGTAGACCAGCCTAGCCTCATCCCATAATCTCATATTATTTCATCTGAGTTTTAGCTACCCTATCACTGACCAAACTATATTTTGATATATATTGTTTCCACCTTAGCTTGTCCTCTCGATTACAGGCAAGCATTTTGTCTTCAGACAGTCAACACACATCAGTGGACAGCATCACTTGCCTTCAGCCAGCACATTTTCAGGATAGCATACTTGAATTCCACTAACATTTATGCACAATGATCTTATGAACATAACTCTCACTGACCTGGAGCACCTCTAAAAGTTGAGCATGTGAATTGCATCAGCAACTCCCATGCATGCTTGCTAGTGTACATCATAACCGTAGCAAATGCTGTGGATAAAAGAGAAGGACTTGCAGAAAGCTGGACCTAACTTGGAAGATGTTGTTCATCCTACTTCCTCAAATGTACAGTGCCCATTCATCAAAAGTGAGAATCAGCTTTCTTTTCATCCTCAGTAAACAGACAGAGTTAAAACAAGTTCTTGCTTGGGAATCAAACTTTCAAGGAGCCTACAGCTTTAAGTCTAAGACAAACAATCCCATACAATGCCCCTTACCTGTTGAAGATTGTGTTTTGTAAGAAATCTCTGAGCATTTTTTAGGGCCTGTTGAGCTTCAAAATCAGGAGTATCTGGATGAAGTCCTAGCTCTAGTAACTTTCGTATCCTTCCTAATAAACCCTCTTCTTCATGATCTTGGTGTGGCTCAGACAGTGTGTCTATTCATATATCAGTCACAAAAATCATGAAGTGGTTAGTATAGCCTTGGGAAGTTATTTAAAGCAGAATTAGAACACAAAGTAGTGAGGTGTTGGAGGGCTTCACCTTTATCACCACACTCTTTGATCAGATCATCTGCATCCACAAGAAACGCTTCAAGCATCACTGAACCTTTCCTGTATTTTTGGTGCCATAAGTCTCATCATCTGCACTAGTATCTTCTTCACTACTGAGATCATCTTCATCTTCATCTTCCTGGCTTGAAGAAGAGCCCTGGTTTGCTGGGGACTGACGTAATCTGAGTAAGTTTCCTCGTTGTCTTTGGCTTATCAAAGGTGATTTACTTGGGTCAGGATGCAATGACCTTCGATTTGACTGGCATGTGGATCTGTGTTCAATTTTATTTTCATAATTCTGATGACTGTGAGGCACTTTCTTCTTGATTAACTTCTCAGAATGCAAGCATCCTGCACTATGGTTAGAATGTAGGTCCCTTTCTTGCAAAGGCCGCCTGTGAGAACCACCTTGTGTGATGCCATTTCCATGTACTTGCAAATCTACTGCATGCGAATCCTGCGAGTCGGTCGAAGTAGCTGCTCCCTTCTCGGCATCAGCATCATGTTTACATCTTTTAATCCTAGGTTTTTCGTTACCCTGACCGTCCACATGTTCCTGCAGGCCCTCTACAGTCGACCCGCAGACGGGACGTACTTCATGATGCGCCCGTGCCTTTGTCGAGTGAAGGACAGACGAACAATTTGAGCAGAAGTAACGCGGAGGTTCACCGGAGCCTCCACACTGCGGGCACTCCACACGAGCTGTGGCTGTTTCACATTCGTGCAAGTGCGTAAATTCCTGAGGACGTGGTGGCTCCGAGCTTTTTTGCTGTGCAGAGAGGTCGATCAAGAAGGGCAGAAGAAGAGGCCCTCGGTAATGCATTCCACGGCTGCAGGAGAATAGCACCTCCATCACCATGGCCTGTCGATTGAAACGTTCAAATTCCGGCGGCAATTAAACGGGATTGTATTTTCTGTCTTTCTTTTTTTCGCCAGTATGAAATTTCTTTCATTTTTTGTCCTCCTTAAGGGCCGCGTCACACCCAGCACACGTAAAGGCGGTTGGTATGCTATCGTGTGGAGGGCAAGCAAGGCTCACTACTCACGCCAAATCCTTAATACCCCTCTTAGCACTACGAAAAAAGGTTATGCATGCTACAAGAGTCATAAGAGTGCTATTACTTTTTATCGGCTAGCTAGAAATGATAGTATATGTAGCCTCGACCAATCACATCCTTGCAACAAACATTCATTAACAAACTATAGGTTCGAGCTTATAATACTATTGAAAGACTCTAAGTGTGGCCATGAGATTAGCAAAGATAGACTTCCCCGTGACTACACTTCCATTACTAACCCTATAAACCCCAGTCCCCCACACCTAAGAGGGCCTTCTGTGATGTATTTTGGGAGGCCAAAAGGAGATTATTCAATGCCCACCACCTGTATGTGGTGGATTAATTTACTATGTTATAAGGGACTACATTCTCTTTCAGAAACTTCTCCTTCTAAGGCAAAAGTTTATTTACATTTTTAATAGTTTGGGGAATGCCATTGCCTAACCAATGAAAATCAATGATACACCATTGAACTATGAAGACGTGCAATAATACGTGAAATTCATACATTATGCAATCCTATAATTCTATGATCATCCTAACAACAATCTAACACCCATTTAAGAAGGGTTCACTTTGCAATCAATCAAATATAAGAGCAATTAATATTGCACTTGGCTCAAAGAGAGTGCAAAATGATGGGAGTTATACATCAATTCCTCTATTCACACATTTGGCCCTCTATCGTAGAATAGTCACAAATCCCCTAAGTCGTATCAACTCAATTCTAACCTAGCACTTAGGCAATCACTATCAATGGACTCTGGTCCTAATTAAACATGTTAAAAGCCACCCAACTTATCAAATCCACCCATCCTTAAGATAGTGTCATCAAGAATACTATTCGCCCTTTTCCACCTAGCACCTATCATCTTTAGTTCTCTAATTAAGAATCCCACCATACTATGAAGACATATAAAAACAAATTCCTTAATTAGCCCTTTATACAATATTTGTTGGATGCTATTTGGGTGTGTACACAAAGAAAATTAAAAATAGTCCTTTCCAAATAGTTATTTAAAGTCAACTGACCTCTTGCCTTAGGTGTTGATTTGAACACTATAGATAACCATATTTTCGGCTTGAGGTGATGGAGCCTCTTCTTGATAGTGACTCTTGGGGGGATTGCAACATCTAATAATTCTTGTTCAATTAACATGCACATAATCTATAGCAACTCATTTCTTCAACCACAACTAAGAATAGATATGTCAATTTACAAGGCAACCCTTCCATTAGGGAAAATATGGACTCAAAGGGGCCCTTTAGCTTATGAGTCAATTACTTTCCTAATAACAAGGGATTTGAGGTGGACCAATAGGAGAGGGGATAGTATGCACATCTTATCCACTTCCTTTTTTCCCTTGGGCCTACCACTTATAAGCATATCTCTCTTTTTGTCCCCTTTATCCCCCTCCCCCACTTTTACCACCACCATGCCATGTGGATACCATTGAGTGTCCAAAAAGGTGGCCCAAAATTTGAAAATTTTCCCCCCTCTCCCAAAAGGGTTTTTCTTCCCCCAAAATCTATTTTTATGACATTTATAATTCAAAAAATCTTTTTTAATATCAATCAGTAAGAATTGCTTCTAGTTTGGTCGTTCTTTTACCTCCAGTCCAAAAATCTTTTAATATATTCCCCCCTTCCATGCTCACACAACTATAGCCACACAATCGCCAAAATCTTCTACTTAACCCCACATCTTCCATCTCTATTTCTATCACTATTCTGAAGTATTCTTACATGCATTTCTCCCCTTCTAAGTAGAATTCTTCTCAAATCCATCCCAGTCACTTCTAGATATAAGCAAAGGTGACCATGTGTTTCCATCTTTGCTATCTACATGCACAATACCAAGGATGAGCATAACAAATGGGAACAATTAATATCCGAGAAGGATTCATGAGTTTACATATAGTGCTCAATAATTTGGCCTCATCGAGTTTGTCATTGCAGTGTATTGCAAAATCATTGGAAGGGTCTGTAGAGTGCTTGGGTTTCAAAAGGCTCAATATAGTGATCTCATTATATCAGTTTAACATGTATCTGGAGTGAAGGACTTGAAACTACCTCTCGGGACTACTTAATAAGACTTCCTCAAATTGTAAGTCACCACTTTAATATTCTTAATTTTCCATTTGTTGTTGAGGTTTTCAATTCTTCTCTCCTGTAATACATTTTCCCTTCCAATCATGTTGAGGATTAGCCTTTGAAAAGTTGACTAGGATATACAAATCTCTACATGTTGAGGATCAACCTTTTAAAAGTTTGACTGGGATATACAAAGCTAAATATGTGGATGTGGGTGAAAAAATAATGATCGGAAAGTCATTGCAATATCCTCTAGATCATAAGTTTTTTTTCTATAGATTCATGTATGTAGTATCTACATCTATTAATTCATATGGTTCACTTGAACTACTTGCTTGTCCATCTCTCAATTCTTTGGAATGGCCCATTTTGGACAAGTGGTCACCTCGGACATTCCAATTAAAGATTGTACATGACATTCATAGTTTGTTGAAATTTGAAAGAGCTTCAAGATCAAATGCGTGTCTCTCATGGTTTGTGCCAATTTATGTTTTTGCGTATATCTTCAAAACCACTAATACACATCATTATCCCTCCATATTCATCTATAAGGATATAAGCGAGGACTTCTTCAATTCTAACATCAAAGAAGGATGGGATGCACAAGGCGATATCTTATTGTGCAGAGTGGTAGTTCCTAGTGTTACCTTTCATTACTTGATTGCATGTTCATCATTATACATGTGCTTCTATTACTGATGCTAGATGAAGAAGGTGGACCAATAGATTCCCTTGGAGTCCACTGAAGACATGAGACAAGCCTTTGATATTTAAATTCATATGTTAGGTGGAACGCTTTTAATTTAGTCTTTCACAGTGAGTGCTTGTTGGAGCCTACTAAATCAGTGGAAGTATCTTGTATTGATGGAAAGCATAAGTATAAAGAGCTTTAACTTTTGAATTGGTGGTAGAAATGTGAGGTTGTTTAATATTAGTATTGCCTTATTTAAGTTGAAAAGATTATATTTTGAAACGTTAAATATTTTTTTCTTTTTTAAATGGAAAAAAGAACGGAGAAGAATTATATGGTATCAAGTGCTTTGTAACAAGTTTTTGTGTAAAGATAGACGATGTAGCAAAAATCCACAATGAATAGATTAATGTGTTTTTAAAAATATATTTATTATTCATTAACATTATATAGTTTGAATTGTTTTTTTTTAAAAATCATTTTTTAAAAAATCAGATGCATTTACAAACCAATAACTAGCACTCACTTTCACTTTTTGACTCTCAATCACTTATTCTCTCCTAAATATCCCTTACACTTGTCTCATACTCCCCCCTCTCTCAATGGATCGTGCTTTTGCTAACTTCATGCAAAATTTTCAAGGCACAAAGTTCTCAAGGAAATCATACATGTGCTCGTTCTTTTATCCCAACATCAAATAGTATGATACCATATTGTGGCATGCTCCAAGCTTGCAACACCCTATCCAATACATGGATACCCACCTTCGAGAGTACGTTGTGGTCTTCAAGGATTCCAACAAGGACGAGGTGCCCTATGTCCTTTTTAAGAATATTAACAACATAGTGGCCTTTTGTAAACAACTAGGTCGTTTTTTATGAAAATCTTACCCCCATCTGCTTCTAGAAGCTCACTCATCGGTAAGACAAGGTGTATGAATTTAAGCACCATGATACAAACTTCCTCTCTTGAGTGGCCACTTTTGTGTTGCTATGCAATGAAGGTGAGGACCCCCCTCTAGTTGTAGTGGGTGGTAAAGAGGAGGTGGGAGGGTTGCTAAAAGATACCCTTGACCCAAAGCCTTTACTAATAGATAAGGAAAAAGAAGAAGTTGAGGTTGTAGAACAACAAAAAGCTCTAGATCTTATGGTCAACATGGCTATTATGGCCTATAAAGACTACTATGGGGAGTGGCCTAAGTGAACAAGAGAACACCCTATCTATGATAGAATGCAAGCTCTCACATTGATAGCATGAGCAAGGTTTGCATCACAATGACAATGAATTTGTGTTCCAACATCATCACTAGCAATGTTGGCAATTGCCAACAATGAATTCCCCTTGGTATTAAAGGACCTATGGTATACAATAATCCATGACTTGAAGATGATACACAATGTAGTTGTGGCTCTTGGGGATGCCATCAACTTGGTGGAGCACACTTCAATTGGCCCCCAATAGTTCAAAGTAGTGCAAGCCATCCTGGTAGCAAGCTAGATATGCATGCAATATGTAGAGAAGCAAGGACAAAGTTTAAGTCTAGTCTAAACAAAACCCTCCAAGGTTGCTACCAATGATGAGTGGGAGGTAAATCTAATAATCATCCATCTAGAGATTTTGTTTTACTCTACATACTATTTTGAGTGAACTTCTTATCAATGTAGGTTATGTTCAAAATTGATGAAGTTGCAAGTCGCTAAGAGGGCTAGGGAGATTTCAGATTAGACGTCTCAATAGAGCACTAAATCAACTAAATCTTGATTGGAGATATTGCCATCATACATGCCACTTTCAACTAAGAGTGGTGGACTCAACTCTCCATTCTAAAGGTCTTGTTGAAGCTGCTATATACACTACCACCATCACTTTAAATGCGTACAAGATAATTATTATGAAAGAGTTGGTGAAGCATGTATTTGGCATACCTATGTAGAAGGGTGATGCAAGTTGTGGGTGTTGGAAGTGCCATAGGGTGAGTGAGGAGGCCATGGAGCAAAGTGCCAGGACCAGTCTACTTTACCACTATCGAAGGCTAGGAAGAGACATAAGCAGGTCTTTGAAAGAATCAAGTGCATGAAAATGAAGTAGATTTTGTAATATTACCCAAAAATCATAGGAGCCTTGAAAAAAACCTCTTGTAATCAACTTATTAATACAAATATATTTTTATGCAATCTCTTTATTATAAATATTTTACATGTTTTTGTGTTCAAGATCAGCATAATATTGAAGTTTTTTACAAACTAGAGTTACATGTTAAGCGTGGTAATAATATTAGCAGAGAATGATAAGGAGAACAATAAAATTACAAAATGGTGTGCAAAGAATTATTGTTTGATTGCATAAGTGGATAGTGGATGTCTTGGCCATCCACGCATTATGGCAAAAACCAAGGTTACTTGGGACCTCTTGGGTCCCTTTTGTAATGGCTTTTTTGGGTCATTTAGGCAAACTAGTCCACCCAGATAGTCAAACAACAATTTTTTTAAACATTGTGTTCATACTTTGTCACTTAGATGCATGTGTAAGAAAATGATTTAAAAGATCTAAAATCATTGTTGAGATTGTATGGGAACACATTAAGCTGCTTAGGTGACTAAGTGCTTGTCCTACTTGATCATAGCATTTTCAATTGACATTCCATTTTGATTTAATGACTATACTATCATAAGCAAATATATCATGAGATATTTGTAGTTGAATTAAAATCAAAGGTTTTTCATCACATGTAAATGTTTACAAAGCACTTTGCTCTACTATGAACACTACAAAAGTGTTATGTACTTGGCATTGCTAAAAAACTTTATCCTCTCAGTCTTCTAGTAGCTAATTTCATGTCTCTCTACATGATAGTGACCTAGTTGGTATGAATTGTGCACAAGCACTCATTATAAAAAAGACCAACAAGGTAAGCTTCTAAGGCTTCATTTTGATAGCCTTCGATGCTAGTCCTTGCATGTGAAATCAGTCTCCATAATACCGAAGGATTTCTTTCACTGTATGCACAAATGATACCTTCCTAATCAACAACCTTGTGTTCTTCTTGTACTTGTGTATTTACTTAAGGATACCAAGTGATAGTTCTCTTTCCTCTTTAGCCTTTGCCCTTGGACTCCTCTAATTTAACCTTGATATACTTGTTAGCCTTATGATTGTAAAGGGTAGAGGTTGAGGTTGAGGTTGGGGCTGCTTTGTCGGGATAGTTCTAGCTACTTAAGGAGGAGGAGGAGGAGGAGGAGGAGGAGATGATGTAGTTTGTAGCTTGGGGCATCGCATGGGGGCCTTTCCACCTAACAATTATCTTCCAATTATGATCACTTAGTTTGTAGCTTGGGGCATCGCATGGGGGCCTTGCCACCTAACAATTATCTTCCAATTACGATCACTTAGTTTGTAGCTTGGGGCGTCGCATGGGGGCCTTGCCACCTAACAATTATCTTCCAATTACGGTTGCACTTGCCTTAGGCCTACCTATCCTACTTAAGTCTATCAATGTCATTGTCCTCTTCCTCCTTATCTTCACCTTCACCACCATTGCTACTCTCACCATCGTTATTGTCACCGCTTTTATTCCCCTGACCATCTTTATTATTGCTTTCCTTATTAGAAGAGGTGTTTCCTTCATTGGTATCCTCATGGTTATTGTTGTTGTTATCCTTCTCATCATGGCTTGATTTTTCATTTTCAAAAGAGTCTTCTTGATCACAAGCTCTTTTCAAGGTCTCTAAAGCTAATTCAAGGAGGATCTTTGAGCCTTTGGTTTGAGGAGGAGAGAGAGGACAAGTAGATGAGGGACTTGTGGTATTAGAGTTTGTCTACCATGTGAAATTGGAGATTTGGAATCTCCTTGCCCAACTATGGTGCATTGGTGAATAGTTGATAAGGATTTTGGTATGGTAGCGGATGTCATTGTGTGGTTTGCTTGGTGCGGACCATGAGATAAATTAGATGAGGAGAAAGAGAGATAGAGTAGTGGAAGTGTATAATAAAGAATGAACTAAAGAGGAAGCTCTATTTATATGAAACTTACTTAAAAGGGTTTAATTGGGGTTTCATGTGGTTTTATATATATGCCCATTTTGACATTTCCTTTGACCTTGTGATGCACCATGCTACATGCGTATTCACTACATATGTGCTTTGCCACCTTTTTTAAATTATACGCTTGAATTTCTTGCATGAGAGATTTAGCTTATATAGTAGCCTTTGCATCCTCTAGTGTGATGGAGCAACTAAATGCGCATTTGTAAAACCAATTGAGCATTTCTACGAGGTAGATTCTCTTGACATGATTATCTCCATGGCAAATATTCTTGAAATATGCACCACAAGCTTAATATAATGAGACTTCCCCATTCCTTGGGTACTCAAAATTACCCATACTTCTCTAAAAATATGGTCCATGAGCATATAATATATGCTACAAAAGTATGGGCCATTGATATTAGATTTGGAATACCAAATTACATAAATAAAAAGAGCATGTAATTAGTAAAGTTGAAGATGTATCATGTATTGGTGGGTAATGTTGGTTTCTTCTCATGCATTTTGATAACTAGCTTTATAAAATTGTTAAAACTACTTTTTAGAATTTAGCTTGAGTGGAATGATTTGTTGACAGTTTTAGCATTATATTCACTAACTTATTTTTAAAAAAATCAAATTTGTTGGCTTTATTTATCCTCGTGTGTGAACACACATTATTGTGTGTAAAAGTGTGTGTTTAGGTGTGAACACCTTTTACACCACTTAGCATTAAATAAGGGTCAAAGGTGTAGGTGAATACCTAAGTCTTATATTTAGGTTCTATCACTTGTACTTTCATGACATATTAAGAACTATCACTATCAATCTATCTTTCAATTTGTGTGTACTTGCAAGAGCTCTCTCTCTCTCTCTCTCTCTCTCTCTCTCTCTTCCCCCATGGAGTTCCATCCACCATAGTCTACTAGTCATGCATGCAAGCTCCATACCCAGTAGTGGTATCAAAGCAAGATTGACCAATTTACACCATCTCTACTACTTCAGCATCGCAAATTTGTATGACCTACTACTGCCTATGTAGCAGCTCAACTGGTACATGTCTTCATGGAACAAGAAAACGAAAAAGAAGAAAAAGAAGAGGAGAAGTCACTCACTTAGCTACACTACCTATTTTAGATTCTAGCCATGTCTTCATTGGGCTCTACATGAGCTGGCATCTACTACACATCTCGGTGGTGTGGTAGAATATTATTCACTGGGATTTTAGGTGATTGACATGAGGATACACTAGTGATTCTACAGCTAGATTACACCCACATATCCTTGGTTATGGCACATTCATTGTGCCACCTCTTCTTTCCTTAGTGGGTTCACACTTAGTCACCACATGTATATACATAATAATAATTTTATATTAGTCTTTTATCATGTTGTGAACTTAGTTCTTTAGGGTGGAAGAAAAAGAAAGAAGAAGAAGAAGAAGATTTCAGTCCTATCCCTCTATATTCTCAAGTCTCTATTGCTTTTTTGTGTGTGCTCTTGGGTTCTTCACCTCTCTCCCTGATGCCAGGAAGCATATTCCACGGTGGATTTCATGAGGTTTTGTAATTTCGAGATTAGTGCAATGAAAGCAATACAATGTAGGCTTGGAAGAAAGCAATTGTTAGAATCACCTTGTGAATGGGTAAGATGATACTAATAGTTTATCGAGGTGCTTGTCTCATCCCATAGAGTGTCTTTTTTAACCTACACACATATGTGGGATGCTCTAACTCCTTATGACCTATTGGTTATGCCATATATACCTCTTCTTTCAAATAACCATGCAAGAAGGCATTCTTCACATCCATTTGCTATGTAAACTCCAACCTTTGGCTAATGCCAAAGCAATCACGCATCTAACAATTGCCATCCTAGCAACTAGATTGAATATCTCTTCATCGTTTATGCCATCTGAAAAAGCACAGCCTTTGTTTGCAACCAACTTGGCCTTATACATGCTAATAGATTCATTTGCATTATGCTTTATTTTATAGACCCACTTACAACCAATAGCTTTCTTTTGGGCAATGCTATAGACCCACTTACAACCAATAGCTTTCTTTTGAGCAATGGTACTAGATCCCAAGTCTTGTTGGCTTCTAATGTAGTCGTCTCCTCATACATTTTAGCATCCCAATGAGCACAATCGATAGCCTCCTCAAAACAAGTGGGCTCAACATCTCAACTACCTTTACTATATAAACATAACATTGAGCTGCATAACCCTCAAAACCAAATCTTCTAATAGGATATCTCACTCTACTAGACCTGCATACTACTGGATCACTCAAAGGAGTCTTTATATTACCATGTGCTCTCTATATACTTGGTGTCCTAATTGAAGGGATACTAAGCTCATCATCCAAACTCTTGGAGCCACTAGAGTCTCCATTAAGAACTGCATGACTACTAGATGCATTACTATCATCTTACAATTTCTTTTTCTCTTTGTCATTACTTGTAGCAATAATAGATGCACATGAAGATATGGGACTGCTCCTTAGTCTCCAAGACCAAGGACTGACCATAGATCTACTACCAAATGATGTCATTGGTCTTGTAAGAGCTTGTGATTCCTATTTTTTGTGCGCACATGATTATCATGATCATCAATATCATCTAATGCATCTCTACCAAATGCATACCAATTGTTCATCTCATAAAAGATGACATCCTTGCTTGCTCGAGTAGAGTATCCAATGAAATTATATTTTTAGCCTTTGGATCCAATTTCTTTCTTACCCTCATCAGGCACATGAACATATGCAATACAACCAAACACTTTCAAGTGTGATACGTCTGGTTTCTTATTTGTAAAACATTCTTCAAGAGTAATACCATGAATTGTAGCTATGGAAACCTATTCATAATGTAGATACTAGTATGAACAACCTTAGATAGAAAATTCTTGGGCATATTCTTTTCAGCCCCATCAATGTTGGTGTAATTTTTATAACATGTTTGTCTTTCCTTTCTACAATCCCATTTATCTTGAAATCCCTCTAACGAATGAGTTGCCCCTCCATGGCAAACTTTGTATATAACTAAGAGGAGTGCATAGCAATTTTACCCAAGTGTTTTAGCTAGTCATGTGTATCTAACTAAGAGGAGTGCATAGCAATTTTACCCAAGTGCAATTAGATCAATTGATGCCACATAGTTTTCGGTCAAGCATAGGAGAAACTTTGAGCATACATGTGTGCTAATTTTCTCATTACCATTTTCCAAGGATTGCCATAATTATGCAAGAATTCAGTCTATTAATGGCCGATTGATTAATAAGGTTGTATGTGCCACCATTGTCCAATAGGATGACTACATTCTTTCCATTCATTTTCCCTTGAATACATAGTGTGATAGGGCTCCTAGAGCCTGTTCATGCACCCATGGAGATGGAACAAATGGAAGCGGTAGCATGAGAGGGTGCAATAGAGACAATAAGACTAGGATCATAAGGCAAGAAACCTCGCGAGTCAAAGGTAAACCCATTTGATGTGTTATAGAATTGCTCTTAATGTAGGCCCTCTTCATAGTTATCATTTTCAGCATGTGCCATGGTATTTGTATTATTTAAAGCATTTGAATCCTCATCTTCATTTTCCCAATCTTTTATGGCATACATGTTATGAACTTTGACCTTTGTTGTTTTGTAGGGGCATTTTGAGGCATAAACCACTAGGTGCTTATCCCAACACTTACAACATAAGCCCATTTTTAAAAATGTCCCTTCACTACATCCAAAGGGATAAAATTTTGACCACTTTGGGCTAATGCATTTTGTGGCCTGTTTTCAACATACTTACTATCTCCATGTGGGCTAAGTGTTGTCCCAAAACTACCTTGTTTCCCTTTGGCATTAAAGGTAGGATAAGTGGGAGTTTTAGGGCTGATAATATGGGATTTTCTTTATAAAGGCCACCATATTATCCCTACTTTATGGAAGTTCTTTGCTGCCCAAAACCTTGCTAAAAATCCTTATTTATGGTATTTCCCTCCATATCTTTTAGGCAACTCGATTGCATCAAATAAGATAGATGGTTTTTGAGCCATTACATTCGTCACAGAGAGGCTTAGCTCTAACCCATTGTAATCAAGTCCAAGCACCACTGCCACAGAGTAGAGGGCAGTCATACTCATAACTAACATAGGTGGACACTGACATCCTACTCTATAGTCAGCATCCGGTGTACAAAGTTTGACTTAGTTAAAGCAACAAAAACAACTACCAAGATACTCAACCAAGAAAATTCCCAAGTGTGTATTACTAGATGAATACAATACAATAGGCTCAAAAGAGACAAAAATGATAGTGACAAAATGATTAGGAATAATTCATGTAGGGACAACAAAATCTCATTGACTCAAGACAACTAGTGATACATAGACAATGGCAGTATTGCTACAAGAAATCCTCACTTAGGACATACAAAAGAGAGAACTTTGCTATTGTTGTAGCACTTAGGATGTGCTAGTTGAAGGGATAAATATAATATCTAACAATCTAGCTTTTGATCCCTTGGAACCTTCTACTTGGGTAGGTCTTTCCCTTTATAGCATGTTGCATGTTGCAATATTCCATCCATCCATGTTCCATGCCAATGGTCTTTACTCCTCTAGCACTCGTCAGCTCATAAATGCGCCATTGGAATCTTTTGCTTTAAATGCTGATACTATTTTTGGCTTTAACATTGGCACACATGATGGTAGGCTTAAGCCCATAAAATTACTCATTGATGTCACCTTCATCCTTTGTGTTAGGCACATCATCTTGCTAGTTTTGATCTTAGTGAGAGGTGGGGCTATGAGGGCCGAATGAGGGATGGGATGTAGTAAGGGGTGAGGTGGGTTGGGGTTGGGTAGAGGCCACAGAGGTAGGGTGTTGTTGGGCTAGGAGATCGGGATTGTAGTGGGGAGAGGGGGTTGTATTGGAGTTGGTGCTACTGAAGCGAGAGATCCATTTGAGTCCAAAAAGGGGAGGCTGCATGAAGTTGTGGAAGATGAGCTTGACGTGAGCTTTTCCAAGTAGATGGCTCCGAGTCATTTACTATTGGAGTTGGTCATGCTCAAATGTAATCTAGGTGAGGTGGACATCCAATCATTCAAGTTTGAGTTTATGCACAGATGTGGTGCTCAAGAGGGCATGGATACAGTTCTATCACTTGAGGGAGAGGGCTTTGGACTTGTTTAGGTAGGCTCGAAGTTGGCTAATATTGGCCAACTTCATGATGTTTGGGGTGGGAGTAGAGGGATATTTAGAGAGTGAATCATTGGGATTAGGATCTCCACCTCCTTGATCTTTGCTAGGATTATTAGGATTTGGGGATCCTTCTCCCTATCGTGGGCAAGGTTCCTTCTTGATGTCGGCTATGGGCTAGAGGCACACACTTTGGTGGCATTTTGAACGGGGGTCGTAGTTGAATCTTAATTGGGACAAGGAATAACCATTTGCTTCAACATATAATTGCTACGTGGATAAAATCATAGTGTACACCCTAATGACCCCTTTATATGGAAGGTAGAAGTAGACACAAAGATCATGCGTGAGGAGCTATGAAACTTAATGATTGCATAGTTTGGACTAGAAACAAGTGTAAGGTGAGTGGGCCATGTGGCCACCAAAGTAGATGTCACTATACCGATGGAAGTGCGAACTCTCCCTTACTCTTGGGAGGAGTCGGAATTTGTATTTGTTAAAGCTTCTAAAGTAGCCGTGGAGTTAATTGCAACCGAGGTAACCAAGGAACAAGCAACCAAACAGTGACTCATCACGTCATATAGTAAGAGCACTATCATGGCCACAACCCAAGAAATCGAGAAGTTGCAACGGCTTGCTAATTGGCCTTGCATATTCGAGCTATTCCATGAATTCTACTATTGCTATCCATAGGTATTTTGAGTGTCTCCTCGACCTCGAAAAGAACCACAACCTCTACCACCTCTGCGCTACACTGGCTAGAGTAGAGAACAATGTCTTTGCCTTGAGACAATGCCTTGAGACAAACTGAAACTTGTGTTAAGACCAAGCTTTACTTCTTCATGTAGCAATAATGCAAGTAGTTCATCCCAATCAAGGGGTTCTGCTCTTATAGAAATAGAAGTATCAAATGCCTTGTACTCCTTGCCAAGTCCATTCAATGTCACTGCAATCATATCATCCTTTGAAACATTAGACCCAATAGTAGCCAGCTAGTCGGCTATGGTCTTTATCTCCGTTGTGTATGATTGAATGCTCATGCCATTTCTGGACATATTATTAAATTGTTGCTTAAGTTGTATCTTCCTTGCATGTGTGACATTACCATAATTTTTTATGAGTGTATCCTAAGCATCTTTCAGGAAACAACAGCTGGTAATCTGCATAGCCATTGAATCAGAAATGCACAAAGAGAACCAATGTAGTACTTTGCTAGCTCTTTTCGACCGCTGTTAGTAAGCTCTTTGCTGATCCTGTGTTGGATTCTGTCAGGTAATTCGGGTTCAACTTCAGTGGCTGTGCATAAATCCCAATATCCTCTACCAATCATAAAATTATGCATCTTGAACTTCCATAGTGCGAAGTGCTTGTTATCAAGCTTATCACCAACAATTTGGATGATGTTATCAGTGCCCTATGCATTTACCTTATTGCAGCAGACAATTTTTAATCAATGCATGAATTCCTGCAAACCAAGATGTCTTACTGACCAATTTTAGTTTTCAACTTTTATGATAGTTTTTTGCAACAAAATCCTTGCTGAAATCACAATATTTCAGCCCACAAACATGTTAGATACATCCACAATCAAGTGGCACAACATGTAGGTACATCAACCAGTTCATAGAGCATGTAGTTGTTGCTACATACCTTGTGTATATTCAATCTTACTAATAGTAGAGAAACATACAGTCTGCAAAATCAACAAACCAATAAATGACTAGCAACCTTTTCTCAGTCAAAATAGAGATATTTATGTGTTAAACATGCCCCAAAACATCCTAGACATTTGCCACTATATGCAGGAGTCCACACATGACCTTTCGGGCACATGTAGTACATGTACATCAAGTACAAATGCCAAATATCTTCTCGGCTAATAATAGTCAGCCAATATGCAGCCAAAACAAGGCCAGTCCAAGATCAAAAGCTTCCTGAATCATAGTATATATATGCCAACACATGTAGAGACCAAGACATGATCATACCTACATTCATACATGCCCTGTCTTCAAGAACCAATGTCATATAGCTCCTGTACTATTCATGTACAGCCAATAATCATGTCAATGTAGTCGATTTTCAGCTCTAAGAGTCAGCATTCAATGCTCTTTTCAGTTCATACAACATCCAACATACATATGCCCATAATCAGGGTCCACAGATACTATCCAATGTCATAGATTGCTTCAAGAAGTAATAGATGCTTGTTGTCCATAGTTCAGGATAGATTTCTAGCCTGTTAAAACCTTCCAAAGTTGAGCATTTGATACTCCAAAACCATGCTCAAATGCATGAGAATAAGGGCATATATATTGTTAGGATGAAAGCCACCAATTCCCTAGAACCACCTATTGTTTACTGCAATAAACAATAAGTCTGCACAAGTCTGTGCTAAATATCTCAAAATTTGTGAAGAAATTGAAAAAACTTTCTTTTGCAAATTTGTAGATCACATTGAAATGGTCAGGAATTAAGAGCCATTTCTCCAAAATTCATTTTTTTGTAGCAAGACTTGGCTTCTATTAAAAAAATCGGGTTGCAGGTACAGTTTCCTTTGATGATGTTTTTTTCAGATTTGATGTCTTTGATGTCAAATGGCCACGCACAGGTGCTCAATGAAGCCTTATGAAGCTCCCAAACAAGCCACAACAAACTTTTGCACAAGCACAAAGCCTAAATCCTGATGCATACCTTGACAACAACAATGGACGTAGCCTTTTTTCTTCAGTAGAGACTCTTATCTTCAAGCTCCAGATCTAGATTCCTTCAATGCCATGCTCTAGAGAGCCCATTCATGTTGGCTCTGATACCATGCTCAAAGATAAGAGAGACAGAGTGGAGCCAAAGAGTGAGCAATCAACTCATCTCATTCATCTTCATTATTCAATCTCTACTAACATGAAAGAGATAGTACAACTAGGTTACCACTAACCATGACTAATTGTGGTTAGGTCAACACCGACTTATTTAATGTCCCACACATGAGCACAACTAGACACAGCTACAGGTAATGTCGGTCACACACACGTACATATGAGTAGTTGATCTTGAAGTCTCAACATCCATGCTGAAAGAAAATAGGGCACTTTTTGGACAACATTTGGCTCTAATAGTGAGAGAAAATATGCTAAAAATAGACACCACACTGCATCACCCTCGAATGGTTCAAGTGGTCAAAGGTTCATTCCCTCAGATGTTGTGAAGGAATGGAAAGAAAAAGGTCTATGCTTTAAATGCAGGGGCAAGTACATAGTCAATCATGGCTCCAAATTCCCTTACAATATAGCCAAGGTTAAAGTTCATATAATGTATGTAATGGAAGATTGGCACAATGATGAGGAAGAATTACCTATATTGAAAATAAAGAGTATACTCAGGATGTGGACCAAGAGCAGTTCTATGACCTAGGGGATGACCCAGGTGGTTGCCCATCGCAGGCTCTTGATTTGACACCCCACCTGACTATCACCTCCCTTTGCTCCATCTCCTTAGATTCTTGGATTGGTTCTAGGAGCCCCATCACCCTATGCATTCAAGGAAATATTAATGGGAAGCATGTGTTTGTCCTTGTGGATAGTGGTAGTACTCATAGTTTTGTTAATAAATTAGCCAGACCAATTGAAATGCACCTCTATGAAATTATAGCACCCCCTAAAAGTTCAATAGCAAATGGTGAGGAAGAAATCGATTGACATGTATATTCGAAAGTCCCCCTATGCTTACCTAAGAATTATGTGGCATTGGTTAACCTAATCACATTAGACATAGGCCCCATTGATGTTGTCATGTGTTGTGATTGGATAAAATAATTGGGAAAAATTGCTACGGACTTTTCTCAGCTTTACATGGAGTTTATGATGCATAGATAGCTCATCTGCTTAGTGGACATTCATGATAATGCTAATTTTCAACTTATTATAGTAAAAGCAACTCAAATAAGAGTTAAAGAAATACTCATAGATCTTTGTGTTTCACTTGAATAAGGAGAATTCAGATCAGACCTCCAAAGTATTTAAGGGTTCATCCTTGTAGGCACTTTACTTGAGAAGTGTAGTGATTTATTTTAGATGCCTACAACCCTCTCCCTTGAGAGAAAAGTTGACCACCCACTTGATTTAGAGCTTCATTCCAAGCCAGTGAATAAGCCACCTTATAGACTCTCCAAGTGTAAATGTGAATAAGCCACCTTATAGACTCTCCAAGTGCAAAGTAAGCAAGGAGTTACTTGAGATGGGTTTTATTGAACTAAGTTCTTCCCCTTATGCATCTCCTATCCTGTTAGTCAAGATTTAGAAAGATGGCTCTTTCCACATGTGCATTGACTATAGAGACTTGAACAAAATCACAATTAAGAACTAGTACCCCATCCCATGGATTGATGGCTTATTGGATGAGTTAAAAGGGGTACGCTTTTTCATTAATATTGATCTGCACTTTGGCTACCATCAGATCCGTATGAGGAAGGATGATGAGATCAAAATAGCTTTTAGGATTGATCATAGGCTTTATCATTTTCTAGTGATGCCTTTTGGGTTGACTAATGCTCCCACCACATTTCAGAGCCTCATGAATAAAATCCTCCATCCCTTCTTGTTCAATTTTGTGCTCGTTTTATTTATTGACATTCTCATTTACAGCAAGTCACAAGAGGAGCACTTGGCACACAACAAAAGGGTGTTTGATATCTTGAGAGAGTACCAACTCTTTGCTAAGAAAAGTAAGTGTATCTTCATGTAGACATAAATGGAGTACTTGGGACACATTGTTAAAAAAAATGGCATATAGGCTAGGTGCAATGTGTTAAGGATTGTCTAACTCTATCCACCACTACTTCATTACATGGTTTCCTTGGTCTCTCTTCATTTTATAGATACTTCATTAAGAATTATGCCACCATTGCAACACCTTTGGCTAACTCGTTAAAAAAGGAACCATTCTTTTGGGATGCTACTACATGATCACAACTTTAAGTTGTTGAAAGAAATGCTTACTTCAACTCCCATCTTCGTATGCCCTCATTCCTCCAAGGAGTTTACCATTCAGTGTGATGCCGGTGGCAAAGATATTGGTGCTGTATTGCTACAAGAGCATGGTGTAATTGCCTTTGAGAGCCCTAAGATTGATGACAAGGAGATGCAAATGAATGTGTATGACTAAGAGATGTTGGCCATCTTCCATGCTGTTAAAAAATGGCACCATTACTTATATGGTAGCCATTTTAGAGTAAAGAGCAACCATAGAGTCCTCCAATACTTATTACTGACTCAATCTACTTTGACTCCTAAGAAAAGGAGAGGGGTGGCAACCTTGCAAATCTATGATTTTGACATCTCTCATATTCATGGCAAAGATAACATTGTGGTGGCTGGTTCACTCTCTCAGACGTGGGCATGCATAGTATCCTCCATTTTAGAGTTACATAATGATTGGATTGAGGACCTTCAAGAAGCTTATTTGTTGGGTGAGGGCTTTGGCCACATATTTTAGAAATTAGAGCATGGGGTAATGGATGAAAACTCCCAATATCAGCTCAAACATGGCCTTGTTTTGTCCCATGGCAAGATTTCCATTTCCACACTTCTCTTTTCACACAGAAGATCATGGAAAAGATGCATTCTTGCCCCATAGCTGGTCAATTGGGTATTTTCAAAACATGTGATAAGATTGCCAAGAGCTTTCACTGGGAATGCTTATGTAGGGATATCAAGGATATTGTGATAAATTGTATTCCATGCTAGCAGAACAAGGACAACATGCATAGCCCCACTGGCCTCTTATAGCCCCTTCCTATTCCTGAAGGAAAATGGACATATATCACCATGGACTTCATCACGGGCCTCCCCATTACCAAGAAATGATAGAATAGTATATATGTGGTAGTTGATCACCTTAGCAAGTCTGTCCACTTTATTCCCACTAACACCTAGTACATTGCCTCTCAGGTGGCCACTCAATTTATGAAGTATGCCTTCAAGTTGCATGGATTATTGCAAGTCATAGTGCACGATCGAGATGACAAGTTTATGAGCAACTTTTGGTAAGAAATTTTCGCATCTATGGGCACAAAGCTTGCTCCATTTAAACTGCATACCACCCATAAACAAATGGCTAGACCAAAAGGGTAAACAAATGGCTTGAGACATACTTAGGGAAATTTTGCTATGATGTACACACCATAGTTGGGATACATAGCCCCACTTGACTGAATTTGCATATGATAAATCCACCCACTATAACATTGAGCTTTTCCCTTTTGAGGCATTATACAGGTATAATGTCCCCCTTCCTTCAATCTTGCTTAATGATAAGAGAAACCCTCATAGTAAAGCCAAGTTGTGTCAAAAGAAAGGATCCAGAAAATGGCTATGGTGGCTTGAAGAGATAGACTGAACTCATGAAGGCATAGAGTTGAGGATAGAATGTCACACAAGTGAATTAGGTTCCAAGATTGAGAGTCATAAACACAGACTTGTGTGGTTGGACAATGAGTCTAGACTCTCAATTGAAAGGACAAAAGTACCATCATATCTCTTACTCATCTTGCAACAAGTACAATGCTTTATAGTAGTTGGGTTGTTCCACTCTCCTCACTGTGCATATGGGATTTAGGACATCTCTTCCTCGAGCATACATCATTTTTCTATTTCTCAATACCCCCCCTCAAATGATGAGTTTCTACACTTGCTGCCTTTTTCCCCCCCTACATGATAACATGGCACGGGAGACTAGCTCATAGGTAGCCTAGTCAAGTTAAAGCTTGAAAATTTACATATTTGGTAAGGTTTTTGTTTTGCAAAGCAAATCCACTAAGGGAAAAAAAAATCCACTATGGCAAAGATAATTTCTTTAAAGTAATCTGTCAGAGTTGTTGTTGATGGTAGCGGGAGCATCTTCTTCTTCTTCTTCATTCATGAATTAGTTTTGGTGGTGATCATTCTGCATCTGCTATGCTCTTTTTTTATAGAAACATTCACTGGCTATATGGCCAGTCTTACCACAATAATGACGTGTCATCCGATTTTTGTTGTCGGTGTTGAATCCTTGACCTCTTCCTTTGGGGCCAGCAGCTCCTTTGGTGTATAAGAGATTTTCCCTAGATGATGGGGTACCATCTTTTGCATTCTTGTTCTTCTGTTTGTTCTCTTCATCAAGAAGAGAGTGCTCAATATTGAGACTTGGAACATTACTTAGGGTGGATACAAGATTCTCATACGGATCATTATTTACACTTGCAAGCAGTACGACTATTGCTTCATCTTCATCAATATTCTTCTTAAGAGTTGCAAGTTGGGGTTTTAGGCTCTTGAACTTGTTAATGTGTATGGTCATGGAAGCGCTGTCTTTCATACCCAGTTTATAAAACTGCATGAGTAATTTTAACTTTGAATTCTTTGCTTGGGTACCAAATATCCTGTCAAGTTCCTCCCAAGCAGTTCTAGAATCTCTGATGCTAGAGATATGATGTAGCACATCATCACTTAGTCCCCATTCAATGATGCCTAGAGCCTTGTTGTTCATATTTTTCCACTCCTTTGTCTTGAGCTGGTGGTCTTCTTCAATGAACCTGTCTTCATCATCTTCCTTCTCGCTATCTGCATTATCCTCAAACAGGTCCCACAAGTTCTTTCACATAAGGTGGTACATGGTCTTCTCCTTCCAGGCATGAAAACCTTCTCCATTGAACTTGGCTATTTACTCAAGTTCAAAAATTTTGAAGGAGGTCTTACCACGAGTGTACTCGGGCAGTGTCTATCCTTTTACAATGATATTGAAGCTTACAAGAGATTTAATTAATTAGGCATTCCACATTAAAATTCTTCGTGTTTGTCATTGTAAGACTAAAGTAAAACTAGCAAAATTGAACTGGTCTTGGATGTGTCAAGAAATACAAATATCAAGAAGCACTAGGTTAGTATCAAGAGATACTATGTATGGTCTTTAATCTTGAATCTTCTTCCTACTTGATGGTGATTCAAGATGCTTGTCTTGTCCTTCAACTCGAGTCCCCTCCTTGTTGGTAAAATCACTGAGTAAATAATCATATCAGAATGACAGTACTTGCCTTGCCAAATGGAGGAAAAATGAAGCAAAGAAGAAAGCTTTGTGTTGATGCTACTGCTTGAGGTCTTCAAGACTTCAAAATATCTTCAAAATATCCAAAATCTTTGCTCAAACTTTCAGATTCAGTGCAACTAGAGTGGCATGAGAGAGGATATGCAGAAAATGAAGTAATATGTAAGTTTTAAGAAAGCTAGCTATATGGAGGTCTTGAGTTTAGGGTTTCTAGCCCGTTTGATTTCGTGGCTACAGCAGAGCATACAATGAATTATTCTAAGCAAGATTCGGTGAGGGTAAAGCTTAGGTGATAGGCTTCATTTGCCCCATGAGTAGTGAGAAATTCGGGCAGCGCAGGAGGAGAATGAATAGTACAAAGGAGGGACAATTCTCGACAACGAAGATGAATTTTCGGAATGCCATCTTGTAGAGGGGCTAATGTTGAGTTGTGATGTAACACAGAGAACCTCCTTGAGGTGTAGAGGATATGTCTAGAAGGAAGTTTCAGTAGATATTTCCTGGTTTGGGAGATCCAAGGGCTCCAAGGTAGGTAGGTACTGTTGGCTATGGTTGCCATAAATTGTGAAGTGAAGATACAGATGAAAAAATGAGGTCATAAGCTAGCATTGAGTTGGACTGAAGTTGAGAAGCCTTGAGAGAGTAGAGAGGAGAGATAGATTGAGCCGGACTATGCTTAGCTGGGCTTTGATACCATGTCAAAAGAACAGATCTAGAGAATGGCTATGGTGGCTTGAAGAGATAAAGTGAACTCATGAAGACATAGAGTTGAGGATAGAATGTCACACAAGTGAATTAGGCTCCAAGATTGAGACTTGGACTCAAAACTTTTCCCTACTCTTTTCCCTACCCACCCTCATCGACCCTCCTTACCAACTTTTCTCATCAGCAACAACAGACGTTCTCTGGTCTCATCTTGAGACAAGAACCACACCAAAGCCCATGGCCTCCCCTTGTTGAGTCTCCTTAACAACTTTTCTCATAAGTGGTAGATGTTCTCTAGTCTCATCCTAAGACAACCATGCCACATCTCATCTCTAACTTAATGAGGATGTCGTGGAGAGCACTGAAGAGCAACTCCTCAAAAAGGAGGATCCTCTCAAGTGCACCATTATCCATCAGTCTGAGCTCCCCATCGCCCATCAACAAGACATGCCATTTAGGAGCTCCAACCTCCCCTATCCCCAATCGTTCCAGGAGATAAAGTATAATCCTCACTAAATAAGTCCCCCAAAGGAAACGAATCACTAATTCTACAACTTGAGACTCCTCACACTCTCAATGTGGATCAACATTTAGGAAACTAAGTGCTATGCAATCTAGGAGCCGATACTCATTTGATACCATGTATATGGAATGCAATGCAAAGGTGAATGACCACAAGTGCATAAATAATTTATTTCATCAAATCATTGATGTGGATATGCACAACCAAAACTTTCCATGATTTCATACTACTACTAGCATACTTGTGGCGTTGCATGGGAACAACATTGAGTATACTTGTACTATTGAACCCTTTAACTTTTAAATAAACACATCCTATATGTAAAATGCATCATAAAATTCAAATTTCAACCTATATTTAGTACTCATGATCCCTCCCCTCCCTACCATTTAATGTTATGCTTGCAGTGATAGATGTACATAATGTTTTCATGTCATTTTCTTGTCCGAAAAGTAATAAATCACGTACTATAACATGGAAATGGGGTGAAGTTGAGGCTAGACCTCATGTCTTAGACCCATCATACATTCACAAAATTTTATGTAATTTTTTGGAACATAAAAACTAATTTTCTCATTTGTTTTCTATTTTTCTTAAATTTTTAATTTATTAATAAATTACTATTATTTTTTTATTTTTTGATTCGACCTAATTAGGATTATTGAGATTCATCACTATTTTCCATTTCATTCCATAAGAACATGATTTTTTTACCACCTGAAACGAAAATAACCCTTATTTTTGCACTTAAGTACTACATTTTGAGCTTTAAATTATTAATAATAACCACATTTAATTACGAATTTTGCATATTATCACTCGTAACTATCAAAGACATTTAAAACAAGGTTTTAGAAATTTTCATACCATATGCACTTCATTTGGATTATAAATTGTAAAAACCAAGTAAATGTTATTCATAAAATAGACATACTGCTAAATTGCATATTTCGAGGCACCAAAATTGAATGTGTGGATAACCATTGGACCTACCATCGATCTCTACATAGCACTTGATATCAATTCTCAACATCTTACATTAATCTGGTGCATGCCGTCGGATAAGCATTCTTCATCCCATTCTTCTCTTTCTTTCACCTGCATGAATAGCCTCTTGGAGGAGAGAGAGAGGAGAGAGAAATATTGATTTTTGATCTCCACAACCATGTAGCCATTCCTCAAGTGGAGAGTCGTGATAGGAAGCAAAAAAATGGAGAAATTTGCTAGTATGATCAGAGCTATGGGGTACTCTTTAGCCCCCAATCCCCCTCATTGGACCTACCATCGATCTCTACATAGCACTTGATATCAATTCTCAACATCTTGCATTAATCTGGTGCATGCCGTCGGATAAGCATTCTTCATCCCATTCTTCTCTTTCTTTCACCTGCATGAATAGCCTCTTGGAGGAGAGAGAGAGAGGAGAGAGAAATATTGAATTTTGATCTCCACAACCAGGTAGCCATTCCTCAAGTGGAGAGTCGCAATAGGAATCAAAAAAATGGAGAAATTTGCTAGTATGATTAGAGCTATGGAGTACTCTTTAGCCCTCAATCCCCCTTTTCACAAAATGTCGTGATGGCACCCTCCTCCCTCATCTCACGAAAAAAAAAGCTCCCCCCTTCACATGAAAAATTTGGGCCCTTGAGCCCCCAAAGGCCCATACCTTTTCATATCTTGGTCAAATTTGACCCATCAAATGTTCGGTCTCGAGCTTCTCTTGCATTTGGAACTCGATTCTATTTTCAAAAATTCACACATCTGTCTTGAAGTCCTAAATGGCCAGGAACTTGTCCTGCTTCGATCCGGCACCTAGAAAAATTATGAAAAATCCACAACCACTTCAAAGGTTGGTCTATTGAAGTAATCTTAATTCCTATCTTCCACATTTACTTAAAATTATTGGATCCGCATCTTCCGCTTTTCCTTCGGTCTTTAAATTTCACTTTAAATTTGCATCATTTGGCACTTTTTTTTTGCACTTCCTTGGTGTTTAAATCTTACTCTCACAACATGACTATGAAGCGAGAGGCTCGATAGATGGGAGAAGCTCTAACAATAACTTTGGGCCACAATGATTGACTCTTGCCCCAGCTTCTATCTTTTCCTGATAAATTGGATAAGCTAGACTTTAATACTGAGACCATCCCATATACCATAGCATGTTGACAGTGATTTGCCAACTTTGTTCCCTCCCACACCCACTTGACATTAAGTTCCAAGGCCAAATTCAAACTTGTTACCCTATCTAAGGTTGGGTTGCCCATACTCTAGATCCTTATAAATGGGCAATCTAGGGAATAAGAAAATGTGGCCTAGCATCCCTTGCCACTTGTAAAGGCAAATAGGTTGCCGCAAAGGAGCTCGAGCAAGGAAGATGCATCTCCCTAACCCCTAGCTCCAAAATTCTTTGATTTTTCTACTTGTACAAGTTCAACCGATCCAAAGTAGCAGCTCATGGTGGAGCACTGCTATGTGATGGAGTAGAGGAATACCAAAGTAGAGGAGTGGATCCAGGTTCTTCAACAAGAGGTGCTAGACCTCAACCGGGATTGGAAGGTGGAATTCTACCTTCTTTGGTAATACATTCCAAAGGAATAGTAGGTCAAAGTAGCCAAAAAAATGAGAAGGCCATCATTTCTTGTCTAGTCCTGGATTTAGTTGATCCGTGCCCTATCTCAAAGCCTTGCTAAAGTACCCACCTCCAACCCAAGGCAAGAGTCAAGAAGGAACCAAGCCTAAATCATTAAGAGAAATCCCCAAATCTTGATGATCAAGGCAATGATCAAAGAGAAGTGCTCCCAACCTTAATAATCCAATCTCTAAAGAATCCTCCATTCCCACCTTTGACATTGTGAAGTTAGCCAATATCATCCAATTTTGGGCCTACCTTATTGAGTCCGAAGCCCTTTGCCATGGCATTGGATCCATACCCTCCTAAGTGTCGAGCCCAAGCATAAACTAGAACTTGAAGGAGCCAAGACTAGTCTTATTTGGATTTCCTTTAAATGGGATAGCAACAAATCTAGCTTGGAGCCATCTACATGGAAAAGCTGGCGGCGAAGCTCATCCACCAAAATGTCTCACAGCCTTCCCTCTGGATTTGCATGGATATTTGGCTATAGAACCACCACCTATAGTATACCCCCTGCTATCACTTTGACACTCACCTCCTAACTCGACAGTACCTTGCCTCTAACCTCCACCAAACCCGAACCCATCTCATCCCTTACTATTTCCCACTCCACTCCCGACTCTTATTACTCCACCCCACCCCTAGACTAGATCCAAGATCATGATGCACCTGACATAGACGATGATTGAAACATCAATGAGTAAATTGTGTGGGTCTAGATCCACCGTGCATGATAGTATTAAAAGCGATGGTATTTAGTGGCCTTTAAAGCTAGGAGCCACCAATGGCACATTAATGAGGAGACATGTGTAGGAGCAATGAAGACTATCTAGTATAGCACATGGGTGGAGAGAATATCATAGTAGGTAGCGAGCTTTATAAGGAAGGGAGAGAAAGAATCAAGGGTTGCAAGCACATGCATAGTCCAAGAGCTCAAGGATCAAAGGGATCTCATGCTTCATTATTAGATCCTTCACAAGTCCCTTTGGCCAGTCTCTCTTGACTAGGATCTTAAGTGCTCTCCACATAGCCAATCTTGTATTTTTCACAGTCATCACATCTAGAAGTAGTACTACCATTTCTTGTATCTTTTAGTTGTCTTGTATTCATGATGATTCTGTGATCCTACACTAGTCATTCCCAAAATCTTTTGTCATTACCACTTTTTGTCTCTGAGAGATGCATTGTTCTTATTTTAGCAATATATTCTAGTTTAATCTTTTAAGTACTCTTCGTATTTAATACCATATTAGAGAATTTGGGAATCTCCCAAGTTCCACTTTCAAAGGAGTAAAGGTTTGATTAAGTGGCTTAATCTTAACCCCATATTTGAGAGTGGGACTTGGGGGTTGCTTATATAGTATCCACGGAAAATTTCACCTTCAAGTAAGGGAATAAGATTTGACCATGTGTCCAAATATTAATCAGATTAAGAATTCCTAAACTTTATAAAATTTCCAAATTCTTGAATATGTGGTTATTTGATCTCATTATTGTGACTATGCCTAGCTTTGCATCCCAAATGGTCACTATCAAGTGTGATGTTAATGTCCACCTATGTTGATTTTGAGCATGTCTACTCTCTATTATTTGTGGTGGTAGTGCTCGAACTCGACTATAGTGATCTATCTCTTCATCTATAAATAAAGGGTAGTTTGTGAAGAGATGGCATGAGAGAGACAATAGTAGACCCACGTAAGTGCAAGAGAAGTGAATAATAATAAGAGTGCGAGAGTGTGAAGTTAACTTCTTCAATCTAGTGCATCCCAATGTGAATTTTTGTGATACATCCCAAGGCAAATGATCATGACTATCTCTCATCCACCTTCTTCTTTTATCCACCCTTTTCTTTTTCTCTAACCATGATGGCTCCATGCAAGAAGCTTCATATGGCGGGACCATCCAGCCAAGTGTGATCATTGGACCTGGCTAGCCCATCAAATGAAGCAAATCCTTCCTATGTGGTGGGCCCATCTTCAATGCTCCTTAATGTGGCAATGAACATTGAAAACAATACCAATGTGTTAAATATCCATAACCATGTATTTTTTATCATTATTTAGCTAACACTTTTTCATTAAAGATAAAAAATATATACTAAAAGTTCTTTTAAATAATGCATGTAAAGGTTAGTCTTGCATCTTTAAGAAGTAGTTCTAGATTCTCTTTGCAAATAATTTCTTATTCATAAATTTAGTGATCATTTGATTAGACAAAAGATGGTGAATCCATATGTCTCAAGTTACCACATCTATAAAATTTAAGAAATGGTGAATATACTAATAATTAAATTATTTGTCATTGATTCACAACTGATCTTTACTCACAAATTGTGACTCTTTTATAAAGAGTAGATAATCCATAGAGATAGTATCTCATACATTTTAAAAAAAAATGAATAGCTTCCATACTAGGTCTCAATCAAACCCTTATTTTAAGGGTAGTATATATATAATGACGTATAGTTCTTATTCTCAATGTCATAAACCTCTTGGTCTATAGACCATAACTTTATAATTGCCATAACTCTGCAGTATGCCTAGACCATGGGATCATGGAGTATTGATAGAAATCTATCTAATTTTCATAATTAGATAGGTGGACACATGGTTTGGACCACCTATTATAATTAAATAATGTGAGGCCCAAACCTTATACATTATGATCCAACCCATATAGTAGGCAAAACTGATAAAAAAGTTGGAATTATGTGCATGTGGCCATGTGTGTACAATGGTAAAAGCAGGCACTTCTAGCTAATGGTGTATTGTAAGTTATATCAAAGAATTGAATAATAGAAATTTTGCTTGGCTTAATGTGACTACTAAAATGAGAAAAGTGAGGATATATAAAAAATATAAATATCATTTCTAATTAAATCAATAAAATAATATTTCATAAGGATTGATTGATGCATGCTTTCGGTTTACAAGTTATTTGTGAAATACATCTAGAAATAAAATAATATTTTAGAATGAGTGATTGGTAACTGCCTTAGGTTTGTAATTTATTTATGAAACAAATCTAGAAATTTATATAAACTTTTGCTTATGCCTAGATGATGGGTGGGATTGAATAGCTTGCACTCCCCCAAGACCAATTACTGGGCTCATTTTGGGCTCATTTTGCTCCACCTACGAGCTCCTGAATGTCTAGATAGGAAGATCTCATATAGAATTTTCTCTCCCATAGCAACATGTTACTAGGGGGGTCTGGTAAAAAAAGGGTAATTGTGTAGTTGGTCCTATGGTAGAAAAGTAATCTATACAAATACAATGCAATGATCATTGGGGCCCAAAAATTATAGACTAGTTATTGCTTTAAAGAAGAGAGGATTTAATTTCTAGCTCTATAAGCAAAAATCCAATGTAGATATTGTAAATAATATGTTGGGATGGCAAGTTCAAGATGTGCAGACATTGATGATGGATTGCCTAGTCAGATAGAATTGCATGTCTACACTTAGTACCTTAGTGGTCATCTGAGGCTATTTCAAACCCTGTTTTGGACTCACAAGGTTGTGGAAAATAGTTTCATGGTATACTATGATTTTGATTGTGTTGATTGAAAGTGAGTGCCTAGATTACATATTTTAAATTTGTAAGTTTTGAGGTATTTGTTAATAAGAAAACACAAGCTTTATCTATAAACAAGTTGCAAATTATATGTATTTTTGAGAGTGAGTGAAAAAGAATACTTGGTGTATTACTATGCACTTGTTTTGAAAGGCTATAGAAGACTTACTTATTATTTTGTATCAATTTTGTGATAATGGTAAAGAACATTGGAAACCCCATCATTCATAAGCTAGAAAGAACAAGTACCCATCATGGAAGTTTCATGTTACAAAAATCCTTATTAAAAGGCCTCTTCGAGTTTATTTTAGGTGAAGAGTAGTCACTAGAGTTGAATGACTGTTAACCCCAACACGAAGAAAGCAAAAGGAAATAAAAAAGACATAGGGAAAAGGCGGAAAAAAGGTAGCCCGATTGAAGAAAGAATAGGAGAAAAGGCCAAAAGCTCAAGGGCAACCTTAAAAGTCCAAGGCAAATGCAAAAGGGGAAAGGCGCATTCCTGAAATCTTGTAAAAGAGTGATGGGCTCTCACCCGTGCAATTTGTAAATGTGGACGGGCGATGGAAACGAAACTAGGAAGATAGAAGGACAATGGGAAAAAGGGCCTAGGGCCATGTAAAAAAGGGGAAAAGGGGATGACCGCCTAAAAGGGATTTAGGGTTTTGTATATAAAGTTGAAAAGTGAATGAGAAGCTCATTCTTTGGTGTGTGGCAAAAAAGAGTCTTCTTCTCCCTCTCTTCTTCTCTCCTTCTTGCTTGTGTGTGCTCTTGAGAGAGGGAGTGTGGGAATGTGAGGGAGTGAGTGTGTGTGGGAGTGAGGGATCAAGAGGGTGAAGCTCTTCACCATCTCCTCTCCTCCTCTTCTCTTCTCTTCTATTCTCTTCTCTTGCGCGCGTGGCTACGGAGGATGGAGCTTGGAGATGGAGGAGGCTTGAGGATGCTTGAGCTAGCATCAAGAATCATGGAGCTACCGGAGTGCAAGAGAGAGGAGGGTACTCGATCAAGCATCAAGGTAAGCTCACTATACTTGTAGGATCGACGGCGCGTCAACTTGGTGAGAGATAGCCATTAGAGCTCGCTTGGAACGTTTGAAACAATAAGCGGTCCATGGGTCTTGGTGGTTGAGCGAAAGCTCCCACATTTTGGTTCTGTTGCCGGGACCAACGGATTCAAGCCTTGAGCGCTTGCGCGCTTCGAATCGAGCATTGGAGTAGGGTTTTCCCCGAACCGGTGCTTGAAGTAGATAGGTAGGAAGCGAGGGATTTTGAAGAGGTATTCGATCTCCTTAGCAAGTAGGTTTTTTGGTTTTTTGGATTTGGAAAAGCATGTTGGAGTAGTGTAGGTGATTGCTTTGTGATTTGTATGCATTTAGGATAGGAAAAAACAAAGAAAAAGAAGCAAACAATAGGGTTTTCTATTGATGTATAACAGACTAAAACAGGGAAATAGGGACATAGATCCTTAGAGTGCCATTTGATTCAAGCACCATAGTGATTCTAGGCATGTCTGGCAATTCCTTGCAGTGTTTTGTACCTATTTGGAAGGCGCTGGATGATTCGGTGAAGTAGATGTTGACATAGAGGTAGCACAGCTCGCGGGCCACCGTCCGCGCCATCGGACTAGGCCGTCCGAGTCCCAGAATCGGACCACCCTCCTGATCCGATTCCCAGAATCGGACCAATCCAGAATCGGACTACTAGAATCGGACCACCCTGTCCGATCCGATTCCCAGAATCGGACCACTTTTTCGATCCGACTCCCAGAATCGGACATGACCAAAATCGGACCACTGGGCCGATCAGACCAACCCAAAATCGGAGTTTGATTTTGATAGTCGGACTCCTGAAAATCGAACATCTGAGAATCGAACAAAAAACTGTCAAAATCGGACAAGTATCTAGAATACAAATTTTGACGCATCTAAACCCCGAAATTGACCCCAAAGGCTACATAGAGCTAAAGGCACATCACAGATCCATCACTGGGCTGAAACTTAGAGCAAGTGGTTTAAAATTTGGCTATAAATGGTCCTCCAAATTGCGCATGGTGTTTACCGTAACAGCCCTGCGGGCCGGGGGGGAGACTAGCCCCCTCGGACCCCCGCAAAGGGGGCTCTGCCCCCTCCGTACCTCCCCCAAGTAGGTTGGAGAGAAAATGCGCGCTGTGATAGGTCCTCCAAATTGGACCTTAGTGTAGTAATGGCTCTACACAAGCATGGATTCTCACTTGCAAAAGAGCATCCAAAAGCCTATACCCGAATGGAGAGAAACAGAGACCCTAGAACATCAATGGGCCAATCCAGCCATCAAGGGCAAAAAGGCCACACCACGAGAACACAAAGACATTGTGTTTAGACCATGTCTAGTCAGAGCGGAATGCAACATCAGCAAGCTACAAATGCCAAGATGACTAGACATGACACTCGTGATGAGAGATGCACCTTGAGCAACACTGCACAGACAACCCAAGACATTGGTGGAGAATCCACGTCTGGTCATGCAAGTGGGGACTCAAGGGCATCTGTCCAGAAGGATTAAATTTACAAGCCAAGACCCGAAAGATGAAGACATAGTACCACCTGCTTATCTTAGGGTCAAACTTACCGCGAAAAGACATCATACTATTGATGCTCTGATTGATGAAGGAGTAGATTTTAACATCTTTACCTATGAATCATGGACCCTACTAGGCCAACCAGAGCTCACACCAACTAGTGCAACTCTTAGCCCTTATGGGGGACACCCACAAGCACTCATAGGGAAGTGCAAAATCCTTGCGACAATTGAAACAGAAAGCTTGCCTATCCTATTTCATGTTCCTCCAAATAGTGCTAGGCTGCAGGAAAGAAACCCTCCTAGGAAGACCCTTCAAAAGGGTGACCAAGTGTGAGGCCGACTATGTAGCATAGAGGATACACCTGACACTACCGAGTGTGAGGATAGGCACAACATTTAGCAAGGGTGATCTCATCAAACCTCGAGGGAAAGGCAAGGAAGGTGCTGACGTAACAGTCAAGCCTACTAACGAGAGCAAGGACTTGTTGGAAAAATTGATACAAGCACAGGTCGAACAACGAGAACCAGTGAGTGAGGCCAGGCCTGAAACAAGAAGGTCAAGAGACAATGCCAAGGATGGGCTTGGGACTTACAAATATCATAGAAGACCCCAAAAGAAGCCCAAGCCTTATAGACACAGGCATCGATGGAGGGTCAGCACAACGCCGCGATGGATATCCAAAGCGTTGCTACATGCTCAAGGGTATTATGTAGGTAATCGATGGATTTGGATACCAAAACCCCCTGTTGAACCTCCTTTGTTGATTGAAGGCCAGATTATATCCAGAGCAAAGAAGCATAGGAGGAGATCTAAATGAAAAACCAAGGCTCAAGTCAAAAACAGTGGAGTGATTGAGCCTCTCATGGTCGAAATCAAGAAACCCAATGGGACCAATTGGAGGGTAGATCCTCAGCTTAGCATGCTTGACATGCAGACATCAGATGTAATCGTTGAGAATACACAAAAGCCACTAGTGCCCAAGGAGCCTTTGATTCCCCAAGAGGATAGCAGGCATCATAGGCACAACATTGCTCATGGCAAGGGTAAATGCTCAACAGAACAAATAGCAAAATCATCTGATAGCCACGAGCAAATCATTCAGCCAGTGCCAAGACCACCTAAGAGTCCTAGATCTCCTACATCCTCTTTTTCCAAACGGACACAGGAAGCACAACAGTGGTCGTCAATGGCGGCTGCTCACTCCCAATCTCTATCTCCATCAAAGCTTCCAAATATCTAAGAGGGGGGACATGACACTAGCCATAGCTCTCGGCCCAAGGATATGCATGTACAACCCAATGTGACCAGATCAACTCATGCTCGATCTACATAGATGAATGCTCAAAGGGCAACAAAAGACACGACCACTTCCGATCACCCTGGGGACCTGACACCGCAATCCACCAAGAGTAGCCAGCCCACTGGACTAGCTGCTACTACTTCAAATTAGGGATCACAGCAGTCACAGCCCTTGGCCGTGACAATGCTCCTTGCGGAACGTGTCCTTAGTAGTTTACATGTGGAGGAGGTGTCGCAACCAACTTCATTGACAACTCTAGCACTTCCAAAGTGCCTAAAGCCTAGACTGGAGGAGTTAAACAGAAGGGAAGAGCTAGATTCTCCAAAAAGGGAGGTAGTTGTACCCTCACAACCTAGCAAGGCTATCCAACAGGCCACGGCTATGCCCCGTGAGGACACACCAAAGCAGGGGAAAGTTGAGGCCCAACCAAGCACATCAATGGCTGACCTAGTTCAGGGTCTTGAGACATTAAGTTATGCACCTTCATTGACCAAGAAAAAGAGGAGAAAACAGTGAAAACAACAGCACCAGGTGGTTGTGGACCCCAAGAGCATTGAGATCAAGAGCGATGGAGAGTTGGGGAATAAAGCATCAAGTCCATCCACCAATCAACCCATTGATATCTCTCCTAATAGCGGTGAAACCTCAGTCACATCCGTGTGCTCTAAAAAATCAAAGCAACCGTTGCCATCAACAGTTGCTTGCAACACTCAATCCATTGACAACAGAACTCGCATTGACCAATCAAGAGTGGATACAATGCTGTCACAGCAGGGTGACAAATTTATACTAGTCACATCTAATGGGAACCATGACACAATAACAAAGCATCAGGGGAAACATGGAAACCCCGAGGGCATAAGCAATCCTGGCATTGATCAATCTTGCTCATCTAGGCCTGAGTCCCCAGCTATGCTAAAGCCTAAGGAAACCCTTAGAACTTTGCATGAGATAGCAATCGAGCAAGCCCTCATAGAACACAGAGATGTCGCAGAGTGCTTGACCGAGTGGGACACTAAACTGAAATTATTCGCACGTGTCTATGTTCATGCAGACATGGGCACATTCCCTAGGGAGCAGCTTGAGGAATATTTTCCTTATCCGCTATCGTGGGAAGAGCAAGAATATCTTGATGGACATTATGACAAGCTCTTACATGAACGCATGCGACTCATCTCTAACAAGGAAGCTGACGAACTACGCTTAACCGTGACATTTAATGAAATGCTTTGCCAGCCAAACCTCTTAGAGATAGAGCAACTAAAGCAACAATCAGAGGGTAGAAGCCAATTTGAAAAACGTTGGTTTGAAAACAGCACTACAATGGCCGAACTTGGAGCCCAAATCATGACAGTCTTAGAGGAGCGACTGGCCAAATGGCGGTCCCAAAGAGACCTGCTGACCTATGTGGCACCAACTTCATTTCGAGTTCTAGTTACAGTTCGAGGTATGGACCTAGCTGGAACTAGCCTAGGGAGCCCTTTGATTGATAAAGTTCTCACTGAAGAGGAGCTACATGTTTCCAGTAGACTCGGACAAGGCACCATGCTACTCAATGTTGCCAAATATTTATTATTGATAAGCAGGCTATCACAAAAGCTAGATATGTGTGCCACACTCGAGTACAATCCTGAGTTCTACAATTGGTTTTTATCCTCACGGAGTGACATGGTTTCATGAACATGTACATAAATAAACAACGTGTTTTGTGACTGTGTAAATAATACCAAAAGAAGCAAAGGCCAACACACCCCATGAGCACTGATGATCAACTACAGGTGATACGCATCAAGTCAAAACTAAGGGATTTAGGTTGGCAATGTCTTGTTTAGCTGGACATTTTCATTATGGTTGAAGCATGTGACTTGCATGTACTCTCACACCTTTTCAAGTGAATGCAGAATGACATAGGTCAATGTCTAGAAGTGTTTAATCTCCAAGTCACCACAAGACCACCAACCCCACAAAGAACCATTATGGAGGAAGTGACAGGAATACCAAGAAACAAAAGCCATGACGGAAACGCCACTGGATGAGAACCCAAGGACACCTCTATAGAAAGCACATATTGCAACTGAGCATGGCCAAAGGATAATCATCGATTACCTCCTCCTTTTTGGCCAAACTCTATGATTCGGGCAGGAGCCACGCTCTCAACAAGGGCAAACATCTCTTCATCATCCAGGATTCAATTCGCAAGATGCTCTGCCCTTGTCCATGCACAGCTCACTCCAAGCGCTACCTCACTTGTTCGATGTCTCGTTACAAAGAGGTTTGCAAAATCTCAAGTGTATCTCTTCATCTCAACAACAGTTCCTCTAGCATCAAGGCTGGTGACACAATTATCTCTGTAATATCCATTCTTCATAGCCTTTGGATCCCAACATTTCTCAATCCAAATGAAAGGATAACAGCCTCAATGTATGGCATTGATTGTATTCATTTTTTCCACCACAAAAAAGAAAGAAAAAAATAAAATAAAAGAAAGAAAGAAAGAAAGAAAGAAAAAAGCACACACGATCACAGCACTGCACCTAGGGGTCCTCAAATTCGGTACTTCCAGTGACCTTGGTCGACTGGCTCCGTCCCTAATCCCCTAGCCCTTTGTACATCCCCCATAATTGTTCAGGGCACATTAAGGGCAAGACATACCTAGGGAGCTCGCCTCGCCTATGGTTAGACCTGTCACCCTGAACCACTTGCACAATTCTTTTGCACTCCATCTCAATGCCATTACAATCAACAGTGGTAAGCAAGGCATGAAAGACAATGGAAAAGTACACCATACTTTTCAAGCGCTACAAGTAGCCATTAGCTACCAAAAGCTAAGACATCACAGAGCTCAATTGTGCTACATTGCCTTGACAAGACCATAATGATGTCTCAAGCAATCTTCAAGTGTACTCCCCGTCTTCATTGACAAATTTTTCCATCAACTAAGCCCTTGCTTCACTGGCCCATTGCTATACAAGGAACCAGGCCAACAGTCTTCTAACTAAGTAATACCTAAATACGCATGTGTACTCACTTAATATTCACACTATAACTGATACACGGTTTGGGTCCTCAAGTGCAGGACAATACTCCAAGCTTGCTTAGAGTTCTACCTATCTCCCAAACTAATGTCTTGTGCACGATAAGAAGACTAGCACTACCCCTTAGGGAGAGACCACATGAGAGGTTTTTCAATTGCAGGTATTGAAGACTCCAACGAAGGTGTCGTTTGCTCTTCATCAACACTCAACTTTGAATTCCTAACCTTATCACCTTGTAAGCCTGCCAAGAATCATCATGTACAGACTCCCCAACAAACTGTCACTTGTACTCCATCCGTGCAACCTCCCAAATAACAGCCCTACCACCAACTCCCATTGCCCTACCACCTACCACTTAACCCACCAACGTGCCCCCAACGACCTTTCTCCCCACCACTACCAACACTCCGCCATGGCAACCACAGACGTCCTTGCTACCCACGTCTTCGGTGCATGCTAACGCATGCTACCTACGACGGTGAGTGCCATGGGACTGGCACTCGTCTAGGAGGGGGGTAATGTTAACCCCAACATGAAGAAATCAAAATGAAATAAAAAAGACATAGGGCAAAGGCAGAAAAAAGGTAGCCCGATTGAAGAAAGAATAGGAGAAAAGGCCAAAAGCACAAGGGCAACCTTAAAAGTCCAAGGCAAATGCAAAAGGGGAAAGGCGCATTCCTGAAATCTTGTAAAAGAGCGCCGAGCTCTCACCTGTGCAATTTGTAAATGTGGACGGGCGGTGGAAACGAAGCTAGGAAGATAGAAGGACAATGGGAAAAAGGGCCTAGGGCCATGTAAAAAAGGGGATGACCGCCCAAAACGGATTTAGGGTTTTGTATATAAAGTTGAAAAGTGAATGAGAAGCTCATTCTTTGGTGTGTGGCAAAAAAGAGTCTTCTTCTCCCTCTCTTCTTCTCTCCTTCTTGCTTGTGTGTGCTCTTGAGAGAGGGAGTGTGAGAGTGTGAGGGAGTGAGGGATCAAGAGGGTGAAGCTCTTCACCATCTCCTCTCCTCCTCTTCTCTTCTCTTCTCGTCTCTTCTCTTGCGCGCGCGACTATGGAGGATGGAGCTTGGAGATGGAGGAGGCTTGAGGATGCTTGAGCTAGCATCGAGAATTGTGGAGCTACCGGAGTGCAAGAGAGAGGAGGGTACTCGATCAAGTATCAAGGTAAGCTCACTACACTTGTAGGATCGACGACGCGTCGGCTAGGTGAGAGATAGCCATGAGAGCTCGCTTGGAACGCTTGAAACAATAAGTGGTCCATGGGTCTTGGTGGTTGAGCGAAAGCTCCCACATTGACCTTGCACTACAAAAGAATTAAAGGCATGGAAAGAATAAAACAAAAGACAAAAAGGTGATGTAATGGCTATCTGTAATCATTGACAACACTATGTTGAAACACATAAAAAATATAGAAACTTCACATGTAGCTTGGACAATTCTTAAGAACATGTTTTCAGTAAATATAAAGGCACAGAAGATTCAACTCAAGCAAGAGTTCAATACCATGAAGAAAGGAAAGATGTTTGTATATGAGTTTGTTTTGAAAGTGAGAAGTATTGTCGATGCCTTACTAGCTGCTATCAATGCAATGCGTGATGATGATGTTTTGGTTTCATTTACTTTTGGTGGCCTTAATAATGAGAAGGCCTAAAAATCCTTTATCACTTTTGTATATGCGTGGAAGCTATTTCCAATGGGTTAATGAGTTGCTCTTTCATGATCACTAAAGAGATCAATATGCAAGGTGAATCATTTGAAAGAATTGGTGAACAAATTTAAGCATATTACTCAAATTCAAGACAGGAATGTGCTAGATCCTCTTCAAGGGACTATGGTATGGGATGCGCGGGTGATAACCAAGAAAATAAGTTAAATCAGTAGTTCTTTCAAATGTAGGTCAAGAGGCCATGGAGACTTTGGAGGCAATGGGCTCTAAAGGAAAAGGTGTATGGCTAAATAGAGGTTCTAGAAATTTTGCTATTGTTTATCATTATTGTGGCAAAATAGGTCATATTGCAACCCATTGTTATTCTAAGGAGGATGATATCCGTAATGATAAATTGCAACAAGAAAACTATATATCATTTTCATGATAGAATGAAGATATAAATGAGCTTCTATTTGTTATGCAGCATATGATGAATGTTCTTAAAGAAAAGGGAACACATGATGATGTATTATATGTTGATTCAAGTGCATCTGATCATATGACTAGTCGTGCTGAATAGTTTTTAGAGATGTAAGATTTATAAAGTCCACATTTTGTGTAGACGAGTGATCATTCATGCCACCCAATTTCACATATTGGAAAGTTCCATTGTCTTTGCATAACAGTCAGACAAAAGAATCAATTAGATATATTAAATATATAACACAATAGTAGTGAGTTTGGGAATCTCCCAATTTTCATTTTTTGAATACTAAAAAGGTGGCACACGGTGAACAAGGTGGAAAATTTGAAAAATCTAAAGTGGAAGATAAGGCCAAGGAAAAAGTGGAATGGAAGACGAAGGCGTACCAAGAAAAATCTGGAAACACAAGTGCAAAAAGTCCTAAATCAAGAAGAGAGATGCACAAGAAAAATCGCAAGTCAATACTTTTGAAAAAGAGTGCAAGGCACACCATGATTTATTTTAAGAGCACTCGGGCTCTCATCTGTGCAAGTTATAAAGGTAGATGGGCGGTAGGAAGGAAGCTAGGAAGATAGAAGGACGATGGGAAAAAAGACCTAGGCCTTGGCTGGCCATGTAAAATCCTTCATGAAATATATCCATAGCTTCCTTGAACAGTCATCAATGAATGTGACAAAGTATTTGCTACCACCAAGAGATAGATTCTATGTAGGCCCCAAACATCTGTATGCACTACATCAAGTATATTTCTGCTCACTTCTCTGTCATGCAAGAAGGGTTGTCTCACCTACTTACCAAACTGGCATGCTTCATTGACTCTATGAAATTCTGCAACTTTAAAAGAAGGCAACCCTGTACCTAATCCTCTAGACTGCATTAATTTCAGCCTTTGCACATTTGCATATCCAATATGTTTATGTCATTTTTCAATGTCTGCAACCACTTCTTTCCTTTAGCATACATAACAACATCCATGGCATATAATACATCTGTTAGACTCTTTGTCTGGCCATCATGCAACGACAAGGGAGCCTTTTCAATGTGTGAAATTGGGTGGCATGAATCATCACCTGTCTGCACATAACTTGGATTTTGTAAGTCTTGCATCTCTCCAAACCATTCAACATGATTGGTCATATGATTAGATGCATCTGAATCGACATACCATACATCATCATGTGTTCCCTTTCATGTAATTTCATTCATCATATGATGCATAACAAACAAACACTCATTTTTTTCTTCATTCTGTCGTGAAGACAATGCATAGTTTCCTTGCTACAATTTACCATTGCAAATATAATCCTTCTTAGCATAACAATGGGCTGCAATATGACCTATTTTGCCACAATAATGGCAAACAGTAGCAAAATTTCTAGAACCTCTGTTCTACCATCCACCTCTTCCTCTAGAGCTCCCCCTGCCTCTAAAGTTTCCTTGGCCTCCTGAAATCTACATTTTACCAAATTGCTGATTGAACTTGTTTTGTTGGTTATCGCCAGCACGTCCCATACCACGGCCTCTTGAAGAGGATCTACCACATCACCTTCTTGAACTTGAGTAAAATGCTTGGACTTGTTCACCATTTCTTTCAGATGAGTCACCTTGCATATTGATCTCTTCGGGCCTCTAATCATGAGAAAGAATAACTCATCAAAATCTGGAAATGACTGCCGTATGTATATTCAAGTAACAAATGATTTCCATGCCTTCTCATATTATTAAGGCCACTTACAATGGATGGAACCAAATCATCACCATCAGGCATTGCATCAATCGCTGCTAAAGCATCTACAATGCTCCTTACCTTCAAAACATACTTATTGATATACATTTTCCCTTTCTTTAAGGTATTCAACTCTTACTTGAGTTGAATCTTTCGTGCCTTTGTATTTATTGAAAACATGTTCTTAAAAATTGTCCAAGCTACATGTGAAGTTTTTGCATTCTTGTTATGTCCCAACATAGTATTATCAATTGACTGCAGATAGCTAGTACATTATCTTTTTTCCTTTTGCATTCCATTCTTTTCGTGCCTTTAATTCATCTGCAATCAAGGAGGGATACCCAACTTTGACTCCTTTTATTCACTTGAAACAAAATCATGAAGGCCCTTTCCAATGAGGAAGTTCATCATACGAAACTTCCATGAAGGGTAGTTGTTCTTGTCGAGCTTCTCAATAATGGGATTTCCACTGTTCTTTGTCATTATCACAAAAAAGGATACAATATAATAAGCTAGTTTTCTGCAACCTTTTACAACAAGTGCACAACAATACACCAAGCAACCTATTTCATTGATTGCTCAATAGTACATGTAATCTGCAACCTGTTTGTAGATAAACCTTATGTTTTTTTTATGGAAAACACCTCAAAAATTACAGATTCAAAATCTATAACCTATGCACCAACTTTCGGTCAATATTTCCAAAATCACAATATACCCTGAAATTGTTATTTGCAACCTTGCAGCTCTAAAATGAGGCCTGAAAAAGCCTCAGATGCCCAAAAAAACTGCGGAGTAAGGGCTTTTCAGCAAAATATACGATGCTCTGCTTGCACACCAAATCTCACAGCAATTTGAGATTTTCACTCTACCCTGCTTCCGGTGCCTCCACAGGCACTATCCAAGAGAAAGAGTAGAAGAATGAGAGAGCTTCTTACCCGTTGCTTGCTTGTTCAAACCTTGCTTATTTTCCTTCACTTTAGCCTTCAAAATCAACCTCTCTCAGTGGTGCAACTTTGATACCATATCAAGAATCGCGTGGTGGGGGGACTTGCTTGAGTTGCTGCGCCAAATACACATTGTATACACAAGAGGAAGCTCACTCTAGAACAGAAAAAGAGAGATGGAGGCCAAACTTGGACCTTCAAGGGGTGGTGTAATTCCAAGCTACTTTGTATCATTTCTAGCCACTGATGGCTGCTCAAATCAATGTCAAATTGAGCTATTGCAACCCGAAATTGAACCTCAATGTCTCAAGCATCTCTGGGTATATTAGGGGTACCTTCATCTCGATGTTCCGCTCTTCGAGGTGCGTTGTTACATGGGGCCACCATGCATTACACTTGGGCATGGTTAGGTGGCTCGGGGCCTCCATGCAGAATATAAGAGTGGGGATGGTAAGTACATTCAATGACTTGTGAGGCAAACATGCTTTAGTTTTATGGGATGAGAGGTGAGTGGGGTGTTGTGCCATAGTGAAGGGCTTCTAGGGTGCATCCTTGCATGAGCACCAGAAAAGATTTGATGACACGGTGAACTCCCTGCCCGTTGGTGGGGGGAGGTGCTAAGGTGGATTGTTGTGATGCGTTGGTGCTATGCCATGACGTGATACCATGTCATGTTGACTTTAAGGCTACATTATCATGTTGAGGCAGGTTCCTAGCCCGACGGGGGAGCCATGGTGCATTATGATGTGTCCTATTATGGTGTTGTGTTGAGATGGTCCAAAGCATGATGCATGAGGTTGGGAACGAGGGGGATTCGTAACACTTGGATAGAACCTCTATCAATGTGTAGACATTAAGCATCAATGTTAAAGAGAAAGCTCAAATATTTGATCTTTGCAACAAAGATTTACTCCTTGCACTCCTCACTTTAAAGATGAGCTTCTATGAATAGTGAATGCTATTTTGATACTAGTTGAAAGGTGGAGCCAAAATGGAAGCATAAGTGAAAGCAAGAGAGATATAAAAGCTATAAAGGTTCAAGAGAGAGCAAGACTATATAAGGAAACTCCAATAGTCCACAGTATGTGACTTACCTTTACTTATTCTATTATCATGTAAAGAATAAATAATAAAGTGACAGTGATGAGCAGTCGCTACCTACAAGTGCATTCTATTGTCACAACACCTAGGGCAACACCCTAGCCCTCTCGCCTTGCATAACAACCTCAAGGCACATTAACGATAGGACATTTTGGGCATGCTTATATGACTTCTTGCCTTGAGAATAGTACACAACCATAACTTCTCATTAATTGGTCCCTCAAGTATGGTACCACTATCCAAGTTTATTTAGGATTCAACCCAGCTCCCAGCTGCATATGCACAGTATAAATCACTACACAAGTAAGGTAGACACACCCTATAAGGAGATACTAGTGACTTAATAAGTACAATGGAGTCCTTAAGCTCTATCAACAACAATAGCCTACAACCATCATGATCCCTCGAGCATTCGCCAACCATTACTCCTTCTATCATTGAGATAACCTATCAAGCATCACGCTCCTCAACATCACTATTCTCAATCTACTTCTTGGCCCTCTACATCACCACACTATCCTTTGTGTATGAGGATCCCTCATGAGTCTTCCAAAATCCTCTTTCCATTACAACAACAGTATGATAAATTTTGCGTGAGTACCACAAGAGTAGCACTCATTGAGGAGGGGAGATAATGTTAACTACAAGAGGAAAAATGACCTATAACTTTTTAAAAATGGGTTATTGTAAAATCTATTCTATTATTTTTTTGAGATTTGTGAGCTTCCTCTTGTGCAACTTGTATCAATTAGATGGCATGTTGAACTTATAGCTTGTATTAGTCAAATTGTTTATTGAGACTAGGGGCTAGAAGCATAAGAATAGAATGTATGTGTAGTCAAAGACCACAAAAAGGACAAGATGCTCAAGGGATATGGGAAAACCCTAATCATAAATATTATATAGAAATGGAATGAAATATAATGGAAGAATGTAGTCGTATGTATGCAAACTTTGATATCTTGATTTCTTGCAAACCGTCCTGCCTTGGGAGTGAGAGTGAAAGAGAGGGACTGTGAGAGCATGTGGAATGAGGGGCATGCTAGTGTGAAGCTCTTATAGGCTATCCACTTCTTTCCCATCCCATCATGGTGAGTGCCTTCATGAGTGAGAGCATGTGACTTGAGAGTCCAAGAGGGTGAGGGATGTGAAACAAGAATCCTTCTTCTTCTCTTAATCTTTTTGAACTCATCGTAGGTGTCTTCTCTCCATTGCGACAATAAGGTAGCGACATTGAAGGTGAAGGAGAGCATGCACTTAGATCGAGAACGAGGTGAGCCAATACAATGACTATGAGAATGTAAATATAGGTCAATGCATTGTCACATCCTTGATATGGATTCGTCGTGTGAGTAGACTAGGTGACAGTTAGTCGCATACATCATGTGCCAAATTTCTTGAAACATTAAAAGCATATCCAATTGTCCCGATGTCAAGCTCATAAAGACTAATAGCACCCCATGTAATAGACCATATTATACAATCATATATAGCTAAAGATAACTAAGAATAAGTGCAATCTTTGTACCTTTAAAATTTCTTTTGTGTGCTTTCTCTCTCTCTCTCAACACTCTTGCACTCCATAGCTTTGACTTTGCACCCCACCATTGCTTTCCTCTCAACCAGTATCAAAGATGCATGCATGGGAGTTCATCTTGATCACAAGCTCAAGGATTCAAACTTATCTTACGACATTCATGCTTACTTCTTGGAATGAAAAGAGATACTTATCTCACAATTGAGCTCTCCATTTAAGTCAAATAGGTGTTGTAGCTTAAGAAGCCTTTGAGAATCTTTTAGGAGCTACCCAATTGGGAAGCATTTGAGTAGCCAATAATTATTAGATTCATGGAAAAATAACTTGGTTTTGGAATTCTCAAGAAGAGATTTTGTTCTATACTTGATGTATGTAAGCAAAAGGAAAACTTTTGGTTGAAGTTAGGGGCCTGCTTGTGGATTCAGGTTGGGGGTTTCTCACTAGAAGATCAGGGCTTAAGCTAGGGGTTTAAGCAATAACTTTCATATTTGTAATACAGAAAAGAAAGAGATTGATTTTTATTAACTTATGGCTTAATTGTTGGAGGATTAGAGGTATGAAATTCAATTACTTGTTATTTAAGGACATCATAATCTCAAAATCGATCTAGTCATGAACATGTTGTGGGCCTCATTATTTTCACACCGCCTTGATCAACAACTTGCTTTTTTTATTAATAGGCCTTTTAAGCCATGCAAAATAATGATAAGGCTATTACCTTAGCCTAATTAACCATTTCACATTCAAACCTTTTACTCATGAACTAGATCTCTAGTCTAAACTAGTTCATAACATTTGTGTTCATGCTGCAGTTTTGGTACCAAAATTTTCGAAGGCATGTTTAAACATTAAAAAACATGTAGACTTGTAATTTGGAAAAGATGGCATTCACACTGCAAAGTATGGGAATAGGTTACCATGGAAACTAGATTGTTGCTATTACATAGAATCACAATTGCAATTGCAATGATAAAAAGATAAAGCAGCACGAAAGAGATCAAGAAGAAAAAAAAGAATCGGTATTTGAGGGTGCCTACCATAAGCAAATTTATCAATTATTAGTTGAAAAGAGCAAGGTAATTTATTTTGGTGAGATTCAAACTTTCTTCTATGCAAATGATATTAATTTTCCGATGATAAACTAGGTATCTCAATGTTTGGATAGGCGACAAGGGTTCAAATGACAATAGCCATGAGAAAATGGGCCAATCCAAGAGTCAAAAAGTGAATAGGATGCCCAACCCAAGGGAAAACACCAAAAAGAGTGCCCGTGTGTACAAATGAAAAAGATGAATGAAAGCTCATTCTAGTGGGTGCCAACTTATAATCAAGTTATTTATTTTTACTCTTTGTTCACTACTTTGTGGTTGTATTGCTTGATATTTATGGGGAGAATGGGAGAAGGTGTGAAGAATTGAGCATGACTATGAGAGCATGAGGGAAGAGAGGTGAAGTGCTTCATAAGCCCATTGGTCTCTTTCCTTCTCTGCATCTTTCTCCTAATAGTGATTTAAGACCAGTAGAGCTTGGAATGTTTGGATCAAGTGCTTGGTTATGGATGTGGTCACACAAGGATTGTGAGACCACTATCAGCACTCTACCAAGATGTAATATAGCCAAAATTTATTTCAAGGGAATATAGTTGATTACCATCCAAAAATTGATTAGAAAATGATAATTGATCATTTTTTATTTAAATAAAATTTTAAAAACGAATTATAATTTTTTTCTATTTTTTCTACTAAAGTAAATTAATTTTGATTTTCAAAGTATTATTATGTGAAATTTCATAAACCAAAAATCAAATTTCTAATTTAGTTTGAAAATCAAAGAAATCCTATAAATTTTTTATTAAAAAATCTTTGATTTTTAATGTTATTTTAGGAAATATAATAAATTATATGCATTTTCTATGAATTTTTCTTCTTACTAAGAAGTCTCTAAAATTTTCTTTAAAATATTTTAATTTTTAAATTATACATATATATATATATATATATATATATATATATATATATATATAAAGATGTGTGTGTGTGTGTGTGTGTGTAATAGTAAGTATTATTATTATTAGCTAATTATATGTTAATTCAAATTTTTAACCCTTCTTATCCACAATGGCTACTCTATCAACACATTGACATAAGGAAAGCCTCGCGCAACCATGATGCCCATCTTTTGACCATCAATATAACCAAGCTATAATATTATATTTTTTATTGTTATAAAATACTCAAAATAATGTTTTATGTTCTAAGAAAAATAAAAATAAATTAAATTTTAAACACTTATTGGCAAAAGTAATGTTAAAATTTCAAAAATATCAAATAAATTTAATTAAAAATTAAATTTTATTTACCATACTTGATCAAAACATTCTCTGAAATTGATAAAAATAATCTTATCTAATTTTAAATGTACTTTTATATTTGAAAAATCAAAATATTAAAATAATTATATTTTAAATTTTAATAAAAATATAAGATAATAAAAATATATTATATTAGAAATTAACATTGCATTAATATGATTACAATATTAATTTATAAAAATTTTATTAAGAAAAATCACTTAAAATATTTTAAGCTCACGTCAAAATCTTATTAACTCTTAGTTAAGGGTGAATTCTAATAAAATTTTAAAATTATAAGTCTAGCCTTCCTTGTAAAGTAAAAGTTTAAAAGTTAGTCATCATTTATTTACTTGAATAAATGTAATAATATTCCTAAACAACCAAAAATGTATTTATATTGGCATTTGAATAAAATGTGCTCACGCGCACGAGTCTTAATACATTTTTATAGGGATTTATATCCATACATATTGATAATGATTAGATTGTTTTCACAAACACTAGAATGGTAAATTAAATGTATTTACATGCATAAATGAAAACATAATTTTAGAATATTTTATTTTTATTTTTTAATAAAAAGAAAATAATAAATTTGTATTCACACTTATGGAAAAGTAAATAAGTGAAACACGCAATATGAGCTTGTACTATAAGTTTATGAATAGATCCTATTTTTAGTCTTGTTTTGAAAAGATTGATTGGTTGAGAAATTAACAATTGTTATTGGTTTCTTTTAAATGTGATAAAATCATACTAATTACATGCGTGGCTTGAGCAACTAGATGAGAATGAGTTGAGTTGCCATCCCTGGGGCCACCTTGATTACTTCTCACTCAGAGTTTGCACATGACTTAATGCAGCTAACCACCATGATGTACATTTCAATCCTTCATATAGGAAGGTTCACCCTTATGGCGAGCGAGGACGAGTAGAGCTTTGGTATGAGTTCTAATCTCTATCCTAGTCCTACAATAAGGTTGGAAACTTATACAAGCAGCCCAACGTGATTTAGCATTGGAAGGCTTGGGAGAAAAGGACATGGGTGAAACCCAGCTTATGGGTTGATTCACTCTTGGAGTGATTGTATATATGGACAATAAGAAAAATAAATACACATTTATTTTCTCTCTGAATGGATTGCTTAGTGCATGTAAACTAAGGATGTGACAATGAACCAAATACAAATATTAATCAAGGAAGTTGTTTTTCTATGTTATAAACAATATGTTAGCATGTCTTGTTTAAAATACGAAAGTATGCCTTAGAGGAAAGTAGGTGGATAATTTTTTGATGGAATCACCTAGGTTTTCCTAAACCCAAGAATAAGAATTATTAAATCAAAATATTCCTTTAAGTCAGTACTAGAATCATTAAATACTGTTCTAGGGGGACCGATTTGAGACTATGCCTTATGGGCAAAGGTGTTGATGCCTATATCCCCCTCTTCTCTCTCTCTCATTAAACCAAGTGCGATACTTTCTTACCTTGAACTAGGGTGATTTGTGAAATGTGTTCATCTTAAGTTTGATGTTAGACTATTGTTAACGACCTTAGTTTTGTACTAACAACCTACATGTAGATCCTTTAGGCTAGACACTTCATATGCAAGGTAGGGCTACGAATCGCCTAGTTATCTAAATCCGGATGCTAAATTTTTTGGCATGAATGGTGATGACCAGGATTGATTCCTAGATGACTACAGAGAAGACTATCCATCTTAAAGGATTTTAGGATTGGGGTATGTTTCATGTAGTATCAAAGAGTTAATTATAGATCATGCTTTATTGTTATATTAAGAATTAAGATAATATTTTTCTTAAGCCATTTAATAGCATAGTCACATTCACTATAGCTTGTGCATCCAGCAACTTCCAATTTAGACATGATGTTGTCCTAATTATCCTCAAGCTTGTGCTTGGAGCAAATTGACATGAAATCAAATAGGAAATTACACAATAAACTTTACCTAGTGGATGCTGAAAAAGTCAAGCATATTGAAAATGATATTTTAAAGGTTTAAATCCTTGAGGAACTCAACTTGGTTGAATCTTTTTGGTTTTTTGGAACCAAGGATTTAGGAGCCCATATTCTTTTAAATGAGCAACTGATTAATCAAAATCAGTATGTTTACTCTAAGCTCACAGAAATCATAAGTCCTAGACATATTAGATTACAATCTATAACTCATTTATTCCTAACCTAAAGATATCAAGATGTGTGAATTATCCTCTCTTGGCCAATGATGTATACAAGAGTCCCCTTAAAAAAAATATAGTTAAGCCTAACAAGACTGTTCTCAAGTTTGCCAACTGAATAAAGTCTAAACTAGCCAACATTTTGTACAAAAAAGATTAAATAAGCTTATAGAATTTAAGAGATTTTATGGTTTGCATTCGATAAGGGAATGGACTTAAGTTAATTCATAAACATTTTAGTCATTAAAATTTATTAGGAAGAAGAAAACAATTTAGAACACTATCTTATCCTTATTATTTTATGCAAGAGAGCTTCTATATGATGTTTGCATTGGTCTACCAAGTTGGCTCATAGTGTTGCCTACCTTTGAGAGACCATATCTTTTGTCTGATGGATTGGATTTTTACACCACCATGATACCAATTCTTTCATGCATGATAGTAGACCTACTATATGGGTTAGTACCAAACATCTACCAACTATTGCATGCACATTGTCTATATCGATAACGTAGAGTATGAGTTGTGGAGGATACATTGTTGGGCTGAGAGACTTAGCATAGTCTAAATTTTTACCTTCTACCCTAGTCCCCCAAGACCTGTTGAACTTCATGAGGGTAAGGATATGACTCAAGCCCAATGGGTATATGGTAGAATTATTTGGGTCATTTGACCCAAGCATATTGTATTTACATATAGATCTCTTTCTTCTGGTGACTAGGTGGAGGGATTTCCTAATCTTCCCCCACTGAGTATCTAGCTTTGGACATCCTTAGTGAGCCACCCAAATTTGAGACAATTTCTATTCAACAATACCATGGTTAATTATATATCCTTATATCATATGTCTTTTAGTCAAACAAATCATTGTATATAAGTATTAAAGTTGGATTTCTCTTTGATTCCCTTCACTTGTTAATTCTCTTAAATGAATCCACCTTGTCGCATATAGGTTCAAAGAAAACCTTAACATGAATTTTTGGTATTCTACACAATGTATCAATCTTCCATTCACTCATTGGATTATGTTTGGTGGGAAGATTTCATCAAAATCTTGAAAAAGTTATCTCCCTAGATACTATAAAAAAAGGCAATAAACCCAACATGGTGACGATTGCTTCATCTTTGTTGCAAGATTATCCTATCGTAATACTAACCTCAAAATAATTTGATGGATGGAAGAGCTCAAAAGTGTCAAGATATTTGTGTTTGAAGGGCCATGTATGAAAACTATCATAACAATGGATAATAAAATATCCACCAAGACCTTTATATATATGATCAAGTTACTAATGTTTTATCCCGAGACATGACGGTTCACCTATGAAGACTTAAATGAAATAACCTCATGGTCAAACTATTCTTGAACAACCAAACCAATATCACCTCCTTTTAGTCTATGAAAAACCACTTGTGCATGAAGAGATATCAATGTCCAAATTTCATGACTAAAGCCTTTTTTCAAATGTATCAAAGCTCCCTTTCATAAGTTGCATATTGTACATATTAAAACAATAAAACTCTAGCTTTGGATATTGTAATTATATCTTATTATGTATAACATTATCTAAGGATATTCCATATCTTTCAGAGATAACCCCCCCCTCCCCCCAACAACTAGTTTCTTTCTATCAATCAACAAGAAAAGAAATTTCTATTAAAACAAATTAAGCCACCAAAAATTTAGTGGTAAAGGCTTAAAGGTAGAAACAAATGCTGAAACTTGAATCGAACAAATGGAAGATTTTTTTTTGTAGTTGAAACAAGTTTAGCCCATCAAGTTATGGCCACCAGATTACACCTCTCTAGTGAAGCTGATTATGGTGGAAATAATGGTGTCAAGACAAAGCTATATCTAAGTCACCTCAAACTTGGGAACAAATCAAGAAAATTGTCCAATGAAGATACCTATCTCCGGCTTATCAGATCCACAAGATAGATGTGTTTTTCATCCCAAGGCAACAAAGCCTAACAATAGAAGGGTATTACTCCCGTTTCGTCTCCCTTCTAAAATGCACCCCAAGATAACTATGTCACAATAAGTAGCATGTTTTTGGTCAAGGTCTAAAGCCACCCTTCAATGGGTAAATTAAAGCCATTAAACCTTCCAACATCTAGAAGACACATTGCTAAGAGGTCAGCCCTTTTGATGGAATCTCTTTCAAGGAGAAAGTTTTTCCATACCTCCCTCTATACAAACCATGGATCTTCCTATCCAAAGAGGGACTAAGTTAATCATCAATCGGGAAATTAGAATTAGGAATGCCTCAATCTTGTCAACCTCCATCCTGCAAATCCCAACCTTCTTGGAGCTCAACCATGATGCTTTAAATATAACCAATTAGACCATTTTAGGTCTCAATGTCATGTTCATAAAATAATGCTAACACTCCCCGCAATCTATCAACAAAGGGTAACTTCAACAATTGAGGGCAAGAATGGGGAGTGGGACAAGAAGAAATGGGATAAGAAGAGGAAGAGGATCCTACCCTCTTGAACGAAATGACAAGAGGAACTATTCACATGGCCATTAATAATCAAGAGGAAAAATGCTAGCTCATTGTCCTGCAAGTGCTTGCAGAGTGTTAGCTATATATAGTCTGTCTATATATAGCGCCCTAGGTCCCCTCTATATATTTCTATCATGTGTGCTCAGTTGACACACTTCTGGGGTTCCACTTCTGGTGTCTAATATCTCTCTTCTTTCCTCTCTTCCTTTCGTCTCTCATTTTCCTCGTAGTTTCTAACATAGTATGAGAGCATAGAAAAGAGAACGACGATGGCTTCCAATTTCTGTATGATTGCATCCTTCTCCCTCAATTGAGCCTCAAGAGAGGCCACCAGGCCTCTCCCCTCCTCCCTGGCCCTCCCATCCTACGCCTAAAGCTTTCTATTGCATCTCCATCTCCATAGCCTGTCTACAAGATGAGGGCCTCTAGTTTGGTTCGGCCTGCCGCGCGCGCGCTTCGTTGTCTCGCGCCACCGCAGGAGCCCCTCCCCTCCGTGAGAGCAGCCACAGCCTTGCAGGGGCAGAGACGATGGCCGGCCCCCTGCGCATGGCAGAGCACGAGATTCTACCGCAGGGAGCCTATCTCGCAGGCTCAGGTCATGGCGGAGATGGAGGAAGAGGCCAAGAACATCGACATGGCGCCTCACAAGCTTCTCTAGAAGGGCAAGGAATGCACGATGGAAGCCGTCATCAAGGATGTCATCCCCGTGGGGTACTTTGTGACGCTGCCTAACAGTAGAGAAGGATACCTCCATGAGTTTCCGGGGTACTTTGTGACGCTGCCTAACGGTAGAGAAGGATACCTCCCTGCTCAGGAGATCATTCCCAATCCTGAACATAGCAGTTCCCCTTCCACTGTACTTGAAAGAGATGTGAGTGCATGCCTTCAATCTCAGGCCTCTTCAGCTAGCAGTGGATTGTTAGACAAGGGTGCAAATGCATCTACACCACGTCCCCTAGGCTCTTCAGTCAGCAGCTCGTCTTCTCTTGAAGTGCTGGATAAACAGCCAAGTGCCAGCGACTTGCACAAATGCTTTCAGAACGTGTGTCTGAGTGCACAACAGCAGGAAATGTAGAGCCAGAAGAGAAGGGGCTGGTAAGAATCAGGAGATGCTTTTCTTCTTCTTCTTCTTCGATGCTTTTCTTCTTCTTCTTCTTCTTCTTCTTTGTTCAAGATTGAAGGCGTAGCCTACCCCGTAAGGAATCACGTGTGATATTCGAAGAAGATTAGTACAGTCTCATTGTAACAACTGGTTTTTTCGCCTCCTTGAAGCGCGTGTTTTTGATCTCGTAGCAATGGAGATTGACTCATCGGATCATCCTTCTCCATATGCAAATCTTATACGGGGACTCTTTGAGACGGGCGTCCCATGCCATTATCTCGAGTGCAAAGAAATTGGTTTGGTGGATTATGTTAAAGAAAACAGAAAGATGTTGCAGGATGTTGTAGGCGTAGGATCAATGGAAATGCAGGGGGATTGATACAAACGAACGAGAGAGAGAGAGAGAGCGAGAGAGCTTCTTGCAGAGCACGATAGTGCTTTTATTAGTTACTTTATCTCTAAAGCTTAGCTTTATATGGAGCGTTAATTATATCTATCATGCTTTTGTAGCAGTAACATAGGGAAGAAGCAACGTCTATTATTATAACGAATGAAGTTTTTTAAAAGATTTTTCTATCAAATCTGTAGATGCATTACTGCCCATCATGGTGAGCTCAGTAACATCTTTACCAATCTATTGATGCTACAGAAGAAGCAACGTTTTGGCCTTCTATATTGTCAGCTTTCATGACAACAGCAAAATCTTCATTGTTTCATTTATATTCTTTCCAACTGATGAGACTCTATATTCCAGCTGATGACACATTGTTTTGAGCATCTAAATTCCAGCTGATAACACATTACTCAATTGACACACTTCTGGGGTTCCACTTTTGGTGTCTTATATCTCTATTCTCTCCTCTCTTCCTTTTGTCTCTCGTCTTCCTCGCAGTTTCCAACATGGTATCAGAGCATGTCATGCAGAGGAAGGATGTTGTAGATCTCCTCGTCCTCTCTGCTGTAATATCCTCTCTACATCATGGTGGGAGGCACAAAATGATGCAGCCAGGACAGGACGTCAGAAGGGAAAGTAGAGATGCATTGGGGCTAAGAACTGTTGTGTGGCGAGCTCTTGCGCTTCTTGATCTGAGACTGCTTTGCACTATACCTGTGAGGCCGTAATCCTCATTTGGTGGAATTGAAAGCACTGTCGTGGATCAAGAGAGCTTCCTGAAGGGCGCTTTTTAAGCATTTTCTTGCTCGCTTCCGGGTCCGCAGGTGGCTAACCAGGCTTCCAGTTTACCATATGCTGAGCGATACCTTTGGCAACAACAACAACAGCAACAGCAACTTCCACAAATGCATCAGCATCAGCATCAATAGTCTCATAGCCTCAGCATCAGTAGCAGGACAGATGCTACTGGCTTTCCCCAACGGTTGCGATGCTGTTGGCTTTCCCCAGCGGTCGCAGCTTTCGAGGTCCCTGTCGTGCTGTGCCAATCAGATGATCCCCCCGACAGTAGCAGTAGCTCTAGCGCCGGCACATCCAGCAGCATCGAGATGTATTTCTCTAGAGAGAAGATCAACAGGTGCTCTCCATCCCTGCGAGACAGCATCAACGTCCAAGCAGAGACATTCCTCAGACACTCCTATTATCTAGAGCCTTGGAATAAGGCTCCAATTGCTACAACCAACAATTGCAACATCAATGGTTCTTTGCCACCGTTTTTTTTTTCTTCGTAGATCACATGCTGCGTATGACAGATTTGTGATTGCAACAAGCTGTTTGTTTTTGGCTGCAAAGTTGGAGGAGACTTCCCGACCTCTTGATACTGTAGTGCTTGTATCTTATGAAATGTGCCATAGACAAGATTTGGCAAAGTTCCATTATAGGATGCCAAAGGATTGGTTTGAACAATTTAAAGCTCAAATTTTGGAAGATGAGCAGTTACTTTTGACAGCACTTCTATGCTTCACAGTTCATGTGTTTGTGGCAGAAGTTCTGTGTGTAGCAGCAGCTCTCTGTGCAGTGCACATCTGCAGCAGGGCGACTACAGATCTCTACCTAGCAGTTTGCTTTTCAGATCACAAGCAAGCACAGTTTCCAGGAAGCGGTAGCTTCGCCCTCTAGGAGATTTGTGGATTGGGAGGAGCAGTTTATCTCCCATGACTGTGGGAGCAAAGTTGTCAATTATTGGCTCAAGGACAGGAATGGTGCATCATGCCTTGCTGTTGTTGGTACTGAGCATAGTCTCAGACACATGGTTTATGTAGTAACCGATGAGTTATTATTACTAGCAGGGCTGGACAACTGTAGCACTCCCTCCATCACTGGTCACCAAAGTAGCCTGTGAGGTTCTTCCATTTTATTTCAGCTCTGAGGAAAGCTTCCACGTTGTTGTCAACTTTCGACTTGCTGGATTTCCTATATGGCATTGCCACTCACGGCTCCCAAACTCAAAAGCTTGTGGAGAAGCCAACCCACTTTCCATCTGCAGTTGATCTTCACAATTGTGGTATCAAATTCCAACCTGTAGCACCAGGTTACATGAACTCAGTCAGTTTCGATGCTAAGAAGGCCATTCTGTATTTGCCCAAAATAAAAGTGGGAGATGATACATAGAGATTATTTAGAAACCTGGTGGCTTACGAGAGCCACTTAGCAGATAAGCTTTATCTCTCTCTCTCTCTCTCTCTCTCTCTCTCTACATTTCAACATCAACATTACTTTTGGATGTTGATATTGCCATGCTTCATGATGATCGTCCTTGTTCGTTATTCTAGCTGATGTCAAATTGTTTTATTTATATTCTGTTCATGGGGTCCCACATGTGTTATGTTGTCTATAGAGCGGCGTCGCGAACCGTCTCTATAGACCTTGTGTTGTTTTAATGTCACTGTAACGTTTTTCTTTAAGTTTTGATGTGATAGATATACTGCTTACATCCCAAGTTCAGTTGAATAAATTTCTTGGAGATTTTATCTTTTGCAGTGATGTTGCTTATCCTTATTTTACATGTATATTTAGGAGTGATAAAGCTCTTTTGATGCGTCTGAATAGGCTGTTGTAATTCAGGAGTGATGTAGCTCCCGAGTGATGTAGCTCCTTCTCCGTTGAGTTGTAATTCACGAGTGATGTAGCTCCTTTGATGCCTATGAAGGAGTGATACAGCTCCTTCTCCGTTGATGTTGTAATTCACGAGTGATGTAGCTCCTTTGATGCCTATGAATAGGCTCTTGTAAGTTCAACTTTGTAATTTTATATTTTGAATATTAATATAACGGTAGGCCTATATAGAGCTGTGGGTTTTTCCCTTGAGTTCCCAAGGGTTTTTTCATCCATAGTAAGGGATCTTTATTTGAGTGAGGGTGTTAGCTATATATAGTCTGTCTATATATAGCACCCCAGGTCCCCTCTATATATTCCTATCATGTGTGCTCAGTTGACACACTTCTGGGGTTCCACTTCCGGTGTCTCATATCTCTCTTCTCTCCTCTCTTCCTTTCGTCTCTCGTCTTCCTCGCAGTTTCGTTTCGAGCATCTAAATTCCAGCTGATGACACATTATTTCGTTTATATTCTTTCCAGTTGATGAGCGTCTATATTCTAGCTGATGACAAATTGTTTTATTTATATTCTGTTCATGTGGTCCCACATGTGTTATGTTGTCTATAGAGCGGTGTCGCGAACCGTCTCTATAGACCTTGTGTTGTTCTAATGTCACTGGAACGTTTTTCTTTAAGTTTTGATGTGACAGATATACTGCTTACATCCCAAGTTCAGTTGAAGGAATTTCTTGGAGATTTTATCTTTTGCAGTGATGTCGCTTATCCTTATTTTACATGTTGTATATTTAAGAGTGATAAAGTTCTTTTGATGCCTCTGAATAGGCTGTTGTAATTCAGGAGTGATGTAGCTCCTTCTCCGTTGATGTTGTAATTCACGAGTGATGTAGCTCCTTTGATGCCTATGAATCGGCTCTTGTAAGCTCAACTTTGTAATTTTATATTTTGAATATTAATATAACGGTAGGCCTATATAGAGCTATGGGTTTTTTCCTTGAGCCCCCAAGGGTTTTTTCATCCATAGTAAGGGACCTTTATTTGAGTGGGGGTGTTAGCTATATATAGTCTGTCTATATATAGCGCCCCAGGTCCCTTCTATATATTCCTATCATGTGTGCTCAGTTGACACACTTTTGGGGTTCCACTTCTGGTGTCTAATATCTCTCTTCTCTCCTCTCTTCCTTTCGTCTCTCATCTTCCTCGCAGTTTCTAACACAGAGCACCAAGGTAAAACTTTCCAAATCCTTATTGATTGTGATGCTACTCAATCATTTATCTCTCGTAAGTGTATTAAAAACCGACAATCGAATCTTGAACCTACTAGAAAACACATAGTTGAACTAGCAAACTCAAAAGATGTATATTCAAATTAAATCATTAGAAACATTGATTTATACATAGGAAATCAATACACTAAGGAAAATTTTAAAGTATTATCCTTAGGAACCTACGATTGTCTTCTAGGCATGGATTGGCTAGGGCCTAACTAAGTTAGTATCCTTTATGTACAAAGGTTTGTATGTCTTGTGTGCAATCAATGGTGCACTTGTGTGTCTTACCCTATGTCAGCATATAGTGTGAGAAGGAAGGCGAGGGAGCCTTATAGTACCATATATAAGAACAAATCATGCATTAGGAAAAAATGAACTCACAAATGGGTCCTTAAAAATAATATAGTTTAAGATGTGGGCCTTTTGGATTGTCCAATAGGAAGGCTAGATGTTGACATCCATGGAGGGTGAATCTTCTCTCTCCAAATCTTGGGTTTTCTATTAAAAAAAGGGGTAGTGGGGGATTTAAAAAAAGGGAGAATGAATAGTACACAAAATTTGAGTTTCTCTCACCTCATTTTTTTCCCCTTTTTGGGAGAATTTTTAATTTTTGTTTTTTTTCCTCTCACGAAATCGATTTGACCCAAAAGTTGAGCAACAGATCTATTTCCCTCTCTTCTCTATACTCATGAATTTTCGTCTCCATTGAATCTCCCTATACTGAGAGTAATTAGGGTTTTGAGCATTCTACTTACCTCTGTACTTTCTTCTCCATGCAGCTCTAGATTTTGGACAAAACATAAGTGCCCATCTCTCTTTGCATTTGATGTCATTTCTTACTGTTATTGTTGTTTTATTGCAGAGGTTGTTTAGGGCAGGAGATAGAGGTGCTCATCTCTCTCTCTCTTTCTCTCTCTCTCTCCTTTCTTTCCCCCCTCTCTCTATGTGTTGTTTCTCTTTTATATTGTGTTTTCAATAAAATTTGATGTTGGTTCTAATTGTTGTTTTCTTGCAGAGTTTATTTGGAGAAAGAGACAAAGGTATTAATCTCTCTCTGTTTGGTTTTTTTTTTACTGATATCTTTTCAATACAACATAATGCTAGTTGTAACTCTTATCGTTGTTTTATTGCAGAGATCATTTTGGGTGGCATTGCATAAGTGCTCATCTCTCTCTACCTCTCTCTTTCTCTCTTTGTGTTTTCTCTTTTCTACTGTTTTTTCAATATACCTTCATGTAAATACTGACTATTGTTATTGTCTTTTGCAGAGATCAAATTGGGCAAGATTGGATAGGTGCTCATTTCTTTCTCTCTCCCGTATACTCACACACACTCTCTTTCTTCCTCTCTGTGTTATCCCTTTTCTACTATCTTTACAATAGGGTTTAATGCTAGTTCTAACGTAAGGATCAATTGTTGTTGTTGCACTTAACACAAGGTAGAGCAGAGATTCTGTAGCTCAATTTACAGGTAAATCTGTCGTATTTTGTGGTAACAAAATTTATTCATTTAATTATTGACTTTTATGTTTGGTGGGATTCATGTTTTCTTATGTCCATCATTTGCAATGGTTTTTGATTAGCAATGATTCAATCTTATCTTGAGCAGATCAACTTATAGGTAAATTGGCCATGTTTTGTATTACTTCTATTCATGCAGTTATCTAGATATTTTTTCCTAAAAGAGATTCATGCAATTATTTTTGTTAAAAGGGATTCATGCAAGTGTTTTTTTGTACATGCAGGTATTGTACAAGGTTTAGGTAAAGCATATAATTATCGATCGACTATTTTGATGTGGTGAGTGATTCCTTTGTGTTGGATGATATGGATCTGCTAGAAGTCAATGGTTCAAAAATCCTCTACTTTATTAGTCCTATGTGTCCATTTGGATCTCCATGCCAATTGGTAATGATCCATGAAACTCTTGTATCATATCATCCATATAACACACAATGTGTTGAGTCTTAGAATATCTCAGGTGTCAATCCAATGTGCCTATTAAGATTTGCATGCCATGTGGCTGCTATCCTTGTAACAACTACTCTATAATACCCACATTTCATAAAATGTATTGAGTCAAATCAGACTCCTCTTCATTATAATAAAATTTATTTTGACAAAATTCCCTAAGTATTCTTATGCTATTCTTTTCATTATATTTCATGTAAATGGTATGATTAAAGTGATGCCTTGAAATTGAATCTATACTTTGTGTCGATGTATATATCCACATGCATTTCGATATCGATGTTTATGTCTGTTTACAAAAGTTTAAACATCTCTTAATGTCATGTTGATTTGTATGGCATATTGGTGATTACTAGACAGACTTAAAATGCTTATTATTTAGGGATTAATACATAATTCTTTACATCTAATGCATAGGTTATAATGCCTGAGAGAAGAACAAGCATTCTCTCGATAGAAGTACATAACAGAAAAGATGAAGAAGGGAATTGGATCATTGATATGTATCATTGCTTGTCTTGGGTACATATACGTCTAAGTATGAAGGGAACTTTCAGGATGAAAGGATCTGCAATTGCAGATAATCAAAGCACTACTGGAAGGGTAAAATTTTAGCTCTCAAACAAAGGAATGTTGATTCTCACCTTGTAACAGAGGCATTTGTACAACATCTATTCATGCAAAAACAAATACATATTGCGCTCACTGTGCCCTTTCAATGAAACATTGCATACTAAGTATTTGCAACTCATTGAGAATGAGAAATTTCATGATACCTATGCAACAACTTGTCTCATATTTACAGAAGTATACCCTTCGGATTGCTGTGAGTGGAAAAATGTTGAGAATTTCACTGGTTCTTTTAAGTGTTACCACCTCAAAATTGGTAGATTTCTCTTTGAGGGACGTACAACTAAGCAGCTCACAGAGGACCTTGTTTTTTTCTATGACTCCAAGTACATATTGCCCAAGGGGAGTCAAGAATATGGAACCCTTGAGTCTATACATATATTGAATCTCAATAGCGTAGAATGGCCATTGTGTAGTAGCAACATTTTACACACGTGTAGCACAAAAATTTCAGCAAACATATTGAATTCTATGAAGCCAAGCACCAGCTCAAAGAATGTACATCTAAGGTGGTTCATACCGATTGCAATTTTTACACACATGTTCAAGGAATGTAAGGGTTTGAGACGTACCAAAAGCACATACATCATAAAAAGTGCATTAGAGGATTATGTAACAAGGATTCTAGGCAAAACTTGGAAATAAAAAATAACTCACAGTCTTGACACAATGGAGTGTCAAGTCACAACAAGGGACATGGCTTTTAGGTAAAAGTTTTCTCTCTTAGTTGAATATGATCTTACTTTGGGATGAATCGGCTAACTTTCCTTTCCAATTATAGGTACTTTGTCACATGACAGACTTTATGTCTAGTGTTCAAGTATCGTAGATGGAGGATGCTCAAGGGTAAATGGTTGTGACTTGATCAAGACATGCGTGAAAGTGCAGCCGTGGATGTTACTATCATTTGTGAGGGCCGCAAGCCCCAAGTGTTGCAAATGGAGGATGATTGGCCCTTGAGTATAATGTGCCACAAAATTACAATGTTAATGTAGAATCCACCTGTTAGCTTCTATTTTAAAATAGATGGTAGGAAAATTCAAAGCTTAGCTTAAGATACTGTTACTAGTGGAAAGTGTATGGCTCCACATATTTTAGAAATTGTAGAGTCTCCCTAAAAATCCCAAGACCACAAGTTGTAATATCCAATACCTATAATTTTTTGAAATTTTTTGGCCAATAGAATATTGTCGCTTGCAAATTTGCAATATTTAAAAATTATGGTATTGATGCAAAATTGTATATTTGTTATGCACTTTCCACTTCAACACATTTACATATGCATGTAAACTTTACAAAGACGTAAGTAAAGCCATAACTAAATATCATATGCGAACAACTCTTAATGGTTTAAAACTTAAGGTTTTTAAGGTAGAACTAGTTTAGTTCTTGTTTCATTATTTCATTTCACACTTTCTCTCTTCATCTCTTTATATCCACCACATCCCTCCTACCTACTACGATGGATGCTCGTGCACACTTTGATGAGTGGATCCACGAGACTATCTTTGCCAACCAGGGTGACGAGATATTCTAGGATTTCTCTAATAACTTCAACCTTGAAAGTGTACTCTCATTGCTGGATCCCCCCTTCAAGTTTTGGAAGAATTTGTGAGCACCATTTCTACCTACACAAACTCCATCAAGGGATCCGACATGACTTGGGTGCCTCTAGAACAATGCATGGTATTTTAGGCAGGGAAGAATCACCAAATTGTGGTGAATAGGTGTGTGGTCCATGTGGATCCTTTGCACAGAGTATGCATTGTTCCCATAGGTAGTGCACCACGTACATCACCTTTGGATCTCATGGAGTGTGCTTGCGCATTGGAAATTTACCTCCTTGCATTGAATACACCCCTATAGGAGGAAAGCAATGAAGATACAACTCCACAAGTTGTTGCTATCACATACATGGGAGAAGAACCAATTGAAGAGCTCATAAATGTTGAAGAGGAACATCAGGTGGTGGCAGAGCAAGGGTTGGCTCTCATGGTGCCGTCTTCTTCAGAACAGCCACAAGTCGACAAACCCAACCTTGTCTCCTTGATGCCCATTGAAGTAGATAGTGTACAATACTTGCTTCTATCAGATGTTCTGCAATACTTGGAAATGAAGGAAGAAGAGTTGTTTTCCATCCTAGTCAGGGATTTGATGGAAGACCTAATCGATTATGATTACATGGATGTTCATCCGACAATGGCAGAGATTGGATGATATGATGGCACAAGCTTAGATACAGTGAGTGCCTTCATAGAAGCACAGGAGCATATTACCTCGGTTGAAGAAGATTACCTTGTGCGGGATGCTGAATTTGAAGCACTACAATATGATTTGTTAAGACCAAGGCCCCAGCTTCCTACCAAGGAGTTTGTAGATCCCTCTACCCAAAGAGGTGTCTCGCTGACACAAGAGGAAATGAAGATACAAGATGATATGGAGAAGGTGAGATTTCTAACTACCATATATTTTTATGCGATGAAACTTGACGGTAGGGTGTGTCAACTCCCCCGAAGTCCACCGATGAAATCTTGGCAAAAAATGATGCCTACAAACTGTCCTATCCGAACTCTGGCGTGCCCAGATGCCAGACTTCGGATAGGGTAGTTGCATGCATCATTTTTTGCCAAGATTTCACCAGTGTACTATGGGAGACTCGATGCACCCCAGATGCCACAAGGCAGATTCTGGGCATCATTTTTTACCAAGATTTCACCAGTGGACTCCAGGGGACCCGACGCACCCTATCGTCAAGTTTCATCGCTTTCTGATAACTCTAGATTAGTCGTTAAATATATTGTTTGATTTGACTTTGGCATTCAGGACATACTGTATGTAGATGAGTTTGCATCAAGGCAAGGAGGAGCGCGACATGTGGATCGACTGAAGGATTAAGCTATGAAGGAGTACATTGGCAACCTTGTTGCAGACTAGTGTTCTTTTATAAGAAGTGCTCACCAGGAGGGCAATAAATAATCATGAAAATTTGAACTTTGACTAAGTTTGGACCTTTTCGAGCAATACCTCTGAATCTAGCTTGGAGAAGGTGATGCTAATCAAGCGGTCAAAGCTTCTTTACTTGTTTGATCAAACAGGTGGTGAAGCAATGTGTGTGCTTGCTACATTCTTGCTAAAGTGTCAAATCCACTTCTTCTAAAGAAAGAGCTGAAGGGGGAGTGCATCATTTTTGAAGCAAAGAAGGAACTTATATTTTCATCGGAAGCTGGCCCCTCCTCTCTACCGATGAAAAAACCAAGGAACAATTGAGACTTCTTGTTAGCTATCTACTTTTTGTATCTACCATCACTAGCAGCCATCACATGTATTTTTCTTGATGAATATAAGATATTTTACTTTGTCTCTATAAATAAATATTTATTAAATAAATGCGTGATTTGTATAAGTGTGACGATAATATATGGTACATGAATGACGCATTTGCATATGTTAATATAATTCAACGCATAGTACTGCACTTGTGATTGTGTAAGTATGACAATAATGTGTGGTACGTGAATGACGCATTCACATACATTAACATAATTCACCGTGTAGTACTGCACTTGCAATTGTGCATAAGCAATAACGTAACTTGTATCCGTACGTATTACTACTTTTGATGTGTTCGTATGTTAAACAAAAATTAAGAGTCATGCATTTCAAGAAACAAAACAAAACAACTTTACTCAATTATTTGAATTCAGTGCACATCGCATGAGATATTATATATATATAAATAAATATTCCAATGTGGCAAAGTATACAAAAAAGTTTGGCCTTCCAAGATGCTATGGTGCTATAACACTCATTACAAACCTTGCATCATTTATCTAGTAACCTATGGCAGAGTCCCCTTGCCGTGTCGAAGCCGAATGATAAAGTTCACGTCTTTATCTGTGATTGTGATACGCTTTGCATGGATGGCTGCAAGCTGTGTATCATCGAACAAGTCGATGAGAAACCCCTTTGCAGCTGTTTGTAGGGCCTCCATAGCTGCAACAATCCGCCTTCATGCTGGTGGGCCATTCCGCACTCGCGCCCAGAATCTTCCCATCCCTTTCAGCTCCAAGTCTTGTATGACTTCCCAAACAACCTTATGAAAAGAACTTTTCGGGATGAGAAGCTTGTATCTGCGTTGGATTCTCCTTATCTCTCGAAGGGCGACAGTGCCCAGTTTCCATCTCCTCTTCTTCTGTGGTGGTCCTTGTGCTCTATGGGAAGCACCTGTTATTGCACTAGAGGAGGCTTTGCCTTGTGCTCCAAGTGGCGGGCGTTGGCCATGAGGTCTTCCCGGGGCCAAAACGACGACATGCTTGCTTGGTGCATGCCATGCAAGCTCGAGAAGGGCAAGACGGAGAAGAGATAGAGGTTGGGGATGTGAAAATGAAGGAAGCAAAGAAAGCAAGATGTGAAAATGAGAAGAATAATGAACTTTTAACCCATTTAAACCCCAAAACCGGTTAATGCACCTTCATATGCACTGTCCATTGTGTGATCGTAAATCCATAACCTTTTATTGGAATGCGATGAAACTTTACACGCGCACTCGTTAGGTGGCCAAGAGCCCAATTTTTTTTTGTTTTTGAAAAAAAAATGCATGCAGACCCCTGGTTCGAAGTCTCGCGTTTGGAGCCACTTTCCTAGCTTTTTTTTTTTATAAACATGCCAAGAAAGTGGCTCTAGGTGCCAGACTTTGAACCAAGGGTCTACAGGCATTCCGATAAAGTTTAGTGTTTTAAAAATTATCCCACACTAAAATTATGGATGGATTGATAATTGAGATATCAACAATGTGACTATTGGCCCTTAGAAACTTCGCACCACATAGACTATACAAAGGCATCAGGAGTAAAGTCTGCAACAAGAAATGGCAAATTTAATTATATTTTAAGGGCGCATACAATAGTTTTGTATTGGGACATAGTCATATATCCAATGCACGAGGATAACACTATGCCAAAAAAGATAACATTACAAATTGTGTTCATTCCATTGAAACGAATGCATCCTTCACTGCTTGAAGATTTCTTCAAGTTGTAAGTCCTTGGGAGTTACAGTGATGCGCTTTTTGCATGTATTGCATAACGCTGAGCATCAGTCATCAAGTCAACTAAAAAGACCTCCGTAGCACACTGTAGAGCATGAATACATTCTTTTGTGAAGCGATCAAGTCTATCATGACCTTGTGCTAAAAACCACCTCCTGCTTTCTGTGTGGTAGAGGTGTTGCACAATCTTGCAAACAAGTCTCGAGAAGCTCGCCTTCGGAATGATGAGATCAAAAGAGTGTTGATACCTCCTAATTTCTCTCAAGGCCATTGTACCTGGCTTCCACTTGCCTTTCTTGTGGGGATGTTGAGGAGGACCCTTGTGAGGGCGGCTTGAGGAATGTGGGTTAGGTTGAGAAGGGGATGCATTTGAGCTAGTAGATGCTCCAAGGGGCTGAACACAATATGGGGCTCTGAGTGGAAGCTTATTTGCAACTACCTTAGACCTAGCCATCTTTCTTGTACAAGAGATGTGAGAACTCAATGAATAAGATAGAAAGTGAAACCCTTTTCTATATAACCCTAAATGGTAAGAATCGTTCACATAGATGCACACTCTCTCTTTCTCTCTTAAACTATGAATTGCATTCACACTGAACACATTGTTCATCTTACTATCTTAGCTCTCTTCGAACCCATTTGCTGCCTTTTCGAAGCCTTGTTTCTAGCCACTTGGCATGGTTTTCTTTGGCACTTGAGGCTTCATAATGCACTGTTTTAGTGACACGACGTGATTCCATCATGTCTGTAGCCAATTCATGAGCACTTTCATTTGCTCTCTTTTGCGAGAGTTTAGCTTCATCCGCTACTATAATCCTATACCACCAAGATAGTAATTAGATCATTGGATTGCTACCATTCACCTCTCCACCATGATCAGTTTTTCTTTGGTATGTACCACGTGCTATTCAATGTGAATTTTCCATCCCTTGTGTGGACCAAATTCCGATGCTTCCCTTTTCTGCAAAGTATGGTCCATGTGCCTCAAGGATATGCTACAAAGACACATATCACACATGAGTAAAACTATGCTCAATATTTTATACAATTCATATAATTTTAAAATATTAACTTAGTACGTTAGTACGCACCATGTAATGTGTGATAGAGCTTTTGCCCCATGGTTTCACCATGTTTTCGTAGAAGCTATGCATAGCATTGATAAATTCTTGCTTATCTTCATTGTTAAACACCATCTTGCGAAGTAAGGGAGTCAATTTGTTAAGACTTATCCAAACCTTAGCTTTGGCCAATCTTGTTTTTCCTCCATTACTTCAATCAGGAACTACAAAATGTAACTTTTTCCACCAATCGTAGTCCTGCAGCCTACGAACCATGAGATTCCCTTCCTCATTGATGGGTGTTGACAGAAACTCCCTAGCCTTTGCTCCTCCAAAGCAAGGCTTTTTTGGCAAGTTACCAGATTTTCGTGATCTATTCTCATCTTTTTCAATTGTCACTTGATGCTTGTGTAGCCCAAATTCTAATAGCACTCGCTCCACATTCCTACACATTGCAATGGGTTCTTTTTCTAGTTGCATCCTATAAGCAAAGCAAATGTATTCATATACAAGTTTCTCCATGATTCTGAAAAAAGCATGCAATGAATAAACGTGAATACGATCCAATGGAATGTTGAAGATGGGCTTCCAAGTGGGATTTTCTCTATTGCGCGTCGATGCAACACTTGTCACCCTTTGCCAGTTTTTCTTTCCGTCCTTTCCTTCCACCCTCTCTGACAAGCAATATAGGCATGGATTCATTGTATTTGCACCATTGAAGATTCCACACATGCATTTGAAAGTTTTCAAGTCTCCTGTAAGATGCCATTCAACCAAGTATTGACCATACCCTTCAACCGAGAGCATCTCACCATGTTCCTGATGGTCGATGATGCTTGGAATGCTTGTGTGCATAAAGAACAACTGCAACACCTCAAATGTTTCCTTAGGAACTTCAAATCAACGAGCCACCACACATTGCTAGTGTTTCAAGCTCGCGTTCCTAGTGTTTTAAGCTTGCATTCCTAGTGCATTAGTGAAATCAAGTAATAAACGTTATGTTTTTCTATGTGTTAAGAGTCTTGCCTCGTAGTTTAAGAATGAATTTAAACTTTGTGATGCTTGTCCTTGTGCCATGTTAGAGACTAGTACTCATAATCACAATTCAAGTAATATTTCTTAGTCATTGCTATTTGTAGCACTTGAGATTTTCCATTCATACTCTAATAGTATGATTGGCAATGAAAACTCTCTTGTTGTGAGTGTTGAGGCTTGCCTCACACTTCAAAGACAAAAACAGAATTCAATGCTTATATTTGAATTGTGTTAGAGGCTAATACTTACACTCATAATACAAGTGTAAGATTTCACTTACTTCTTGCTAGTAGATATGTTCAAGGCTCCATTCTTATGTGTGTTTATGATTTTTTCTAACTTCAAAATATAATTAGATATTCAAATAATCTGACTCTCAATGTGTTAAAGGCTCCTCTTACACTTTAAAGATATAACATCTACATCTTATGGTAATCGCTTGTAAGAGGTTTTTACTTGCACATAATACAACATGCCAAATATCCATGTTGCTTTTATTTTATTTAAGTTTTGTATTTACTCATATAGCTTGCTCTATGAAGGCTTGTACATGTGTTTTCATACACACTGAAGATATAGTGTATATTTTGAGTTCATAAAATTTTTTATTCAAATCTATGCTTGCATATTCAATCTTCTTAAGTTTAATTTTCAATTTTGTAGAAATGGAAAGTGCTAAGTCTACCATTTGCAAGATGTATAGAAAATGCATTAGCAAAGTTGTTGTCAATACTTGTCTAATTATAATGAGAGTCAACTCCACACTATTTTCTAATAATGACAACAAGGGTGCATACAAGTAGTTTACTCTCGACTTGGTAGCTCATGCTCATAGACATCTTCAAGAAAGTTTTCACCCCTACAATTTTACATAGTTTTTTGTACATCCAAGGCCTTGATCTTGGAGACTAGGCATATTATATAGATTTAGATTACAGTGGAAGCAAAGACACTACCCGTAGCCCTCTTACAACAATGCTTGTTTAAAGAGAGGATGAAATGAGTACATCAACTCAAACAAATACATAGAGGCAAAGCAAAATGAGAATGTACAACATGCAAACCCCAGCAAATGGTGGATGAAAGCAACAAAAAAACATCACAAATCGCTTCTAAAGAGATTACTACAAATCCCCAAGGAGACATAGTCTCATATGATGCTCTCGCATTGTACATCTTACGATCTTGTAGTTTTTTTTTTTTGGACAAGCCATGTCTAGAAGAGGGGACAATTTCTTTTGTCTACAAAAATCAAGGACAATGATAGATCATTAAAGTTTATGTAGACAAATGCATAAAGTTAGGCAAACATGGCATGTATGTGGAAATTAGCAGCACTAAATTAAGCCATTTGTAATACAAGAACTTGAATATTACAAGCCATTGGCTTGCTTTGTAGTGTTGAAATACCATTTCTTGTATTCAAATAATAGCACTACAAGATAAAGCCTCATACCGATATTCAAAGTGACGAAAATGTTCACAAAAAAAAAGCCCCAATCATCGGTAAACACATCGGTATTAGTGACGCCATAGAACCATCGCTATCGTCGTTGCTATTTGCATCGCATTTGTGACACAAATAACAACGCAAATAGCGATGGTTTGCAATGCAAACTGCAACAATAATAGCAACACATGTACATAAATTTGTGATGCTAATAGTGACGGTTACAAAGAAAAAAAAAATGGCAGGGCAACAAGTGCCCTGCCACATGTAGCACTATGTGCTATATTTGGGCCATACAAAAGGGTTACACTAAAGTATACAATGGTCATCAAAATGAAGTCAAAGTGTACTTGAATCCACAAGACTGGTACATAAAATAAATACAAGATTGCTTGATGAAAGTGCTCATGGAATCATAGCAAGATACAAAGGATGATAATACCATAGTGCATAGAAAATGCCTACATAAATCACAGGACCAAAAAAGAAGATGATGTGTGCTCCATAGATCCAAGTGTGAGCTTTAGATCCTCCCCATCCGAAATCTTGTCTTGCCACAAAGGACCATCGAACAAACTCTGCAAAAAAAAAAAAACTACACATCACTCCACCATACAATAATGAGTTTTAATTAAAATTAGTAACTAAAGACAAGAAAGATGAGTGACTTACTGGGCCGTGGCGTGTATATAATCTATCGATTAATGTAGTGAGACCATGTCTCTCCGCATATTGCGTCCCTAGGCCGGTGGGATCACTGTTTGTAATGGAGTGCTGCAAAGAAAAAAAGAAAAAATGTTAGAAACACGATGGTCAGTAGAAGCGATATTGCAAAAAAAAAGCAAGAAGAACAAAAGAAAAACTTACAAAGTCCTCCAAATAAGTCCTGTGGCCACTACTCCCAAGATGGTGGACCACTCTTGCCTCCAGTCGTGCCCTCGTTGCCTCGCGCTGCTGTCTCCAATCTCCTGGAGAATTTGTAGCCTCCTCCTTGATTTGGTGCTAATCATCTGCATCTAGCCACTTGGGCTTTGAGGCTCTGCTCTTAAGTGTCTTGCATTTGTTTGATTGTCTATGTGACATGTATGTACACATACACTCTATCATCCAGTATGTGAAAAACCTATTTGCTATGGTTGATACTCAAAACTCCTAATGCAAGGATGCCACTCCGCACTGTATATTTTGTATTGTACATTGAAATGGTTAATTAGTTGTCACATATAAAATCTAGATACAACAGCTTATAAAACACATGATCACCTTTGAACTACATCTCCTTGAGAATTCCCCCTCTTGAATTGGAACCTCCACCCCTTCGTGAGAGACTGTGATCAAAGCTCCATGTTATTATCACATTGAAATAAACCATGGGATATCCTCCACACCCTCAGGATATCAAATTGATTGATGGAATGGTGCAACATACAAAAATTATCCACTTTCTCCTCCATTGCAACATCCATCCTTTTTTCTACCCCATTTCCAACCACTATATCTCTAGTCAACAATTTATCATCGTCCTGCAATGACCATAGCATACTCTTGTCTGAATCCACACATTGGTAGCCATTGTGAAATATACACTAATGCCTTAGACACCAACAAACCTTTAGCCCTGCTACCTTTTGGCTAAGCTTTTTGTTGCACAAAGCATTTTAGGGTTTTCATGAAGCGTTCTAAGAAGAACATCCATCATGTATGGATTGATTCAGCAATCTCCACTTCATCTACAAGATGCACCAAGAGGTGGGTTTTTATCATGAGCATGCTGGTGGGTAGGTACTTCTCAAAGAGACGGACCATCTCCACTTCTCCCCGCCTTGTGGATTCAATAGAGGATGTCTTGATCTCCTTCTATGAGATCCATTGCACTAAATTTAACAATCTGTAAATTGCCCCATATACTTTTGGATTAAGGTATCTTGCGATCGCGATCAGTAGTAGTACAAAGTGCCACAAATGAAGAAGCATTATGAAGAACGACTACACTCCAAACAACAAAATACCTAGGCCACTTACAATCCATTCGTAGTACAAACCTGACATATCTTATACCAATCATGGGATTTTAGCCCTGATAATTGTTCGTCTTTAGAAAACACAGATATGAGAGAATGCATCATACCTGTCAGAGTGCAGATAAGCCCGATAATTTGCTTCACAAAGCACTCTTCTTTAGTGGACAAACCCAAGGAGCACGAGGTAGTTGCTAGTGACCATCAGCACTCGATTGTGGCCAAAGTGACTCGATCTTGCCTACCTCTTTCAAATCCATTCATGCCTTTGTAGTGTCTCTCTTTCATGTGATGTGGTCCCATAGTAAACAACCCACATTCTTGAAAATATACATGGGATCCAAAAAGTGGCAGATGTGTAAGTGTGTCCAATATGGCAACTCATAGAAAACTGAGAACCGTTGCATTATGTTTGGATGCAACTCCATGTAGACCATTTTTAGCTCGTACTAGCTTTGGGCGTTCATTCGTGCTGGAGGTTGTCCAACAAAACCTTCCCTCAGTTCATGACCCTCTGACAAGAAAGTTGTGTGTACTTGATGTACGATCTTCTTCATGGTTCATGACCTTCAAGAGTCTAACTGTGGCCCACACAATGGACATGCATGATAACCTAAGATAACTAGTCCTGTCCCAACACCTCTATCCTGTGAATACAAACTTGAACAAGCTATGATAGATATTACCAATGAGAACCAAAGTCTACTTACCTGAGCACTCTTCAAATCCCAAAAAATCATGCATGGTCCACATAAGAATGGCTTGTATATTGGCAGACCATCGACTATCATGCTTGCTCAAATCTTCCATGGTGACCCCCTCCTCCCACAAAAACTTAATCTCCTTGACTAATGGATAGAGATAGATGTCCATATTCTTAACTTTATAGCTGCCAGGAATGAGTAAGCTAAGGATCTGGTGTCCTTTCTTCGTAGAAAGCCATGTGGGATATTGTAGTTAACAAGGACTACAGGCCACACACTGTAAGAAGTTGAGCAAAGACGGAATGGATTCGTGCCATCCATAGCAAGACCGAGTCAAAGATTCCTTGGCTCTCGTGCAAATCTTGGAAAGGTAGAGTCAATGTGGCTCCATGTGCATGAATCCATTGATATTCTTTGGATTCCATCTTTGGATCTATTCTGCACATGTCACATTGTCAAGCTCGCCAAGATTGACGTACGAAACATGTGATGTATACGTGGGATAAGTGAAAAGTGTTTAAGAACTTTCTAAGGGATATTTTTCCCTTGCAAGTCCTATGGATACCTGTGAGCACCACAGTTTGGACATGTCTCCATAGTCTCGAATTCTCCTCGAAACATCACGCAATCGTTGACACATGCATGGATGCTATTGTACTCTATGTCAAGCTTTCGTAAAACATGTCGCACATCATCACAACACTCACGCATGATATTTGCAAGTGGTAATATATGATACTTTAGCAAAATGAAAAGAAATAATAAAACACCTTGAAAAATCACAATTGTTTTTTATAATGGTTCCAAAAAGAAATCAACAAAGTGTATGTAGAAGGTACTTGAACAAGTCGGTCACACTTGCATCGCTCCACCTGAATTTTGCTTGCACAGTTAGGAGTGCAAGCAGCATCTTCAAGAAATATACTCGACACCCATCATATACTGGTATGGATGCTTCCTCTCTAAGTGGATCAAATGTCTCGGCATCCATGGGCATCAATGCATCGATCATTGCCTCCATCTTAGGCTCCAAGATTCTAGGAAATTTTGAAAGGCTGTCTATCTTCTCTAGTATTGACGGTATAGACTGCGTAGTGCCTTCCAAGTGGTGGATTGGCTCAGGCACTCCATCCATCAAATGCCCACGAACTATTCCAACTGGCTGCAAAAGGTGCATACCTCCTTGGGATGAGAAGTCACCTCCCTATAATAAATTTTACGGCCACATCCAATGTTTTTGTATATGATATTCAATTAGTTTGCGAATACAATGCATGATTGATATACACTTTTCTTACTATTTTCTCAAAGTTTAAGATCACCTGATCAATGATCTCCAATTGAAACTCATCAGCGCATCGTACATGTTCTATAGACAATTGACATTTTCGTCTAATTGCCAGCTTGCATTGAAAGCAAGGACATGGGACACACTAATTAAGATACACATTGCGATCTTGAACATCATGACCTTCATCGTTTACCATTTGGTCTACGTTACAACAAACCATTCGTTTTTGTTCTCTCCCCTTGCTCTTTCATGTTTTCTTTGTCTTTCATGTTTATTCTCTCTTTCTCATTCTCTCTTCATCTTCCTTTCTTCTTCTCCCTCTCTTATTTTCTATCTTTCTTTCTCTCTCTCTCTCTCTCTCTCTCTTTCTTTATTGCCCCTCTCTTTGTTTCTCTCCACCCCCTTACGAGTAGGCCTACAGTATGTAAATTCTAATATACTATGCATGGGGGCGAGGAACTAGCTACCCTATGTTGGAGTAGTCCCTGTCTCGTGGTATTGCACCGGACCTCACTACCTTTTTTTCTTTGTGTGTGACTCAATATGCAAAGCATAGGAGGAGGCAGCGCAAAACATGTCAAGAAAACCATCCATTCACCCCCAAGTCCAATCTCTCTTTCGCTTTACCGGGCCTGGAGAAATAGGCCTTCTGCATCTTCCCAAAGCGTCGAACACAACCAAGGTGCACCTTTAGCAAAGCCTCTCTCTCTCTCTCTCTCTCTCTCTCTCACTCTCACCACTACTACTACTAGTACTACTACTGCTACTGCTACTGCTAGTACTACTACTACTACAGCCACCATCCCACCTTTCATATATTGCTCAACAGTTTCAGAACTATACAAGAGTACAGTAGACGAGATGGCCATTTATCTCTTCCTCTTCCTTTCTTCTTCTCCGTCTCTTATTTCCTATCTTTCTTTCTTTCTCTCTCTCCTTCTCCATTTCTTTGTTATCTTTCATGGTTATTCTCTCTCTACTCTCCCTCTCTCATTTCCTATCGTTCTCCCTCAATGCACAACATTCTCCACCCTCTCTCATTTATTATCTCATTTCCTCTCTTTCTCCCTCAATATACATCATAGTAAACAAAAACAAACAAGAAAAGAAGAAATTAAAGAATAAGAAAAAACCCTCTCTTTGTTCTTCTCTACCCCCTTGTGTTATCTCATTCATTCTCCTCTCTCCCTCCCTCTCTCCTTCTCTCTCTCTCTCTCTATTTCTCTCTTTCTTTATTATGTTTCATATTTATTTCCTCTCTCTCTTGTTCTTTCTTCCTTTTTCTTTCTTTTTCTCCCTCTCTCATTTCCTCTCTTTCTTCCTCAATGCACCTCATTCTCATTAAAAATAAACAAAAGAAAAGGAGAAATAATAAGAACAAACCAAGAGGAAGCAATGCACTCACTGCAAAGGCCCAAGGATGGATTCTTTGTCTCCTCCTCGCGATGGTAGCTCCTCTTCGCCCTTCGTGTACTTTTCCTCTTCTTCGCAAATGGCGGCGACGGTGGTGAGAATCTCTCCTTCTCTTTCTTTCTCTCTTTCTCTTCCTCTCCCTCCTAAACACACGATCTATTTCGCTCTCTCTTTCACTCTTTGCGAAAAAATGCTATGCTCAGGTTTCGGCCCGTTTTTTCGTCTAAGTACTGTTGCTATTTGCATCGTCGCTAATTTCTAGTGGACTTGCCCGTCGCTATTCCCCTATATCCTTGTAGTGTAGAATGGGGGTCATTTTTAGTAGTAGCTTAAGTGTGCTCATCACAACATATACAATTAAATCAATGGCAAAGGATTTGGTGATTATGGCAAATAACTTTCAGTAATAAGTGAAGGAGATATTTGGGGAATCGTTAATAGCTTGTTGCAAGTATAGTTCATACATAGCAACAACTTTATACACAATGACTTGCATGTGAGAAACATTTTTCTATTGTAGTGTTCATGGCAATGTATATATCGGATAGTGGATTAGGGACATATAATAAAGTTTCAAACAACTCATAGTTTTTTAAAACTCAAAGATCTAAACCCACCATTAGGAGATATTAGAGCATAAAATTTTGACATGCACCTTCAGAATATGTCTCTACCAATCCCCACCTTACAATAAATATCAAGAGACGTACAATGTAGCCTATGTATTGCATTGTTGAAAGGTGGAGCAGGACTGAAAGCATGCAAGAAAGCAAGAGCTATGGAGGTTCAAGTAAGAGAGAGTAAGATTGTATGTGAAAACTCTACAAATCACAAGGTATGACCTCCCTTTGGTTATTCTATTATCATGTAAAGAATAAAGAGGCAATGATGGACGCCTCCCATCTCTAGTGTGTAGGTATGTGGATAGAAAGTACAAGTAAATGCATGTGGCTAGGCACAAGTAGCCTTTAATCCCCAACAACCCCCCACATAAAGGAGATTGTGCCTGAGTATGGAGAAAGCAAGAAAAAAAGTAACAAAGTAGAATGTATACATATACCTATGCCTATTATCTTCCTAAGAAGGGATAATATTCCACCAGGAAACTTTTAGTGAGTAGATCCATAGGATTCTCATTAGTCAATATCATGAAAAGCTCTATCTCATTGTCCTCGATCACCTCTTTGATGAAGTAATAACGAACTTCAATGTGCTTGGTCTTCACATGAGAGACTAGATTATGTACCAACTGAATGCCACTTATAGAGTATGAATGCAATGTAGGAGTCATAGTCATACCAAGGTTTTCCAACAAATGGCTTGACCATAGGGCCTCCAATGCAAGCCTCAATGGTTGCAATGTATGTGGCCTCAATAGTAGACAAGGCCACACATTTTTGCACCCTAGACATCCAAGAAACAACAGTTTCAACAAAAGTAAAAACAACTAGATGTTAGCTTCCTACTAAAAGCTTGCCCCAGATAGTCAGAGTCTATGTAGCCCATGACTTTAATATATTGGCCACCATGAAAAATGCACACACCTACAATACTCTTAAGATATCTCATGATATCCTTCATAGTGTCCCAATGTCTCCTACTAGGTATCACCATATAAGAAGCCACAACTCCCATTGGAAATGCTATGTGAGGTCTAGTGACTATCATGGTATACATCAAGCTTTCCACCATAGATATATATGTGATCTTTGCCAACTCAGCTCTCTTATTACCTAACTAGGGATAATCTGCTAACTAATCTTCAGATGAGAAGATAGTGGAGAACCAGCAGTCAGCTTACCATCTTGCATATGGAACTACTCAAGGACTTTATGAGTATACTTCTTTTGTGACAAGCAGAGGGGCCCCTTAGAGTGATTGCACATAGCAAGCATGCTAAGTATGTGAGAGACATATCTCAAGTGCTTCATCTCAAAGCTCTTCTTGAGTAAGCCTTCAAAGCATTTGGCTTATTTTGTGAGCACTCGTAGTAATCTACATGTCATCAACATATAACGTGCCAAAATGATAAGGCATTCTTTATATAAAGATGAAAATCCATATCACTACAAGAATAAGCATATGAATGCATAAAGGCATCAAACTTATGATATTATTCCCTAGGTGGTTGCTTAAGTTCATAAAGACTCTTTCTTAGCTTGCACACTAAATGTTTCCTACCTTTTCCTCAAAGCCCATATGTTGCTACATATAGATATCCTTATCAAAGTCCCCATGAAGAAAATCCATTTTTACATCCATTTGATACTAGTCTAGATTTATCCATGTAGCTAAGGCCCGCAATACCAACTGTAGCATAGCCATCTTGACCACAAGAGAAAATATCTTAAGATTCATAGCAACCAATCTAACTTTATATGTTGGCTTAGGGTGACCAAGGATACTCTTCAATATGTATATCCACTTGTATGGAAATGGATGTTTTCCATTGAGCAGAGGAAAGAATCCCATATATCATTTTTTGCACTAATCATACTCAGGTTGCATGGTTCTCTCCTAAGAGTGACTATTACCTTTGCGCATATCCTCTTTATAAGTAAGGGGATCATAGAAATCTATCACCATGACATAATGCATGGAGTTCTCAAAATGATCAAGATAATGTGCGGCTCTAACGGAGTGCCTCAAGATGATTATGAGGTCTTACACAACTAGCTGATCTTGGGCCACTACATCATTAGTAGCTAATGTATGTTGTGTAACTAGGGGTGCTTGTACTATAACATGAGGTGCCTCTTAGAAGATCACTTTACATATCTCAATTACCTACTTTGGTTGCACATGGACATTTTTATTGTGAAATATGATATCATGGCTTTGTAGATAACCTTCTGAGCCTATGGATCCAAAAGGCAATAGCCCATCTTACTTACATCACCATATTGGAGAAATGTACATTTGAGGGAATTTGGATTTGTCTTATTGCATTTGTATTCACAAAAATGGAAGGAATCCTCACATCTAAAGACATGTAAGTGTATATATAAGGGACGTTTACTAAACTAAACCTCCTTTGTAACTCTACTACCAAGAATGACAAGTAAGAGAGAAAGTAAGAGAGAACTTAGGACCATAGGACTTACTATGTACCACCTTGTCTACCTATCACTATAAGTGCATGAGAAGTATGAGCTGCATCAACAGTCTTCTTATTTACTTCCTCTATATTCAAGGTACTCTATGTATCCTTGAGCTAAAAGGTAGCTTTAGGAGGACTTGCATTCATAGTAGTGCAAAAAATATCTCAAGGCTCAACCAATATAACAAGCAAGAAGGGAGACTTAACATTCTCCTCAAACTTAAGAACCTCTCAACTAAGCTGTCTGAAAATGGAATGAAACTCAATTAAGTGAGGATACATAGACATCCCTTTCTTTATAAAAAAGTCCATGAGATTCTTAAGCCAATACAATTGAGTTGCAAGACTTTGATTATCATAGAGATAAAAAATCTTTTTGCATAATGTATAAACACCACCCTCAATCTCAATGACATTGAAATATACCTTCTTTGATAATGACAAAATGATGGTTGACTTATACAGCTCATCAAGATCTTCACATTCCTTTGCATCATAAATCTTTGGCTTTGAACCTCTAATTTTAATGGCTTGACTTGCTTCTTCTGCACCAATAACTGTGAAATCTGAGTCTTCGAATACTACAAGTTATTGCAATGCTACTTCTCTATGTTGAAGTTTGTAGAATCATTGGATGCATATGGAGCATCTACCATTATATTTGCCAAACAAAGAGAGTATGTGTTGTTGTAATAATACTAAAGCAATCCTAAAACCATACCATGTAGCAGGAGGACCACGAAGTCAATACACTATTATCCACAAGAAGAAAGTACTAGAGTGCTGAATGCTAGTGTTTATTTATTCTCAAAAGAATGACTCAAAACTAATTTTAAGCATACCTATCCATAAAATTGTAGTAAATGAATATGTGGTTGTAGGAAAATATGCAAAAGAATAAGCTCCCATTGCTAGGGAAATCCAAGAAACAACCATGATGTACAATGCCACTAGCAATGTAAAGATAGAGCATAAACCTTTGAGCACATAAGACTATCCAAAAATCCAATATGTCATGTACATAGGTGCTTGCCACAATGCATATTAACCATGTATACACCACTCACAACCCACTAATAATAAGTGGTACAACGTGTTTAAGTCCAAGGGAAATTGATTTGTAGTCATAAACATCTACAGTGTCAATATATGTATAAATCAAGAGAGCATATGAGAGTCTACCACCACTAACTCAAAAGAATCAAGCTCTATATAAAAGCTACCAATTATTCCCATTGGAAGAAAATCTAGAGCATGAAAGTAGCAAAGAAAGCTCAAGGAATAGGGATTGTAGCATAGCTAGGTGCCGAACCCACATCATGTATATGACTAGGAGCCTATACCTTCAATAAGTCTTCACATGCCCACAATTGGAAATCATTAAAATAAATAGCCACTTTCCAAATTCAAGCAATAGAGCTCAAATCCAAGATGTAGAGCTCAACATAAGCATATCCAAGCATAAAAAACAATGCTATGTAGCAACATAACCATGTAGCATATCTAAATAGCATATAGATATTCAATACATAGACATTGACTATCAATCCTTGTTGTCCATACGAAAACTACTATATTCTATGTAAAACTAAAAACTATGCAAAATTAATATGTGATTATGAGAATATGTAGTTCTTGTAATGCTCTTCATTTTGAGTTGTAGAACGCCTTAATCCAAAATTGTGGCCAAAATACAAAAGTGCTATCAAGTTGATATAAGTGTTAGTGACTTCTATCTTATAGACATGTTACGGACATAGACCATCTAGCCAAAAAGAAGCAGAGAAAGACCAAGGAAGACCAAGTCAAAATGTAAATGGAGAAGCTCATTCTCTCTCGGTAAGAAAAGTGGAGGAGAAGGCAAGCTCAGAAAAAATGTGGGAGAGCACCGAATATTCTAGCAAGGTGCTTTGAAGGAACGAAGGAGAGCACCGAATATTCTAGCAAGGTGTTCAGGAAGAATGTGGGAGAGCACCAAATATTCTAGCAAAGTGCTCTAAACGTCCTAGCAAGGAAAGCATAGAGCAAAATATAATTCATTTTATAAGAGTACCAAAGTTCTTCCTCTACAAATTGTAAATTCTAAATAGACATAGGTGAAGGGATAAGGCAACTAGAAGCGAACAGGGAAAGAGGACATTGGCAAGATGCCTGGTCATGTAAAAAAAGGGGATGGGTGCCCAAGGGATTTAGGGCTTGTATATAAACTCAAAAAGTGAATGAGGAGCTCATGCTTTTGGTGTGTGGTAAAAGTGGTCTCTTCTTCTTCTTGTCTTCTCTCCTTCTTGCTTGCTTGTGTATGCTTGACAGAGAGAGTGTGAGGGTGTGAGGGAGTGAGTATGTAAGGGTGAAGGAACTTGGAGAAGAAGCTCTCCATAATCTCCTCTCTTCTTCTTCTCTTCTCTTATCTCACGCACGGCTATGGAGAATGGAGCTTGGAGGTGGAGGCTTGAGGTTTCTTGAGCTCGCATCTCAAATCTTGGAGCTACCAGTTTGCTTGAGGGAGGAGGCTACTCATCTAGACATCAAGGTAGGCTCACTACATCCCCATAGGATTGAAGGTGTGCCACCTATATGAGAGATATCCATTTGTGCTCCCTTGAAATGCTTGAAGCACTAAGCAGTCTATGAGTCTTGGTGAATGAGCATAAGCTCCCACTACATTTTGGTTCTATTGCTAGGACAAATAGATTCAAGCTTGAGCACTTGCACACCTCAAATCAAGCGTCAAAGTAGGGTTTCATCCTCGAACCGGTACTTGAGATATGTAGGAGATTTGTGGTTTTTAATCTTCAAAATAAGTAAGCATTTTGGGATTTTGATGAGTAGGCAAGTAGGATAAATCATTTTAACATTTGGATTTTGAGTTTTGTTGCATTTAGAGTAGGATATAATCAAGAAATCAAAGCGAATCACGTTAGGGTTAATGCTATAGAATAGCCCAAACAAGGCACAAATAAGGGAAAAATGAAGAAAATGAGTACTTAAATGTGTTAATACCACAAGGGGAGCAATCAGAGAGGTCAAGGCTGAGAGGAACAAGGGTTTAACACCCCAAAGAGCAAGGGGGAAGCTCATTTTTAGCTTCAGCATAGTGAGAGAGAGAGAGAGAGAGAAGAGAGAGAGAGAGAGAGAGAGAGAGAGAGAGAGAGAGAGAGAGAGAGAGAGAGAGAGAGAGAGAGAGAGAGAGAGAGAGAGAGAGAGAGAGAGAGAGAGAGAGAGAGAGAGAGAGAGAGAGAGAGAGAGAGAGAGAGAGAGCTTGAGCTTCGGGCTAATCAATTGGCTTCCACAAGATTCTTTTGCACATACCAAGTATATAGAAACCTTCCTATGTGTCCATTCTTGTATTTTGTAGCTCGCTATGTGTTGGTGCGACCAAAATTGTTACCTCAAGTCGATTTTTCATCTTTGTTGTTTATATGCCACCAAAATCGGACATGGCTCATAGAGTTGAATTCCCAAAACTGGACAATCGAATGTCTGATTCTGTCCAATCAAACATTTGGACTTCCTCAACCTATTCAATAAGACACTACTCGTACGATCCCGAAAATTTGACTATCCAATCAAACATTTACCTATCCCATTCGAATGATCAGTCGCACCACAATCAGACACCTCCAAAATCGAAGTCGGATGCTCGGCCATCGGCCACTCAGCCAAATGATAATTAGATCAGTCAAAATCAGACACATCATAGTTGGACACTAGAATCAAGCAAGTCTGACACGTTGATTAAGATATGCCTCGTGATCTTGAACAACAGGACCTTCATCGTTTTCCATTTTGTCTACGTTACGATAACAATTTGTTTTTGTTATCATTCTTTTTTCTTTATTAAATTGTTCTCCTCTCCTTCCATCTCTCTCTTTTTTTTCTTTCTTAAATTGTTATCCTCTCCTTCGATCTCTCTCTCTTTTTCTACGTTACGACTACGACCATGACTACCACTATGACCATGACCACAACCACGACCACGACAACGACAACGACCACGACCATGACCACGACCACGACGACTATGACTACGACCACAACCACGGCCATGACTACGACCATGACCATGACCACCACGGCCAGATGACCACGACTATGACTATGACTACGACTACGACTACGACTACGACTACGACCACAACTATGACCACGACCAGGACCAGGACTACGACTACAACTATGACGACCATGACCATGACCCACGACCACGACCACGACTACGATGACCACGACCATGACTACAACCATGACCATGACCACGACCATGACCACGACCACAACCACGACCACGACCACGACCACGACCACGACCACGACCACGACCACGACCACGACCACGACCATGATGACCACAACCACGACTATGACTAGGACCAGGACCAGGACCAGGACCAGGACCACCACGATCACGACTACGACTACGACTACGACTACAAATACGACTACGACTACAACTACGACTATGACCACGACTACGACCACGACCACGACCATGACTACGATCACGACTACGACCACGACTACGATAACTACGACCACGACTATGACCACGACCACAACCAGGACGACCACGACTACGACTACGACTACTTATATAGAGATGAAGAGAGAGACAAGAGCTAGGGAGAGAGTAAAGTTAGAGAAGAAGAGGAGAGAAGTGAGAGAGGTAGAAATAGAAAGAGAGATAGAGAGAGAAAAGAGATAGGGGGAGATAGAAGGATTTAGGGAGAGTATAGCACAAAACAATAGTTATAATACTCAAGGTAGGATTTCAAAGTCTTACTGATTTCAATCGTTCATGGATGCCATACTATGGGTAGGTTGCACTCACTAAGAATAGAATTGGCGATTCACCTCATCTTCTCTCCATCATCAATAGAATTCTCCTTTACCATTTACAACTCACCCACCTTCTCTCCACACTATTGCACACTACAATATCTATGAGGGCATGAGATTGAGATCTCCACAGATACCAAAACATGATCTCTAGCTTGATGGTTGCATATATTATACTACTACTACTCATGGAATAAACCTTAAAATAGTTATTATGCTCAAATATATACTTGTTCCTAAGACTATTCTAAGGAAGAAAGAGGGTTAATGATAAAAGAGTGTCCTTCCTTGCAAGTGATTTTATATTATATTTTTAAATTAAAATTGATAGTTGAGGACGAGTTTCCTAAGAGATATTGTGGTGATGCTGTTTTAGTTTTGCGAAGCATATGAATGATGCTATTTTAGTTTTTTGTATTTGTATTTTTAAGAAGAGATTGATTTTTATGGAATATCCAAAGTTAATTTTGGATTTACGTTATGAAAAATAAATATTTTTCTAACTGATAGGCTGATTGCCTTCATTGTATACTTGCGTGGTGGAGGCTAGGACAAGCCCCATGTATGAGAGGTCTCTTTGCAGGAAGAACATTATACTAGGAGGCACAAGTGTGCTAGGGTTCTCTAGCCATATATCCCTTAGGTTTGCTGAGGATCAACCTAACCCCTATGAGCCTAGGATGAGCTTATTGTAAGGTCTTATTTCCTTTTCTCTCTTTCTCTCTCTCTCTCATTTTCTCTCCCTCCCTCACCCTCACCCTCACCCTCTCTTTCTCTCTTTCCCTATTAGGTTTAATGATTTTTCTTTTTCTCTCTCCTCTCCTTCTCTCATTTCCTTTTCTCTCTTTCTCTTTCTCTCTCATTTCCTCTCCCCCCCTCACCCTGACCCTCTCTTTCTCTCTTTCCCTATTAGGTTTAATGATTTTTCTCTCTTTTTCTCTCTCTCCTCTATCTTTCTCTCTCATTTCTTTTTCTCTCTCCTCTCCCTCTCTCATTTCCTTTTCTCTCTTTCTCTTCCTCTCTCATTTCCTCTCCCTCCCTTACCCTCACCCTCTCTTTCTCTCTTTCCCTATTATGTTTAACATCTTTTCTCTCTTTTTCTCTCTCCTCTCAATCTCTTATTTTTTTTCTCTCTCCTTTCCCTCTCTCATTCCCTTTTGCTCTCTTCATCTCCCTCCCTCATTTCTTCTCCCTCCCTCTCCCTCTCTCATTTTCCTATGATGTTTAATGTCCCTCTCCCTCTCCCTCTCCCTCTCCCTCTCCCTCTCCCTCTCCCTCTCCCTCTCTCATTTCCCTATTATGTTTAATGTCTCTCTCTCCCTCTCTCATTTCCTCTCCCTCCCTCCCCCTCCCCCTCTCTTTCTCTCTCCCTCCCTCTTCCTTTCCCATTTCCTCCCCCTCTCCCTCTCCCATTTCCTCCCTCTCCATCTCCCTCTCTCTCATTTTCCTATTATGTTTAATGTCTCCCTCCCTCTTATTTTCCCATTTCCTCCCTCTTTCCCTTCCTCTCCCTCTCCCATTTCCTCCCTTTCCCTCTCCCTCTCTCATTTCCTCTTCCTCTCTCATTTCCCTATTATGTTTAATGTCTCCCTCTCCCTCTCCCTCCCCCTCTCTTTCTCTCTCCCTCCCTCTTCCTTTCCCATTTCCTCCCCCTCTCCCTCTCCCTCTCCCTCTCCCTCTCTTTCTCTCTCTCTCCCTCCCTCATTTCCTCCCCCTCCCTCCCTCTCTCCCTCCCTCTCCCTCTCTCATTTCCTCCCCCTCCCTCTCCCATTTCCTCCCTCCCTCTCTCCCTCTCCCTCTCCCTCTCTTTCTCTCTCATTTCCTCTCTCTCCCTCTCCCTCTCCCTCTCTCAATATTCACAAATTATACAAAAAACAAGTAAAAGAGAGAGAGAATGCACTCTCCCTCCCTCTCCCTCTCTTTCTCTCTCTCTCCCTCCCTCTCCCTCTCTCATTTCCTCCCCCTCTCTCTCTCCCTCTCCCTCTCTTTCTCTCTCATTTCCTCTCCCTCTCTCAATATACACAAATTAAACCCTAAACAAGTAAAAGAGAGAGAGAATGCAATCATCATAAAGACTCGAAGAAGGGTTTGGCGGCTCCTCTTCGCGACAGTGGCTCCTCTTTGCCCTGCGTATACCTCCTTCTCTTCTTTATGAACGACGGCGGCGGTGGCGGCAGTGAGAAGCCTTTTTTCTCTTTTTCTCTCCCTCTAAGCAAAACGGCCGCTCTCTCTCACTCTCCCTCTCAAAAACTTTCGTGAATGCGCGAAATGAAACGTGCTTGGGTTTCGGCCCGCATTTTTTTTCTCTGGGTACCGTAGCGACGCAAATAGGGATGCAAATAGCAACGTCGCTATTTATCGTCGCTAATCGGTGTCGCTATGGCCTGATATCCTTGTAGTGATCAACGCCAACTAAAGTCTTGGTTTTCTTCCCCTTTGTTTGCACCTTTCTTTGCGCTCTTCGTTTTATGTTCTCTCCCCCTTCTCTTTTTTTCTCTCTCTCTCTTTCTTTGTTGACCTTCTCTTTGTTTCTCTCCATCCCCTTGTGTTTTCTCACTTATTCTCCTCTCTCCCTCCCTTCCTCCCTCCCTCTCTCTCTTTTCCCATTTCTTTGTTATCTTTTATGTTTATTCTCTCTCTCTCTCTCTCTCTCTTCCTTTTCATTTTTTCTTCTCCCCCTCTCTCATTTCCTCTCTTTCTCCCTCAATGCACCTTATTCTCAAGAAAAAAAAAAAAGAATAAACCAAGAGGGGGATGGATTGTTCGTCTCCTCTTCGCGACAAACCCTCTCTTTGTTTCTCTCCTCCCCCTTGTGTTTTCTCACTCATTCTCCTCTCTCCCTCCCTCTCTCTCTCTTTAAATTAGCTAGAAATCATGGCTAGAAATCTATAATTCCAAACTTATTAGTAGTAAATAAACCTACTAACTTACTAATCAATTATTTAAATAGATAACAATTTAAACAATACAAACCTCTCCATAATGTGGCAATTACTACATGAATACTGACTTAAATGTCCATAAACTTGGTAGATCCCACAATGTGAGAATATGTAAAGAACTGAATTAGGGGCATATAAAAGGGCAAAGGAAACATGTACAGAAAACAAGTTTTTACACAATAATACATCTTTGTCTTTCCTCTCTCTCTAGCTTCTCCTATCCTTTCATGGCTTCTAGCCATCTTTCTTCTTCTTTCCTATCTTTCTCTCTCTATTTTTAGTATTTCTCTCTTCTTGTCACTCTCTTTCTCTCTCTTTTGCACTCCTCTCTCTTCTGTAGTATTCTCTCTCCTCTTTCTCTCTCCCTAGTTCTCTCTCTGACAAGTGGTATCAGAGCTCTAGTTCTAATCGATTTAGTTACCTTACATGCTCAGTTACCATCCTTTTCAATTAAAAATCCAAGAAGCTTCAAGTACACAGGGACATGCACGAAAATGGAGGAGCACTGAAGGACCCAGAGATCAAGGACCAGGAGGACAATAGTCAAGAGCACTAATGGAGTCCTTGGACCAAGTTTAGAGGTTGAAAGACCAGATTTAGCAGCTCATGGGTAATTTTTGGCCAATTTTGAAGGTATTTTCTTAGAAGACAGCGGTAAATGGAGTAGAAGAGGGGAAAGTCTTGGTTACTTTTCAGGAACAGTCTTCTCTCTCTTCATTTTCAAGCTTTAGCCAAGCTTCCATGGCAAAGAAGCTTCTCAATAAGTGGAGAACCATTATTGAAGGCTTTGAAGAGGCTTCAGGGAGCAAACTTTTCTTCTTTTGCTTCTTCAAGGCTTCCTTCCAACATCTATGGTGTTTTCAGCAACCTCTCTTCACAAGTATTTTGTTCTTCTTGAAACCCTTAAGACAACAGGTAGCATTGAAGACTTTTCAGAAGCTGGAGGCAAAAATGGAAGAAGCCAAATGCTTTGCTGGAGTTGCAGTACATTGACATACATTGGCCTACTTGAACAGTACACTATTCATTTCTATCATTGCTCTTGATCTTTTAGACTTGTCACTAAATCTTACAAATCCATAACTGTGCTATAAACCAAAGGTTTGGAGAGTATTGCAACAGTCCTGGAGACGAGATCCACAACTTCAGGTTCCATCTTGGCCAAGAACCGTCTTCTAGGGTTTACACACCTAGCCCTCTCAAGATCTAGCATAGTGCTCCATTTCTTCTTACCGACAAGATTTCCAAGGTTGAGTGGCACAGTGCTCCATTGCTTCTTCCTGGCAAGATTTTCAAGGGTTGTGGAAGTTCTCTCTCCGATGATGAAGGAGCTAAATGACTAATATTTCATAGGACATTTTGTTGAACTTCTACCACATCACGTCCTAGCTAAATGCGTGTCTAGAATCCGAGGGCTTGGAAGCAATGGTCAGACGCTTGAGTTACACCTAGTAAAAGACTTGAAGCAATAGTACTCTATGAATCCTCGACCATATTTTTCAGTATCTTCCTTTGCTGATAGCATGATGGTCTCATCAAACTCAGCCTAAATTTTATCTATAGCGATCAAAAGGACCTCGGTGGAGTATGTAATGATTGCATTTAGTAGATGAGACAACTGCTTCAACTTTCTCTCCTTCACTTTAGAAGTGTAATGAGGCTTTTTTTCCATGTCAGGAGCTACTTTAGATTTGTCTGTTACTTAGCTTTTTGTTGATGACTACCTTTTCATGGAGATTTTTTCAAACAAGAACTTCAGCATAGATTTGCACGTCGGGATTCATATATTCTTTAATGAAAAAATACTGTTTCGATTATGGTAAAGTGGTTTAGCATTCTTCCCAAAGTGCCATCCCAAAGAACTAATAACACTGTGATTGCAAGATTTGTGTAGTTGGGAATAAATCTCCTAAAATCCCTTTGATAGGCAAAGAAATTGAGGTTTTGGAAATGCTCCAAGTTATAGGTAATGATGACAAAGAGCACATCTGGATCTCAACAATTGATGTGTTTGTTTTGAGAATCACAGTCGTGCACAGGCTCTAATGATGATGCTTCTAGAGCATCTACATCCTCTAAGAGAGTTATCAGATTTTCGTCGGTCTATTCTTCTGCATCAACATCATCTCGAACGCAACACTTCATCTTCTTCATCAGCAATTTGATTGTTGTTGTTGCCTTTCTCGCCTCTATGAAGCATCTACAGGGTTCAACTGCCTTTCTTCAACACTATAAAGCTCTGCAAAAGAGGATCCAGCTGTAGAATCATCTGCATTCCTCCTCTTTTTCTTGAGAGCGTTGAATTTAATCGGCATCCCAGTCTCACAAAAGAAGCGCCCTTGAAGCTCGCTAATTTCCAAAGAAGCACGTGGAGTTACAGAGCTGAAGCTAAAGCTTACTTGCTTCATGAAAATATTCTTTGTTTGTTGCATTCGGCTTGATTAGAAGACTATGAAGATGGTTTAGCATCTTCATCATCACTATCAAGTTCATCATCACCTGTATCAGCACTTTCTTGCTCAACAAAAGACTGTAGATAGGGATCATTAAAAAAATTCTGCAGATGTTGATGCCACAACTAAAATTGGTAACTGGTAAGCTTTAACCTCATCACCCAAATACTTGAAAAGCCTTGCCCATGTTTTAGAGGTAGACAATGAAACATATATGAGTCAGTAAATCAGTAAACAATGTGTCAATTTTGCTGTAGAATTTCAAATCAAACTCATAGCCTTTGGAGTTTGTAAATGCCCAAAATTTTGGTGTATATAATGACTATAGAACATGATTTTATGTCATACTAATCGTATACTGCGTTCACCCAATTGTGAATAGTAGCTGGTTGCTTCTTCAGTATGCCCAATGCAACATACTAGATCACCAACAAAGATCATACTCTCAATAATACCTTGAGATAGCCAATTATACACCAATGGTACTAGCAAAGATTTTTCCTGAATGATCTTCCACTGTAGATATGATGTCTAATCATGCCAATTATCACTGATAATTTGTTGTTGACCACTGAAAATTTACCATTGATAGAATGTTGTCATTCTCCCATCAATGCTTCAAGAGACATATCATTAGAAGTGCTCAACAGCAAGCCCTGTAGCAATAGGCAGCACTACATCAAAAATTGAGGACACTGCTCAACCCCTTATCATTGTGAAGCTTGATGCTCTTCTAAAACTTATCATCATATGTGAGAAGAGATTTTATCTCATGGTCAAAGCTCCCTTTAATCAACCAGATCTGATTCTCTTTTGACAATTGAAGTCAAGACTTGAGACACCAGCCACCAATTCTCCAATGGAAGTTCAGCTTTGTAGATTCCCAAAGATCCAAAGTGACTACTACTCTATTGAATGGGCACTCAACTCAGCATAATAGTTTTTTTTTAATGATTCTCTGAAGCCTAGTTTGTGTGTATGTTTGGGTAATAGCTCCACAACAACAGCTAATTTGGAGTAGGTTGCGAAGGGCCTGAGGTGCTTCATCTAGAAACAAATGTCTGTTGTGCTGGCGTTAGCTACATTCCGAGCAACAGTCTGACATCCACCACTTTGGACCAAGCGTAGCAGAGATAGTCTCCACACTTTTCCTCAAGAAGGGCTCAATGCTTGCTATACCCGTGTCTCTAAATTGTCAACATGAGGCTCTGACCATTTTTGACTTATTGATAAAGACTTCACACAAGTGGCCAACTCAAAAATCTTTCATCCTCAAGAACAAGGCTCCAAGATGGCATGAACAACTACAGTGGTGATGTCTTAATTTTCAAGGATGTGAGACTATTACTTCTGTCAACATCTGGCACTACTCTCTACTGCTTTCCACCTATGTGCAGTGTTATTTGTAGTACCTCTGGGCACTATCTACTGCTTCTCATTCCTGTACAGTACTATGTGTATGTTTGAAACTGTATATTTCTTTTGAGAGAAAGCCCATCACTCTAACAACCACCAGTGAAGCACTTTCCGTAAGTAGTATGTGCACTATATGGACTCTGATTCTGAACCATCCACACCTAGAATAGGTATCAAGGTCATGTTTGACACTGAGAAGCAACAAGACATATTGAAAAATTTTAAAGTCTAAATTCAGGCAGCGTAGACAAGACAATCGATATGTCTGAGACAACTCCAAGCAACAGCCTAGTTAGAAACTTGAAATCACCTAAGTTTGATTCTAAAGTATGTAGATTTTCTGCTTGTTTGATCAATGTCATTCAATAGTGTGGCTGATCTAGTCTGTCCATAAAGGACTGAAGTCAACAATGACAAGACATTTTAGAATGTGTTGCATTCACCATTTGAGTACTTCATCAATCTCAATGCTAAGAAGCTTCTGTGCCACTCAGCAGATGATCCTGATACCATAGAACCTAATAGTGACAAAGAAGATGCTGGTCAATGGATGATTTCTCTGGTTTCAATCTTGATGACAGCTGAAGTGATAGATGCTATTCGGATAGAATGAGCACTTGTCAAACATTTGACATCTCATGTGGATTAGTTGATACAACCATGCATCTTGAAAGCTCTCATCAAACTTTATGGTAATGTTGTTTTGCAGGAGGGTTTAACACATGTATGTGACAAGTATATGCTGGTTGCATCGATTGTCATGGCTGATGCAGTAGTTTAGCAAGGCATATTACAATCATTGCTAAATATATACAACAATGAGTATAGCCAATCACTCTCTCATGGACACCAATGCCTATATGGACAGCAATATGACCATGAGCAACATTCATGTACTTGTCAGCCATATGCTTCTCATGAGTACCATGGACAACACTATGATTATTCTATTGCTGATCTATATAATAATGATATGGGCAACATTGGGTCTAAAACCCGTAAAGTTCGACAATTAACAAGTGATCAGATCAGAGAGTTGCATGCTGAAGGGTTATGCTATAGATGTGCTGAACCGATGTATTCTAATCATCAAGACATTTGCAGAGCAAAGAATGCAAGGTTATTTTGGTACTTGAATATTCAGATGAAGAGGATACAAATAGTCATGCTGAAGAGAATTTTGATTATGATCTAGAGGAAAATAAAGGGTTTATAGTTGCAACCTACAAAGATTTAGTTATTCATGAGGACCATGACCATGGGCTTCTCTTTGATTCAAATGTTGCTGAAGACTATGACCATGGGTTTCTATTTGATTCGGTTGCTTCTTATGCTTTTGTGGATTCATTTGTACATGCCTATTATTTCATGAGTGATGATATCTTTGATTTGGTGATCATGATGCATGGATGGGATATTACCTTTCCTTTTGATCCAGGAGGTTAAGGGTTGGACTTAACTCTCTGTGTGGACCAACATTACTTTGGGAATGATGTCCTTATCTTCAATAATTTTGAGACAACTATCATGCTAACTAGTGGGCTTTGCTTCATTATAGAGCAGATCTCTATTTTGGACCAGATTTAGCGTTGAATTAATGAAAGAGATGTGTGAATCATATGGATTGATAGCACTAAATGAGAGCTTTGTCTGGAGCTATAGCATGTCTCATTTGGATTAGCCAATCCAAAGTTATTACAGATTTAGTACAGCAAGGTCTACATCGAACAATACAGAGTCTTCTTCTGGAAGGAGCTCTTAATGGCAACATTTTGGTCCAAGATTTCATTTTCATATTTCCCAATGGTTGTCAATGCTTTGTACTTGATTCTCAGCCCTCTAGTTGTACTTATCTTGTGAATCCTTGAAGATTTTATTTTTAGTCCATGTAGAGTACCATGCCCCTTTCCACCACTTGGATTTTTATAATAAGTCCTATTTTGTTTTTGAGGACAAAACATCTGAGTGGGGATGGAATGTAACGAACTGAATTAGGGGCATATAAAAGGGCAAGGGACACATGTACAAAAAACGAGTTTTTACACAATAATACATCTTTGTCTTTCCTCTCTCTCTAGCTTCTACTGTCCTCTCATGGCTTCCAGCCATCTTTCTTCTTCTTTCATGTCTTTCTCTCTCCATTTCTAGTATTTCTCTCTCCTCATCACTCTCTTTCTCTCTCTTCTGCAATATTCTCTCTCCTCTTTCTCTCTCTCCAGTTCTCTCTCTGATAGAATATATGAAATTACGTTTCTTATTGCCTTGGTTAAGGCCTAATGTGGCAAGGGAACTAGAAGATCAAGGCCGAGAAAAATTAAATGAGGGCATTCTCGAGGCTATTCTAGTAGCCCAAATGGTAGACGGAGAAGTTGATGATGTTGAAGTTATTTAAGTAAGAACAAAGGCAAATATCATTGCAGAAGGACCAACTACAATGGGCATTGATATAAAAATATGAAAATAGCAAGTGCATGCAAGCATTAACTAAACACAGATGCTCAAAGGTGACCCGCATGTTTCTATTGCAATAAATGTAGGCATGTAAATAAATATTGCAACAAAGTCAAATCTTGACAAACACAAGTTCAGAATGTACAACCCGGGAAGGATGATTCAGTAATAGTAGTAATAGCTCAATAAAACATTTGAAGGATGGTTGTTGTGGCACAAACATTCACACCTTCAAGCTTTCAACTATTTGAAGCATAAATTAGTAGGAGATGGTATAGGGAGCACTCGATGCAAGGTTAGTATCATGTAGTCCCCTTGCTATTCTCTAGCATAGGCTCCCACTTCTCTAAGATGTTGTGTTGAAATACATGTTGGCGTAACTCTTGCATATGTGTAATGAGCCTTTTCCCATCATCATTCATGATAACAACACCATTGCCCTTGTCCACCAAGGCGATGTGGCCTAGTGGCCAAACTCTAGCATGGGATTGTTCCATATAGGAGTATATTGTCGAGCATATCCATGTGAAACCTTTAAGAATGACATTTATAGTCAACTGAGTAAATCTAGGTGTCACAGGAGAGGCATTACCTATGGGAGTGGCCAATATAGGTCAGTGGGATCTACTCAATCAATAGAAAGGGGTCATAGTATTTGTATTGGTGTCACATCCATGAGATCACTCGTCCTCTTTGGTATCCCACAGTACCTCTTGAAGCCACTTGTAGATCAGTGCGAGGAGTATCCCTAGGATAAGCACTATTAGTATGTTCAGAAGTCACAACATTCACATCTCCACAATACCTAGCGAAACCACTAGCTCCACGATCAAGCAAGACATGCTCTCTTTATAGCTAGTCTATAGTGTTGACTATGCCTGCTAGACATCAATGCATTGGAGCATTGCCCTATGGTTATACATTCAATGAAGGAAAACCAAGAAAAAGACATCTATATAAATATTCTAGATGTATGGCTATGGGATACTTACTCAGGATGCCATCAAGGCTCTAAGGATTCAAAACTCATCTACAGAAATAGTTTAAGTCTTCATTATTAAGTTCTATTAACTTAATGAGAATTTTGGATGGATAAAAATAAATGTGAGGATTTATTTTGAGTGTTATAAGGTGTCTAGGCCTAAAAATACAAAAAGCAATGTATTTCATAAAAAGTGATATTTTTTTCTTATGTGAGATTACACACCACGTTGTCGTGATGTTATGAGGACACAATGTGAAAAAGTATGGAATGCATCATCATTCGATTTCTTTATTCATAAGACAATGAAGATGAATACTATGTGATTGATTTCCATTCAAAAATAGTGTATTATTTTATGTTCCTTGTTCTATTGATGGATTTTATGAAGATGTTGAAGATTATGGTTGATTCTATCAAATCTGTGGGAGATATCTACTATGATGTTGCATGAAGATTTGCTATTTTCCTTGTTTTGGTCATCAAAAGAATGAAATAAAAGCTTGTTGATGTTACAAGATAGATTTTCTTGCATTAGAATCCCTTTTTCCTTGGTGTTCCTCTTGGGGCTCCACTACCAGGGAGCACCAGGAGATCTAATGCTTGGAGATTGCTTCTAAGTAGTACCAAACAAGGATTTTGTTCATCTTCTCAGATTCTATCAATACATAGTGCTTTGATTCATTGACCTTTGTCTTTATCTTGTATACCTCTTGTCTAATATTTTTCTTCTCTTCTATATCCTATTCTCTACTTCCTTCTCTCTCTGATCCTCACACTGGATACAACCTTTCGACTAAAACCCCTCTGACATTTGTGAACCCGATGTAAAAGGTCATCAGAAGGAAAGACAAGATGGGAGAACCTTCAACAAAGCAGTAGAGCATGAGATGAAGTTATTTAGTGGCAAGAATATATCTACATATTTACATAACTATGCTAAGATGATAGAGTTCTTTGGGGTGGCTCAACTTGCATGGAGCCAGTATTTTGTATAGGTCATTGTACATGAATTAGAAGCCCAAGTGCTTTCAAGAAGATATTTAGGGAAGAATTTTACATTGAAGACACCAGTTTGATTACCTACAAGACTTTCTAGGAGTGGATTCTACAACCCAATAAGGGTCTTGTGGCTTCAGAGTTATTAAGAGAATTTGAAATTTGGTTTGAGCAGTTAGATCTTGAAGAACATCAAGCTCTTGCAAGTCAGAAAATTGAATTATTTCTACAAGCAATAGATCCTTAGCTTCAAGAGAAGCTTGATAATTTGTTAGAGGATCTGACTATAGAGATAGGGCTTAAATCAGAGTGGAGGCATGTTAAGGAAGTTGTTGCTGCAGTGGTGAAAAAGAATAAAAGAAGAGAAAGATTGCATGTATCTAGCTTGCCTACTATTACAGGAGAAAAACAGTTGATGTATCCAATAAGCTACCCACTTCTATGGCTAACCCTATGGCTTCATTTATTGTTTCCACTGTTAGGGAAGATGTCTTAGATGAATTGGTCAAAGGCATGTGAGATCTTCAGTTGAAGGTTGATAAATTGGATGAGAAATGACAAAAGGAAAGGAGACGGAAAGTAGTCCCTAAAACATGGGAAAGATGTATGTGGTATGATAGTTTGTAGCATGAAAGGAAGGATTGTGTTGCTTATCAAGAGGCTTTCGTACAACAGCTCATCTTTTGGAAAGATAGCAAGATCCATGCACAAGAAACAAGATTTCCTCTTGCTTTTAATTTTGGAAAGGAAGGTATGCAAAAGTTGTTGGAAGACTTAGATGTTCGAAATACTTACGTGACTCTATATACTTCTATTTTTTGTCTACAGTTGGATAGAATGCGTAGTGAAGTGATGGTTGGTTTGAATGCTACAATATGGACACATGCTTTGCATGTACTTGAAAAGAGAAAAGTTACTAATGGTGAAATGTATCATATAGGGCAAAACATTCGTGACATAACTAGCTAGGAAACTCTAGTAGATGCATATTCAGTGGATGCATATTTAGCAAATAGGCCAATATACGGATGTACTTGTGGAAGAGAAACATAAGAAAGATGAAGATAATGTAGGGATATCTAAGAGCGTAACAAGAAGAAGTGTGGATCCTCCTAAAGTTACATATCGGTCACCTCATGAGCATGTTATGGAAGAGGTTGGATAGGAGTAGAAACAACATAGTAAGCAAGAGGGCAAGAGATGGGATATAAGCTGCAGTTTGATATTGGGTCAACCACCACCACGGATTCCTTGGAAGATTCAACCATTGCATATGTAATTTTCTTAATGCTTTTGAAGAGGTTTATGAAAATCATGTTTTACATTATGCAGGGACTCAAAGGTAGATTCGTGACTTGTTGGATGCACATGATTTGCAGGATAAAGTTATCATTTCTGAGATAGTTCATGAGCTTGAGGATATGGCTTTAGAGGATTTTCATAGGCAAGAGCTGGGATATAAGCTACAGTTTGATATTGAGTCAACCACCACCACAGATTCCTTGGAAGATTCAACCACTGCATATGTAGATTTTCTTAATGCTTTTGAAGAGGTTTATAAAAATCATGTTTTACATGATGCAGGGACTCAAAGGTAGATTGGTGACTTGTTGGATGCACATGATTTGTAGGATAAAGTTATCATTTTTGAGATAGTTCACGAGCTTGAGGATATGGCTTTAGAGGATGTTAGATATAATGCTTCATAGCTAGAAAATTTTTCGGATGCTTTGTTAGATCAGGCCTTGATAGGCAATTCAAAGATCCTTCAAGATATGGACTATTTTACTATTTTTGGTGATGGTCAGCATGTGTTGGATGCAATGAGGCTCAGTTTATGTTTGATGTGGTACATAATTGTTAGTATAAGTAGACTTCCATGCATTACATTCTGGAAGGGCATGCATGTTGCTATGTATTTGTTGATGGGTGCATTGATAGCCTATACATGGAGAATCAACAGCCTCTAGTGTATAATGAGCACCCAAGGCCTAATGACCCTGGAGGAGGTACTAGGTGTGGTTCAAGAGTTATACAGATAGTAAGTATTTTGATCTATGATCTAGGGGAATGCCTTCTTATGTGCATGATAAAGCAACAAGTTGTTGCTATGGGTGTTTGAACTAGGTGGTGCATTGGAGGCATATACCAAAGGATGTGCAGGTTCATAGGGGGTGGATGTCGTGCCACTATGTAGATACAGTGTGAAAAAACCTAGAGTGTATCATCATCCGATTTTCTTATTAATCTAGAGTCTGACATATTAGTCATTAGTGTTAGTGTCCATAGTATGGATGGTTCAAAAATACTAGATTTTTGAATAAATTTGACATATTTTTTATATTTTGTATATTATTTCTTATAAATATCTAGAAAAAGGTGTAGAAAACTTCTAGAATAGGGTGACATGCAAAAAGCAAGTTTCTTTTTCAACCAGTTTTGGAGATCCCATGCAAAAAGAAGGGATTTTGAAACCACGCAACACACAATCGCAATTTAGAGGTAGCAAACAACACTCAAATTGGGAGAAGAAAGAGTGATCTAAGAGAATTATGACCACATGTCCTAGTGTTTTACCCTCATTTTGGAGCCAACAGAACCATCAGATTTATGGTCTGAGCAGTGGAGAAGTTAATGTTTGATGCGCTATTAGGGAGCTCCAGGAGATCTAATGCTTGGAGATTGCTTATGAGTAGTCCCAAACAAGGGTTTTCTTTATCTTCTCAAGTTCTATCAATACATAGCGCTTTGATTCATTGAGCTTTGTATTTATTTTGTGTACCTCTTGTCTATTCTTTTTCTTCTCTTCTATCTTCTATCTCTCTCTAATCCTCGGTGGATACGAACTTTTAAGTAAAATCCCTCCCACATTGGTGAACCTGACGTGAAAGGTCATCGGAAGGAAAGACAGAATGGGAGGATCTTCAAGCACAATTTCTAGTGATATTTTGTAGCACTTAGTGCAGAATATGAACATGGTTATATAGATACAACAACAACAACAGGTGATTTAGGCATCTACTTTAACAAAAACTGTTGTGATAAATGCTCTGCTGGCAATATAGTATGAGATGAAGTTGTTTAATGGCATGAATGTATCTGTATATTTGAATACCTATGCTCAAAAGATGGAGTTCTTTGGGACGGCTCAACTTGCATGGAGCCAGTATTTTATACGAGTCACTATACATGAATTAAAAGCCCGAGTTACTAAATTGTACATGTAGGATGATGCTGAATGGGTAGCTTTCAAGAAAACACTTGAGGAAGAATTTTACATTGAAGACACTGGTTTGATTACCCACAAGACTTTTCATAAGTGGGTTCTACAACCCAATAAGAGTCTTGTGGCTACATAGTTATTAAGAGAATTTGAAAGTCACTTTGAGTAGTTAGATCTTGTAGAATAGCAAGCTCTTGCAAGTCAAAAATTTGAATTGTTTCTACAAGCAACAGATCTTGAGCTTCAAGACAAGCTTGATGATTTGTTAGAGGATTAAACTACAAAAAGATGGCTTAATAGAGTGGAGGCATGTTAAGGAAGCTTTTACTACACTGGTGAAAAAGCATAGAAGAAGAGAAAGATTGCATGTATCTAGCTTGCCCACTGTTACGGGAAAAATAGTTTATGTATCTAGCAAGCTACCCACTTTTGTGGCTAACCCTATGGCTGCACCTATTGTTGTTTCCACTGTTAGGAAAGATGTATTAGATGAATTGGTTAAAGGCATGTGGGATCTTTAGTTGAAGGTTGCAAAATTGGATGAGAAAGGACAAGAGGAAAGGGGATGGGCAACAGTTCCTAAACGAGAAAAAGAATGTATGTGGTGTGATAGTTTACAGCATGAAAGGAAGGATTGTGTTGCTTATCAAGAAGCCTTAGCATAACAGCTCATCTTTTGGATAGATGGCAAGATCCATATATAAGAAATGGGATTGCCTCTTGCTTTGAATTTTGGAAAGGGAGGTATGAAAAAGTTACTGGAAGACTTGGCTGTCCGAAACGCTTATGCAATTGTACATGCTTCTACTTTTAGTCTATAGTTGAATAGAATGCCTAGCCAAGTGATGGTTGGTCCGAAGGTTGCAATATGGACACATGCTTTCTATGCAACTGAAAAGAGGAAAGTTACTAATAGTGAAATGTCTCATGTAGGACAAGACATTCGTGACATAATTGGCTGGGAATCACCCATAGATGCATATTCAATGTATGCATATTTAGAAAAGGTGCAAAGCATGGATGTACTTGTGGAAGAGAAAAAAAAGAGAGATGAAGATAATGCAAGGACATCTAAGAGAGTGACAAGAAGAAGTGTGGATCAACCTAAAACTGCAAATCGGCCACATTTTGAGCATGTAATGGAAGAGATTGGGCAGGACCAGAAATAGGATAACAAGCAAAAGGGCAAATAGCTGGGATATAAGTTGTAGTCTCATATTGAGATAGCCACGGATGCCTTGGAAGATCCTGTAGTGGAAGCGTTAGCCATTGCATCTATAGATTTTCCTAATGCATCTAAAAAGGTTTATGAAAATCATTTGATGTAGGGACTCAAAGGGAGATTGGTGGCTTATTGGATGCACATGATTTGTAGGATAAAGTTGTCATTTTTTAGACAGTTCATGAGCTCGAGGATATGCCTTTAGAGGATGTTAGATGTAATGCTCCATAGCTGGAAAATATTTTGCATGCTTTGTCAGAGGCCTTGATAGGCAATTCTAAGATGCTTCAAGATATGGACTGCTTCACTATTTTCGATGATGGTGAGAATGTGTTGGATACAAGTGAGGCTCAGTTTATTTTTGAAGTGGTACACAATTATCAATATAAGCAGATTTCCCTTCGATGGACTTTGAAAGAGCAAACATGTTGTTATGTATTTGTTGATGGGTGCATTGATAGCATGTATATAGAGATTCAACAGCCTCTACTATTTGATGCGTACCCAAGGCTTGATGACCATGGAGTGGATGCTTGGTATAATGTTAGAGTTGTGCAAATGCTAGCCATTTTGATCTATGATCTAGAGGGATTTCTTCTTATGTGCACGATGAGCGACAAGTTGACGCTATGGGTGTTTGACCTAGGTGAATGCATCATTGGCACATATCAAAGGATGTGCAAGTTCAAAGGGGGTGGATGTCATGCCACAACATAGATACAGTGTGAAAAACTTGGAGTGCATCATCATTCGATTTTATTATTAATCTAGAGAGTCAATGCCATATTAGTCATTAGTGTCAATGTCCATAGTACAGATGGTTAAAAAATACTAGATTTTTTGATAGATTTAGCCTATTTTTTATATTTTGGATATTATTTCTTGTAAATATTTTAAAAAGGTGTAGAGAACTTCTAGAATAGAGTGGCATGTAAAAAGCAAGTTTCCTTTTCAACCAATTTTGGAGATACCATGCAAAAAGAAGGACTTTCGAAATCATGTTGTCGGAGGGGTTTTTGTTGAAAGGTCGAATCCACCCGAGATCAAAAGTAGAAGAAAGTAGAGATATGAGATGGAAGAGAAGGTAGAGAATACCCAAGTGATAAACACTACAAAGACAAATCACAATGAATTGAATCAATATGTATTGAAAGAACCTGGAATCTTTGCACCACTCAGAAGCAATCTCCAGGCATTAGATCTCCTGGAGCTTCTTCGTAGAACAAAACGTGTATAAAAATTACAACTTCTTCTCTACTGCTCGGAACCCAAATCTAATGGCTCCGTTGGCTCCGAAAGGGGGGTAAAACGTAGAACGCCTACTCACGGATCGCCCAGATCACTCCTTCTTCTTCTTTCAGTTCAATCTGCACTTTTCAGCATGTTTACAGCGATTGCGACGTGTGCGATTTCGTCAATCGGTCTTTTTTGTGAAAATCCCCTAATTGGCTGAAAATGTAACTAGCTTTTTGCATGCCATTCTAATCTAGAAGCTTTTTTCTAAATTTTTCTAAATTTTACAATAAATAATATAAAAATATTCTAAAATTATCCAAAAATCTAGTATTTTTGGATAATCCATGTAACTCACACTAGTACTAATGGCTCAGATCACATTCACTCTCTAGATCAATAAAGAAGTCGGATGATGATGCATTCCATACTTTGTGTCCTCATAACATCATGATATCCACCCCCTCTGAACTTGCACATCCTCCGAAATGTGCCAAAATCCTAGTTATCACTGGATTTTGAGTCCTCCTCATCCTCTGCAACCATATCCTTTACTTCTTCATCTTCCATATCTTCTTGGCTATCCCCTGTATCATGACCACTATTTTCTTCCAATTCTGGCAACTCATAGGTAGTAGATTCCCACCTTTTGAATAATTTGATTATTTTCCCTACTACCGAAAGTTTGATGGCTGTCCCATCCAGCTCATTTAACGCATAAGTAGCATTATCAAACACCTGTCTTACCACATAGGGTCCAAACCATCTTTTGGAAACTTTACGCATAGCACTATGCTGGTTATCTAAACTGCTATCATAAATCAATACCCAATTCCCATCTTCTATGGTTCTTGGTCTCAGTCCATGTCTTTTGTCAAACCGTTTCTTGTTCTGTATCCTTGCTACCCTTAACTTTGCAGTTACTGCCTCTATGTCTTCTGATTTTCTTTCCAACTGTCTAATGCGTAAGGGCAACAACTCCTCTCAATTCGACTCCTCCTCCCAAGGTAACACACTCCATGTGACTGTTATCTCTTCTATCGGCATGATAGGTTTTTGACCATACATCAATTCTACAAGCATATATCCTGTAACAGCACTATGAGTTGTTTTGTCAGTCCACAAAGCATAAGGGATCAATAATGGCTACTCTTTTACCTTCTCTCGACATGCTTTTGCCAATGCCTTCACAATAGGTGGATGACCTCTTTCACTTTTGCCATTTCTTTTAAGGTTATAGGCTGATGTTAAAGCAAGTTTTATCCCCAACCGTGCAAAGAAATCATGAGCCTCATCTGCATCTATCTCACCCCTATCTGCTATAATTTTTCCCACACAGCCATATCGACAAAAGATCTCTTCTAAGAGAAAAGTACATACGGCATTTGTCATCTTAGTATGCATAGCTCTCCCTTCCACTTGATTAGTCAAGTCTTCACGAGCAAGCACAAGATACCTCATTTGCCAAAGACATGTAGGCATTGTGACCAAATCCACTACCCATTTAAAATGAAGAGACAATGGATATGTGGGTTGCAATCCATCTCGATGTCTCACAAATGAATGCATTTGACATATCGTACATGTTTCCACAAAGTGAGAAACATCCTTATACATACCCTGCCACCAATATCTTTCTTTGATCTTTGTAGAAGTACCCCAAACACCTCTATGACCAGCCCATAAGCTTTCATGAAATTCTTGCATAACAGTTACTTGTGAAGCTCTATCACACAAAACTCGCAATGGCATACCCTGTTTCTTTCTAGCATGTTTCCATAAGTATCCATCTTTTAAGAAAAAACCATAGGCTTTCCTCTTGATCTTCTTAAACTTCTCATCTGACCATTTATCTCTCTTTGTTAATGTACTGAGATATTGACCAATTCTCAGCCACTCTCCTGCATATTTGTCTTTTAGAAACACTTCTACACAAGATGCAAAACATCTAAATTTCTTCTCTTTGTTGTCCAAGCTTCTTTAATGCTGTAGAAACACCTTGCATTGCTAAATTCACTCTTGCAACATCATTTTCAGCCATAAGAAAGTCATCTTCTTCCTCCTCATCCATCATCCCATCTTCATTCTCATTGCATGCTTGAGATAGCATGTCTGCCACCCATTGGGTTATCTCTTTCTGCAATATGCTGAAATTCAGGGTTCAAAGATTTGATGTATGCAATCCACCGGAGCATAACAATGTCTGGGGTAGCACAACTAGTAATCATACCCAATACTGGCAGACAATCAGTCTCAATGACTACATGAGCACCCATAAAATACTCTTTATCACATTTAAGGGTTGTTAGAATTCCCCATAATTCTCTTTTTATCTGTGGATATCTTCTCTGTCGTTCAGTCAATACTTTTGCACCAAAGCGTATTGCATATCTTTGCCCTTCCTCATCATCTTGCCCAATTGCCCATCCAATCCCGATTGGGCTTGTATCAACAGCAATAATGATAGGCTTTCCATGTGAATAGTCAGCCTTTCTCAACGTAGGAGCAGATTTTAAGAGTTGCTTCAATTTCTTCATTGCTTTCTGATGCCTCCTTTCCCAATAAAATTTTTGACATTTCCTTAGAAGCTGATAAAGAGCATTGGCTACATGTGAAAAGTGAGGAATCCATATCAAATAGAACACACATGCACCCAAGATTCTACACACCTTTGATACATTTGTGCATACATCTCGCATTCTATCAATCCCATCTATTTTTGCTAGTGATGGCCTTCACCCATAAGGCCCACACATATGCCCAATAATCAAAACCTCTTCAACTCCAAAGACAAACTTTTGTCTAGAAAGAGTTAAATGCACCTCTTCTAGATGTGTCAAAATCCTCTCACAATCCACAATATGGTCTGCAGCAAATTGTCTGCATCCATGAGCATCCATCTCTTCATTCTTTTCATCCACTACACACCCTTTGATTGGAACATCATCCAAGAAGGGCATAGTCAATTGTGGTATAAAATCCCTGAGTGCCCTATTCATAGCATTTGTCATGTATGCCACTAAGTTTGTCGCACCGTGTGGGAGAGTACACATCCGTACTAACCCAAAGGAGTCTTCATGGTTGTGATATCCCTGCTTTCATTTGCAAGCTGAAATTGATCATAACCGGAGTAAAGATCACCCAAAGAATAGATTGCTTTGCCTACAAAAGTCTCTGCAAATTCATCAACCACAGGACCTACACCCACATTTCTTATGGTCACTTTATTGACCAGTTGCATATCTTGAATAAATCTCAAAGCCCCATTCTTTTTGGGCACAATAAACCAACGATTTGAGTAGGGGGCTAAAGAAGGCTCCAAAATCTTCATGCGAATCTTTTCATTTAGCAAATCTATCAGCTTTGGCAAGTAAGCTTTAGGCACTGGAATAGGCCTCAAGTTCCATGGTACATGTGGCACAGTAAATATGACCATAGGAGAGACAACATTTGGATCCACATAACCTATTTCACTTGGCTGAAATGCAAATGCCTTCCCATGTCTAGCCAACATCCGCATAAAATAGTCTCTCTCAGCAGCAGGCAAAAGAAACCCTTCTACACCAACTTTCATTTCCTATAATGTTTCAGATGTAAATTGATGACCTATATCTTTAGGATCCCGTAAGCTTGGCTGCCTTGACACTTTTTCATACATACCCTCACTCTTTGGCAGAAGTGGCAAAGCAATTGGTTTCACCTTTTTGTCAACTGTCTTGTACTTTGTCTCCACAAGTGCTTCAGCCCATTGTAATCCTTCCTGCTGAGCAAACAATGCTATAACATCATACATATCCAAAGAACATACTGACAACACTCTGTTTTCAGCCTCATTTTTTGCATGTATAGTTGTTGAAATTTCAGCCATAGTGTCATTAATATTCAGCCCATAAAAGATGCTTGAAATGCCATCATTTTCAGCTAATAACCCCAATGCTCTCAGATTCTTAGTAGCCCATTTCATAGATATGCATTTAGCCCTACACATAGCTTTCATATGCTTAAACCAACATGAACTGTTTGCTGTAAACTAAGAATTACCCATAGTAAATACATGCTTCATTTGATCAAGAGACGAGTACACCCATTAAACAGCACTATTGTAGCCCCGCATTACAACAGTGCTTAATGAAAATCCAGGTCTTTGAATTCCCTTACATTTGGAACCAAAGGAGACTCTCGAAGCGTATCCCGATTTCTAGGATGATTAACACAAACAGTAAGAAATTGGACTGCTTTTCTCCCATCCTTACTTCTGACTCTTGCATAAGCAGATCATCAAGCACCTTTGTTTCCATATGCACACTTGTAATATAGGACTATTCCAAAATCACTGCATATGAGGAATTATCTTGCACAAAGAAGTGTTGCTCTTCATGTACATCACCAATCGTCACTTTTACATTAGGACATGCAGCATAGAGCTCCCTTGATGAATTATTTGCAGCCCTTATCACTACAACATATACATGCTATAACGACGTTTTCATTATATATGAAAAATATCCCCGTCGTCGCTATTAGCGTTGCTATTAGCGTCGCTACAAAACCATCGCTATTTGCCTCGCTATTTTTGTCGCTATTTTCGTCGGTATTAGCATTGCTATTTAGCGATACTAATACCGACGAAATTAGGACGAAAATAGCGACGGTTACAGAGGAATTTTCGATGCTAATACCGACGATTACAGAATTATTTTGCGACGCTAATTCCGACGGTTGCAGGAAAAAAAAAATTGTGGCAGAGTTGCAAATGCAGCCCTGCCACAGTTAGAGCCACACAGGGCTAAGAGACAATTCCTGCTGTCAAAGAAGTTAGAAAATCGATCCCAAATAATGACAAGACTTTGCAAACAAGTACTTTCATGACATTAATTAACACAAATGTGCACTGCATTGATAAAGAAAATAACAGAACTTAAATTGAGAAGTGCTACTACGACAAAGCAAATATGTATACACCTGTACATCAATATGTGGTGAATAACATGGAGATGTGTATATAGAGTCATGCTACAAGATAGAAGTCTGAATCATATACACTTAGCAATTACATATGGAGGATAGAGGCCATAAGGCCTTACATAATACAAGATGGGGAGTAATCCTATGTAGCCTAATCTGCTCTCTACGACTTATCCACATCAGACAACTCCTCTCGCTGTAGTGGCATATCGAAGGGAGCCTGCAACAGCAAATACATATATATTTGTGAGTATCAAATACAAACTGACATATAATGACAGATTTCTCAAATTAGGAATCATATTTATTACTACTTACAGGTCCTCCGCGAGCATAGAGCTTCTCGATCAGGGCACTCAAGCCATGCTTCTCCCCGTATGTCACCTCTAGTGTAGTCGGGTCGCGATTCGTAAAACCTTGCTGTGGCACACAAACATTGAAAAACAATGTACTTGAGATTCATGTTTGAAATACATACATCAACATGGATGTCATTAAATTAGAGTACTCTACCCTATTAATACTTACGAAATCTACCATGAATGTTGCATAGCCGCCGCTACCAAGGTGATGCACCGATCCTGCGTCCAAGCACGCCTTTGCTGCATCCTTCTGCTGCTTCCACTTGTCTGGAGTGGATGTCACCTCATCTTGGAGATTACTCCAGTCCTCTGTATCTAGCCACTCCAGCTTCGATTTTCCCTGCTTGATTGCTTCACGTGCATCAGACAGTCTATGCGACTGATAGTCACGCATACACGTCATCATCCACCCTCTCGAAAATCTATCATTGCTAGAGGGCTAAGGGAACTCTCGATACAATGTATCGATTATGTACTCCTTGCTGGCATCTGGGATCTGCTTCCACTTGTCTGTAATGTTGTGCCAAAATACTTGTTGGCACAACTCATGCATCCTAGAGATGACAGCTTTTCTCTCATCATTCATGTATAAATGGCCAGTGGCCTTATCTATGAGATACGAGTAACCTGCAAGATTTTGCAAACGGATACTTTCATGAAATTAATAAAAATGTGTCAAACACAACTTGAATTGATAAGTGCTACTGCGAAAAAGGATGCGAAAATACATACATGGAGGAGTGGGTTTCATGTACTTCTTGTCGGCCCTAGGAGTGATCGGTGGGGTGCGTGAAGGAGTAGGAGCAGTAGACGTCTGCCCGCCACCGCCAGTGAAAGACGGTGTCGACTCCCTGGTGGCAGTGCGAGTGGGAGAGACTGCATTTGTATCCCCACAACAGGAGAGCTGCTTCCTCCTCGACTACGTGACTTTGAAGCAAAGCGAGACCTACGACTACGTCTATTGGAGACCAAAGCATCGGACCGTCCAGAGTCTGCTGATCGTGCTGAGGTGGAACGGGAAAGCTGTGCATCGGCTCTATCTCTGACCCGTGCTAGCTGCTCCGATGAGAAACGCGCTAGCATCACGTCAATGTCGTCATCTGTAAAATCGCGACTCATCCTGCCGTCCGTGCCTAAATCCTAAACCTGCACATACAAGGAAAAATAATAATATTAGATAATGAATTGCAAGACATAATAAAACTAAGACTTGATTTGCAAGAATTCATTTTAAAATAATAATAAAAATTAGATAATACAAAACACCATACTCCAAAAACATACAAACTGTCCTAACCGATTTGCAAAAAGTGGCATTGCTGTAGTGGGAGGAACGTTTTGATCGAGTCACTTTTGTTTAGGGTTCCACAATCTCATCTTGACATAGCTCAGTATACACTGGGAGATCTATACAAAATTCTCCACAAAATGAGGACGTCGTCGGCTTTCCTGCTCAAACATTGCCATCACTCCATAGTCCATTATCGAGCGTAACTTGTCGATGTGCTCTACTCTGAAATGTCGTCCACGTGACCATGCTGCACTATGGACCTTATACTAGGAGAAGAACAAGTATATTAGTTGCGATTTGCAGTATAGATTGTAATTTCTTGGGATTGCATCCATACCTTGGGATTGCATCCACATGAGAATTCCCACTCTTATTCAGTAACTGTTTCTCCATCTTGAGATGCTTTGGTTAGGGCCTCATGTAGCCATCTAGTGGACATGAGTAGAGGCATCTCCTCTAAGCCCTTTGGATATCGAATGGGCCATTTCCGCGTACTCCGTCAAAAGTTAGATCTTGCAGACTCTCGCTCAGCTCGAGCATCCTCATACCGTTGCAGCCACTTCTCCATCGTAGCACTATGTAGCATACAAAATCGGTTCACCTTGGACTCCATGGATGCGTCCATCTTCTTCTCTATTCCGTTTCCCACTAGGACATCTCCATTCAGACGATCATCCTCCTTAAGTGATCATATCAAGCCTTTGTCCCGGTCCACAGTGGACAACCACTCAGAAATGTACACCAAGGCTTCCAACACTAAACAACTTTCAGCCATGCTACCCTCAGGACGAGCCCGTTATCACACAAATCCCTTTAAGGTCTTCATGAACCATTCAAGGAAAGACATCCATCGACTATGGACTGGACCTGCAACCTGCAATTCATCTACAATATACACTAGAAGATGGGTTTGTATCGTGAGCATGCTAATGGGAAGATACTTCTCCAAAAGATAAGCCGTCTCTACTGCCATGCATTTCGCGGATTCAATCGATGATGTGTGAATCTCTTTTTGGGAGACAAACTGAACCAACTCGGACAATTTGTAAATGGATGTCCGTACCTCCGATGTCAGAGACCCCGCGATTGTGATCGGCAATACGAACTGTGACAACCATGTAATTAATATTGTGTATAAACAAACGGAGATTCTGAAATCTAATATGCAAAATCATGCCATACGCAGCCTCATACTGTATATACATGACACATCTTATGCCAATCATGGGATTTGAGTCTTGTCAGTTGGTCATTCTTTGTGAATGTTGTCTTGAGAGAACGCATTAGGCCAGTCGGCGTGCGAAAGGACTTGATGTTTTCCTTTACTCGTCACACTTCATTGCCAGACAAAACCCAAGGAGCGTGCAACAATTACACTCGACCGTCGCGATGCCACTTACAGGCCAATATGGTTCCATCTTTCCCACTGCTTTCAAATCCATCCTCGCTCCTAGTGTGTCTCGCTGCCCAGTGAGGTGGTCCCATAGCAAGCTACCCACATTCTTAAAAATGTGCATGGGATCTAAAAGGTGGTTAATTTTCAGTTTTTTCCAATAAGTCAACTCATAGAAAATTGAGAAGCGTCGCATTCCACTAGGAAGCGAGTCTTGGTCCACCATCCTGTGATCAAACCAGCTCAGTGCGTTCATTCTCACAGGAGGGCGACCGAGAAATCCTTCTCTCATGACATGATCCTCTGGCAAAAAAGCCCGATGTCCCTCAAATACCATTTTCTTCATAGATTTTGACATATGAGAATCCAACCTTGGTCCACACAAAGGACATGCATGGTAACCTAACGTGACTAGCCTTGCAAAACACACATGTACAATGAGGCATGTCATAACACCAACATCGCTCAAATAAAACTAGCAAAATAAGAAAACACACTTTACAAGAGCATTCTCCATAACCTGGAAAGTCATGCATGGTCCACATAAGAATTGCCCTTATAGTTCCGGATCGCCTATACCAATATGTTTGCTCATGTCCTCCACTACAATTCCCTCCCACAACTCCTTTAGCTCATCAATCAGTGGAGAGAGGTAGACATCCATATTCTTGACTTTGTATCGTCTAGGCACAAGCAAGCTGAGCAAAAGTTGTCCTTTCTTGGTGGAAAGCCATGGCGGTATATTGTAGTTAACAAGGACCACGGGCCATACACTATAGGAGGTGGAACATAAACCAAAAGGATTTACCCCATCCATGGCAAGACCGAATCATAGATTCCTTGCCTCCTTTGCAAAGTCAGGGAAAGTCTCATCAATGTGATGCTATGCTTCTGAGTCAGCTGGTGTACACTGTACACCATCAATGGAACGATTTTCCGCATGCCATGTAGTCAACTTTGCAAAACTCTTGGTCCAAAAAATGTAACAAACACGCGATATCAGCGGAAAGTGCCTCAAAACCTTCTGCGGAACAGTCTGTCCTTGCAAGTCATTTCGATACCTGTCCGCACCGCACTTGGGACATATGGCCAACAATTCAAACTCTCCCCATAAGAGAACACAATCATTGGGGCAAGCATGAATGCAATTATAATCCATGCCTAGCTTTCACAGCACTTGTCTTGCATCATCACGAGACTCAGGCATCGTGTTTTGGGTAGGCAAAATGTAAGATTTCAACGTTCTACAAATTGCAATGAAGCACGTTATTAGAGTACTACATAGCACATTTTAATGGCTTTCAATAAAGAATCATACACATCATAATATACCTGAATAGCTATGCCACAGTTGCATCAATCCATCCATACTTTGTTTTTATGCTCAACAATGCAAGAAGTGTCTTCAAACGGGATACCCGACTCCCATCATACAATGGAATGGCAGCCTCCGCAATTAAAGGATCTTGGGATTCTGAGTCCGTTGGAAGCAATGATTCGATCATGTCCTCTAACTCGGGCTCCAAAAAAGCAGGAGGATCGTCCATGTCTCTAGGATTCTCACCCATAGAAGGGGGTTGAGAGTTATCACCTTCTATGAGACAGTTAGTTATCTCGGACGACATTTGTATAGAGCGCGGATGAACCCGTCTTACTGGACGCAAGAGATCTGCAGACTGCAATGTATCGACATGGCCCTGACCCTGTAAAGGACGTTAAGGAGCTAACTTCTAAGATAACCCCAAACTGTTATACTTAAATCAATTACATGTCATATAGTAATGAAAGAGAACTTATCGCAATCTCGTAATTCAAGACTACTTGGTCGATTATCTCAACTCGAAACTCTCCATACCGTTGCACATGCTCTATGGACAAACAACGTTTCCGACGAATGACCAATTTTCATTGCGTGCATGGACAGGGGACACATTGATTGAGCCAAGCCTCACGATCCCCACCATGTTGGTCGTGAGTGCTAGATATCTTGACTGCGATGTAATGGAATGATAATTTAATAACGATTCTATATTGTATATTGGGACCACTCCACTATATATATTTTAGGTCTTTTTTAAAAATTTTTTGTACCTATCTCTTTGAGTTCGGCTCTAAACTTATGTATCTTTGAGGTCGGCTCTAAACTATGCTCACACACATATATTTTTATAACAGTTAATAGATCTTCCACTATGCCTTGAAAGGCACAACTCCTTTTGAAGCCTTTATTGGTCAAACGCTAGTAGTGAGTTGTTTGAAAGTTTTTGGAAGCATTACTTATGCTCATAGAAAGAAATTAGACTCTAAATCTCTCAAACGTATTCTCATGAGTAATAATAACATCACTAAAGCATTTTACTTTTATGATCCTAGAAAAAGAAATATTTCTACATCTAGAAATATAATTGTGGATGAATATGTAGTTTAGAAAGATCTTGCAAAAGATACAATCCAAACAAAACAAGCATCTCATTTCTCTTTCTGTACATCTCTATCTCTCTCACTCTCTCTCTAAAATTATAATCAAGCAAAACAAGCATCCCCCTTCACACTCCTTTCCATTTCTCTTTCTTTCAACACTTCCTACCCTATATACATTGCAAAGATTGAAGAGAACCAACACAAGAAAAAATATAAAAACACTCTCTTCCATTTCTCTCTTTCAACACTTCCTAACCTACATTGCAAATTAAAGCAACACAAAGATTGAAGAAAAACCAACACTTTCTAACCTACATTGCAAAGAATAAAAACCAACACGAGAAAAAATTTAAAAACACTCGCTTCCATTTCTCTCTCTTTCAGCACTTCCTAACCTACATTGCAAAGCAACACAAAGCAACACAAAGATCGAAGAGAAACCAACACTTTCTAACCTACATTGCAAAGCAAAACAAAGATTGTAAAGAAACCAAAACAGGGCATACCATCGTGCTCTCTTCTTCTTCCACGACCTCTTCGTATGGGCGACGCTCCTCTCCTCGCATGCGGCTCGCGGCTTGCTTCCTTGCTCACCTCCCTTGCCCACCTCCCTCTCTTGCTCAGCTCCCTTTCTCTTTTTCTCTGCCTTCGCCTTGCTTCTGCAGTTCGTGTGTGGGTTTGAAAGAAACATTCGGGTTTCCGCAAAATGTTACCAGAGTAAGTCGTCGCTATTAGCGTCGCTATTTACGTCGCTATTTGCGTTGCTAAATAGCGACACTAATAGCGACGTTTTTAGTGACACAGATAGTGATGCTAATAGAGACGCTAATACTGATGCATTTTTTGACTTAAAATATTTCGAGGATTAGCGACGTAAATAGCGACGCTGAAAAAAAAAACGTCGCTACTTAGCGTCGCTATATGTGTGTACCCTTGTAGTGCATTCGCGAACCATGATCAATGTCTATAGGCCATACACTATTTTCATACAATCGCCACTCAATGACATTATTCTCAGACCCATGGTCAAGTAAAGCAACACAAGGAGTTTCACGTTTCCGTATTTTCACTACCGTTTCAATGGTAGCTCTAGCCCAATGATTTCTTGTTTAGTGACTTCGAGGAATAAATCCTAGAGTCTCTTCGCCATATTGTTGCATGTGTCTTACTCCACCATGCATATTGCTACAAGACAATGCATTTTCAGCCACTTTCTTCTCTTTTCCACTTGCTGTCCATTGATTAGTAGCATCCTGCATAGACAATCCTGTACTTACTTCATGCTCATATTCAGCCCGAATACCCAACAAACCAATTTCCTCTTCAAATTGCAGCAATGCACTAGTGGTATCACCAAGAAACTGATGCTTCCTTTTAATTATGTCAATGATCTCATCCTGAAATTCTCGCTTAGCAATGCCAAGAACCTCTCCCAAGGTAAATTCCACGTGACTGTTTAAGATCCGTTCTTTAAGAAACTTCTTAAGATCTGTGGCTGTCTCAATGTCAGATTGCAACTTATATCCTGGCTGCTTGCCCTTCTTTTTGCCCTCTTGTTTGTTATCCTGTTTTTGCTCCTGACTGACCTCTTCCATAACACCTTGCAGCTTTAGGCTGATCCACACTTCTTCTTGTCATTCTTTTAGATGTCCCTGCAATATCTTCATCTCTTTTTCGTTTTTCTTCCACAAGTACATCCATGTTTTGTATCTTTGCTAAATATACATACATTGAATATGCATCTACCAGTGATTCCCAACCAGTTATGCAACGAATGTCTTGCCCTGCATGAGACATTTCACTATCAGTGACCTTTCTCTTTTCAAGTGCATGTAAAGCATGTGTCCATATTTCAGCCTTTGGAACAACCATCACTTGGCCATGCATTCTATCCAACTGTAAACCAAAAGTACAAGCATGTACCGCAGCATAAGCATTTCGGGCAGCCAAGTCTTCCAATAACTTCTGCATAACTCCCTTTCCAAAATTCAAAGTAAGAGGCAATCCCGTTTCTTGTGCATGGATCTTGGCATCTTTCCAAAAGATGAGCTGTCATGCCAAGGCCTCCTGATAGGTAGCACAACCCTTTCTCTCATGCTGCAAACTGTCACACCACATACATCTTTTTCCAAGTTTACGGGCTACTGCCTATCCCCTTTTCTCTTGTCCTTTTTCATCCAATTTTGCAACCTTCAATTGAAGATCTTGCATCCCTTTGACCAATTCATCCAAGACATCTTCCTAATAGAGGGAACAATAGCAAGTACAACCATAGGATTAGCCACAGAAGCGGGTGGCTTACTGGATACTTCAACTGTTTTGCCTGTAACAGTGGGCAAGCTAGAGACATGCAATCTTTCTCTTCTTCTATGCTTCTTCACACGCGCAGCAACAACTTCCTTGACATGTCTCCACTCTGTTTTCAAACCTGTCTCTATAGTTTGATCCTCCAGCAAATCATCAAGCTTCTCTTCAAGCTCAGGATCAGCTATCTGTAGAAACAATTGAATTTTCTGACTTGCAAGAGCTTGCTGTTTTGCGAGATCCAATTGCTCAAATCGACTTTCAAATTCTCTTAACAATTATGTAGCCACAAGACCCTTATTAGGTTATATAACCCATTCCTGAAAAGTCTTGCGCATAATCAAACTAGTATCCTCAATATAAAATTATTCCCTGAGTGTCTTCTTAAGGCTACCCATGTCAAGAATCGCGTGATGGGGGGACTTGCTCAAGATGCTGCGCCGAACACACAAAATGCACAAGGAGAAGCTCACTCAAGAGACAAGAAGAGAGATGGAGGCCAAAACGTTTTCTTGCTGATTTCTTCTTCTTCTTTCACACACTTTACAATGTACACAAAGTATAGATAAGATACAACATAAAGGAAAGTGGCCTACTAAGTCAAACAATGCATAACTGACTACACTAGTCGACTGGTGCTATAACTATGCTAGCTGTAAATAGGTGTAATAACCTGAATATAATAAGTAATGAGTCAGTGGCCATGTGAGAGTCATAATGACCACTGATGTGCTAAGTGTAGACGTGTGGACCCATCTAACCGGGTGGTCCATCATTAATGTCTCCATGTGTTGAGCTTGTCATCTCAACACTCCCCCTTAAGCTCAACTGCATCTCTGCAACTCCAAGTAAGCTTCGAAACTTTTGAAGCTTCTCTGTACCCAATGCCTTTGTGAAGATGTCAGCTATCTAATCCTGTGTGCTGACATACACCAACTCAATCTCACCTGCTAGTACCTTCTCTCTCACAAAGTGCTAGTATACCTCAATATGTTTTTTCCTGGCATGGAACACATGGTTCCTAGCCAACTATATACTAGTCATGTTGTCACAATAAATGACAATTGGACCTTCCACCTGCACATCTAAATCAACCAATAACTTTTTCAGCCATACTACCTCACATGCTGCAACGGCAACACCTCTATACTCAGCCTCTTTTCTCGACAAAGCAACTGTAGATTGCTTTTTGCTGCTCCAAGTAACTGCTGCACTACTAAGAGAGAACATGTATCCATTGGTAGATCTTCTATCAGACATACTACCAGCCCAATCTGCATCTGTATATCTGAAGGGACCTCAAATCGGCTGGCACTGGCTATAGCACTAGCTGGACCTCATGCTCATAACAGACAAACACACCAACACGGCCTCGCGAGCCAGGAGCGTCTATCTGCTGCTAAAGAATGAACTGTCCTAAAGCCTAATCTATGTGTTTATAGTTTTGTAGTCCAACGTTTCCCTTTCTATAAACTTCATAGAGGGAGAACCCATACACATTGGCAATAAATGCCACGATACTCACATACATGGGAGGCAACCTCTCAGTGGAATCACCGTGGCCCCACTGCACCTCTCCTACATCGCAGGGATTGGCCCCTTGATGCGCTGCTCAACATATAGAACAAACGAACAAACTCCACTCTTTCATTTTGAAAGTATTCCAGGAGATACCATGTGTCCTTTCCAAATAAGTCCCCAAGAAACAAACATCTATCCTACGGTTTAGGTTGTCTTTCCATACTCAAGCGTGGGTCATCGTAATCGAAAACAGGTGATATGCATCCAGTCCTTTGTATTCTGATACCACGGTTGACATGCACATGAAAAAGTGGATGATTCTAAAGTGCTCAAACCTAATTTTCAATCAGAAATGTGTTGTGCACGACCAGGCTTTCCAATGCTCATTCACTAACTCGTTGCGACGATGTAAGGATAGCACCGAGACAACACTCGTGCTACTATCCTCTTAATTAAAATACAACAAACTCTATGTCATGATATACATCAAAAAATCAGTAACAATCAGCACGCAAATCGCACCATTCAAACATTCCACCCCCTACGTTTAGATATTGCTTTCGTTGCATAGGTGTAAAGGTTCATTTTGTCATGTTTTGATGTATGAAAAGCGGTAAATCACAGACTTTGACAAAGAGATAGGGAAAAATGAGGCTAAATCTTATGCTTTGCCACTACCATACATCCACAAACACTCATTATATTTTTCCTTATTTTTGTGAAGCGTATTTCTATTTTTCTCTTATTTTTTCCATTTTCTTGATTTATTGGTCAATAAAATATGCTATTTTCTGATTTTTCTTGTTCCAATCACTTCAACATATTAACATTCAATTTATTTTTCATTTTTTTCCCCATAGAAATACATTTTATCTATCCAAAACGATAAAACTATCATTTTACCACTTAAAAACTGCATTTCGGGTTTTACGGGAATTAAATAGCGCATGTAAATCATTGCAAAATCAAAATTTTTTTATAAATAGCAATTAATCATGATGTAACCAGCACTCAAACAAATTTTCATCAAATAAGAACATCACTACCATCATAAAATACCAAAAACCCTTCATTTTCTTCATAAAAAAAGTCATACCATGTTTTTACGAAACCCGAGACGCATTAAATGACTGCGTTACCAGTGGAGGAGCCTCCATTGCTCTCAATCCAATGCTGCACATCAATCTTCAACATTTCCATCAATCCCCATCATCGGTTCCTTTAATCTCCTTCCCGATTCCTCCTTCAAGATAGTGCGCATGAACAGCCCATAGAGAGGAGAGAGAGGGAGGAGAGAGAAAGACTAGATTCTGATCTCTCCATTTATTCAACCATATCTCGTGTGAAGGGTGGCGATAGGATCAGGGAAGAAGGAGGATTTGCCGGCTATGATCTGTTGTATGGGTTATTTGTATGCTCTATGCTTGATTTTGTGGGGGGGGGGGGGAAGGGGGGCAGGGCGTTTTTTTCAGCGCTAATTAGACGTCACCATGCTGCCGCCACGCCATGAAAAAAATGAGGGGGGGGGGGGTACCCCTCTTGGCCTTAATTTTTGTCCACCTTTTCATTCTTGGCAATTTCTAGCAACTTTCGCATTCGGACTCCGATTTGACCTCTGAAAAATCCTGCGCATCAGTCTCGGCATCCCGCACTGACTGGCAGCTCCCAGTGTCCCACACGGTAGTCGAAAAAATTATCAAAAATCCACAAGCGTCGCTCGGGCGCCTTTTGAAATCCGTCTTTCACTTGGTGCTTAAAATCGTCCTAACTACAGCCGCCGCCTTCCATGTTGAAGATTTTTCTTCTAAATTTCGGATTTTTTGGCAAATTTTAGGCACATTTTGGGCTCAAAACTCCGCTCTCATTGGCGACCACGGGATAGGGCGACTTAACTCATCGAATCCCACAACAGATTTGCACAAAACAACCAAAGGAAGCATCAAGCTGATACAAAATAGATACATATTAAAACATAGCACAATGCTCACCCTACCCCTTGACAAAACCTAGGCATGAAATCCACAAGGATTAGGCCTAGCATAATCTGATAGAAGGTCCGAAGCTAGTCATTAACCGACTGCTCCAACATGGCCAAACTAAAAAGAACTATCAAAGAAGTCTCCCTAAGTGGTGGTTTGAACTACCTACCTAACTAAGGACAACACACCCAAAAGCTCCTACTAGGTGAGGAGTCCTATAGCCTGATCAATAAGTATTTTCTTTTAGCACATTTCTTCTTTTAGGTTTTTATTCCCCCATACTCGGGCATGTAAAAAGGAGGGAGCTGAGCGTAGTGACCCAAGGAGAATAGGGCATCGACCTCGGGTCCTGTCTCGGTACCCAAGAACCTACCAAGCCCTCGCGAGGCGACACTTAATCCTTTTCTGATGCTCACTTTTATTTTCGCTCCAATCTTCCTTACTTTCTTCTTTTCCAGCGAGATGCCACCCCTAGAAAGACAAGGCATTGGCCCCGGGTCTGACTCGTCCCCAGGAACCTACCAAGCCTTCGCAAGGCGATGAGCAACTGCTTATAAATTTTCATTTCATTTCATTTCTATTTTTATAGGGGCTAAAACCCCTTTTTACACACCTTTGTATATATTTATTTTCGTTGAGATATTCGGGGTTTTTTTTTCCTCTCTATCATCATCATTTTTTCTCTGGCAGCCTTCTCTAACTGTCTCACAACTAACAAGAACTCCTAGAATGGCTGCCTAGCAGGCTAGCAGAACAGGGTCACTAGAATTGCCTTCTAAAAATAGGTCTTTCGATGGCTGGCAATGTCTTTATAGGAGGCAACGACTACTCATACCTCCCTCAGACATACCTAACCTAAACCTGGGATTTCATGCCTTAGACGCCGGTCCCCAACAAGAAAAGAAAATCCCTACAAGTACACAGACATATAGAGCATAAAAACACGGTACTCGTCAAGGAGAGATATCACCTGGATAGGGCCACGAGAAGCTTCCGTGCGATATAGGCTCCTTTCAAGCTCTTCTTTGAACCTGTCTAGTACAGGACTAAAACAAGAAACCATTAACCCCACCCATACTAAACAGACGACTGGCCCTCTTGGCCTAATGAAATAAAGCATTTCACTACAAAAACTGATCGGCCCTCTTGGCCTAATGAAATAAAACACTAAAACCTCATTAAACTGGCCCTCTTGGCCTAACGAGATCAAATAGAATAGCACCTACACATCCCTCCCCGAAATAGTACCGACATACAATAATATGCTTCCTTCCAAGGAGGAAAAATAGGGCTCGCATCCCTAAGCTAAATGCATAAGATTGTGACCCATCCCTCCTGCATATATGGCAAGAGGCGTACGCATAACATGTTGGCTAATCAACCTATGGGTCTAGGATAACAACGGTAGATGGGTCTCGGCTACTCTTTGCATCACCCATATCAACCATCACATGCCATATATTGCATGCTCTGATAACATTCCCCACAAGTGATCAGGTCCTGTCTCATTATTGATAGCAATATCCACACTAGGACCACAATTGAAGAAAAGGTCTTCTTCATAAGCAAGGTTTGCCAGTGAATCTGCAAACTGATTCCAGTAACGTGGAATTAGCTAAAGAGACACTCTCTCAAACTCCTCAAGTAGGGTCATGGCAGTTTGATGATACATACAAAGGATGGGATTCTACACTATGTATGTCCCATCTAGCTGATTCAAGATCAACTGGGAATCCCCTTTTACTAACAACCGCTAAATACCACCTTGCTTGGCAATATGCAGTCCCATAATCAAGGCTTTATACTCCGCCATGTTGTTAGTGAATCCTACCCCTGGATAAGCAGCTAACTTCATCGTAACTCTACGTTGGGGATCTCGGATTACTACTCCAACACTCTCTTTTTTATTAGGGCCCCTGGACGCTCCGTCAAAATATAATGTGTATATCCACAATGGGTTTACACGGCCTACCATCACGAACTTCTCTATTCGTAATTATGATAGTCAAAATTTAGCATGTTTAGAGGATGAACTGATGGCTCCATCCCACCTTCTTCATTAAAATCAACAAGGCTACTTGTCAATATTCGTAAGCAGTGATGGCAGAAGACTTTTATCTCCCACACAAAGGTTCCGCTTTCTTGCTCAATCACTTTGTATCCTTTGCTCCACCAGATAAGCTTCCCCTGATGGTATCTCTGCTCTAGATATGGGGGCTCCAAATAAGGGATTAACCGCCCCATCAACTAGCTTAAGCTCCTTTTGCAGGTCTCCAATCAGCCCCAGCCTGGACCTGCAATGCATTTTCCCGTGTTAGCATACTTAGAAATAATAAGGTTTAATCTTATTAAGATTAACCTTATTTTTAAATTCTACTCCCTAAAAATTAGCTAGTAGAGCCGTAGACCTATTTTTCCCTATCCTGACAATCTTGTAGGGGCCATCCCATCTAGGTTCGAGCTTCCCTAGAAACAGCTCCCTACGCGCATCGTAGTACAGAACTAATTGCTCTTTTTTAAAGATATTTCTTTGCTTTAAGGTCGTGCAAGTACTTCATCCGACGTTTAGCTACCTCCTAGTGTAATAAGCTCAGCAATTTCAACTCATCCAGGTGGGCTATGGTCGTGAAACGTTCAAAGAGTGCCTCTTCATCTCCCAAAGAGTGGTTAATTGCAAACCGTATGGTTGGCAACTCGATTTCGAGGGGTAACACACACTCTTCCCCATAAACTAATTTAAATGGAGTATGGCCGGTAGCTCGCTTGAACGTTGTATTGTACGCCCATACTGCCACATACAACTTCTTGTCCTAGTCTTGTTTCTTCTCCGAGACTATTTTAGACAAGATACTCATAAGCTGCTTATTAGTACTTTTGACTTGCCCGTTGGCTTGCGGATTATAGGGGATCATTTTGTTGTGCTTGATTTGCCAAGCTTCAGTCAGGATTTTGATCACTTTATTCAAAAAGTGGGTTCCATGTCCGACACTGGTTCCTTCGGTGGACCGAAACGGAAGATAATCTACTCTAAAAGGAAACTTGCAGTCTCTTTTACATTGTCCTGCCTCGTCGCCCGTGCTTCTGACCATTTTGTAAAATAATCAATTGCTATTATAATGTATCTCTTCTGGGTAGTAGACAATGGGGTGATAGGACCCACAAAGTCAATGCCCCACTTCTCAAATGGAAGGATAGCCGTGATAGGCGTAAGTGGGTGTTTCTTATTCTCTCTGTTGTCATGTCTTTGATAGGTATCACATCTCTTAACGTAAAGGAATCTTGAAAGATGGACAGCCACGAATATCCAGATCTTAAAGCTTTCTGTGCTGTCAACCGTCCAGCGAAGTGCCCTCCACACGCAGAGTCATGGCACTCTTCCAAGATGAAAGGAACCTTGTCATGCATCACACATCAGCGATCATCAACACCCTGCTGATATAGTATTCCTGCGATCAAGGAAAACTTCAAAGCCTGTTGTTTGATTTTCCTCTTTTCTGATTTTGTTAAACTAGCTCCAGTCTCTCCCGTTGATAGATAATGCGTGATAGCAGCATACCAAGATGGGATAGAAGCTGTATCAATTTTAAACATTTCTTCAATATCACTTCCTTCAGCCAAAGTCTCTTTCGGCTCCCCGAAATCCATAAGGCATTCCACAATCCCGTGCAACCTTGGTGGCTTACTCTTAATCTCATAATTGAACTCCTGCAAAGTGATTAACCACTTTGCCAGACGATCAGGCGGTTGCAGCTTGTTCATAAGCAATCTAAGCCCTTCTGCCTTCGTATAGAAAACTACATTCTCATAGAGGATGTAGTGCCTGAATTTTTTAGTTGCAAAGACCATCGCAAGGCACAATTTCTCCATGTAGGTGTAGTTAATTTTTTATATGCCCAATTTTCGACCAACAAAAGCTATCGGATGATACCACTTTTCCTCCCAAATTGGGCTAAACAGCAAGCTGATACTATGCATGGTGGCTGCTGAAAATATGTAAAATACCTCGCCTCTTTTAGGTGCTTTTAAAACTGGTGCTTTTACTAGCTCCTGTTTCACATCCTCCAAAGCTACCTTATAAGGGTCGCTCCATACCAATAGACAGCTAAAGGATAATAAGTTTGTTAATGGCAACGTCCTTTCTGCCAAGGCATTTATAAACCTCCGATAGTACCCTATCGATGACAGAAAGCTATGTACCTCTTTCAAGTGCATGGTGGACTCATAGCGACTATAACCTTGATCTTTTCAGGGTCAATTGTGATCCCTACTGAGCTAACCACATGGCCTAGCAATAGCCCATAAGGCACTCCAAAGACACACTTCCATGGGTTAAGAGCGATACAAAATCGTCTGCAGCACTCAAAGCACTTTCTTAAGATAATCAACATCCTTTTCCTTACAGTGGCTGCCCCCAAATCATCGATAAATACTTTCAACTCATCTGGGGAGATGTCGCCAAAGGTCTTGTCTGCTATTCATTGCCATGATCCAGGTGCATTGCACAAACCAAAGGCCATCACATGGTACGTAAAAGTATCAAAGACAGTAATGAAAGTTGTTTTCAACTTGTCCTCTTCTGCAATTGCCATCTGGTTGTATCCTGCAAAGCAATCCATAAACGAATATATTTCCCTACTCGCTAATTGATCCAAAATCTGGTCAATAAATGGCAACGGGTAGTAATCCTTAACCATTTGCTTATTCAGCTCTCTAAAATCTACACATAGTCGGATCTGGTTGTTTTTCTTCTTACTTATGACAACTGGTGAACACCATTCTGTGTGTTGTACATGGAAGATTAAACTAGCTTTCCGTAACTTCTGTAACTCCTCAAATAGCCAGTCCCTCAATTCAAAAGGCATACGCCTTACTTTCTGATGCACAAGATGACTGCCTTCTTTTACAGGAATAGTATGAATAGCCAGGCTGGGAGGAATGCCTCTCAGCTCGTCATAACTCCAAGCAAAGGTGTCGCGGAATTCTTGAATCAAGGACACATAGTCCTCCCTTTCTACTGAACTGAGCATGGAACCTAATTTAATTGGTCGCGAATCATTCAGCGTGCCAAGGTCCAACTCAATCACATCCGTGTCTCTTATCCTATCTTGAGGCTCTATCGGCTCATTTATTAGAGTTATCTGATAAATAGTCTCTGTAGTGAACCCCTCTTTAGATTCATCACTGGATGATGTCTCACTACCAGATGGATCATATGTTGTTTCTAATTCAGTAGAGGATAAAGGAGCTCTCTCACTCTGAGGAGACTCAGGGTATTGACTATTACTCGATTAGCATCTCTACCTAGAACCACTCGACTGGCGGGTATATCGACTTGACAGTCTGTTTGTAAGATCCAAGGTCTACCTAGCAAGACTCGATAGCTAGGAAGTCCTGCAAATCTTATCACCCTAAAGTCCAAGAAGCATTCTACACTTGCAACTGTAACATGGACTTTAGTAATGCAACCTTTTGGTTGCCTTAGACTATCATCAGCCATTCTAAGAAGGGTGGAGCCATCTTTTTGGATACCTAGACCCAACCTCTCCATCAATTCTGAACTCATGATATTGACGGAGGACCCAGTGTCTACGATAGCATGCTCCACTAATATTCCATCCACCTATGTTGGAACCCTAGGACAATTCTTTTCAGCATGATCAAACCAATCTTTCCCTACTCGTGCTATGCCCAAAGGTTCTACAATATACCCAATATGCAGGATCTTCTTGAATTCCTTGTGTACTCTTGGAGATAATTTAATCAACTGTAAGAGGTTTACATCTGGTTTGACTTTGCAAAGAGAACTTGCTAAATAAAAATCATGATAGGTAGCCAAAGCTCTCTTTTCTCGCCAAACCATTCTCTCTTTTGGTCTAGGGACCGACTTTGGTGCTTCTCTTTTAGCTCTTGTCTTCTTTCTTGGCACTTCCTCATCCTTCTTAGGATCAACTTTTCTATCAACAGGCCTTAGAGGTCCACCTTCTATGCCAGGATTTAGGACTTGCGTCCCCTTATCCCCTTGCTTAGGGTTTTCCTCAACCAGTTTTGCATTATCTTTATCACCCTCTTTAGCCTTTTGGCCTCTTGTCACGGCTCGTAGGTTAGAGGTTTCAGCGCGATTGACGCATACAACCTCGATAAGGCTGACTCCATTGCCTTGTGGCAACTCCTTTATAGTGGCCTTTCCCCTTTGCAGTATTTATCTTGGTCCATCATTTTGTTGGAGGTTATTACCTTGCGCTCTATAATTAACCAGACCTAGCTGTTTACTCCCTTGTTGGAGGGAACTAATCTTACTCCAACAGGTAGCGGCTAAGTGGCACGACTTCCCACAAATATCACATTTGACATTTGGACAATTTCTAGGGAAATGTTGTCCGCCACACCACTTACAGCCGAATCTTGAGGAACCATCCTCTTCAGGGCGTTGACTTTCTATCAGATTCTGTTGCTTCTTCAGGAAATTGACGTCAACAGCTATTTGCCGATATTGTTCAAAAATCATGTCGGTGTAGTGCTTCATCATATCCTTAACTTTGCCAAGGACATTAGAGGCACTCGACTCATAGCCTTGATCGTCTATCCGTCGTTCCATTGGCCTAACAATTTGATTGGGCATTGGTTGTTGACTCACAAGAATAACATTAGGGTTCGAAGCTTGGCCTCCAACATATGGTGGAGCCAACTGATTGGCCATAGGCATAGTCACACTAGGAGGAGCTAGCAGTAAAGGTACATTTTGAACCATGCTTCCTCTCCCATTAGGGTTATTCATAGGCATCCCTTAACTTCCATTCATCAATGGTAAATTGCCTCCAGGTACTAGACCCGCATTAAGATTTATTCGAGAGGAGTAGGCCGTTTGTAATCGTGACTCTACTCTTGCCCGCGTGATGGTGGTGTCTATATTAGCCAAAGCCACACTCCTCAATTGTACTTGAATATTGAAATCCAATCCATGCAAGAAGTATTGCAATTGGGCAGCCGATGGAATAGGAATGTAAGTTTGTAACTTATGAAACACTTCCTTAAGCTTCTTGGAATAGGCTTTCACATTCTCATGGGGTTCTTGGCGTGTTACATTCAAAACACGCAACCAGTATTGGCCACCTCTTTTAGGGGCATATTCTCCTCGAAAAGCTGCATAAAATTGGTCGATTGTAGTGATGGTTCCAGTCTCTATGCTATGATACCATACTGCAGCCCTTCCTTTTAATGTCATATTAAAGAACATCATAAGATGTCCATCATCTTGGATGCGGTAATTAAACATTTATCTTTGGAATTCACAAATGTGAAACTCCGCATCTTCTTCGGCTAACCCATTAAAAATGGGCAAATGAATTCCTAAAGCTGGTAGATTCGGCGTCCCTACAGGAATTGCAATGGGTTGTGCCATGACGACAATCAGATTGACAATAGGAGTTTGGACTGATGGGATCACACCCCCACTTGAAGTGGGTTGACTTGGTGGAAGAGAGGAAGAACTTGCGCTTCCTTCTACACCTAAAGGACTATGTGCAGCAGTTGGGTTACTAAGACCACTGCCTTTTATACGTATCAGGCTGCTCCTTTGAGGAGAATAGCAACTTACAATCTCCAACTGCCGTCTAGCCCTCTCAGCACGTTCTACTTTTTGTATTTCGGCTTGACGGTCCTTGTCAGAGGACATAAACCAACTTTTTGATCCCTAAAAACCCTAGGTTCGAGAACCACTACTTGTTGGCAGCTCCCGGCAGATGCACCACTGAAGGGACCTCAAATGGGCCGGCACGGGCTATAGCACTAGCCGGACCTCATGCTCATAACAGACAAACACACCAACATGGCCTCGCGGGCCAGGAGCATCTATCTGCTGCTAAAGGACGAACTGTCCTAAAGCCTAATCTATGCGTTTATAGTTTTGTAGTCCAACGTTTCCCTTTCTATAAACTCCACAGAGGGAGAACCCATACACATTGGCAATAAATGCCACGATACTCACATACATGGGAGGCAACCTCTCGGTGGAATCACCGCGGCCCCACTGCAGCTCTCCTACATCGTAGGGATTGGCCCCTTGATGCGTTGCTCAACATATAGAACAAACGAACAAACTCCACTCTTTCATTTTGAAAGTATTCCAAGAGATACCATGTGTCCTTTCCAAATAATTTCCCAAGAAACGAACATCTATCCTACGGCTTAGGTTGCCTTTCCACACTCAAGCGTGGGTCATCGTAATCGAAAACAAATGATATGCATCCAGTCCTTTGTATTCTGATACCATGGTTGACATGCACATGCAAAAGTGGATGATCCCAAAGTGCTCAAACCTAATTTTCAATCAGAAATGTGTTGTGCACGACCAGGCTTTCCAATGCTCATTCACTAACTCATTGCGGCGATGTAAGGATAGCACCGAGACAACATTCGTGCTACTATCCTCTTAATTAAAATACAACAAACTCTATGTCATGATATGCATCAGAAAATCAGCAACAATTAGCACGCAAATCACACCATTCAAACATCCCACCCCCTACGTTTAGGTATTGCTTTCGTTGCATAGGTGTAAAGGTTCATTTTGTCATGTTTTGATGTATGAAAAGTGGTAAATCACAGACTTTGACAAAGAGATAGGGCAAACTGAGGCTAAACCTCATGCTTTGCTACTACCATACATCCACAAACACTCATTATATATTTTCTTATTTTTGTGAAGCGTATTTCTATTTTTTCCCTTATTTTCTCTATTTTCTTGATTTATTGGTCAATAAAATATGCTATTTTTTGATTTTTCTTGTTTCAATCACTTCAGCATACTAACATTCAATTTATTTTCCATATTTCCCCCATAGGAACATATTTCACCCACCCGAAACGACAAAACTATCATTTTACTGCTTAAAAACCGCATTTCGGATTTTACGGGAATTAAATAGTGCATGTAAATCATTGCAAAATAAAAATTTTATGATAAACAGCAATTAATCATGATGCAACCAGCACTCAAACAAGTTTTCATCAAATAAGAACATCACTACCATCATAAAATACCAAAACTCCTTCATTTTCTTCATAAAAATGGTCATACCGTGTATTTACGAAACCCGAGATACATTAAACGACTGCGTGACCAACGGATGGAGCCTCCATTGCTCTCAATCCAATGCTACACATCAATCTTCAGCATCTCCATCAATCTCCATCATCGGTTCCTTTAATCTTCTTCCCGATTCCTCCTTCAAGTGAGCATGAACAGCCTATAGAGAGGAGAGAGAGGGAGGAGAGAGAAGGACTAGATTATGATCTCTCCATTCAGTCAACCATATCTCGCGCAAAGGGTGGCGATAGGATCAGGGAAGAAGGAGGATTTGCCGGCTATGATCTGTTATATGGGTTATTTGTATGCTCCATGTTTGATTTTGTGGAGGGGGGCCGTTTTTTTCAGCGCTGATCAGACGTCGCCATGCTACCGCCACGTCATGAAAAAAATGAGGGAGGGGGCACCCCCTCTTGGCCTTAATTTTTGTCCATCTTTTCATTCTTGGTCAATTTCTGGCAACTTTCGCGTCCAGACTCTGATTTGACCTCTGAAAATCCTGCGCATCCATCTTGGCATTCCGCACTGACTAGCAGCTCCCGGCATCCCGCACAGCAGTTAGAAAAGTTATCAAAAATCCACAAGTGTCACTCGAGCGCCTTTTGAAATCCGTCTTTCACTTGGTACTTAAAATCGTCCTAACTGTAGCCGTCGCCTTCGATGTTGAAGATTTTTTCCCTAAATTTCGGATTTTTTGGTAAATTTTAGGCACATTCCGGGCTCAAAACTCTGCTCTCAGTATCCAAACACCTATACATCTATACCTGCCTCATAGAAAAGTCCATAATGTAATGTGGACTTCACATATCTCAATATGCATCTGACTGCATCTAAATGTGGCTTTCTAGGTACTTGCATAAACTGACTCACAAGACCAACAATATATCTCAAGTCTGGCCTTGTAATGGTCATGTAGATCAAACTCCCCACTATCCTCCTGAACATAGTAGGGTTTTCTATCTCATCCCCAACATCAGCACTCAACTTTACATTCTGCTCCAACGAGACAGAAAGTGGTTTGCATGCTGTCATACCATACTTGGACAACATATCCAAGCCATACTGTCTTTGGGATAGCCATATACCATCATCACATCTGATCACCTCAATGCCAAGGAAGTACCTTAGCTCACCTAAATCCTTCATCTCAATTCTTCTTCAAAAAGTCCTTGACTTCAGCAATGCCACTATCCACTATCACCTGTAATAATCAAGTCATCCACATAGATGACTATGATGACCAAACCTGCATCTCCCTTTCTCACATAAAGTGAGTGATTAGCATCAGAAATATAAAAGCCAATATTGACAAGATACTCTTTGATCTTGTCAGACCATGCTCTAGGTGCTTGCTTGAGCCCATAGAGCGCCTTCTTCAACCTGCACACATACATGGGATACTCTAAATCTTCATAACCTGCTGGCTGATCCATATACACTTCTTCTTGCAAATCACCATGCAAGAAGGCATTCTTTACATCCATTTGCTGCAATCTCCAACCTTTGGCTGCTGCCAAAGCAATCACACATCTAACAGTTGCCATCCTAGCAACTGGATTGAAGGTTTCTTCATAATCTATGCCATATGTCTGGGCATAGCCTTTTGCAACCAGCCTAGCTTTGTACCTACTAATAGAACCATCTGCATTGTGCTTAATCTTATAAACCCACTTACATCCAATAGCTTTCTTGCCCTTCAGCAATGATACTAGATCCCAAGTCTTATTGGCCTCTAATGCAGCCATCTCCTCATCCATTGTTGCATCCCAATGAGCATGACCAATAGCCTCCTCAAAACATGTGGGCTCAACATCCTCAATCACTTTCACCATATAAGCATAATGGTGAGCTGCATAACCTTCAAAACCAAATCTGTTAATAGGGTATCTCACCCTGCTAGATCTGCGTACGTGCATCGGCAACCACATTCTCCTTTCCTGGCCGATACTTGATTTCAAAATCATATTCCTCCAATACTTCAATCCATCGACGTTGCCTCATGTTGAGCTTGTTCTTGGTAAAAAATCCATTTGAGACTCTTATGATCGGTTACTAGAGTGAATTTATTTCCCAACAGATAGTGTCTCCAAAGCTTTAGAGGATGGATGACATCTAATAACTCCAGGTCATGAGTGGCATAATTCTTTTCGTGACTCTTCAATTTCCTTGAAGAATACGCTACTGGATGACCTTCCTGCATAAGAACACACCCCAAGGCAAGAATGCTAGCATCAGTTACTACCTCGAACTCCTTATTGAGATCAGGAAGTCTCAGAATAGGTGCTGATACCAAACATTGCTTCAATTGGTCGAAGCTATTTTGCTCGGGAGTTGACCATGTAATAGAAGTCTGCTTCTTTAGTAAGTCGGTAAGAGGTGCTGCAATCAAAGCATAGTTTTTGATAAAGATCCTATACCATCCTGTCAAGCCAAGAAAACTACGTATCTCTTTGACAGATACTGGTATTGGCCATTCAAGCACATCTCTGACTTTGGCTGGATCTACTGATATTCCTTCTGATGATACGATGAATCCCAGATATTCAATCTGACGTTTGAAGAATGCACACTTCTTCATTTTTGCATACAACTGATGAGACCTCATTGTCTCCAACACAATCCGTAGTTGGGGTTCATGATCTTCTTCCTGTTTAGAATAGACTAAAATGTCATCGAAGAAGACAAGCACGAAATCATCAAGATATGGCCTAAAAATATCCTGCATTAGTCTATTGAAGGTGGCAGGTGCATTTGTAAGGCCGAATGACATAACCAAGAATTCAAAGTGCCCATATCTTGTATTGAAGGCCGTTTTTGGAATATCCTCATCCTTGATCCTGATTTGATAGTAGCCTGACCTGAGATCAATTTTGGAGAAGATCTTTGCACCTTGAAGGCGATCAAGAAGCTCATCTATTCTAGGAATAGGGTACTTGTTCTTGACTGTTGATTGATTCAACCCACGGTAATCAATACATAGTCGAAGTGTCCCATCTTTCTTTTTCTGGAATAGGACTGGAGCTCCCCATGGTGAATTTCTAGGCCTGATGTAGCCTTGGTTTAACAGTTGCTTGAGTTGCTCCTTCAACTCAATAGCCTCTGGAATGGACATTCTGTAAGGTCTCTTTGCAATTGGCGCAGCTCCAGGTATTAGCCTTATTTCATGATCAACTTCTCTCGGAGGTGGGAGTTCAGTTAATTCCTCAGGGAATACGTCAGCATATTCTTTTAGCCAAGAGGGTCCCTCATGAGCCTCTTGCTTTTGATCTAACCTGTTAAGTTTGATCAAGTAAACGGGTAATCCTTTCCTAACCCCTTTTATGATCCGCGATACCTTGGCTAATTGGATTCTCTGCACTCCTGCCTCACCTTGAGTCGTAACAAACTCTCTGTCAGAGTTTCGAAAGGAAACTTGACCCTTTCCACAGTGGATGTGAGCGTCATTAGGCTTAAGCCAATCCATCCCGAGTAGACACTCATGGATGCCTAAGTTCATGACTCTAAATTTGACTGAGGTTTTCTTTCCTCCCAGATAGAACTCCTCCCTAGCAGTTTACCTAGCACAAGTTACCTCACGACCGTTTGCCAATTCCACAAGTAGGATAGGTGCTTCTACTGTGGCTATTCCTAATCTCCTAGCACACGCTGGTGAGATAAAGGAATGTGTACTGCCACAATCAATCAAGGTTTTGAAACTTTTACCTTGATAGTCCGACGGCGTTTGAATTACCGAGAACTGGCGATTCGGGCCCTTCCTGTGTAAAGCGGCATGGACTGTTGCTCTTTCGAATTCCGCTTCCATAGTCGGGTCTTCCTCTTCTTCTGCATTACATCTTTGCCTATTGGTAATGCAGGCAGCTCTTCCTCTACCACGGGTGGCGGCTCCCTGTCCGCGGCCAGCACCTTGACGGTGTCCCTCGCTAAGCTTGGGACATTCCCTTCTGAAGTGACCGAGTTCATTGCAGTGGAAACATCGGATGTTTCGGCCATTACCATGAGTAGGAACAAAGTTGTTGACGTTATTTGTCCTTGCTTTCTTCCTTTGTCCCTGATTGTGGCCTTGAACTCTCTTAACCTGAGGTCTGAATGCTCCTCTGCTTGGGTTGCTATAAGTCCAGTTCTTAATACTCCTTGGTTTAGTTTGCACTTCCTGAATTATAGGTGCTGCTCGAACGAGTGCATCCTGAAGATCTGATGGTCTCATAGATTCGAGACGGGTATTTACAGGTGGATTTAAGCCTGCACAAAATTTGGACACCTGCTGTGTCGTGTCCATTTGTGGCGCATACTTCAAGAGTGAGACAAACTTAGAGTAGTATGCGTCAAGCGTGAGTCCTAACTGTTTTAGCTCATAGAACTCATTCATTTTCTGAGTACGATATGCGGGTGGCAAATATCTCCCTTGCACGGCTTGCTTTAACTTCTCCCAGGTAACGGACCCCTCTGAAATCCCTTGATCCCTGCACCATTGTTTCCACCATAGTCTGGCTTCACCGGTGAGTTTTAATTTGGCTAGCATGGCCTGATTGGTAGGTGCAGTGCCAGCGGCTTCGAAGTAGTCCTCCATAGATTCAATCCAAATCTCAGCGTCTGACTGGACGAATCTGCCTCTCTCGTCAAACTCGGGTGGCTTAATCTGTTTGAGGAGGAACTTCTTCTCCTTTCGGATTACAGTCGTACTTGCCGTAGGGGGCGAATTTGGAACCTGTACCTGGGGTTGTGCCTGGGTAAAAGTTTTCTTAACATTATTATATAATAATTGACATTAGCTTATTCTTAGTTCAACTATTTCGTCACTCATGAAGCAACTTAGCTTTTTGCAACAACTTTGATGCACAATCGGATAGTGATAAAAGAAGTCCTTATTTATATTTATATGGCGTAGCCCCATACAACATCTCGAATGATGATAGTCCAATCATTACATTTAGTTTGGGGAAAAGAACATAGTATTGGATTTGTCTACAGGAACTGTGTAGTAGTAGGGTTTTGGGTCATGTATCTTTAGGAATCGATAATTCATCGGAAGTTCGGGATATCCTTTCCGCTGGAAACCATACTTTCCATGGCGGCCCAATACCTTAATTCTATCAGCTGGAATTACACGGGTTACTTCCTCATAAACATATGAGTTTAATTCAACTCTACGACCTCGAATATGCAAAGTCGAATTCACGTGAGCTTCCACAAAAATGAACAGCTTCACGACTTTCAAATCTTCCAACCACTTGATCCTCTTCAGGTTGGTCTGTAGATAAGCGAACCGGTGGGCAGCTATGTAGTAGATTCCTGAAGACCCAGTCCATCTTCGCTCTATATATAGAGGTGATGGGTTATAAATCTGCTCCAGGATGTTCATCATTTCAATTCTCTGCCTATAATGCGGAGAATGCATCGCAGTCATGAACATGATCCGGAACACCAAAAACTTATTCCACGCCTCGTAATTCTGCAACACAGTATTGAAGATGAGAAAATGTTTGGACAGGAACAATTTCTTTACTTCACTTCTAATGAAATCTTATGAAAACAATTCCATTGTAAGTCGGCTCTGATACCAACTGTAACGTGTCCACTAGAATCCTCGAGGACACGTCTTAGCAGTCCATCGGAAAGTTTGTCTAGAAGACTCCACCCGGCACTCCCATGGAATGTTGCGGGTTTTGCCATCTAGGACTTTTCGCGTCTGCCACGTAACGGAAGTGTCCTGGCCGTTTCCCACTTAGGATCGACTGGAATTGTTTGGTCATTTTACTAACAGCGACTAGCGTCAGACCTGATCGAACTACTTTACGCAGAAACGCCTGGTCTGAAGCGGATTCATGCTGCACTTGGTTCAAGGAGAATGGGAAACGAGAGGGATGCAAGGCTCGACCTCTCTGCCCTAAGGCATAGTCCCATTCCGTTCCCCTAAAACAGCTTGAATCGGGTAATCGATAATTCCAAGCCATCATTCTCATTACTTGTTTCGGTGATGTCGATCGTCCTTCTGTTCGTCGAAGGCTTTGAGAAAAGTTCCCGGCTAACCGGGACCACCCATCCGTAGGACGGACCCATGGTCCATCCTCCGCACTTTCCTCAGTTTGTTTTAGTTATGTAATTACCTACCACATTAGTTTGACATATACAAACAGCTTCTTTGATTAACCCTGTTATGCACTGGTTCCTTCACGTAATCTTATCACAGGACATAAAGAAAACAATGTCAAACAACTTCTTTATTATCATTTTATCCTTTTATCTTTGCAATACAAGGAGTTCCCGCCCGTAGGCGTATTCATAATCCGCCCGAAGGCTATCCAGTAATCCACCAGGGATTACTAATCCAAGTTTCCGCCCGTAGACTAGTATGCGGGCCTCGAGATCCAATCCCGAGTCACGTTAGTCTCTTGTGCAGGACCCGGAAGGCGAGGGATTTACAGCCAGAGCCCCCCCTGGCACCCAAGCGTCCTCCTGCTCCAAGCAGAACTCAACGGAGAGACCTCTCACGGCGGGTTCGGTCCACGTTCCCGGCGCGGTTAACAACCCCCTTGGTTAGGGTTAGGCAGGCAGTCGGGGGTAACTGAAGCTGCCTCTCCCTTTAGGCTTCAACCTGAAGTATTTAGATATGTTTTCCTCCTTTAGTTCATTGAGCAAACAATGCAAACAGTGCTTTCTAAACTGTTACAAGCACAATCAAATTCCAATGGTCATTTGGCTGGCAAACTGTTAAGGAGTGACTCCCTTTTCTTCGAATGCAACCCGCATTCGATCCGGAATCAATTGCAACTTGGCAAGATTCCTATCATTCTTGGGTTAGGGTCATACCCTACCAATGCTTAAGGTTTTGTTGTGGCAGGATCCAGCGACCATGTCGCTTTAGTTTATTGTCGGGTCATTCGCAAATACCTAACTTTCCTTTTCCTTGGCAATTATTCCCCAAGAAAAGTGAGTAACAGGATGATTACTCATCCTCTTGTAAATTAACTTGCCAACCTCATTTCGAGAGATGACAAAACTCTCTTGTGGACAAATCTCAAGTCTATACAATGTTGCAGCTTTTTGCACATGTATTGCATCTAATTCCACGAGATCATTCCATTGCTTAGTGTTTTCCGTTCACGGAATTTACCCCAGCCGAGTAACAGGGTTTTAGGGTATCCTCCAAATCATTCCTAATTAGGTTGGCCCATGGTTCTAGAAATATGCAACTCCGTCGGAGTTTCATCATGATCCTTAGGATAAAACCTTAGATCCTTTCATGCATGAACATCCCATTGCTTCGACATTTTGTGAACGTGTGTAGGATCTTTAGATTCACGGTTTTTGTCTAAAGCTAGGTCGAATTATTATTGCACTAAACCCTAGTTAACACTTAGGATTCCTATCATATCGACTCAATCGTGTCCATACGAATCCTTGTGGTTTAGATTACTTAGTCAATTCAATTATGCTTGTCTTGCGACAAGGATGATCCTTCTTAAGGTAATAAACTAAATCTAACACCAACACGCGTAATCATGCGATTTATTGCCTTTACGCATCACATGGTCCATGATAACTTTATCTTTCCTTGGTGTACGATAATCTGGCTACTAACTTTTCCTAGGACCTCCTAGGTCTTACATCAATAGTCGTACCTACCCTTGTTGTCTACACTTTGGCATCTTATGCTTTGACTCCTAATTGCGGCTCTTAATGAATGACATTTTTCACATGACGACTACGCATTTCACAACATTCTCCTAGCTACGAAGTAGTCAATGACCTCATCCAAGCTAGTGCTAACTTATTCCATCTTACATGCTATTTACAAGTTCATAAGATCATCTTCGTTCTCTATTATTCCTTTTGGGATAATACCTTATGGTGTTAACCTTGCCTCATGAAGTTATTATGGGAAGCATGTTGCCTAATGTGCGGCACCCGCTTATTCCTACCATGTCTAGGACGAAAGAGAATGCATTTATAAATTCCATTTCTTTGCCTAAGTTTAGACCCTTTACTTTGATGATGTACCAAAAGCTACATGCAACTAGCCTTCTAAAGTGGATAACTCGTCCAAATTTATGACATAATTCAATCTTGCCTAATATTTCCAGAGATGCTTTATCACATGTATTCCTTTCCAATTTCCGTATGCATTAAAATTAAACGAAAAAAAATGCAATTCCTTTTATGGGCTAAGCGCGCCTAATCATTTCCTTATGCGGAATTAACTCGAAAGAACCTGGACTTGTGGAGTCGGGGAGATGTCCACTTGTACATTCGGAGATGAGCCTTCCGCAGTCGCACCTTGTGATCTTTTTGGGGCCATCGTAGTCATAAATTCGACTTCCGATTTGCCTTTGTGGTCTACGGAGTGACGGCCCTCGGAATGCGGCCTTCCGACCTTTGCCTTTATCCTTGTATGCGGGAGATTCCTTTCCGGGATGGCGCTTGCGGCAAAAGCTTTAGGAGTCTTTCAAGAAACTCGAATCGGCACGGAATTTAATCTCGGACAGCTTGCGGCTTTAAAATCTTCTTGCGGAAGCCTTTTCGATGGGTCTTGCGGGGGTCTTTATGGCTTCACCGTCCCCTCTTCAAAGTCCCGGGAAGGTATGAAAAGGTCTTCTTGGAAATGAGGTGGGAAGGGGGCTTCCCTCCTTAGAAGCTTCTAAGAAGCTTCTGTAGCTTCTACAGAAACACGTGGGGGGGGGGTCGTGTTCCACGTGGCGGGGCGGCCTGAGATGGCCAGGCGGATCAGGCGGCAGCGATGGCGGCTCGTGGCGGTGGCTGGCGGCAGCGTTGGCGGACTGGCGACCTCCTCCTGCTTGGTGACCAGCACGGCGACCTCACCTCCCTCTCCTCCACGGCCCGTCCTCTCCTTCAGCTCCTCTCCCACAGTTCCTCCCTCTCACAGCTCTTCTAGCACACCCCCTTGCTAGGGGGGTGTTTATATAGGCATGGGGGTGGGGAAGAGGGTCTCCACACACGTGGAGAGCTTCCCTCATGCAGTCCCTCACTTGGCCATCCCCCCCTCCACACTCCCTTTCCTCCAGCCATGCATCGGCTGGGGGAAGGGATAATAGTAAAATTTTTTTTTGCCTTAATTTATTTAAATTGTCCCTCCCAAGAGGGTGTTTTTGTGAGTCTAGCGGTTTTTGAACTCCCGGTTTTGATTTACCAAAGCGGAGGGCCCCATTTCACACGCGTGGGTCACACATTACACTGTCAATAATTTCAATGCAAGAGATACCCTTTGCACAGGGTTTGCACGGCGTGCGGAAGGTTAATATTTACGGTACGGGTACGCGGAAATATTACACTCTCTTAGCCACTGGAGTCTCCATCAAGAATTGCATCAATGCCATCTGACACTTTATTCTTTCCTTTTTCTTTACCTGTAGTGCTACTAGATGCACCTGAAGATGTAGAGATACTCCTTAGTCTCCCAGACCAAGGACTGCCAGATGATGTCTCTGGTCCACTAAGAGCCCGTGATTCTTGCTTTTCAGCCTGCACATGAGTGTCATGATCATCATCATCATCCAATGCATCACCACTAGATGCATACCAACTGCTCATTTTATCAAAGATGATATCCCTGCTCACTCTGAACTTACATGTGACAGGGTTATAACAATGATACCCTTTTTGCTCTAAAGAGTATCCAAGAAATACACACTTTTCAGCCTTTGGATCCAATTTCTTTCGCAACTCATCTGGCACATGAACATATGCAATACATCCAAACACTTTCAAGTGTGAGACATCAGGCTTCTTACCTATAAAACATTCTTTGGGGGTCATACCATGAACTCTAGCTGTGGGAGTTCTGTTCATAATATAAACAGGTGTATGAACAGCCTCAGACCAAAAATGCTTAGGAATATTCTTTTCAGCCATCAAGGCGTGTGCAACTTCTGCAATATATCTATTTTTCCTTTCTGCAACCCCATTTTGCTGTGGGGTATACCTGCATGTGAACTGTCTCTTTATTCTATGAGACCTTAGAAAATCACTGTACTCATTCGAGAGGTACTCTTCCCCCTCCATCTGACCTCAAGCACTTTACTTTCAAGCCTGTTTCTCTTTCAACTGCAGCCTTGAAAGTTCTAAAGTGCTCAAACGCTTCACTCTTTTCCTTCATAAAATATACCCATAGCTTTCTAGAACAATCATCAATGAATGTGACAAAGTATGAACTGCCTCCAAGAGATACATTTTGTGTAGGCCCCCAAATATCTGTATGCACAACATCAAGGATATTTCTACTTACATCTCTGTCATGTGAAAAGGGTTCTCTTGCCTGCTTACCAAACTGACATGCTTCGCATATCTTATGAAATTCTGCAATTCTAAATGTAGGCAAACCTGTAACCAACCCTTTGGACTGCATTAATTTCAGCCTTTGTATATTTGCATCTCCAATGCGTTTGTGCCAAATTTCAATATTTGCAGCAACATCTTTTCCTTTAGCATACATAGCAGTATTCATAGTAGGAATTCCAGCATCTAGAGTAAACATACGTCCAACTCTACTTCCCTTTGCAACCAACCTGCACTTGTCATTGAAGTCTTCTACAAAGCAGCCCTTTGCATTAAATCTGACTTGCAGCCCTTGCTCTACCATCTGACCGACTCACACCAAGTTCTTTGTAATAGATGGCACATGTAATACATCTGAAAGACTCTTTGTCTTATCATCATGCAAGGACAAGGGAACTTTTCCAATGTGTGAAGTTGGGTGGCATGAATCATCACCTGACTGCACATAACCTATATTTTGCAAATCCTACATCTCTCCAAACCATTCTGCATGGCTGGTCATACAGTTGGATGCACTTGAATCAACATACCAAACATCATCATGTGTTCCCTTTCCTATAACAACATTCAGCATATGTTGCATAACAAACAGATGTTCATTTTTGTCTTCATTCTATTGTGAAGACGATGTGATGCGAGGAGGCATATTTCACAGTGGATTCCGTGCCACGGTGGATTTCGTGAGGTTTTACGGTGGATTCCGTAAACTTTGATGACCGGGGCTCATACACAAAGTGGATTCTTTGTGCGAGAAGTTGATGGGGATGCCTATCCTTTTCGGGCGTTTCATTAATTTAGTGTGTACATGGGTGATTCCATAGCGGGGGATTTCGCAAAATGCATATTAAATTAATAAACGTTTATGAGTTTAGAGTGCGCACTCGTAATAAATTAAGGTTAGGATTGATTTCTAACCAGTTGATTTATTTACGTAGCTGAAGACTGCTAGGTATTCACTTTTGTCGGTTTAATTGTATTATTTTACTAACGATTGTGAATGCTTCAGTTGATATGTAGAGATAGCAGCAGTGGCGGAGGAAAGCATTGGAGGATAGCGAGTATTTGATTTGTCACTTATATTTTTGTATGCGCATGGGCGCACGATTATGTTATTTATACTCGGACATTGTATTGGGCATGCCAGACTCTTTGGGCACCATCCGTTAGCTTTATTCCTATTTTGTGCTAAAGCAAACTCAAAAGCTAAAAGCTTGCTATTTTGTAATTTGGGCTATTATTTGAGCTTGAAGATGATTAATACATAAAATACATGCTTTGTGGAGCACTCACACAAGGCATGGGGGGAGATTGCACCCAATTGGTCTCTTGTTCATGTCGTTCATGCTTTTTACCTTGAATTTTGTGCAAAAAGTAGAGTTCTATTATTCTTGGAGACATTCCGACATTCACTACGCGAGCATACAACATCCAATCTGCACACCAGTGGTATCAGAGCGAAGCTGAGATCAAGAGCTTCCAATCGCTACCCATCTTGTGCGAAGGCGGAACTCCTGGAACAATCGAGCTCTACGGTCAATCTCGTCGCGAACGGTCGATACGGGTGGATTCCTGGCGATCAAGAACCTCTGTTTCCATCATCAGACTGTGAAGGACCAGCTTGCAGAGGCGGAGGACCACTCCTATCTCTTCTTCTTCAAGTTGTCAAGAACCAGAGATAAGTCACAATTTTCATATCTTCCAAGCTTAAAAACTAAAGCTTTATAAGCTTAAAGAAGCTTAAGGCTTCTAAATTTCACCTCGGCGTATCTGAATATGTCCGAAATTTGCGCCGCCTGAGAAAAAAACGCCCCTCTCCCCCCCCCACGATTTCACGTTTTTACTGAGTAAGCTTAAAAGCTTACTTACCAAAGCTCTAAATCACATAAGCTTCTCAAATTCAGCAAGTTCTGCAAGTCTATCAAGTCGAAGTTCTGCAAGTTACATAAAGCAACCAAGTTCTGCAAGTCTTCAAACTCTGCAAGTCACATAAGTCTACAACTCTGCAAGTCAGACAAGTCACCTGGAGTCAAAACCGACTTCTGTTAAAAACTCATAGAAGGGCTGTTCCTGCGCAAAAACTCCGAACTACAAAGTTGTTCATTGGAAGGTACTCTTTGCATACGCAGGTTTGCTCAAGCATTTTCAGCATACGAAAAAGGACAAAATGCAAATTTCTCAAAAATTACAAATCCCGCAATAGCCAAAGACGAAGATTGTGAAAGCCACACCCAAAAAAATATAAGCCTTGTACACCCGAACTTGAGCTACGCTCATCCCACTAACTTGATTTTGAGAGTGTAAGGTCTTTTGAGTTTTGCAGGATGACGGAACCACATATGGATGATTTAATGGCTGAAGGTGACCTACCTGAACCTACGATGGAGCAAAAGTTGGACTTAATTATGATGCAGTTGGATGAAGAACGACGAGCTAGGCAAGCATTGCAAGTTCAATTGGCTAACTTACAAAGATCGACTACCGACAAAGAGGAACCTCAATCTGAAGACCTTATTCGACGTACCATTGACGCGACTCTCGAAGCTCAAACCATCCGCAAGGAATCAAAGATAAGTAAAAGAAATTTCAAATTCCGTACTTTCAATGGCACTCGAGAGGGAAAAATTGTTCTTGCATTCATTAGTCAGTTTGACGACTACTTTCATGAGGAAACCTATGCAGAAAAAGATAAAATCAAGTATGTCACTAATCATTTAATGGATAGAGCATCTCTTTGGTGGACTGTGGTTCATAAAAGTATAGATTGTCCCGCTACCTGGGAGAATTTCAAGAAGTTTATGCAGAATTTCCTTTTTCCACAATTTCATGAAAAAGCCATAAAGCAATGGGACCTTCTTCAGCAACAGGATCGTGAGCCTATTCCTCAGTACACCGAGCGCTTTTGGAATGCATTACTCCAGTTACGCATGCTTGAAGATGTACCTGAAGCAACACACAAGCGCAAGTATATGTCTGGACTACTTAGGCATTACTACGCTGAAGTTAATATGTTCAAGCCTGCAACTCTGGAAGATGCAATTTCATTAGCTCATGACACTGAAGATAAGCTGCAAGGAAGAGACAAGCGTCCACAGCAATTCCAAGCCAATGGTAACTATGGATCTAAGCAGTTCAACTCAAATTTTAGAAGATTTAATCAAGGTCGTTTCTCTTCATCATCTTTCTGTAAAAATTGGGCAAAACCACCTGCTTTAACATCCAATACCAACCAAAACCCTAAGCCTATTCCACAGCCAAATCCTAATGTACCTAGACTCCCTGCCATTGCAAACAATGTAACCAAAGCCAAACCTATAGTGTGTTATAAATGCCACCAGCCTGGACATCTAGCAGCAAATTGCCATTCGAAGAAGCCACCTGTCCATATCAACTACCTTGGAGCAATGGAAGAAGATGAACATGAAGAAATGCCTGATTTCATGAAAGATGAGGACGACATTACTACTCCTTCGGATACTTTACCAGGTATGCCAACTCCACATTCTTTATTAACAATGAAATGTTTAGTGCATGGAAAGGAAAAGATTATTTTGCATGATGACGGTAGTACTCATGATTTTATTTCTGCAAAGCTAGTAAAAGAATTGAAGTTACAGACTGTACCTACGTATTATCGCATCAAAGCAGCATTCTTAGGCACTAGGTATAATGGTACACATGAAGTGCATGACTTAGAAATTCAAATTGGTGAATACATTGAAAGAAGAAATTTTCTAGTTGTACCACTACAGTCCAGTGACATTATTTTAGGTATGCCTTGGCGTCATCAACATAATCCAGATATAGATTATTCCACACATTCAATTAATATTAACTTTCAAGGAAAACATCTTACATTGTATGGTATGCATGCATCTAATGCTTTTCCACTGCTTTCGCATACTCAAGCTAAACGTGCTTTACACAAAATTAGTAAATCTTATCTCATTTGGGTGAATGAACTATAAGTTAAAGAAAATCATATGCATCCTAGGCATAAAGAATTTCTTGCATATTTTAAAGACTGTTTTACCGAAGATCTACCACCTGGTTTACCTCCTTCCCGTCCAGAAGACCATAAGATAGATTTGATTCCTGGTACACAACCACCTTGTAAAGCACCATATAGGCATAACCAGATAGAGCAAAAAGAAATTCAAAGTCAAGTTGAGGAATTACTAAATAGAGGATTGATTAGACCTAGTAGTTCTCCATTTGATGCACCTGTTCTGCTAGTAAAGAAAAAGAATAATACCTATCGTATGTGCATTGACTATCGAGCTTTAAATAAGATCACAGTAAAGAATAGGTATCCAATTCCTAGAGTCAATAACCTTATGGATAAACTGCAAGGATCTGCTATATTTAGTAAAATAGACCTTAAGTCTGGTTATCATCAGGTGAGACTAGATAAGTCTGACATATTCAAGACTGCATTTAGGACACAGTTTGGTCATTATAAATTTTTAGTGATGCCTTTCGGATTGACTAATGCACCTGCTACATTTAGTAGAATGATGAATCGTATATTTTTGAAATATTAGTATTGTGTTATTGTCTTCTTTGATGATATTTTGGTGTTTAGTCAAAATGAGAAAGAACATTATGAGCATTTGTCATTGGTTTTCTAGTTATTAAAAGATAATCAACTGTATGAAAATCCGAAAAAGAGTGAATTCTTTAAAACAGAAATTGAATATTTAGGTCATATTGTATCATCTGATGGAATTAAAGTTGACCCTAAGAAAATAGATGCAATATTGAATTGGCCTGTACCTAAAAATGTGCATGAGTTACGATCATTCCTAGGTCTTGCTAGTTTCTATAGGAAGTTTGTGCGTAATTTTTCATTACTTGCTTTACCATTGACTAAACTTCTTAAGAAAGGTATTGTTTATTATTGGTCCGATAATCAACAGAAATCCTTCGACTTATTGAAACATGCATTAACCCATGCTCCTGTTTTGCAGTTGCCTGATTTTAATAGACCATTCTTTTTAGTCTGATGCTAGTGGATCAGGAATAGGAGCCGTACTTATGCAAGACAATCATCCCATAGCCTATTCTAGTTGTAAGCTGAAACCCTCTGAACTGAAATATTCCACATATGACAAAGAATTATTAGCTGTTGTACAAGCCTTAAGACAGTGGAAACACTACTTAATGGGCTCTGAATTTATGATTAAGACCGATCGACAAAGTATAAGACATTTACTTAGCCAACCTCAAATATCTGACCGACATATCAAATGGGCATCTTTTATTCAGAGTTTTCATCCTATCATTCAATATCAACCCGGTAAACAAAATGTAGTGGCTGATGCATTAAGTAGAAGACCTGCCATTCATAATATTTCTGTTATATCATTTGATTCTTTGATTGCTATGAAAGATACTTATCATCAGGACATTACTTTTCATGTTGATTGGAATAAATTAGTTCAAAATAACTTGATTCCTATTGATTCATTATCTTATAATGATGGATTTATGTTTTATGAAAAGAGATTATGTGTTACAGTTCCATTCAGATCTTTTGTTTTGAATGAGATTCATTGTCCTCCATATCAAGGTCATAGAGGTATCATATCTACTTTACGTACATTAACTGAAGATTTTTATTGGCCGCATATGGACACTGATGTATCTAACTTTGTTTCTGAATGTTTGATTTGTAAAAGAGTTAAGAGACATCATGGTAAACAATATGGATTACTTATGCCTTTGTCTATTCCATCAAGACCAAGGGAACAAATTTCTATGGATTTTATTACTGGTTTACCTAATACTAAATCTAACCATGATATGATTTGGACAATAGTAGATGTGTTTAGTAAACAAGCATATTTCATTCCATGTAAGAAAACTTTAACAGCATCACAGGCAGCACAATTGTTTTTGAAAACTGTTTTCACTAACCATGGATTACCAAAAGTTATTATTTCTGATCGTGATTCTAGATTTTGTAACAACTTTTGGATTACTTTGTTTGCTAACCTTGGCACAAAAATTGATTTCTCATCTGCATTTCATCATGAAACTAATGGCCAAATAGAAGCCACTAACAATACTATTCTAGATCTTTTACGTGCTTATACTATTTCTAAACCTCAGACATGGGATACACATTTGCATTTATTACAGTTTGCATATAACAATACACCACACACATCTACAAAGAAAGCACCGTTTGAAGTGATTTATGGTTATAGATTATCTACACCTGTTGCATCTTTGTCAAATAGAATTCAGAGTGCTGATGATATTGGTAGTATGCATAATACTATTTTTGATCAGGTTAAAGACATGATTGCCAAAGCCCAGCAATCATATACCAAACAAGCCAATAAGAAAAGACAAGCAATGAATTTCAAAGTTGATGACTATATTTGGTTGAGAATAGAAAAATGTAGATTACAAAGTGTAGATAGACACCCAGTTGTGAAATTAGCACCTAGATTCTATGGACCATTTAGGATCATTCATAAAATTAATGACAATGCATTCAAGTTAGAATTACCACCTCATTGGAAAATTCACAACACATTTCACATTAGTTTATTAAGACCATTTAGAGACCAATTACATGTACACCCTATTTATGAAAACCCACATTTGTTAGAGGAAGAGACTGAAATACTTGAACCTGAAGCTATCATAGATACTGATTTTATGACCACTAGAACTGGCCGAAGATATTTTAGATATCTAGTTAAATTTAAGAACCATCCTGTAGAAGAAGCACAATGGATGCACGCTAGAGACTTAAATGCTTTCCCCACTCTGTTAGCTCCACATTGAGCTAATAGCAATTGAGGTCAATTGCTATCCCACCCCGGGGGTATGATGCCAGGAGGCATATTTCACAGTGGATTCCGTGCCATGGTGGATTCTGTGAGGTTTTACGATGGATTCCGTAAACTTTGATGACCGGGGCTCATACACAAAGTGGATTCTTTGTGTGAGAAGTTGATGGGGACGCCTATCCTTTTCGGGCGTTTCATTAATTTAGTGTATACATGGGTGATTCCATAGCATGTGTTTCTGCAAAATGCATATTAAATTAATAAACGTTTATGAGTTTAGAGTGCGCACTCGTAATAAATTAAGGTTAGGATTGATTTCTAACCAGTTGATTTATTTATGTAGCTGAAGACTGCTAGGTATTCACTTTTGTCGGTTTAATTGTATTATTTTACTAACGATTGTGAATGCTTCAGTTGATATGTAGAGATAGCAGTAGTGGCGGAGGAAAGCATTGGAGGATAGCGAGTATTCGATTTGTCACTTATATTTACCTTAGGCATGGCGCCTATATTTTGTCGCGCCTATTTATTGAGGCGTTGGATATTTATTTATTATTTTGTATGCGCATGGGCGCACAATTATGTTATTTATACTTGGACATTGTATTGGGCATGCCAGACTCTTTGGGCACCGTCCGTTAGCTTTATTCCTATTTTGTGCTAAAGCAAACTCAAAAGCTAAAAGCTTGCTATTTTGTAATTTGGGCTATTCTTTGAGCTTGAAGATGATTAATACATAAAATACATGCTTTGTGGAGCGCTCACACAAGGCATGGGGGGAGATTGCACCCAATTGGTCTCTTGTTCATGTCGTTCATGCTTTTTACCTTGAATTTTGTGCAAAAAGTAGAGTTCTATTGTTCTTGGGGAGCTTTCAGCATTCACTACGCGAGCACACAGCATCCGATCTACGCACCACGATGCATAGTTTCCTTGCTGCAACTTACCACTGTGAATATCATCTTTCTTAGCATAACATTGGGCTACAATATGACCTGTTTTGCCACAACAGTGACACACAATACCAGAGTTGTTAGAACCTCTGTTCTACCATTCACCTCTTCCTCTAAAGCTCCCCCTGCCTCTAAAGTTACCACGATCTCATGAAACCTGCATATCGCCAAATTGCTAATTCAATCTGTTTTACTGGTTGTCACTACCACGTCCTGTACCACAGCCTCTTGAAGAGGACCTACCACGTCCCCTTCCTGAACTGGAGTAGAAAGATTGGACTTGTTCACCACTTTTTTCAGATGTCTCACTGTGCATCTTGATCTTTTCAATGATCATAAGGGAGACCAACTCATCGAAATCTAGAAATGACTTTCTGACATATATGGAAGTTACAAAAGACTTCCAAGCCTTTTCATTGTTAAGTCCACCCAAGGTAGACGACACCAAATCATCATCATCGGGTATTGCATCAATCGCTGCCAAGGCATCTGCAATGCTCCTTACCTTCAGTGCATACTCATTGATAGACATCTTCCCTTTCTTCAATGTATTCAACTCTTGCTTGAGTTGAATCTTTCATGCCTTTGTATTTATAGAAAACATACTTTCAAGTATGGTCCAAGCTGCATATGAATTCTTTGCATTTCTAATATGTCCCAGCATATTATTATCAATTACTACAGACAGCCAATACATGACCTTTTTGTCTTTTGCATTCCATTCCTTCCGTGCCTTTGTCTCTTCTGCAGTTGGAGGATCACTCACCTCTGGCTCCTTTTCTTTACCTGAAACAAACTCGTAGAGACCTTTTCCAATAAGGAAGTTCTTGACACGGAACTTCCATGAAGGGTAGTTAATCTTATCGAGCTTCTCAATGATGGGGTTTGCACTGTTCTCTGCCATTATCACAAAACTAATACCAAACAACAACAGCAAATCTTCTGCAACCCTCGACCTGTAGTGCACACCAATACACTAGATAGCTTTTTTCACTGTCTGCTCAACAATGCATGCAATCTGCAAACCAGTTTGTAGATAAACCTTGTGTTTATTTGCTGGTAAACATCTTTGAACTTACAGATCTGAAATCTGTAACCTGTGCACTTGTATATGGCATACACAGCTAAAATTGCAGGATACCTCGAACTGCTGTTCCCAACCTTGTGAGTCTAAAACGGGGCCTAAAATGATCTCGGATGGCCAAAATAGCAGCGGGAAAAAGCCCTAAAGGGCTTACTTGCAGAATACACAGCGCTCTTTGCGCACACCAAATCTCACTGCAATCTGAAATTTTTGCTCTGCCCTGCTTCCGGTGCCTCCACAGGCAATGTCCAAGAGAAGAAGTAGAGAATGGAAGAGCTTCTTACCCGTTGCTTGCTTGCTCGAATCCTTGGCTCCTCTCCTTCACTTTAGCCTTCAAAACCAGCCTCAATCATCAGTGGTGCAGCTCTGATACCATGTCAAGAATCACATGGTGGGGGGACTTGCTCAAGATGTTACGCCGAACACACACAAAATGCACAAGGAGAAGCTCACTCAAGAGACAAGAAGAGAGATGGAGGCCAAAACGTTTTCTTGCTGGTTTCTTCTTCTTCTTCCATATACTTTACAATGTACACAAAGTATAGATAAGATAAAACATAAAGGAAAGTGGCCTACTAAGTCAAACAATGCATAACCAACTACACTAGTCGACTAGCGCTATAACTATGCCAGTTGTAAATAGGTGTAACAACCTGAATATAATAAGTAATGAGTCAGTGGCCATGTGAGAGTCATAATGGCCACCAACGTGCTAAGTGTAGACGTGTGGACCCATCTAACCAGGCGGTCCATCATTAATGTCTGCATGTGTTGAGCTTGTCAACACAACAACCCAGTCAGCATTCTGCAAGTATAATTCAGAAATCCATGCTTTCAGTTCATGAACAGTAACACGTACAAAATACTGGCTCCATGTAGATTGAGCCACTCCAAAGAATTCCATCTTTTGAGCATAGGTATGTACATATGTAGATACATTCTTGTCATTGAATAACTTCACCTCACGCTCAACTGCTTGGAAAGCATTCATCACAACACTTTCTGTTTGAGCAGAAGCTTGCATCACCTGTTGTTGTTATTGTATCTGCATAAGAATATTCATATTTTGCACCAACTATTGCAAAACATCACTAGAGAATGTATTCGAAGATTCTCCCATCTTGTATTTCCTTCTTCTGATGACCTTTCACGTCGGGTTCACCAATGTTGGAGGGGTTTTTGTCGAAAGGTCGAATCCACCGGGGATCAGAAGTGGAAGGAAGTAGAGATAGGACATGGAAGAGAAGATAGAGAATACCCAAGTGGTAAACACTACAAAGACAAATCACAATGAATTAAATCAACATGTATTGAAAGAACTTGGAATCTTCGCACTACTCAAAAGCAATCTCCAGGCATTAGATCTCCTAGAGCTTCTTCGTAGAACAAAACGCGCATAAAAATTACAGCTCCTTCTCTACTGCTCGGAACCCAAATCTGATGGCTCCGTTGGCTCTGAAAGGGGGGTTAAAACCCTAGGACACCAGCTCACGGATCGCCCAGATCACTCCTTCTTCTTCTTTCAATTCAATCTGCAGTTTTCAGCATGTTTACAGCAATCGCAATGCGCGCGATTTCGTCAATCTACCTTTTTTGTGAAAATCCCCTAATTGGCTGAAAAAGCAACTAGCTTTTTGCATGCCATCCTAATCTAGAAGCTTTTTTCTAAAATTTTCAGATTTTTACAATAAATAATATAAAAAATAGTCTAAAATTATCCAAAAAACTAGTATTTTTTGATAATCCATGCAACTCACACTAGTACTAATGGCTCAGATCACATTGACTCTCTTTTCTCTCTCGATCTCTCATATACAGATACACTGTTTTTTATCGAATTGGCTATCTCTGGCTCTCTCTCTCTATATATCAATAATACCTCATCTCCTCACTACAATACTCAATAATGATTCTCAATAATCCTTCTTAGGTCGTGGATGCACCTCCCAAGAGGTATGTCTGTGTTGAAGAGGCACAAGAGCCACTATAGTAACCCTTCATATCTCACTTCTGTCTCTGTCACTCCAATCTTCTCTTAAGTCTTCAACAGTTGCTTCTTCCATTTGTTTTAGCTCTTTTGAACTTAGATTCATCCTTTCCAAAAGTTAGAAAACTTTTCCAAAGTCACACATACATTCTATAGAACACTTACAGAAGATCTATAGAATAGAACAGAACAGGAACAGAGTAGAGCAGAGACAGAGGCTCTACAGAAGATTTACAGAGGGTTACAGAAGGTCATCAGAGAATATCAAATCCTCATAACTCATATTAAAACCATTCCAAACTATCAAAAACTATTCAATAAGCTTTTAAAAGATTTCCACCTTCAATCATCAATCCATGCTTCATACAGAAGAAAATCAGAACAAAACAGAAGCTATACAGAAGGTATCAAAACCAATCAAAACCTCAATACAACCTATTAGAACATCACAGAGCCTCATATTTCCACTAAAAATCATCATGAACTTCCAAAACATAATCAATATCATCCAGAAAACTCTCAAACACTTCCATTAACAACCATGAATCACTCTAAATCCATCAAAAATCAACCATTCAGACCTCAAAAACAACAAAAATCAATCAAAAATTCAGTCTTTTTCCACTCTCAACATATCCCCACACTTAGAAAGGTTCCTAGAGTGAAAATCCAAGATTTTAGCAACACACTTGGACCAATCAACAACACTGTTGGGCTCAACATCGGCTAGCACTGAGAGATGCTTATGGAAAACATTAGCATATCCTAGTCATCAGTAAAGGTGCATCTATTTTCATCCTAAATAAATGTGATAGCTATAAAAGCATAAGCACACAACACATATACACACAAATTGGATATCAACATATATGCATTGGCATGCCCCATTGTTTTAATACACATACAAAATATTTTATAGGAATGTATTCATACCTATGCATGCACGTGTGTAGGCACACATACATACATATGCATGCTCATGTATGCATGTATACATGTGTACACACACAATACTATAGATGTAAATGCATGGATATGAATGCATAGTCATTACCTTAATCTCATTTTAACATTCGTATAATAATTATGATATCTTAGCGTCTCCTCACCAAAACTTACTATCAAAATAGTATAAGATATACTATGTTATGCATATGAACTATAGTTGTGGGTTGTAACAAAGGCCAAGAGTAGACTAGGTTGATCAATGAGAGCCAAAACAACGTAGACTAGCTAGCATGGAATCATTGATCATTGGGCTTTATAGTGGACCTGGTATTGTGTACACCATTGGGAATTATTTACTTCTTCATATACACACACCCTCTTCTCTCATTGCACACTACATAATTGCACACATATGCTTCCCTCAATGTAGACTATATAATTACACATATTACATAATCACACAAACACATGCATAGTTATGATTTCTCAGCATTTTCTTAGCAAATCACTTTGTCAAAATAGTAAAAGGACACTCAAATGAACTCTATTTATGGGTTGTAATAGAACCCAAACACATGCTGATTTGATCAATGAAAATTGGAACACAAACTATCTAACATCAAATGATTGATCAGCAAGCATCAAATTATTGATCAATGGGCTTTATAGTGGATCCAACAATATACATAGACATCATCACATATTATTGACTTCTTCAGATGCACACACATACACACATATAACCATAGTATATAACAAATCCTCCCCCCCAAAACACACACACACACACACACACACACACACACACACACACACACACACACACACACACACACACACACACACACACACACACACACACACACACACACACACACACACACACACACACACACACAAACAATCTACTTACATGGATATAGATACATACATTCTTATAAACACATTTAGGCAAGATGTGTCAAACTTGGAAGAACATCTTAGTGTTAGTGTTAAGGTCCTCTTTACACTTTTTGAACATCCATCAAGGTATCCATATCATAGCACATCCAAGTATCCATATCATACCACGGGGCAGCTCTCAAAGAGGGCCTCGACATTGCGAAGGCTGGCATCTTTGCTAGTTTTTTGCTAGAATTTTTTGCCTCACATCTAGATCAAGTCAAAGAAGACGAAGAAGATGAAAAAGAAGCAAGAAGACGAATGACAGGAAGATATAACAATGTTTTCTGGATCAAGGTGCATAGGTGCCAAGTTTCCATGCTACTTGACTTGGATAGAGATGGTAGTGATTTGTGACCCTTCAGTGGTGATGATGACAGCGAGCATGTTTAGGAAAATATTGGTGACAATAAGATTAATGGTGGCTACAAGCAGTAGTAATAATAGCAGGGAAATAACAAGATGAGATTGGATGCTGAATAAGATCCGCAAAATGTCCTTGGAGATGATGTGGTGCTGCACTTTTGAAGGACTCCAAAGCTAGCATAGAGCACATTACCAAATCCCAAAAGGATTACAAAGTGTTCGAGGAGATGGAGTTGAGGGTAGGGCTAATGATGCAACAGACATAATTGATTTTACTAGCTCATTCACCATGCTACAATCTCATTGGTAATTTATTGTTCTCTCCTCCATGTGGAAGCTTTTCCAGGGTTTTCTATTTCTTGAGAGATGACCTTGAAAACTCTTGGTTATTGACCTTTATCCAAGGTGCAAATGTCAAGTCCATAGAATGTGAGAGAGAGGTGCTATTAATAGACACCGATTTTAAGAAAGTAAAGGATATATTGGTTTAGACTTGCATGTAGGAAGCAATGCTTGGGGAAAAGGGGACTCAGAGATATGTATCGTAATACATGAAGACCAACTTGCATAAAGTCAAGAAAGAGAGCTACATTATCTATTTTGGTGGAGACTATGGCAAGCATAAACTCAGGTATGAAATGCTTGAATTACTTTTTCAAGATGCATAGACACTTCTAAACACTTCCGTTTGATATCATAATGGATTCATATGTTATAGATGTACATACTGATGACATGAAGTATTGGAGAAGTGTTTGGCATGCATCAATTAGCACAATCTTTGAATAACTGAGTGATATGACTGTTTTTAACCAATGCCTATTGTATCTGTTAGCACAATCTTTGGATAACTAAGTGATAATCATCCTAATTCATACTTCTTAGTTATGGCAGGGAATATACTTCAACAGGGTATAGGGATATGGTTGCTATGAGGTCCAAAAATAGGTGGTACATTGTGACTAGAGGTCCTTAGAATTACTTTCCCTACTCATGTGTAATTTTAACTAGGGAATTGATAGGAATTTCAGAGAACTTTCACTATGACCGAGCTTTGGCATATTGGATATTAGTCAATACTTGGCGAAATCAATTGAATATCAACACAGAGTCGACATTAGTACCATCATCATCATCAGCAAAACTACATTAAAATGATGAAGTTCCTAGTACTGATGGATGAAAAGCTTAAGATAATCAAGTTGCTCTTTGTGTAATCAACCTGGATGGTGAAGCTTTTGTATAGACAATCCAAGTGAATGTTGCACTGTGTCTCACAAGAAAGTTGAGCTTTAATCAATGTGTATTGACTTGATTTACCTTTCTTTAGTTGTACTATTTTCTTTGCAATAACGTAGTCATTGGCTGAATTATCTTTCATTCAATGTTTTTTCTACATTATTAATTAAGAAACCTTTACCATCTTGAGTTCAAAAATAACACTTCAAATATTTTATTACTTTATTATTTTCATAAAAAATATTCAACATTTGAGTATAGGATATCTTTGGTTTAGAGAATAAATCGCCACACTTTCAAAATTCTAAAATACAAGTTTCGCCACATATTCTATAACATGAAAGTATACATTGGCTCTTAAAATCATCTATGATTGTAAGATCACATCTCCCACATACAAATTCAAATCCTCCTCATCAGAAATCTGCAAATGCCCCGTAAGATACATGAAGGATAGCAACTGTACTTCATGCGAAATCAGCTCATCAACAAATCTGTCAAACACAGACTTCAGCAAATCTGCAGACCACAAATTCTGCCAACCATCCTCTGGAGGTTCTAAATCAGCAGACCACAAGGCAAAACACTGTTGATTATACTTGATCCAGAAAGATAGTGGGGGTGACACCAGCTCAGCATAACTAGTAAAATCATCCTACACATAGTTCATTCGTTGTTGAAGGCGTTCTACCTTAGCAGAAAAACCATTACACAACTTTGCCTTCTGCTGTAAAACCGGTCAAGCTAACCGTTGGAAGATACTACAGAAGAAACCACATGAGGTGGAGGAACACAAAGAGTAACAATCTTCTGATTAAGCTCTACAATCATCTTCTTCTGTGACTCAACAGTTTCGTGAGAAGACTGTAGCTGACCCTCACAAGTACCCAGCCTACTGGCTAAGTCAATCATCTCCTCAAGGGTAGAATTCTTCTCATTAGTCAAAGACGCATTCTCTACTTCCAGGATAACTACTTGAGCTTCTAACTTCTGAATGGTGGCCTTCTGGGAATCCATTAGGGTAGCAGCTTCAGTCATTTATTTGTGAATATCTGTGAGGGCAGCTTTCTCAAATGCTAGATCCTCCAAAGCCTTACTCAATTGCCTAGTCAGGGAATCCACTTTGTCCTGCAAGGAAGTATACACCCCTATGTAAATGGGCTGAAGACAAGTCGTCAGTGAAGTCTCCAATGTAGCCTGGATACCAGAAACTAGCTGAGGAAGCAAAGGTCCAGCTAACATTGTTTGTAAGGAAGCAGGGATCTGTTTATCCAATTGCCCATCCCTTTGTGCTACAAATAGATTAGGACATGACAAGAATAAAGGAAGGGAACTGGTAGAAACAGGAGGAATGGAGTCATGTGCAGGAGATTCAGAAATTGAAATAGAAACAGGACTAAGGGGCTCTTTAGTACGTAATATTTTAATGCGAGAGAATCTGGCAGGGGGCTCATCCTCCGAATCAGAATTGGGCTGTAATAGAGGAGAAGTTGGAACAAAAGGTGGAGGCTGCTTCGGAAGAGGAGCAGGGTCAGGAACTAGGACACCACTAGGAGGAGGTGCAAGGGAGATAATCTTCTAAAGAAAAACACCATAGGAGACATTACTGCCTTGACCTTTTCGAACTCTCTGAAAATGATGATCCATCTTCGCGAGCATGAATGCTGCCCAATTGAACTTGGCTCCCTCCAGGATCCTAAAACAGAAGCAGTGAACAGCTCCTTGCAGAGACGTTTGGAAGCATGCTTCCCTAACATGAACCTGCCTTGCAAAAACTGGCAAAGTTGTTTCCATACAGGGGAGGAGATGTGAGCTACAGAAACCCCAGAACTGGTGATAACTTTGCTGGAGACCAAAAGAGTAGAGGTTTCTTTCTGTAGGAGAGAAAGGGTCTCCTCAGCTGTCAATAATTGATTTCCACTAGGGACGAAAGACGTTGAAAGAGGCAAATACAATGCATCACTGATATTGGCTATGGATAAGCAAAAGCGTCGGTTATAAACCAAGCCAGACTGGTTCTTGTAGGATGCCAGGAAGGAGTAGCAAATCGTGTTGTCCATTGGTGGAAACTTCAAAGCCACAAAAGGACGAAGACCAGCACGGCGAATGCAATCCGCCTCTAGGCGAAGAGCATAGTCATGTACCAGCAACGTGACATGTTGGATGACAATAGGAGGAATAGAGGTAGATGCCATTCAGACTACAACAAAAAACCCACACACAGAACCAAGGAAAAAGACGAAAATTTTCCTGGAAAACCCAAACAGATCATCACTGAGAAGAATATCAAAACAAAGGACATACGACCAAAACCAGACTTCCCCAAACAATCCACATCCTACGGAAAAATTTTGACATGACCTAGGTACTCGTGTGACCAAAAGCTTCATGCTATATGCAACAAGCAGGCATCCTAATCCCGCGTAATCAAGCAATCAAAAATAAAAACTCAAACACACAGTACACTCAGACAATAACCAGACTCAAATAGAATCCAAGACTTGGACCAACAGAATAAAGACAGATGAATAAGACCGACATCTTGGACTTAACAAATCCCAACCCTTGTAAACGCATTGCGTAAACCTATGGTGCAGTGAACGTGGGTGGGTGAACACTATCAAATTCATTTTAACCATATACAAATTAGATTGCAGTTCGTTATGAATTAACCATTAATGCATAGTGAGTCCATTTTGCAATTCCAACCTCTACTTAGACTGACTTGACTGACTAGGGGTCTCTAAAAATGCAATTCATTGTTACAACTTACGTGATCTGTGGTGCAAAGCGCATGTATGCGTGATGGCGGGGGTTCATTTTAATTACAAATAAATTGTGTCTGTAGCGCGTGTGCACGTGTACTATGAATTTATTTTAGAAAATTAGGTGGGTTATTGTGCCATGTGCTATGCAACTGCGAGTTCCTTTTACAATTAACAGTCGGGTTCCTTTTAAATTAAAAATTAATGAAGTGCATTCTGTTTATTTGGTGGGTGCAACGGTCGTTGATTCTATTACAATTACATGTGTGTTATGGTGCAACGTGAGAGAGGGAAAAAGAGAAAAAACCTGGCAATGTGTGGGGCTGTATGCAAAGTCTGATACCACGCCCTTAAAAAAAAGGAAAGGCACAATCCACAAATATTCCACATAACGGACAAAAGGTCAACTAAAACTAGTCAACTTGTCGTACAAAAAAACGAAAAAACAGCTAACACATTGACCACAAATAATAAAACCAATGATACATATGACCAAAACAAAAAGATGGATATGTTGGGATGTTGAATTCATTGGGATTTATGTTTATGATTTTTATTTTTTTAGTTTGTTTGTTTAAAAAAAAAATAAACCAATAGGTTTTGTTTTTTTTTAAAAAAAGGAGGTGAACATGAAATTTTAGCAACCAATCATGAGCATTAAGTGTCAAAAAGGTAATTAGATTTAATTCACATTTTTAAGCTCATTTTTGAGATTTAAAATGAATTTTATATGAAATTGGGCATCAAAATTAGGGTTTTATCTCCAAATAATACTTTGGCCAATTAGGAAAGCATTTTCAATTGAGAAATGATTGACAAGAGTGACAAGGAATTTTATAGAATTTTTAAATTTTTTTTGAAATTATGTTGGTATTTTTATCAATTTTAATGAATTTTGGCCAATTTTTTAATGTTTTGGAAAATAATTTTCAATTTTCGATTTTTTTGCAATTTTTTTCTGAGATTTCTAGTTTGGAAAATATTTCACTTGTTTGTAAAAATATTGGAGATTTTTCAAGATTTTTTTGTAAATTTTTTATTTAAACTGAATTTTAATGAATATTTGAATTTTTTAAATGTATTTTTAGAGATTTCCGGATTTAAAGTACCCGAGACTGCATATGAACAGCTGTTGATGATTGTGACTGCATACGAATGGCTGCAAGACCCTACTGCACGATCATGCGAACGCGCGTCCTCGCGTGTGAATGCATGCGAACATCCATCGACACCAAAACGGCAACCGCAGCGTGCGAAGGGGGGTGAACAAAGGGGGACGGTGGGCAAAGGGCGAAGGGAGGGGGGTGGGACAAGGGGCTGAGGTGGGGGGGAGGTAAATGAAGAGAAGGGGAGGGGTAAATGTGGAGAGGGATCAAATTTAGGGGGAGGGGGAGTTAAATATAGGGGAAGGGGGTTAAAGTTTGAGGTAGGGGATTAGGGGGGTTTGAAATCGGGCGGGGGAAATGGGGGGGAAGGGTGCATGAGAAGGGGGTGGGGGTGGAGGAGGAAGGGGCGGGAGGGGCGGTGAGCCGCGCACAGGCAGCGGCGGCGGCGTATTGGCGGGCAACGGGGCAGGCGTATTGGTGACGACGACGATGGTCGTACAGGCAGGCGGCAGGGAAGAGCTAGGTGGCAGTGGGGAGAGTAAGGGGAGGAGGAAGGGAAGAGAAGGAGGAGGAGGAGGAGAAGAGGAGGAGGGGAAGAGAAGGAGGAGGGGGGGAAGGAGGGGGGACGAGGAGGAGGAGAAGAGAAGGAGGAGGGGAAGAGATGAAAGGAAGAAGGGAGGAGGGGAGGAGGAAAGGAGGGAGAAGAGCAGGAGAGAAGGAAGAGGGAGAAGAAGATGGGGGGAGAGAAAGAGAAGGAGAGAGAAGGAAGAAGAGAGGGAAGAAAGGAAAACCCTTGGGGGGGGATATTTTTTCTTTTTTGAAAATGAATATTTGTTTTGAAGAAAAAAAATAAAAAACGAAAAAAAAGAATAAAGAGAAAAATAAAACCCCCCTCATCCTGCGCAAAAGCACGGGGTGAGGTAAAAAAAAATAAAGTAGCAGGAAGCGGCAGGGGTTGGGATGGCGGCATGGGTGCAGGAGGACGCGACGGACGCTTCATCATGATTAGAAATCGAAAAAACGGGTAGTTACACGAGACGCGAGAGGCACGACAGGCGCAAACGAGCCGGAAAATTTGTAAAACCCAAACCGTGCACTAGAACGAAAGGTGGGAAAAAGGAAAAATGTGCAAAAAGGCATGCCGGATAGGCGTATCATGTTAGAACACAGTTTTGACGAAGATAAGATCCGTTCACATGGAAAAAATCCAAAAATCGGACTCGAAAAGGGATTTGAAAATTAATATGGAATGATCAGTGCATTGGAATAGAGGACACTAAGAAGAAAAATGGTCCAAAAAAATATAATCTTCAGAGTTGTCACATCAAACCTCAGCTCGGATGGGGTTAGAAGGTGTTCGCATGGAAAAAACAAAAAAATGACGTTAAAAAACACCAATGAAAATTAATAACAAAAAATCCAGAGGGCAAAACAGGGTAGAGAAAAAAGGATAATTGTGCAAGAAGGGTGGCCGGACAACGCTCTCTAGTCAGAATGGAATTCTGAAGAGAATAGGGCAGGTTCACATGGGAAAAGGGCAGAACAACGCATGAAAAAGACACGAAAACTCGCAAAAATTAATAACGGACAACTCGTATAGCAGAAGGACATGGTGTAAAAAGAAAATGTGTCCAAGGAAAGACATAGGACAGGGCGGGTATGTTAGATTAATGTTTTGAAGCGAGAAGGATGCGTTCACATGGAAATATATCCAATGAGCGGTAAAATTGCTTCAAAAATTAATAACTCAAAAACAATAAGCCAGAACAAGGGGATATAAAAAGGAAAAGTGTGTCAGTAAAAGGGACGAACTAGTTTATGATATCAGATATCAGGTCCAGTGGATATAGAATGCGTTCACATGAAAAAACATAAAATTGTTCAAAATGGGATAGCGGATGAACCGTAAATCGAAACAAGGGTGTATAAAAAGAAAAAATGGCCAATTTAGAGGGACAAATAAGGTTATAAGCTTGGATGTGAGTCTCAGTGATGAATGTAGGGTGTGTTTACATGAAAGAATGGCAAAACAAAGGATAAAGGCAAACGAAAAAGGGATAACCTTGGGGACAGGGTGAAATAGAAGGAATGAGTGGGGCAGGGATCCCGTTAGAGCATAGAAAATGAGTTTCTGCATTTGGAGATGGATAGATGTATTTCCATGATGATATGCAGAATAGATGCGCATGGACGCGCCCCCACACTTAAGACCTTACCGGACAAGGTTAGATGCAACAACATAATCGACTCGTCAACCGATCCCGCCCTGTGCTGGCATACAGTGCAAGAAGAAAGGCCAGGGAGCCTTATGGTGTAGTGCACATAAACAGATCGTGCATTGTGCATTGAGAGGCCCAACCCGTGCGTGCAACACTCTGTTCACACATCTCGCCTCTCATTTGATTTGAAGGGAAAGATTGGTCACTTAGCCCACCTTCTATCTCACTCTCACTGATAGATATAGAGGGCAACCCATACTTACGTCCCCATCCTGTTAGAATGAAAGCTCGCATCACTCAGGGGGCTAGTGATGAAGATCGTGTCGGTTGTTATTGTCATTAGGATATTGAAGATGAGGCATACCCAGGGAGGTAGCCAACAAGGCTCGTACTTCAATGATTTGTAAGAAAGGTCATCTGTTAAGAAGGGCAGACAGACTGATATTACAACATTGCATCAAGGGAGGTGGCTTCAAATTACGTGCTGAAAAGGTGCTGCTGGTGAGTTAGCTATCCTGAACTGCGGGGTGTTACCACCTTTTCCACAGTCAGCTTCCCGCCCAAGGGTGTTTCCACCTTTTCTTGGAATGAGGCCTGTTATGATAGGGAATTTCTTCCTATTCTCCCATAACAGTTTTATTTGTTTTTTTTTTTCTTTTTTTTTCATTAAGAAAGAGAATGGTAGAAGTACCATGTGTTAGGACCAACCTCGCCACCGTTGTTGGATCAGATGAGAAGAGAACAAGGTCAGGTTGAGAGGTATCTATGAGGGGCTAACAAAACGAGACCGTCTCATGAGGAGAATCATAAGGGCTATCAGAAGCACGAAGAGAAGGACAGTGCGATGCCCAAAAGGGAGAGGGCACGTTGACTGTGATTGTCAAGTTCCCTAGGGATTGAAGTACTTCTTCAGATGATAGCCATTGATCAGAAAAGGAGCATTAGAGGCATCAATGGTCTGCACCTGAACAAAGCCATTAGGATTGACAGCAAGTATCTTGTACGGGCCCATCCACTATCATTGAAGCTTGCCAGGAAACTTGCCAAATCTCGAATCATAGGCTAGGACAAGATCACCTTCTTTGAACTCCTTGTGCTTGATGAAACTGTCATGATAGGCCTTGCGTCATGCTTGAGTGGTTTCCATGCACTGTAGAGCCATCCGCTGTATCTCATCCAAGCATTCCAAGTGCAAGAGGCGGCATTGCAGTGAATCATCATCTCCCAAGCGTTCTTTAACTGCCACTCGCAAAGAGGGCAATTCCAATTCAATAGGGAAAACGACTTCTATACCATACACTAATTGAAAAGGAGTCTTTCCTATAGCTGCCTTATGGGAGGTTCTGTATGCCCACAGGGCCTCTGTAAGTCGATCGTCCCAATCGCGACGATGTATGGTAATTGTTCTTGTCAGGATTGAGCAGAGGATGCGATTGTTGGTGACTTCAACTTGGCCATTGGCTCTAGGGTAGTAAGGAGTGGACTTGCAATGGTGGATTTTATATAGCTCCGTCTCAGCTTCTCCATGATTTTGTTAAGGAAATGAGTATCTTCATCACTTACTAGCTCGAGGGGACTGCCAAAACGGGTGATAATATTCTCTTACATGAACAGGGCTACGCTGTTACCATCGTCCCGCTTTAGAGCTTTAGCTTCACACCACTTTGTGGCATAATCCGTACATACTAAGATGTATCTGTTCTTCTTCCGTCTAGTGGGTGGATCAATGGGACCCACAAAATCAATCCCTGACTTCTCAAATGGCTTTAGGGGAAGAATAGGTTGTAGTGGCACGGCACATGTTTTGGTGGGTTTCCCCATTCGCTGACAAGCATCACATCTCTTGCAGTAGTCATATGCATCCTTATGGAGGTTCGGCCACCAATATCCTGCTAACAGAGCGTTCCTGGCTGTCGCTTCTCCTGCAAAGTGTCCACCACATGGTTTGTCATGGCATGCTTTCAATACTATGCCGATTTCATCCCCTGCAACACATCTTCGCAACACTTCATCTTTGCCTCTCTTGTACAGTGCACCGCTAGCAAAGTGTAGGGGGCCGATCCTAACAGAAGCTTCTTCTTCTCATGGCTTGAGATGACACGAGGATACTGTTGAGTTTCCAGGAGGTTGGCTATGTCTATATACTAGAGAGTAACTGTTTCAACTAGAAACAAGGAAGTATTAAGAAGGTCTGGATCATCATGTTCCTCTTCTGCAGTTTGAGGAATCCATGCTCGATGATCGGCTAGGACATGGGAATGGCCAGGCTTAGTGACCACTTCAAAATCAATCTCTTGGAATAGGAGAAACCATCTCATCAGTTGCCCTTTAACATCTGCTTTGTTCATCAAGAAGGACAGGGCTTCATGATTCACGTAGAACTTGAAATGCATTGACAGTAGATAGTGTCTAAACTTCTCTAGTGTAAACGTCATTGCCAAGCACTCAAGATCTGTCACTGTGTAGTTCTGTTCCCTATCAGTGACCTTTCGGCTTGCATAATATATTGGTTGATCTAATTTAGAGGGGCCCTTTTGACATAGAACAACACCTAGCCCTTCGACTGATGCATTTGTGTGCACATGAAACTCCTTCATCTAGTCAGGAGGCTACAAGATAGGTGCTTGGATAAGGCACTGTTTTAGGGTATTAAAGGCTTCTTCACAGTGATCAGTCCAAACGAAATTTGCATCTTTCCTTAGGAGCTTGTGCAGAGAGGCTGCCTTGGTTGCAAAATGTGCAATAAATCTTTTGTAGTAGCCCACATGGCCAAGAAATCCTCTCAATTTCTTGAGGTTTGTTGGCGCTGTCAAAGGCAGCAATCTTCTCAATCTTCACCGGGTCTGTTGCAATCCCTTGTGCAGAGACAATATGGCCTAGAAAAACTCCTGATGAGACGCCAACGACACATTTTTCGGGGTTGAGAGAAATCCCAGACTCTCAACATCTGTCAAAACATTGCTCTAGGTGTCCCCAATGCTCACGGATTAAACTATAGACACAGAAGTCATCAAGATACACCTCAATGAAATCATGAAGATGATTCTGGAAGGCAGCCATCATTACTCGTTGGAAGGTGGCAGGAGCATTACAGAGCCCAAATGGCATCACTTTATAGGCATAGGTCCCCCATTCTATGGTAAAGGTTATTTTGGATTGGTCCTCTTCTCCAATTTGGACTTGGTTATATCCGCTGAATCCATCCAAGAGGGAATAGAGCTCATGGCGTGTCACTGTGTCCAACAATTGGTCTGTAAAAGGGATAGGAAAATGATCCTTCTTTGTCTTCAAATTGAGCTTTCGAAAATCCACACATATTCGAAGTTTCGCATTCTTCTTGGTTACTACCACAATGGGTGAAACCCATTCACTGTTAGCCACAGGATAAATGAACTCGGCTTCAAGAAGCTTCAATAATTTAGCCTTCACCAGAACATAATAATTAGGATTCATATGCCTTTGTCTTTTCCCTACAGGTTTGGCATCGGGCTCTAGGTCAATGTGATGTTGGCATACTGTGGGATCAATCCCCTTTAGATCTTTATATGACCAAGCAAACACGTCTAAGTTCTCTTTGACTAGGTCTCGCAGGACCACTAGTTCTTCTTCTGGAAGATTGAGGCCCACTTTCAGGTAACGTTCAGTACTGTCAGTATCCAAGAACATTACTTGTCTTTCACCTTCCACTTCGTGGATAAATGTCCCATGGATTGCTTCTAGATAGAGGTCTGACTCTTTCAAGGGAGTAGTGTCATCGTCTAATGTTCCACTACAACCAGTGTCCTCCTTCTGAACAAACGACTCATTTGTCTATTGAGATTGCTGGAAGTGTTTCAAAGCTTTGTTTACTTCTATGTGAGTGGTGATTTCTTCTCGATTTAGTGACTCATCTTCAGAGGATGCATCCAGGAATGTCACATAACACGGACCTTCTAGAAGTCGTGGCTCTAATGGCTCTGGCTTATGTTGACAAGGGGCATCATCATCATCTTTTCTCCAGAATGAATGGTCAGGGTGCAAGAGCCACTGGTGAACTTAATTTTTATATCTTTGATCCATTCCTTATGAAAATTTTGCATACTTTGTGGTCCATTGGTCAACCTGAATGGAACCATGGTCATTCCATCCAACACCCCGAGATCTTCGGCCTTTGAGGTCTCTGTAGGGACATCAACAAGATTGTCCGCTATCATAAGAAATTCTTCATCTACACTTTCATATCCTGTCTTGTTTTCTTCCTCATCATTTTCATCCTCTTCCTCTAGAGGCTCTATCTCAGCTTCTGTAGAGGCTCTGTAGGAGAAGAACAGATCCTCCACCTCTGTGTCTGCTTCTACTTTTGCCTCTGTCTTTGGCTTTGTCTCTATTACTATCTCTGCGAGGCTGACATGTAACAGGGAGAACAGTACATCCATGCTTCTATCTTGCTGTATCTTTGCTTTCTTTGGTAGTTGGCTTACAGTGCCCATTGTTAGGGACTATGCCTCTGTTTTCTTGGGAAAGATCTGTTTAATAGCCTCTTCGTCTCCTGATGTACCATTTGTTACTTTGTTTGAGGAGTCAGTTAGGACTTCGATGGATGTACACCCATTACCTTTTTGCGATCCATACAATTTCAACACCACTTTGTTGGGTCCTCTGCCTAGGGTTAGGGTTCCTTTCAACTAGTTCGTCTAGCTTTCACTTCAAAAAGCCAAGGTCTTCCCAGCAGTAGAGGGTATGAGGTCCCATAAGAATTTGTTTTGACCACAAAATATGTCAACCAATAGTCTCTTCCTGCAAGGGTTGTTTTTATGTATGGGAGGATGCCCAACGGTTTAATTATGCTTTGGTCTGCCAATGTGATAAGCCACTGTGTAGGTTGAATTCCTTACAACCCTAAGTCCTTCATTATCACATTAGTCATTTTGTTTACTGATGAGCCTCCATCAATCAATGTATCTGAAATAAAGCATCCTTCTATCCATACACTAATCTCTGGGGTTGCAGGATCTAGGAAGGTGTTAGCCACATCTACTTCCTTTACAGGTTCCAGGGCCTTATTGGTCTTGGTTGCTGTTGAAGGAGCAATCCTTAGTCCACGTCTTCTTGTCAGATGCTTTTGAATTTCTTTCGGTAGCTGGGAGATAGTATCAGTAACTGTCGGAATGTTAGGTTTGGTTTAAAGGTGTCTAGGTCTTTGACCAAGTCATATTCTTTGATAGGATCCACGGGCTTCTGTAGCTTGTTGGGTAATGGGGCTACATCCATTTTTATCTTTCCTTTTTCTTCTAGCAATTGCAACATCGGCACTTCCTCTGTTTCCGGAGGTGCTTTTGTATCGTCTATCTCCTAGACCACTGGTCCTCTTTCTGGGACTATCTTTGTGACTCTCTGTGGCACTGCAGTGCTCTGTAGTGCACAGTTCTGAACTGTACTGCTATGTCCCTCTATTGGCAGGTTGAACTTCACCGTCTTGGCAGGGGAATTATTCTCGTTCTGGACAACTAGTTCCTTCTTCTTGGCACACGTGATAGTGGCAACTTTCAACTCTACCAAACTGGAGGGAGGCTCTTGTGCCTTCTGTTGGCTCTATCAATGGCATTGGCATTGACAGGGGCTCGACTTGGACAGTCCTTTGCAGTGTGGCCTTCTCCTTTGCATCGGCTACATAAGGGCTTGTAATCCATAGATCGTCTAGGGTTTGGACAATTCGAGGAGATATAACCCTTTTCTCCACACCTGTAACATTCCATGAGAGGGAAACCTCGTTGGACCGAAACTAGGACCAAACTCCCTAGGCTTTGGTCCAATATCCTGTGTTGTCATTTTGGATTCTAGCAAGTTGAAACTTGCATTTCCATCTTTCTGTCTTCGCTCGTGCATCTCTTTCAGAGAGAAATATTATCTGTATGGTTCTTCCACAAACAGTAGGAACAAAAGGCTCTAGGAATGGTTGATTTTCGGGTACATTCAGTGGCTAAATGTCTCGTTGATGACACTTTCCGCACCATGTATAAGAACGCATCACATCTCTTCTAGCTCCCCCAGGAGTGGATATATTGGCGGTATTCACCTTCAGCATCTGTGCTGCTCTATAATCACATCCATAAGCTCTTTCTTGATACTTGCAACTAAGTTGGATAAGTAGTCCTTCAGATTTTCACCTCCTGAAGTGCTTGTAGTAGGGTTTTGTGAAGCTTCTATAATTATTGCATACACTGGTTGGGCCAATCCAGAGGGTCCTCTGTTTTGGTTCTGATTCAGAGCTCCTGTTGAAACTTGAGATTGTTGATTCGAGTTGGTAGGGTTCCACTGTTGTTGAGTCGCACAAGGTCGGGTTGAGAGGGTTGGGTTGAGAGGTATCTGTGAGGGGCTAGCAGAACGAGACCACCTCATGAGGAGAATCATAAGGGCTATCAATAGCACAAAGAGAAGAACGGTGCAATGCCTAAAAGGGAGAGGGTAGGTCAATTGTGATTGTCAAGTTCCCCAGGGAGGGAAGTACTTCTTCAGATGATAGCCATTGATAAAAAAAGGAGCATCACAGACATCAACGGTTTGCACCTGAATAGAGCCATTAGGATTGACCGCAAGTACCTTGTACGGGCCCATCCACCGTTGTTGAAGCTTGCCAAATCTTGAATCATAGGCTATGACAAGATCACCTTCTTTGAACTCCTTGTGCTTGATGAAACTGTCATGATAGGCCTTGCGTCAGACTTGAGTGGTTTCCATGCACTGTAGAGCCATCCACCGTATCTCATCCAAGCATTCCAAGTGCAGGAGGTAGTGTTGAGTGACTCATCATCTCCCAAGCGTTCTTTAACTGCCACTTGCAAAGAGGGCAATTCGAGTTCAATAGGGAAGACGGCTTCTATACTATACACTAACTGAAAAGAGGTCTGTCCTGTAGTTGCCTTATGGGAGGTTCTGTATGCCCAAAGGGCCTTTGTAAGTTGATCGTCCCAGTCGCATAATGTGTGGCAATCATTCTTGTCAGGATCGAGCAGAGGATGCGATTGGTGACTTCAACTTGGCCATTGGCTTTGGGGTAGTAAGGAGTAGACTTGCGATGGCAGATTTTATACAGCTCTGTCAACTCCTCCATGATTTTGGTTAAGAAAATGAGTGACTCTATCACTTACCAGCTCAAGGGGACTACCAAAATGGGTGATAATATTCTTGTACATGAATAGGGCTATGTTATTACCATCGTTGCGCTTCAGAGCTTTAGCTTCACACCACTTTGTGATATAATCCATACATACTAAGATGTATCTATTCTGCTTCCATCTCGTGGGTGGATCAATGGGACCCACAAAATCAATCCCCGACTTCTTGAACAACTTTAGGGAAAGAATAGGTTGTAGTGGCATGCCATGTGTTTTGGTGGGTTTCCCCATTCGCTGACAAGCGTCACATCTCTTGCAGTAGTCATGTGTATCCTTGTGGAGGGTCGACCACTAGTATCCTACTAACAGAGCCTTGTTGGCTATCGCTTATCTTGCGAAGTGTCCACCACATGGTTTTGTCATGGCATGCTTTCAATAATGTGCCGATTTCATCCCCTACAACATATCTTCGCAGCACTTCATCTTTGCCTCTCGTGTATAGTGCACTACCTTAGGAAAGTGTAGGGGGCGGATTCTAACAGAAGCTTCTTCTTCTCACTGCTTGAGATGCCAAGAGGTTGGCTATGTTGTTTGCATACCACGGAGTAACTGGTTCAACTAGAAACAAGGAAGCATTAGGAAGGTCTGGATCATCTAGTTCCTCTTCTGCAGTTTGAGGAATCTGTGATAGATAATCGGCAAGGACATGGGAACGAAGAGGCTTAATGATCACTTCAAAATCAAACTCCTAGAATAGGAGCAACCATCTCATCAGTCGCCCTTTAACATATGCTTTATTCATCAGGAAGAAGGACAAGGCTTCAGGATCCACGTAGAACTTGAAATGCGTTGACAATAGATACTGTCTAAACTTCTATAGTGCAAACACCATTGCCAAGCACTCAAGCTCTGTCACTGTGTAGTTTCGTTCCCTATCAGTGACCTTCTGGCTTGCATAATATATTGATTGATCTAATTTACAGGGGCCCTTTTAACATAGAACAACACCTAGTCCTTCGACTGATGCATCTGTGTGCACATGAAACTCCTTCGTCCAGTCTGGAGACTGCAAGATATGTACTTGGATAAGGCACATTTTTAGGGTATTAAAGGCTTTTTCACAGTGAGATCAGTCCAAAGGAAATCCGCATCTTTCCTTAGGAGCTTGTGTAGAGGGGCTTCCTTGGTTGCAAAATGTGCAATAAATCTTCTATAGTAGCCCACATGGCCAAGAAATCCTCTCAATTGCTTGAGATTTGTTGGTGCTGTCAAGGTGGCAATCTTCTCAATCTTCGCTGGGTCTGTTGCAATTCCTTGTGCAGAGACAATATGGCCCAGAAGAACTCCTCATGAGATGCCAAAGACACATTCGTCAGGGTTGAGAGAAATCCCAAACTCTCGGCATCTGTCAAAACATTGCTCTAGGTGTCCCCAATGCTCAGGATTAAACTATAGACACAGAAGTCATCAAGATACACCTCAATGAAATCATGAAGATGATTCTGGAAGGCTGCCATCATTACTCATTGGAAGGTGGCAGGAGCATTACACAGCCCAAATGGAATCACTCTATAGGCATAGGTTCCCCATTCTGTGGTAAAGGTTGTTTTGGATTGGTCCTCCTCTGCAATTTGGACTTGGTTATATCCGCTGAATCCATCCAAGAGGGAATAGAGCTCATGACCTACCACTGTGTCTAACAATTGGTCTGTAAAAGGGATAGGGAAATGATCCTTCTTCATCTTCGAATTGAGCTTTCGAAAGTCCACACATATTTGAAATTTTCCATTCTTCTCGGATACTACCACAATGGGCGAAACCCATTCATTGTTAGCCATGGGATAAATGAACTCGGATTCAAGAAGTTTCAATAATTGAGCCTTCACCAGAGCAAAATAATTAGGATTCATACGTCTTTGTCTTTGCCTTATAGGTTTGGCATCGAGCTCTAGGTCAATGTGATGTTGGCATACTGTGGGATCAATCCCCTTTAGATCTTTATATGACCAAGCAAACACGTCTAAGTTCTCTTTGAGTAGGTCTCGCAGGACCACTAGTTCTTCTTCTGAAAGATTGACGCCCACTTTTAGGTAGCATTCAGTACCGTCAATATCCAAGAATGTTACTTGTCTTTCACCTTCGACTTCGTGGATAAATATCCCATACATAGCTCCTGGATAGAGGTCTGACTCTTTCAAGGGAGTAGTGTCATCATCTGATGTTCCAGTAGAACGAGTGTTCTCCTTCTGAATAGACGACTCACTTTTTTGTTGAGATTTCCGGAAGGGTATCAGACCTTTGTTTACTTTTGTGTGAGTGGTGATTTCTTATGGACTTAGGGATTCATCTTCAGAGGATGTGTCCAGGAATGTCACATAACACGGACCTTCTAGAAGCCCTGGCTCTAATGGCTTTGCCTTCTGTTGACAAGGGGCATCATCATCATCTTTTCTCCAGAATGAATGGTCAGGGCGACAAGAGCCACTGGTGAACTTAATTTTTATATCTTTGATCCATTGCTTATGCAGATTCTGCATACTTTGTGGTCCATTGGTCAACCCAAATGGAACCATGGCCATTCCATCCAACACTGCGAGATCTTCAGCTTTTGAGGTCTCTGTAGGGACGTCAACAAGATCGTTTGCTATCAGAGGAAATCCTTCATCTGCACTTTCATATCCTACTTCGTTTTCTTCCTCATCATTTTTATCCTCTTCCTCTGGAGGCTCTATCTCAGCTTCTGTAGAGGCTCTGTAGGAGAAGAACAGATCCTCCACCTCTGTGTCTACTTCTACTTATGCCTCTGTCTCTGGCTCTGTCTCTGTTACTGTCTCTGCGGATTGTCATATAATAGGGAGAACAGTAATCCATGCTTCTATCTCGCTGTCAGACGCGATTTCAGAGGTCAATTCTAGTTGAGGTAGGAGGTATTCTCCCATAGACAAAGACTTTGCTTCCTTTGGTAGTTGGCTTACATGCCCACTGTTAGGGACAGTGCCTCTATTTTCTTGGGAAAGATCTATTTAACAGCCTCTTCATCTCCTGATGTACCATTTGTTACTTCATTGGAGGAGTCAGTTAGGACTTCGATGGATGTGGACCCATTACCTTTTTGCGATCCATACAATTTCAACACCACTTTTTTGGGTCCTTTGCCTAGGGTTAGGGTTCCTTTGAACCAGTCCGTCCTGGCTCTCACTTCAAAAAGCCAAGGTCTTCCCAGTAGTAGAGGGTATGAGGTCCCATAAGAATTTGGTTTGACCACCAAATATGTCAGCCAATAGTCTCTTCCTATAAGGGTTGTTTTTATGTATGGGAGGATGCCCAACGGCCTAATTTTGCTTTGGTTTGCTATTCTGATAATCCACTGTGTAGGTTGAATTCCTTGCAACCCTAAGTCCTTCATTGTCACATCCATCATTATACTTATTGATGAATCTCCATCAATCAATGCATCTGAAATAAAGCATCCTTCTATCCATACACTAATCTTTGGGGTTCTAGGATCTAGGAAGGCGCTAGCCACATCCACTTCCTTTACACGCTCCGGCGCCTTATTGGTCTTGATTGCTGTTGAAGGAGCAATCCTTAGTCCATGTCTTCTTGTAAAGATGCTTTTGAATTTCTTTCGGTAGTTGGGAGACAGCATTAGCAACTATCGGAATGTTAGGTTTGGTTTAAAGGTGTCTAGATCTTTGACCAAGTCATATTCTTTGATAGGATCCACGGGCTTCTCTAACTTGTTGGGTAATGGGGCTACACCCATTTCATCTTTCCTTTTTCTTCTAGCAATGGCAACATCGGCACTTCCTCTTTTTTTGGAGGTGCTTCTATATTGTCTATCTCCTAGACAGCTGGTCCTCTTTCTGGGACTGTCTCTGTGACTCTCTGTGGCACTGCAATGCTCTGTACTGCACTGTTCTGTCCTGTACTACTATGTCCCTCTGTTGACAGGTTGAACTTCACCGTCTTGGCAGGGGAATTATTCTCATTTTGGACAACTGGTTCCTTCTTCGTGGCGCACGTGATACTGGCAACTTCCAACTCTACCAAATTGGAGGTAGGCTCTTGTGCCTTCGGTTGGCTATCAGTGGCATTGGCCTTGACAAGGGCTGGACTTGGACAGTCCTTTGCAGTGTGGCCTTCTCCTTTGCATCGACTCCATAAGAGCTTGTAATCCACAGATCGTCTAGGGTTTGGACAATTCGAGGAGATATGACCCTTTTCTCCACACCTGTAACATTCCACCTCTGATTTCTGACCACTGCTAGACTGTCGTCCTTTGTAACTTTGAGAGGGAAACCTCCTTGGACCAAAACTAGGATCAAACTCCTTAGGATTTGGTCCAATATCCTGTGTTGTCATTTTGGATTCTAGCAAGTTGAATCTTGCATTTTCATCTTTCTGTCTTCGCTCGTGTATCTCTGTCAGAGAGCAAATATCCTCTGTATGGTTCTTCCGCAAACAGTAGGAATAACAGGCTTGAGGAATGGTTGGTTTTCGGGTACATTCAATGGCTAAATATCCCGCTTGATGAAACTTTCTGCACCATGCATCTCTTCCAGCTCCTGCAGGAGTGGATATATTGGCGGTATTCACCTTCATCGTCTGTAGTTGCTCTGTAATCACATCCATAAGCTCTTTCTTAATACTTGCAACTGAGTTGGATAAGTAGTCCTTCAGATTTTCACCTCCTGAAGTGCTTGTAGTGGGTTTTGTGAAGCTTCTGTAATTACTGCATACACTGGTTGGGTTGATCCAGAGGGTTCTCTGTTCTGGTTCTAATTCAAAGCTCCCATTGAGACTTGGGGTTGTTAATTCCAATTGGTAGGGTTACACTGTTGTTGATTCGCCATTGGAGGAATTGTTTGAGGCCACTGTTGTTGTGGTTGAACCATCAGTTGAGTCACTGTCCTCCATGGCGACCACAGTGGATTAGCTCCATTATACTGTGGCACTGTTTGCATCTGGGGATACGGGTAGGGAACTGTCCCTGGGATTGCATTTGGTGGGTATACCATTCCTGGCATGGGAGGAGGTAAGACTCCTCTTCCTGGAGTCATTGACAACCTTGCTTCAACTTTGTCATACAATCTTGCACCTTCCACTACAGCTTGCAGATTGACTGGTCTTCTCAATTCCACGAACTTGCAAACTTTTGGTTGTTGTAGGCCTCTAAGGAACACTCCTTTCTGAATGCCTTCGTCCAAATGATGGTTAGTCCATCTCTTCAGGATGGATTCCATTTGTGAGACATAAGCTTCTACTCTTTCTCCAGAGCACTGACTTAGGTTCATGAACTCCTCTTGCATCCGCTCTTCAAAACCTTCACGCCTGAATTTAGTGAGGAAGGCCAACTTCAGGTCATCCCATGTGCCAAAAGTTTATGCTGCTTGTCTCTCATACCACTGAAACGCCGCTCCTTTGAAAGTGGTGGGGAATATTGCTAATCAATGCTCAGGGGTTCTGGCATTGTTAGCCACACATGCTATCATAAACTTTGCTACATGAAGATCAGGGTTTCATTATACTCTCCCTTAAAAATTGGTAATGGGACTACATTTGCTGGCCTGTCTCATCAATATTTCTAGGATGAATCTGACTAAGAAGGGGACCTTGAGTTGCCATGGGGACTTCTGTAAAGAGTGCTTTTAGGGCGTCAAAGGAGTCGTTTCTTGTAAGCTTGTTCTCAACTTTGATTCTTGCCTTCTCTCTTCTCACGTACCTCTGGACTCGTTCTAACGCTTGCCTCTTGATTGCGTCATTCATTAGGGGCTTGGCTCCAAGCAGTTGTTCAGTACTCAATAGAATAGAATCAGAGAGGGCTTCAGTCTCTGGGGGATTCTCTGGCCAACATCTCCTCTATTTCCTTCTTTTCAACATCTCTGAATTCGGCTTTCAAACCACTACAAAGGGGAAGATATTCCATTCTAAAAGTATCAAAACTCATTCTTCTTAGGATCATTGTTGTGCCATCAATATAATAATACTAGCTTCGAAGGGTTTCAATAGTGTATGTTGTGAAAAACACTCTGTCTACCAACTTCCAGTGGGTTGCTAATTGGACAAACAGAAGATTGTCAGAATACCAAGCATCCCACGGTTCTTGCTGTTGAGCATCCACGAACAAATTCCAACTCTTTTCCTACTTATTTTCATGAATCTCCACAGACCATGACTCTTGAAGCTTCTTCACAATCTCCCACTTGATGATGTTTGAAAACTCCTCATTGAATGCTAAATCTTCCATGGATAGTCATTCTCTCTGCTTCTGCCCTTTAGTTTGTTCCCAAACAATTTACCACCAAGATGCAAGTTTTTGTTGCTTCAATAGGAAGAGGAAACAGTCCATCGCATAGAGCTTGCATCATGATCGTAATATGTTTCCACCAATGTGGGATGAACTTCTTGTGGAAAGTGGCTTTGATAATAAGAATCTTCAACTCTTCAGTGGAAAAAGGAACTTTGCAAACAACCTTTGAATTCTTCTCTTCTTGGCAATGCCATTTCCTTCATTTTCAGCCTCTTCTGATGCTTGTTGATGGCAAGTTTCCCTGGCTGCACACCAAAAACATGGAGCCCCAAGAGGAACACCAAGGAAAAAGGGATTCTACTGCAAGAAAACATATCTTATAACATCAACAAGCTTTTATTTCATTCTTTTGATGACCAAAACAAGGAAAATAGTAAATCTTCACGTAGCATCATAGTAGATATCTCCCACGAATTTGATAGAATTAACCATAATCTTCAACATCTTCATAGAATCCATCAATAGAACAAGGAACATAAAAGAATACACCATTTTTGAATGGAAATCAATCACATAGTATTCATCTTCATTGTCTTCATAGTTTTCTCTCTCAATCTCTCATATACAGATACACTGTTTTTGATAGAATTGGCTATCTCTGGCTCTCTCTCTCTCTCTCTCTCTCTCTATATATATATATATATATAAATAATACCTTATCTCCTCACTACAATACTCAATAATGACTCTCAATAATCCTTCTTAGGTCGTGGATACACCTCGCAAGAGGTATGTCTATGTCGAAGAGGCATCAGAGCCACTACAGTAACCCTTCATATCTCGCTTCTGTCTCTGTCACTCCAGTCTTCTCTTCAGTCTTCAACAGTTGCTTCTTCCATTTGTTTTAGCTCTTCTGAACTTAGATTCATCCTTTCCAAAAGTTATAAAACTTTTCCAAAGTCACACATACATTCTATAGAACACGTACAGAAGATCTACAGAATAGAATAGAATAGGAACAGAGTAGAGCAGAGACACAACAGAGACAGAGGCTCTACAGAAGATTTACAGAGGGTTACAGAAGGTCATCAGAGAACATAAAATCCTCATAACTCATACTAAAACCATTCCAAATGATCAAAAACTATTCAATAAGCTTTCAAAAGATTTCCACCTTCATCACTCATCAATCCATGCTTCATACAGAAGAAAATCAGAACAAAATAGAAGCTGTACAGAAGGTATCAGAACCAATCAAAACCTCAACAGAATCTATCAGAACATCACAGAGCCTCATATTTCCACTAAAAATCATCATGAACTTCCAAAACATAATCAATATCATCCAAAACACTCTCAAACACTTCCATTAACAACCATACATCACTCTAAATCTATCAAAAATCAACCATTTAGACTCAAAAACAACAAAAATCAATTAAAAATTCAGTCTTTTTCCACTCTCAACATGTAGACAAAAAATGCACACCAAACATTAACCTCTTCTTCACTACTCAGACCATAAATTTGATGGTTTTTTTGGCTCCAAAAGGAGGGAAAAATGATAGAACACCTGGTTAGAATTCTTTTGGATCACTCCTTCTCCCAGTTCAGAGTGTTGTTTACTACCTATAAACTGCGATCGCATGCCGTGCGATTTCAAAAGCCCTTCTTTTTGCATGGGATCATCAAAATTGGTTGAAAAAGCAACTTGTTTTTTTCATGTCACTCTATTCTAGAAGTTTTCTACACCTTTTTTTGGATAATTACAAGAAATAATATAAAAAATATGCTAAATTTGTCCAAAAATCTAGTATTTTTGAACCATACATAGTGTGGATACTAACACTAATGACTAATATGGCATTGATCCTCTAGATTAATAAGAAAATCGGATGATGATGCACTCTAGGTTTTTTCACACTATATCTGCATAGTGGCATGATAGTGTGTACGATTGTGGAGGTTGGAGCTTCGAGCATTGAGATGGAGCTTGCTTGAGCAAGTGTCTTTGAATTGTGTAGCCATCAAAGAATTCGAGAAAGAGGACTACAATGAATAGATTCAATGGTAAGCTCACTACATCTTTGTGTGAGAGCATGAATGGTTGTGTGAGAGGTAGCCAACCACTGCCACTCGCTTGAAACACTTGACTCGATAAGCTTGAGTAATGTCAGTTGTTCTCTTTTATCATTACTTATGGTCCATTATGATTATCTTCTTGCTCATTAGTAATCCACTATAGCATGTTCCTCAATATCTTTTACATGGTATCAAAGTTGATCTCAGTGCTACTAATCAGTCATTAGGGTCATTAATTAAGTCAATTAGGTCATTACAATTTGAAATTCTAGCTCTATCCACTTTTTCATGAATCTCTTACCTATCTGCATAGCCACCCACCTTCATTGGAGGGCTTTAATATCTCCTCCTAGGCATTATCAGTCTTTTCTCTCTTTTGGAGAACTCTTGGTTGACTCAAGGCCCTCTTGTCGAACACTTGAAAATCTATCATTGATGTCCCTTCTCTCCAACATTGGGTTTTTTCTCTATCGCTATGTCAGATCTATGCCTAATCCCTGTTATATTGCTACCACGAGTTAAATAGACCAAGATCCTAATGATTTTCATAGGGATTTGGAAGGTTACTATCTTAGCTACCTCTCCACCAAATCTTATGCCAAATAATCATGTGCATGAGCTGATGCCTGTCAAAAAATCAATCACTTGTCAAAACCCTAAAGAGGGCAGCCATAGCTATCAAAATTAAAGCTTATGTTTCTCTTCTTTCTCTCACTCCTTTGACTCAAATCAAGTCACTTAATCTCTAATCTACCCAAACACTTATTTTCCAATAGATCTTTCACATAAATCAATAAGGAAGGGATTCAACTTCAAGAATCAATATCAAAGGTTCCACTTGCTAGTATCTCTTAATACTCACATAGTGATTTTTGGCACTAGTGCTTCTTGTATGTCTTGAAACGTTTAGCTTCAACTCTTTTGCCAGTCTACTCCTAGTTAATTGCTAATTTCTCTACCAACAAAATGGAAAAATATTCATCCTCATGCTGATTCAAATGTGTTGGGTTTCACACATGGCAGACATGGATCAAACTCATCTTGATGAAGAAATGCTTGTGGTCTATCATCAAGGGAAGAAGCCGATGAAAGTTGCACTCTTAGTAGTATTGGAAAAAAATGATGATAGAGCTCAAGCCATTATCAAGTTAGAGCTTGATGACAGCTACATTCATCATGTAGATACTTATGAAACTTCTCAAGCAACTTGCGAATAGGTAGATACCTTATTAGGAGCACAATCCAAATCCTCCAAATATGGGTTAATAATTGAATTCTTTTGGCTTGTTATGAAGAGTAATACTTCACTTGCAACTAATTTGAATTATAAAAATTCTTTTTGGCACAACTTGCAAGAATTGGCTTGAAGATGGATGAAGACATTTTCATTGGTGTACTTCTCACGAGTCTTCCACTTGAATATGATAATGTGTCTACCACATTGATCAACATGCCAAAGCTAAAGTTGGTGGAGATCAAAGCCTCTCTCCTTGAAGAGGAAAAGAAGATCAAAAGCAAAGGGGAAGCAAGCATCTCAAGGGAAGTCCAACATATCCTCTATGTGAAGGACAAAGGAAAGAAGGACATTATTTGTGACTTTTATAAAAGACGTACACATATTGAAAAGTTTTGTCATGCTAGGAAAATATCTCAAAGAGCATATCTTGTAATAGTCAAAGAAGACGAAGACAAAGAAGAAGAAGAAGAAGAAGAAGAAGAAGAAGAAGAAGAAGAAGAAGACACTCAAGAGTAAAATGATAGGACCCATCAATCCTTCTTTTGCACCTCAAATTCTAATAGACCTTTTTAGATCTTGTGTATGTGTTGAGATATCGAGCTCCACTCGTGATACGCCAGGGTGACCGTTGTGTATTTATGTCACCGACTTGTCAGTTGCAGACGTGGTTGGTACACCGCCCATGAATAATAGCTACACGATAGCTATCCTTATCTACTCTAGTTCGTGGCTCAATTAGTATGCCACCTTAGTTAGTTGAGTTTGGTTTTGAGACCCATATAGAGGGTTCTTCTATTTCTTTGTACTTGAGTTCTTTTGGCTTACACAACTAAGAAGAGGAAAAACTGTTTTCAGCCTCCACCCTTGTGTGTCTTCCCCCATTGTGCAAGCAAGAAAGCTTCAAGCGAGACTCCTTCCTTCTCTCCCACAATCTTGACATGGTATCAGAGCCTTGTTCGTGGTAAGGAGCTCAAGAAAGCAAGCCAAGCTCGCGGTGTTCTGGTAAGAGGAGCAGTGTTGCTTTCATTTTCTGTTTTGGGAGCAGATCTCTGCAGGTAGCACAGTCGGAAAGTGCAGGAGTGCATTGTCTCAAGTTGAGACGCCCTTCGCGGTGAAGCAAGAGGGCAGTATATGCTGCGGGTAAGGGCTTTAGCCCTTGGCGACCTTGTTTTTTTGATTTGAGGCCATTTCGGGGCCTGTTTTGGAGGCGGAAGTTTTCTGCACGCACTCAGAAAAAGGCCCAGTTTTATGCTGTGCAGCCACTGTTCTACAGGTCGGTGAAAAGTTACTGTAGAAATTGCATCGTATGCTTGTGCGCAGAGACATTGGGAGTTACAAAATCATCCCTGTTACCTGTTGATGCAAAATCGTCACTAGGAAGTGACTGTGTGGTCAAATACCACTTTCGCCAGTTTTGCAGATTAGCCCTTGTGAGGCTGAAGCTATGTTCTTTGAAGTGACAGAATTTTTTGCAGTATTCTGTAATGGCGTCTGATTCTCTTTCACAGATTGTAACTGAAAAGCTTGACAAGAACAACTTCCAAGCATGGAAGTTTAGAATGACGAATTTCCTTATGGGAAAAGGATATTGGGAATTTGTTGCAGGAAATGAAGAAGAACCACTTCTTCCTGATGTTCCCAATCAATAGCAAATGCGGGCATTCAAAACATGGCATGAGAGAGCCAGGAAAGTTATGTATTGGCTGTCTATCAGTATTTCAGACTCTATGATTGTGCATATTCAAGATGCAAGTACGCCAAAGGAGGCATGGGATACTTTGTCAAAAATGTATAGCACAAATACGCAAGCCAGGAAAATGCAGCTCAAGCAAGAGTTGCATAATGTGCAAAGAGAAAATATGAGCATCAATGACTACCACATGAAAATGAAGAAGATTGCAGATGCACTTGCTTCCATCGGGTCGCCAGTGGAAGATGATGATTTAGTTTTTGTGACCTTGAATGGTCTAGGAAAGGATTATCCACAGTTTCGGACATCCATTTCAGTTCGTGAAAGATTTCTTGATTTTGAGGAGCTGATTGCTCTTCTAATTTCTGAGGAGCAAAGAAATGGTGGTGCATCTTCTTCAGGAGGAACTTCAAAAGAAGCTGTCTTCTACTCAAATGCTGGAAGAGGTAGAGGCAGAGGTAGAGGAGGCCGATTTGGAGGTCGTGGCAGAAATCAGAATATGCAACAAACTCAAGAAAACCAGTCCTATGGAGGAGGACATGGTAACTCTAGAGGCAGGGGGAGCCAAAGAGGTCGTGGTGGATGGCAAAGAGGTCAAAATGCAAACAGTAATGTTGAATGCTACTACTGTGGTAAAATGGGTCATATGGCTAAAGACTGCTATAAAAAGCAGAATGACATCATGAATGGAAAACTGCAACAAGGGAATTATGCATCTTCTAGCAGACAGGGTGATGACAGAAATGAGCATTTGTTCATGGTGCAGCACATGAACAATTCTGTGACAAGTGCAGAAGAAAGCAATGATGTATGGTATGTTGACTCAGGTGCATCAAACCACATGACAGGTAATGCAGAATGGATGGAGGATGCAAGGAAAATGGAAAAACTAGGATTTGTGGAGACTGGTGATGATACTGCACATCCTATTGTGCAGATTGGAAAAATTCCCTTGTCTATGCAGGATGGGAAAAAGAAATACCTGTCCGATGTATTTCATGTCCCGAATATTACCAAGAATCTGGTTTCTGTCGGTCAAATGGTTGAGCAGGGCTTGCAGGTCAGATTTAATCCTCATGGATGCTTTGTTGAGGATATGAAAAATAAAGGTCGCCTGATAGCAAAAGGAAAGAAGAAGGACAGAATGTTTACGTTGGATGCAGACATGTCTGAATTGAGTGCAGCAATGTTTGCACATGGGACCGGTGTAGTTGCAGATATTGATATCTGGCATAAACGCATTGGTCATGTTAATATACAGCGACTTAAATCAATGCAGGCCCAAAATATTGTTGCAGGATTGCCAAAATTCAAGGTTGCAGAAATGCATAAGGTATGTGAAGCCTGTTAGTTTGGAAAACAGGCAAGGAAACCATTTCCTAGACATGTTCAAGAGAGTGAGAAGCCATTGGAATTAATCCACTATGATGTGTGGACTACTAAAGCTGCATCTCTTGGAGGCTGTCATTATTTTGTCACTTTTATTGATGACTATAGCAAAAAAGTTTGGGTGTATTTTATGAAAAAGAAAAGTGAAGTTTTTGGGCATTTCAAAACCCTTAAAGCTATGGCTGAAAAAGAAACATGTCTACAAATAAAATGCCTAAGGTCAGATGGAGGGGGAGAGTACCTCTCAAATGAGTTTGCAAAGTTCTTACAGGAGCATGGCATAAAGCAGCAATATTCATGCAGTTATACCCCACAACAAAATGGAATTGCAGAAAGGAAAAACAGGCATATTGGAGAGGTATCTCGTGCCATGCTCAATGAAAAAGACTTGCCAGATTTTTATTGGGATGAAGCAGTTGCTACAACAGTCTATATAATGAACAGGACTCCCACTGCAGCAATACATGGGATAACTCTAGACGAGAGGTATACTGGTAGGAAACCAGATATTTCTCATTTGAAAATTTTTGGTTGCATTGCCTATGTACATGTGCCAGATGAGTTGAGATCCAAGTTGGATCCAAAAGCTGAGAAGTGCATCTTTATTGGTTACTCTCTGCAGCAAAAAGGGTATAGATACTATAACCCTTCTACTCGTAAGTTTACAGTGAGCAGAGATGTTGTTTTTGATGAGATGAGTAGCTGGTATAAACCAGTAAATGTGATTGATGATGTAGATGCACAAAATGGTAATGCTGCACAGAATTCACAGCAGCAGTCACAAAATATTAGTGGACCTAGAGCGTCCTCTAGTAGTGGTTCACATTCTTCGCCGTGGACAGGCAGATTGAGATCAGGAGAATCTTCTCAAAGCAATGCAGATAGTGGTATGCAGGTATCACGAAAAGGAAAAGAGAAGGTTGATCAGCCCATGTTTGATGTGAATGCAGGTCACTCTTATGTGGATGGTGAATCCAGTGGCTCAGAACAGAGCATTGATGATGAGTTGGGTATTCCTTCTATTGTTACACCTGGAGTAAGGAAGACCAGGGATGTTTTGAGAGCACCTGGGAGTGAACCTACTTTGCGCAGGTCTACGAGAGCTAGGTATCCTGTGGATAGGCTGAAATATGATGGATTTACAGCCATTCACTATGCATATATGGTCAAAGTGATACAGGAACCAGAACCCACATCTTTTGAGCAAGCCACGGGAAAAGAAAAATGGGAGAAAGCCATGGATGAAGAAATGGATGCCTTGGAAGCAAATGCTATATGGGAGTTAGTACCTTTGCCTAAAGGTAAGAATGCAATTGGCTGTAAGTGGGTTTATAAGGTGAAGCACAATGCAGATGGTTCTGTGAACAGATACAAGGCAAGATTAGTAGTCAAGGGGTATGCACAAACATATGGCATTGACTATGAAGAAACATTCAGTCCAGTTGCAAGGATGGCAACTGTAAGAGCAGTCATTGCTATGGCTGCATCAAAGGGATGGTCTTTACATCAGATGGATGTAAAGAATGCCTTCTTGCATGGTGATTTGCAAGAAGAGGTCTATATGGAGCAGCCACCAGGTTATGTGCATGCTGTTCATCCTGAGTTTGTTTGCAGGTTGAAGAAAGCCTTGTATGGCTTGAAGCAAGCACCTAGAGCATGGTCTGACAAGATAGGACAGTATCTTGTCACTATTGGCTTTCAGATTTCCAAGGCAGATTTCTCACTTTATGTGAGAAAAACAGAGAAAGGTATTATGCTACTTGTCATTTATGTTGATGATTTGATTATGACAGGTGACAGTGATAAAGATATCCTTCATGTGAAAATGCTATTGAAGCAAAAGTTTGAGATGAAGGATTTGGGAGAGCTGCGTTATTTCTTGGGCATTGAGGTGATTAGATCACCTAGTGGGATACAGCTCTTGCAGAGGCAGTATGGATTGGACATGCTGTCCAAATATGGGATGACAGGCTGTAAGCCTATTTCAGTTCCTTTGGAGCAAAATGTGAAGCTGAGCACAGATGCAGGTGAGCTTCTAGAAGACCCTACTATGTACAGACGCATAGTAGGAAGTTTGATTTATATGACTATTACCAGGCCAGATTTGAGCTATGCTGTTGGATTGGTAAGTCAGTTTATGCAGGCTCCAAGGAAACCACATTTGGATGCGGCTAGACGCATACTCAGGTATGTGAAGTCCACATTGCAGTATGGACTATTTTATGAGACTGGGGTTCAGATACAGTTGTATGGATACACTGATGCTGATTGGGCTGGTAGTATTTCTGATAGACGATCTACCAGTGGATATGTGTTCTCTTTTGGGAGTGCTGCAGTCACTTGGAGCAGCAAGAAACAGCCTACAGTTGCCTTGTCGAGCACAGAGGCTGAGTACAGGGGTGCAGCAATGGCTGCATGTGAGGTAGCTTGGTTGCATAAGCTACTTTATGATATGCATCAGTCTACAGATGGACCAGTTGTCATTTATTGTGACAACATGAGTAGTATACACTTGGCAAATAACCCAGTCTATCATGCTAGAACAAAGCACATTGAGGTGCATTATCACTATGTGCGAGAGAGGGTTTTACTAGGTCTTATTGATCTAGTTTATGTCAGCACAGAGGATCAGGTAGCTGACATATTCACGAAGGCATTGGGCACAGAGAAGCTGCGCAAGTTCAGAGACCTGCTTGGTGTGCAGGAATTGGGATTGAGCTTGGGGGGGAGTGTTGAGATATCGAGCTCCACTCGTGATACGCCAGGGTGACCGTTGTGTATTTATGTCACCGACTTGTCAGTTGCAGACACGGTTGGTACACCGCCCATGAATAATAGCTACATGATAGCTATCCTTATCTACTCTAGTTCGTGACTCAGTTAGTATGCCACCTTAGTTAGTTGAGTTTGGTTTTGAGACCCATATAGAGGGTTCTTCTATTTCTTTGTACTTGAGTTCTTTTGGCTTACACAACTAAGAAGAGGAAAAACTATTTTCAGCCTCCACCCTTGTGTGTCTTCCCCCATTGTGCAAGCAAGAAAGCTTCAAGCGAGACTCCTTCCTTCTCTCCCACAATCTTGACAGTATGTACATGCATAATGTTCTTTCTATAAGCTCTTTTAATCCTCATGTAACGTGTGCACCACAACCTCTATACACTTAGTGAGGCCTTGTAATAGCCTCTAGCTTTATATGGTTGGCTTTCCATGTTTACACTTAGCAAGGTTTCTACAGCCCTTCTATACTCTGTGATTTTTATGGTTGTTATTGAGGAGGGTATTGAGAAATATGCAATCATGCTCTCTTGTAGCCTCTTTATAATGAACAGTAAGGGCAAAGGAACATACTAAAAATAAGCCTTAGACTAGGACATTACATGTATGGTTTATTAAAATCATTTGTAGTTGAATACCATGGTCACCTTCCACCTTTTTCCACCTACTAATACCACCTATTGTGACCTTCTAAAAGACACTCATCCCCACTCCATTTCACTCGATCATTCTGATTCAGTTGTATGTGCATTATGCTTGAGTAATATGAGTTGTTCTCTTTTGTCAATACTTATGGTCCATTATGATTGCCTTCTTGCTCATTAATAGGATTCAAAAAATTTGAAGCTTTCTTGGAGTTGCAGAGATACAATTGAGCTTAAGAGGGAGTGCTGAGATAGCAAGCTCAATACTTGTAGACATTGATGATGTACTCCATGGTTGGATGGGCATTATTACCACTTCGTGCTTAATTATGCAAGTTTGTTGCTTGATCTTTGTACAAGCTAGTAGTTCCTTGGGAGTGGACCAAGGAGTGTCATGCTTCCTACAAAACATAAAAAATGGCTCTCATCACAACACATATCCTAGGATTCTATTTTACATCAAAAGAATTGTTCTAGTTTTGGCAACAAACAATGAAATCCATAATGCATATTTGATGCTTTGAGGATGCTATTTTGGTGCTTGGATGGTATGGTTATGCTTCTGGGACTAATTCAACTTAAAATAACTTAGATTTCACTATTCTTTGAGTGCTATAATAATAGGGCAACATGAATTTATCAGTGAAAATCTTATGCCTAATGATCATTGATGCTTTATGGGATGCTCAACGAATGTGCCGCTACTTAGATTGTTATGCATACTTATCGATATGCCATGGCATGCTTCTAAGTTGAGATTTGAGATCTATTCCATTAACGTTGGCTTTCGTTACATGCCTTGGTTACTTCAGTGGCTTATGCATTTAATGTCTTGAAGAATATATTGGGTTTTATGCTTTCGGATGCATGCTCTATGGATTTTGAATGTCTAGATGTTCACATGATATTTTGAGGTTTGCTTGCTCATTTGGCATTTGACTTTTGCTTCAGTAGGAGTTACTGAGATTTATGTACTGAGCCACATTAGCACTTGGATGTACTAGAGAGCATTTAATCCATGCAATTGAGATTGAGCTTATTAAAATGAGACAGGGGGACTTATTGTTTGTGACATGTATATGTTCTCTTGATATTTATTGGATGCAGGTACCATATCATGGGATGATTTGATCTCTTTGCTTAGATTTGGTACTTATATCTATAAAGGTGTTATCAATGGTATTTACATGCTGTTGTGTTATCTATTTAGCTTTATCTCAGTGGTTTATGTGTCTAGCAATTCTCTTCATTTTTCCTTGAGATCTAGCCTATGTATGATGTCTATGCCTATTGCATATATGGTTTTTGACACACTGTAGTTGTGAGAGTTTTTAGTGCCAATTTTCCCTAGCTTATTTTCTCTTGGTTGGTCACAATTGGTTGTTGGTATATTGTTGCAATTTATTACAACAACATGTCATTTCAATTTAATGCATTCTGTTTGAGAGGCAGTCACCTGGACTTAACAATGTTTTGCTTACAGGTTTTGTACACCTATTTACTTTGGCTTTGTGTCCTATCTTCCACATAATTTAATAGTGGTTTTTTGAGTTGATTATCAGGGTATTACAGTAGCCTGTCTTGCACTTCTTTGTACTTGTTTAGTCTCATTATGGCTAGTGGTTCTCACAAGAGTGCTATCTGAGACTAGTTATAATTATTGGAAGACCCAGATATGGAAGGTCTTAATGCAAAAATTACATGGGTTAGACCACTCAAAAATGAGAGTGCCAAACCCTTAAATATTGTGGTTGAGGATTTGGGTAAATTGAATGAGCTATGCAAGTCCACAACCAATTTATCACTCTCTAAGCATTACAATGTTGTGATTGAAAATCAAACTACATATGAGCTTTGGACACAGATTCACAATCTTTATGACAAGTAGAGTCCTGCATCTCAAATGTATTCATTGAAACAATTGATGGAGCTTCGCATGAAGGAAGGGACTTCTATGTCGGCATACTTAAATGAACTTCACTCCATCATCAACCATTTAGCTTCATAGTAGATTGAGTTCAAGGATACTCTGCATTCTTTTTTTCTGCTTGTTACTCTCCCTAAGTTATGGGGCACTTTTTGCATGACTCTCTATACTAAGAATGAGCTAAAATTACAAGGTGTTGAGAGTGTTCTCTTAACATAAGAGGTGAACAGAAAGAATATGGATACTTCTCATACATCCCATGCATTGACTATGAGAGGCAAGCAAGATGGAAATTACCATGATAGAGACTCTAATAGGTCTTAGTCTAGAACAAGTGGATAGTCTACATTAAGTCCCATGGCCATAAGTCTAGTCTTACTTGTCATTATTATGGAAAACCCGATCATATTTGGCCACCGTGCTATGAAATGTGCAAAGACAAGTGCAAGGAAAAGGGAAAGAATAAATTGCAAGACAAGAATGATTATTGCATTATTGTGCTGCCCAACAAGTCTAGTGTCAAGATTGAGGAGATTAATATGGTGCAACCAGATTATTTGATGATCTTATCGTGGCAGATTCTTCTTTGGATACTCACTACTTAATGCTTTTTTGGGGAATACTCAATGTTTGTTGATAGATTTAGGGACTTCCTTTTATGTAACCCCTCATAGAGAGTAGTTTCACTCCTATCGTAGTCATATGACTAGATGTATTTGTTTGGGTAATGACTTGGCATTGGAGATGGTTGATATTGGTGATATCTAGCTACATTTTGGTTCAGGCACCATCTTCACTCTTCATGATATATGTCATATTTTGAGCATAACTTTTGCATATGATATCAAATTTAGGTGTTATATAGCTAGAGACAAAGAGCATAATGAGATCTACAAACTTGGACACTCGTAGAGTTGATTCTATGCAGCTTTCTATTATCTATTTCACAAAAAAAAACTATTCTAGTTTGGATAGCAAACAATAAAATCCACAATGCATATTTGATCCTTCAGGGATACTATTTTGGTGCGAGGATAGTATGGTTATTCTTTTGGGATAGATTTCAATTTGAAATAGCTCAAATTTCACTATCATTTGAGTGTTGTAATAATAGGGCAACAAGTATTCCTCAGTGAAAAGATTATGTCTAATGCTCATTGATGCTTTATGGGATACTCAATGATTATATCCAATTTCAAAGCCGTCTCCCTTGCTGCGTTGTGCCATGTGGTTCCACAATATATTTGATCCCTACAATAGAGGAAATCTCCTCCTGATAATTGAAGTTCATGATCTGTTGGCTATCTCCCTAGGTACACCTTTTTATCAATAGATATTGTGCGACATCATCAATAGTCAAAGCCAATCATCATCGACAAACCCTTGAGTGATGTGAGCATTCATCCTAATCAGATGGGGATGTGAGTATGGGTTTCCCTTTGTATTCATTAACAAAGTGTGAGACATAGAGCTGGGTGAGTGACCAGCCTTTTCCCCTTCAATTGCAATGAGAAGTGAGATGTGCAAAATGGAGCATTGCACGCATGGGTTGGGACTCTCAATGCACGAAGCATTAGGAAAAAAATGAACTCATAAATAGGCCTTTTAGCCCCCCCTCTCTCCTCCTTAAACCAAGGAAAAGAGGAGAGAAGAATAATAAAATAATCCTCTTCTCTCTTCACTTTTGTAATCTTTTTTTGCCTTTTTTACATTATCTACAAAGATATACTCAGATTCCTTCTCTCTCCTCATTCAAGAAGTCTTTTTCAACCAAAGTTTATATTAAAAAAGGAGTTAGTTACGGGAGTCTGGTGCTTCGTTTTCAATGCAAAATGATTAGTAGATACGAGATAATTGATTTTTTAATAGAGAACAAGTAAAATAAAATTTTGGAAGTTCCTTTTAAGATATTTTTGGGATTTTTTATATTCTAGATTTTGGTTTTAAAAAAACCAATTGGTCAAATTTCGTGTTTTTTGGAGATGTTTTTAGAGGTAAAATAGAAATGTCTTAAATACAAAAAGTTTTGGACCTACCCTTTGAGCTATTTTCCCCCATATCTGTGCTCTCTCAAGGCTCTATTGTGACATCTTCTTTGTGTTTATGCAACCTTCATTAACAGAGTGAATTACTTACACCCTCCTTTCCCTTGGCACCTTTGTGTGCCTCTCTGTGCATCTCCACTCTACCTCCTGTGTGACAACCAAGTAGGCTCCCCATTTCTATTAATACTAAAATGAATACAGGAAAGAAGGAGTTGCATATTGAGGTAGAGATTGAATATGCCCCATTATTCAAAAGAACCCAATGTACTAGTGTCAACCCTCAAGTTTTGCAGAGTTACAGGAAAATGGGATTGAAACATGTGGATTTGTGGGTTGATGGGGGGAATCTACCCAATTGACCCCTTAAACAATAGACCTCCAACTTTCTTAGGAATCACAAATTTGCTGAAGTATGTGTGCGAGGGTGAAAATGGGTTACTCGGTTATACTAGGTGGCTCAATGATCAGGCGTTCAAAGTATTTACAACTTGCCAAGCAACCATAAAAAATTGCCATGATGTGATCGTTGCACATCAACTTCATATACAACAGGTGGTATAGTTGAATGACACTGTAATTCAACAAAAAAATCAAATTATTTCAATGTAGGACACTATCCATGACATTGGTATCTCATATGAGAAGGCAAAGGCACAATTGGACGACTTGAGAAAGATCAACAACAAGCTAACACAGGAGTGCAAACGAAAGAAGAAGCCAATCAATGAGTTAATTCTTCATAGCGGCGAGTAGAAGCGACGTATCAAAGCATGTGAGGTAACTTAGAAAGAGAACCTAGGTGAGGGTGAGGTTGGATCATGTATTAGTAGATTGTTGAAGGCAAGTACATTGGAAAACGCTTTGAGCAATCCTAAGTTTAAGGATGTGAAGGAAAAGGTGATTCAATGGACATTAAAAGATGTGTCAAATGAGTTCTCAGCTGTGGATGCACAATCTATTTGTGACAAGGCTAGTATTAGCACAACAACTTACTCAAAGATATTCAAAGGTGTGAAGGATGGGTTTGGTCATGTGCTGAAGACAAATAGAATTTTGCTTCTTTCTCAACCTTCAAAGTTAATAGAGGCATGACAGCAACTTAATACAAAGGTTTTGGAGTTGATAGGAGATCCCATGCATGTTCAATGTGTGGAAACACTAAAGGTTGGGACCAAAAATGCATATGAGGTGAAGTTCACTTAACTCAACAATTACTATTTAGATTTGTACAAGGTGCAGTCAACAGTGGTAATGTACTACAATATATATGTTGAAGAATGTAATGGTAAATTGCAGTTTGCTATAAAATTGGATGAAAGTGAGGTTGTCAAAGGAGTAAAGATTGAAAAAGTTAGTGTAACTTTGATGAGTAGATCTTTACAATTTAATAAGAACAACCCAGGGAACTTTAGTGTTCAATCTGAGTGCCATATGTGGTAGCTCGCTGTATTTGAAGTTCCTAAGAAAAAATTTGAGGCGCTGTAGCTATTCTTTATTCACACAAGCATTCCAAGCATCATCAATCGTCAAGAACATGGTGAGATGCTCTCGGTTGAAGGATATGGTCAATACTTGGTTGAATGGCATCTTGCAGGAGGCTTAAAAACTTCAAAATGCATGTGTGGAATCTCCAATGGTGCAAATACAAAGAACCCATGCCTATATTTCTTGAGAGAGAGGGTGGAAGGAAACGACGGAAAGAAGAAATGGCAAAGGGTGACAAGTGTTCCACCGATGCGCAATAGAGAAGATCCCACTTGGAAGCCCATCTTCAATATTTCATTGGATCGTATTCACATTTTTTCATTGCATGCTTTTGTCAGAATCATGGAGAAACTTGTATATGAATACATTTTCTTTGTATATAGGATGCAACCAGAAAAAGAACCCATTGTAATGTGTAGGAATGTGGAGCGAGTGCTATCAGAAATTGGGCTACACAAACATCAAGTGATGATTGAAAAAGATGAGAAGAGATCAAGAAAATCTGGTAGCTTGCCAAAAAAGGCTTGCTTTGGAGCAGCAAAGGCTAGGAAGTTTCTCTCAGCACCCATCAATGAGGAAGGGAATGTCATGGTTTGTAGGCCATAGGACTATGATGGGTGGAAAAAGTTACATTTTGTAGTTCCTAATCGAAGTAATGGAGGAAAAACAAGATTGTGATCTGATCGAAGTAATGGAGGAAAAGTTACATTTTGTAGTTCCTGATCCTTGCCATCTGAAAGCTCATCCCGACGTAAAGGAGTATCAAACGGAGTCTACAAAAAAAAAAAGAAAATACACATCAGTCCACTATACATAATGCATTTTAATAAAAATAGTAACTACGGGTAAAAAAGATGAGTGACTTAGTAGGATGCCATGTGCATACAATCTATCGATCAATGCAGTGAGACCGTGTCTCTCTGCTTATCAAGTCTCTAAGTAGGTGGGATCGCAGTCTGTAATGGAGTACTGGAAAGAAAATAAAATACAACGGTTAGAAACACGATTGTCAGTACAAGTGATATTGCAAAAAAGAAAGCGAGAAGAACAGAAAAACTTACAAAGTCCTTCAGGTAAGTGCTGTGGCTCCCACTCCCAAGATGATGGATCACCCTTGCCTCTAGTCGTGCCCTTGCTGCCTCGCATTGCTGTCTCCAACATCCCAGTGAATCTATAGCCTACTCCTTGAGTCTCCGCCAATCATCTGCCTCAGGCTACTTGGGCTTTGAGGCGCCACTCTTGAGTGCCTTGCATGCATCAGATGGTTTGTGACATGTACACACGCATACACTTCATCATCGAGCATGTGGAAAAAATCTCTATCGTGGTGGGTACCAAAAAATTATCATGCAAGGATGCTACTATGAAGTCCTTGCTCCCCTCGGGTATGTTCTTCGAATGGTCCAAGAAGTTGTGCCAAAAAACTTGTTGGTACAACTCTCTCATACAAGCCATCACCCTCCTCTCCTCATCATTCATGATCACTGCTCATGTCCTGTCATCTATAAGGTATCCATACACCTTTGGGGTATGTCTAAGATGTGTCCTCTCCTACCTACAACCACGCTCCTAGGCATAAATAGGAGGCCCCTGTACATCTGGTGTACCCACGAGCATGGTATCTCTCGGAGTAGCACCCATAGGGGTGCCACCTGTGGACGATTAAGCAAAAGTTGGAGTCACTAGAGTAGACGTCTCCACAGGTGTAACAAATTCTACGGATGACACAACTCCACCAGAATGACAAGACTGAGTCAATGCATTGGTGCCTCCACAACAACCACATGAGCCACTCTCTCTTGAACCTGCATAAGAGCGAGTAGTAGCACCTGTATCTTGAGTTGACCGTGGGCTCACTGCATCCACATCTTTGCAGCATCCCCCAGAACCACTCCCTCCATTCGGCCCAAGTCTGGAGCATCGACCTCGTTTACTAGAAACAGAAATATTAGAGCGTACCAATGTAGCTCCTGGTCCACTCATCGCTCATCTCCCAACTCATTGTACTCTCCAAAATATCGTCAAAGGTCACATGCACAGACAAAAAGTGATGTTAGCATAATCAATATAAAGATTCACGCAAATTATAATAATATAACTCTTTAAAAAATGAGATAGCCTATGGTCACATATCAATCTTCTGGCACAACTCCGCATACACTGGAAGATCAATAGACAGGTCACCACAAAAGGATGAGTCCATCTCGTTCTCAAAGAAATCTTGGCTTCTTGTCTTTCCATCATCATTACCGGATTCTGCCTCCTCTACACGCTCCAAGCCATCTTCAATCTCCACCCCTTACAATATTGACCCCTCCATCTACATACTGTTCTCATCTACGCTGGGAATATTGCTTTTATCATACACTCTCACACTTCGGGGAGCTAAAGGCACAACATAGCACCATCGAGGTTGTCGGGGGTTTGGATAGAAAATTACATGTTCAAAATTACATACGAGAGAGATTCAACATTTGTGACATGTAGAATGCCATAATAAAATTTAAAAAAATAGTTAATGCACATCTTCAGAATGGACCGGCAAGACAATTATGTTGTGTAGATCCGTCCATCTTTTTTCGAAATCTATTTCACGAAATCCAGATGGACCTCCTCGAACAGTTGCCCTGGCTCCTTCCAATACCACTTTCAACCACTGCACATCACATATAATCATGGAGATAGATGTCCATGATCGTATTAAGCTCATCGACTAATGGACAGAGATAGGTGCCTATATTCTTGACTTTGTAGTGGCTAGGAACGAGCAACCTAAGGATTAGGTGTCCTTTCTTCATAGAAATCCATGGCGGTATGTTGTAGTTAACAATGACTATATACCATAGACTGTTAGAAGTTGAGCAGAGACCGAATGGGTTCATGCCATCCATAGAAAGACCAAGTGAAAGATTCCTCGGCTCTTTTGCCAAGCCTGGAAAGGTAGAGTCAATGTGGCTCCATGTGTGTAAATCTATTGATATTCGTTGAACTCCATTTGTGGATTTATTCAACGCATGCCACATTGTCAAGCTCGCCATGCCCGACGTACGAAAAAGTATGGTATTTTCAAGTGGAAATATGTGATACTTTAGCAACCTAAAAAGAAATCATAAAACATCTTGAAAAAGTACAAATGTTTTTTATAATGGTGCTGAAAAGAAATCAACAAAGCGTACGTAGAAGATACATGAATAACTTGGCCACACTCGAATTTCTCCACGTGTATTTTTCTTGCACATTTAGGAGTGCAAGTAGCGTTTTTAGGTGAGATACTCAGCACCCATCATCGAATGGTATGGATGCTTTCTCTCTTAGCGGATCAGATATCTCGGCATCTATGGGTATCAATGCATCGATCATTACCTCCATCTCAGGCTCCAAGATTGTAAGAAAGTTTGAAAGGCTACTTGTCTCCTCTGGTATTGATTGTATAGACTGGGTCGTGCCTTCCAAGTGGTGGATTGGCTCAGGCACTCCATCCATCGCATGCCCACAAACTCTTCTAACTGGCTGTAATAGGTGTATTTCTCCTTGAGATGAGACGTCACCTGCCTATATAAATTTTACGACCATGTCTAATGTTTTTGTATATGATATTCAATTAGTTTGCAAAAATAATATAAGGCATGATTGATACACATTTTTCTTACCATTTTCTCAAAGTTTGATATCACCTGATCAATTATCTTCGATTGAAACAAAATTAACGTCAACTAAAGTCTTGATTTTCTCCCCCTTTCTTTTCACCTTTCTTTGTGCTCCTCGCTTTATGTTCTCTCCCCCTTCTCTTTCTTTCTCTCTCTCTCTCTCTCTTTCTTTGTTGTTCTTCTCTTTGTTTCTCTCCACCTCCTCATGTTCTCTCACTCATTCTCCTCTCTCTCTCCCTCCCTCTCTCTCTCTCTTTCCCCATTTCTTTGTTATCTTTCATATTTATTCTCTCTCTCTCTCTCTCTCTCTCTCTCTCTCTCTCTCTCTCTCTCTCTCTTAATTTCTTCTTCTCCCCCTCTCTCATTTCCTCTCTTTCTCCCTCAATGCACCTTATTCTCAAGAAAAACAAACAAAAAAATGAAGAAAGAATAAGAACAAACCAAGAGAGGGATGGATTATTCATCTCCTCTTTGCAGCAAACCCTCTCTTTGTTTCTCTCCACCCCCTCGTGTTTTCTCACTCATTCTCCTCTCTCCCTCCCTCTCTCTCTATTTAAATTAGCTAGAAATCATGGCTAGAAATCTATAAATCTAAACTTATTAGTAGTAAATAAACCTACTAACTTACTAATCAATTATTTAAATAGATAACAATTTAAACATTACAAACCTCTCCATAATGTGGCAGCTACCACATGAATATTGTCTTAGATCTCCATAAACTTGGTAGATTCCACAATGTGAGAATATATGAAATTACTTTTCTTATTGCTTTGCTTAAGGCCTAATGTGGCAAGGGAACTAAAAGATCAAGGCTGAGAAAAATTAAATGAAGGCATTCTCGAGGCTATTCTAGTAGCCCAAATGGTAGATGGAGAAGTTGATGATGTTGAAGTCATTAAAGGAAGAACAAAGGTAAATATCATCGCAAAAGGACCAACTACAATGGGCATTGATATAAAAATATGAAAATAGCAAGTGCATGCAAGCATTAACTAAACACAGATGCTCAAAGGTTACCCACATGTTTCTATTGCAATAAATGTAGACATGTAAATAAATATTGAAACAAAGTCAAAGCCTGACAAACACATATTCAGAATTTACAACCTGGGAAGTATGATTTAATAACAGTAGTAATAGCTCAAGAAAACATTTGAAGGATGGTTATTGTGGCACAAACATTCACACCTTCAAGCTTTCAACTATTTGAAGCATAAATTAGTAGGAGATGGTATAGGGAGCACTCGATGCAAGGTTAGTATCATGTAGTCCCCTTGCTATTCTCTAGCATAGGCTCCCACTTCTCTAAGATGTTGTGTTTAAATACATGTTGGCATAACTCTTGCATATATGTAATGAGCCTTTTCCCATCATCATTTATGATAACAACATCATTGCCCTTGTCCACCAAGTGGATGTGGCCTAGTGGACAAACTCTAGCATGGGATTGTCCCATATAGGAGTATATTGTCAAGCATATCCATGTGAAACCTTTAGAAGTGACACTTATAGACAACTGAGTAAATCTAGGTGTCATAGGAGAGGCATTAGCAATGGGAGTGGCCAATATAGGTCACTGGGATCTACTTGATCAATAAAAAGGGGTCATAGTATTTGTATTGGTGTTACATCCATGAGATCACTCATCCTCTTTGGTATCCCATAGTACCTCTTGAATCCACTTGTAGATCAGAGCGAGGAGTATCCCTAGGATAAGGACTGTTAGTATGTTCAGAAGTCACAACATTCACATCTCCACAATACCTAGCGAAACCACTAGCTCCACGATCAAGCAAGACATGCTCTCTTTATAGCTAGTCTACAGTGTTGACTACGCCTACTAGACATCAATGCATCAGAGCATTGCCCTATGGTTATACATTCAATGAAAGAAAACCAAGGAAAAGACATCTATATAAATATTCTAGATATATGGCTATGGGATACTTACTCAGGATGCCATCAAGGCTCTAAGGATTCAAAACTCGTCTATAGAAATAGTTTAAGTCTTCATTATTAAGTTCTATTAACTTAATGAGAATTTTGGATGGATAAAAATAAATGTGAGGATTTATTTTGAGTGCTATAAGGTGTCTAGGCCAAAAAATACAAAAAACAATGTATTTCATAAAAAGTGATATTTTTTTCTTATGTGAGATTGTTTTTGTAATTTTGTCTACAATGTCTTGTAGGCTAGGTTTGTTCTATTCAATTTGTGTACCTAGAGGACCATATTCTGAGTTTGAAGATGAAAGGTAGAGAGAAAACAAGTTATAGCAAGGCTCAAGATAGGACTACTGTCTCATCATTTTGATATAGGTTTTCTTTCTTAAGGCTTCTACTTGTCTATTGTTGGTCAATGGTTTGGGCTATCAAGGGGTTTTTTTTGGCTAAGTGGTTTCTATATATTTATGCATATCTAGACTATTTTGGCAAGAGTATTCTGAAAGTATTGAATGGTTTTACTTTTGTTGACCGCATGGTTTGGCTAGGTCGGGCATTCGTGACCTGTAGTTTAGTTATTTTCTTGTGTGAATGCACTTTAGATGTCATATGAAGTAGGTGTCTATTAAGATCTATGTAGCAATCATTAGTGTAGTATCTCATTTTGTATCCATCTGATGATGAAGGAAAAAGTTGGTTTGTTCTACACAACATTCCTATTTTTTTGTGTTTTTTGAGTGATGATTCTATTTTGTTCGTTGCTGAGGTTATGTTGTTAGTGATGTATCAAAGTTTCCTATATTATGTAGTTTCAAGATATATGTGTGCTAGTTTTAGTTATGTAGCACGGCCAAAACACTTGGAGATCCTACTGCAATATGTTTGCCTTGAACAGATGTAGGACATATGTAAAAATAATTTATATTATTTCTATATATTTTGTTACAAATTGCAAGATGTAGGGTATTTTCTAGATCATGTATAGTATTCTTTGTTTGGGCAAGAAACACAAGAAATTATGGCAATTATGATGAATAATATTTTTGCAACAATCATTCTTTTTTGTGGATCTTGAATGTTGCAATAAAACTATTATATTTTGAGCATTAATAGATAGTATCTTTCACAAATAGCGAACTTCCTATGTAAACAAGTAATGAACTTGTCAAATGCACATGTCAAGAGAGCAACATATCAAACCAATCATTCAAGGCAATAATTGTGTCAGATAGATAGTATGGACAACACCGTATCATATAAATAGTTTAGGCAGTGTCCTATGTTTCAGAAAATTCCCAATGAAATAATGTATAAAAAATCTTTGAAGTGTTTTATTGATTATTGGAGATTTCAAGTAACTCATGCATTCAAGTTTGAATGTTGAATGTTTCTACTTTAATATTTCTATATCTTATTGGAAACTTTTTATAGGAACCTTCTAGAGGACATGAGTGAAAGTCGGTTCACAAGGTATAACCACCCACTTTTGTGCACTACTACACATCTAAATGTGAGGGTTAATGGTACAGATATTGCATCTAGGGACCATTAGATCCCTAGCCCCTCTCCACTTCACACACCTAGGGCACATCAAGGGCACGACATTGTGATATACCTATCTCCCTAAGTTATACACATCACCTGATCCCCCTTCCACGAACTGGGTCCTCAAATATGGGCCAACATCTTCGGCTTGCATGTGGTTCGTCAACCCATCTTCGAGTTCCACCACCACTGGCACAATACACTACATAGTAAGACATACACACCCCCTAGGTAGTGCACTTATTCTTCCTTTACATATACATTTTTCAGTTATGCAACTAGCCAACAACTTCATAGGCCCTCTTCAATCAATCAACATATCTTTAGCAACAACAATCTCCAATCATATGTCACAAGCATATCCTCTATGAAAAGTTTCCCAAAAGCCCCACGTACCATTTCCGAGACCACCTTGACTCTCCATTCCATACTATGGGATTGGCACTCAATTAGGAGGGAAGTAATGTTAACCCTCATAATGACACAAGGTACAAAATGAAACAAGGCGTAAAGAAGGCTTAAGAAGGAGCATAAGAAGTTGGGCTAATGGAAAAAGAAAACTAAGAAGCACATGAAAGATTTTAAAATCAAGAACAGAGCACATAAGAGATAAATCACATTTTAGCCCTTTGTAAAAGAGTTCCAAGCCCTCTCCTATACAAGTTGTAAATGAAAAGGTGCATGTAAAGGAGCCATGAGAATTGGAAAGAATAGGAAAAAGAGTGGAAAAGATGACCAAGGATGGAAAGTTGGTCATAGAAATGGGTTGGGTGTCCAAGGGGAGAAGGGCATGTATAAAAGCCAAAAAGTGAATGTATAACGGGATTCTTGGTGTGTGTGAAAATTAGCTCTCTTATTATTCTTGCATTTTCTTTCTTCTTGTGCATGAGATTGGCTTGAAGATGGATGAAGACATTTTCATTGGTGTACTTCTCAAGAGTCTTCCACTTGAATATGATAATGTGTCTACCACATTGATCAACATGCCAAAATTGAAGTTGGTGGAGATCGAAGCCTCTCTCCTTGAAGAGTAAAAGAAGATCAAAAGCAAAGTGGAAGCAAGCATCTCAAGCAAAGTCCAACATATCCTCTATGTGAAGGACAAATGAAAGAAGTACATTATTTGTGACTTTTATAAAAGACCTAGGCATATTGAAAAGTTTGTCATGCTAGGAAAATATATCAAAGAGCATATCTTGTAATAGTCAAAGAAGATGAAGAAAACAAATAAGAAGAAGAAGAAGAAGAAGAAGACACTCACGAGTAAAATGATAGGACCCATCAATCCTTCTTTTGCACCTCAAATTCTAATAGACATTTTTAGTTCTTGTGTATGTACATGTATACTATTATTTCTATAAACTCTTTTACTCCTCACATAACCTATGCACCACAATCTCTATACACTTAGTGAGGCCTTGTAATAGCCTCTAGCTTTATATGGTTGATTTTCCATGTTTACACTTAGCAAAGTTTCTACAGCCCTTGTATATTTTGTGCTTTTTATGATTGTGATTGAGGAGGGTATTGAGAAATATGCAATCATACTCTCTTGTAGCCTCTTTATAATGAATAGTAAGGGCAAAGGAACATACTAAAAATAAGCTTTAGACTAGGACATTACATGTATGGTTTATTAAAATCATTTGTAGTTGAATACCATGGTCACCTTTTACCTTTTTCCACCTACTACTACCACCTATTGTGACCTTATAAAAGACACTCATCCCCACTCCATTTCACTTGATCATTCTCATTCAGTTGTACTTGCATTATGCTTGAGTAATATCAGTTGTTCTCTTTTATCATTACTTATGGTCCATTATGATTGTCTTCTTGCTCATTAATAGGCTTTGAAAATTTTGAAGCTTTCTTGGAGTTGCAGAGATACAATTGAGATTGAGTGGGAGTGCATGTACTCCATGGTTGGATGGGAATTCTTACCACTTTGTGCTTAATTATGCAACTACTATTGCTTGATCTTTGTACAAGCTAGTAGTTCCTTGGGAGTGGACCAAGGAGTGCCATGCCTCCTACAAACCATTAAAAATGGCTCTCATCATAGCACATATCCTAGGATTTTGTTTTACATAAAAAGAATTGTTCTAGTTTTGACAACAAACAATGAAATCCATAATGCATATTTGATGCTTTGAGAATGCTATTTTGGTGCATGGATGGTATGGTTATGCTTCTAGGACTAATTCATCTTAAAATAACTTAGATTTCACTGTCCTTTGAGTGCTATAATAACATGGCAACATGAATCTATCAGTGAAAAGCTTATGCCTAATGATCATTGATGCTTTATGGGATACTCAATGCATGTGCCACTACTTAGATTGTTACGTATACTTACCGATATGCCATGGCATGCTTCTAAGTTGAGATTTGAGATTTGTTGCATTGACATTGGCTTTGGTGACATGCCTTGGTTACTTCAGTGGCTTATGCATTTAAGGGCTTAAAGAATATATTGGGTTTTATGCTTTCGAATGTATGCTCTATGGATTTTGGATGTCTAGATGTTCACATTATATTTTGAGGTTTGCTTGCTCATTTGGCATTTGACTTTTGCTTCAATGGGAGCTACTCAGATTTATTGTAATGTGTCCCCCTGTCCACTTACAGGACACGTCTTAGCAGCCCATCGGGAAGAGAGTCTAGAAAGCGCCGCCCGACACTCCCATGGAATGCCACATGGTTTGCGATCTAGGTCTTCCCGAGTCTGCCATGAAGCAGAAGTATTCCGGCCGTTCCCATTTAGGACCGACCTGAATCGGGGTTTCCCTAATGGTCAAATTCCTAGAAGGTAGCTATCCCAAGGGTTCTGTAAACTGAGTTGCTTGTTACCCTATTTCCTTGGGTTAGGGTTTATACCCTGTTGACCCAAATTGTTTCCACCTTAGGTTTCTTGAAATTATGGGCAATAAATCCTGGGCAATCTCGTTGCCCTAACTTGGTTGGTCAACTTCTTTCGTAGCAAATTCGTAACTCCCCTAACCTTGGCAAATCAACCCCAAGGAAGGGTTATGTAGTAGGATGACTACTCATCCTCTGAAAAATTAGACTTGTACTTAGAACTCGCCAACCTTGTTCTGAGGAGTGGTAATACTATTTTGATTTAGGCACAAAACCATGCGACGTTGCAACTTGTTGCACAAGACAAGTGTCGCACCTAACTTGTGGGATTATTTCTCCCATCACACGGTATTCCTTGGTCAAGAATACCTTTGGTCAAGATGTAGGTTTTGGAGTACTCTTGACCCAATCCAACCTTAACCCTACTAGGCCGATAATGCTTTGGCCCTAGGGTTCCTAAATTCATACAAAAGTCTAGTATTTGGTCAATTGATCCTTAGGGTGAGAACCCTAGATCATTCTTGCATGGGCGTTTAGATAACCCTAACATTTTCGAGAATGTAGGTAGGATCTTTGGGATCGAAAGTCTTACATCGGCATCACAAGTGCGATACTAGGCAGAATTTTAACGTATCTTAACCCTACCTAGCATTTTGAGGTGATCGTTATTTGCAATCTAATCGTACCTTTATGATTTTCATGCAGATTACTTAATTGCTCTAACCAACCCATGATTTACGATGATCTTTCTATTAAGATGAAAATACATTCTTCTAAAATCGCAAGTACTTTTCCCTAAAAGATGTAAATAACTGGAAGATAGGTGAGATGCATCATTCTATGCGAGTATGCAACTTCAAACCATAGACCTTCTGCTTTTATGCGACTTAGAGATCATTCTTTTCCTTGCCCTAAACTATAATGATTGACATTTAGAGCTAACTCTATCAACCCTATGTTGATGCAACGAAGTCAAAGCTTTAATATTTTTATTGAAGATGCATTCAAACTTTGATAAAAGGACTCCATGCATGAGCGAACACCATAAGTTCATCATTAAATTAATCCTTCCTTTAGCACTTAACCCGACTCAAAATGAACTACCATCGCATGCAATTTGCAAGGTACATAAATCATTTCCATGCATTGCAACTATTCGGACATCATTTAATGTCCGTCTATGATTACCTTAATCGCAAGACAAAACCAAGAATTAATTACATAAATGTGTTACGAGTTATATGTCCTATCCTTTGTGAGGTGCAGCAAGATGCCTTTGCACAATTTTGTCTCTTTACTTATGCATCATGCGTTCAGGGTTGCAACTTTAACATGGAAGTGCAAGCAATTTCAAATGCACGACATGCAACTAAATCTTGTAAATCGGCGAGAAAATAAAATTTCCAATTTTTTTAAACTTGCCTATGAGATTTAAACATGCTTAATGCATTCTTTTCATGCGTGACTATTTAACAGAACTTGGGCATTAGGAATCGGGGCATTGTCCACTCGCGTGCTCGGGTTGGAAGCTCCCGCATGTACGCCTCGTGACTTTTGCTTAGGAGCCATCAATGATGTAGATCTTGACTCAGCAACCTTCCTCTTGGCTCTCTTACGCATTATGAACCCCTTCAGTCTGATATTTTCTCTGCGTAGGACACAAGCCTTGCATGACTCGGTTTTAAAAACCGGGGAAGGCACATGTAAACAAGGCCTATGGTAGCCTTAATGGAAGCTTCCAAATTAGAAGCTTCCCGGCTTTTCTACACACGATGCGTGGTGGAGTTTGCTAGTGCACGCGGTGTCGAAGGGTTTTCAAAAGCAAAGTCGCAACCACAGAGGTTCTTGAGAAAGTCCAAGACAGAAGATCAATCGAAGTAAGATCAAACTTCATTCAATGTACCCTCAAGTTTCAGAAAAGATATGATGCTGAAATTTTATTGTACAATTCCATCCACAATGGGAAAGGCCTTTCACAGTACAGTTTTCCACCCATATTTATATTGGCAAGGCCACTGCAACATCTCATCCAAACTGGTAAGTAGAGTCTCCTCATCATCATATCTGGCTCTAGACAACATATCTGCCACTGGATTATCCTTTCCTGCTATGTGTTTAAATTCCGGATTTAATGACTTGATGTATGCAATCCATCTCAGCATAGCTATATCTGGAGTAGAGCAACTCGTGATCATACCAATCAATGGCAAGCAATCTGTCTCTACAACAACTGAAGCTCCAATAAAGTACTCCTTGTCACATTTGAGAGCCGTGACAATCCTCAATAACTCCCTCTTGATTTGGGGATATCTCCTCTGTCTCTCGTTTAGGACTTTCGCCCCAAACCGAATAGCATACCTATTTCCATCTGCATCATCTTGACCCACAGCCCAACCTATGCCAATTGGACTAGTGTCAACTGTCAATACAATAGGCCTTTCACAATTATAATCCGCTTTCCTGAGAGTAGGAGCATTCTGCAATAACTTCTTCAATTTCCGCATGGCTCTAGTGTGACTCTCATCCCAATAAAATTTCTGCCCCTTTCGAAGCAGCTGATACAAACAATCTGCTATGTGTGCAAAATGAGGTATCCAAATCATATAAAACACACAAGCACCAATGAATCTCCGTACCTCTGAAGTAGTAGAACAATACTCTGCAATCTTGCCTATAGCATTCACCTTATCAGGTGAGAGTCTCCTGCCATAATATCCACACATATGCCCAACAATGACAACCTCATTCACTCCAAAAACAGATTTTTGCCCTGAAAGTGTCAAGTTCACTTCTTCTAACCTGGCCAAAATCTTCTCACATGCCGAAATATGATCAGCCACAAAGTATTTGCATCCCTGCTCATTTAGACTCTCATTCTTCTCTTCTTCTGCACACCCCTTAATGGGCACATCATCCAAAAAAGGCATAGTAAGCTGAGGTATGTAATCACGAAGGACCTTATGCATGGCATTCATCATACGCGCAACAGAATTAGTGGCACCTTGAGGCAAGGTACACATCCTGACAAGCCCAATAGGAGTTCTCATGGTGGTTATGTCCCTGCTTTCCAAAGCCAGCTGAAACTGATCATATCCTGAATACAAATCACCCAAAGAATAGATGGCACGTCCAGCAAATGCCTCTGCAAACTCATCCACAATTGGACCTATACCAACATTCCTGATAGTAACTCTGTTCACTGGCTACATATCCTGAATAAATCGGAGAGTACCATTCTTCTTTGGAATTGTAAACCACCTGTTTGAGTATGGTGCAGATGAAGGCTCAAGGATTCCCATCCTGATTTTCTCATTCAATAAATCAATCAGCTTTGGCAAGTGTGCTTTAGGCACTGGAATAGGTCGGAGATTCCATGGGATATGAGGAATAGTAAAAATGACCATAGGAGCAACAATATCAGGATTCACACATCCAATCTCATGTGGGAAAAAAGCAAATCCCCTTCCATGACGCTGAAGCATCTCCTGAAAGCATTGCTTCTCTATGGGTAACAAGAAATCACCATTTCCAATTTTCAATTCAGCAAGAGTCTCTGCTGAAAATTTATGACCAATATGCTCCGGATTCCTCAAAATTTGCTGTTTAGCAGCCCTCTCTATTTGCTGATCACTGTCAGGTGGAAGCGGTACAGCAACCGGCTTCACCTTCTTATCCATAGTTTTGTATTTCGTGTCAACCCTGGCTTCATTATGCTCTTCTGCATTACATAAACCTTGCTGTAAATCAGCAATCTACACTCCAATAGCTGAATATTCTCAGCCCTCTGCTCTATGGACTGCATAGAAACAGCCCCAAACTCTGAATGCTGAAATATTTCAGCAGTAAACTCTGTTGGCTGAAAATTTTCAGCCCTCTGTCTCTCTGAAAGCTGATCATACTCAGCTGGAAACTCTATTTGCTGAATTTCTTCAGCACTCAACACTCTTTGCTGAGTTACCTCAGCCTCTGACTCAATATGTGACATAAAATCTGCAATTTCATGAAACATGTCCAGGGACTGCACTAATACATTACTGTGACAATTCAGCATATCAGTTTTCAGCATATCTCCCATCTCTATCATCGTATCTGCACAAATCACACTGTCATACATCCCATCTATGTGCTCATCATACTCCAAAATTCCTGCATTTTTCAAAATTTTCTCCTTCCTGCATATATACTGCCTGGCAGCTCTAGGCAACCTAGAAGTCTTCTGAAAACTCATCGAACTGTTTGCTGAAATCCCAACAAAACCAGAGGAGAAAACATCACTGCCAGGAGGCGAGAACTCCAATCTCCTCTCCTCTGTACCACCGTCGTCTCGCGAAACGGCGGTACCTAATGAAAACCCGAATCCCTCACAGTGGGCAAAGGTGCATCTCTGAGAGTATCTCTGTTTCTAACATGGTTCACACATACAGTCATAAACTGAACTGCTCTCATACCATCTTTACTGCGAATCCGTGCATAAGCAGATCCATCATCCATGACCTTTGTTTCCATGCGCATCTCTGTAATGAATGGCTGACCAAGAATTATGGGATAAGAGCATGAATCCTGCACAAAGAAATGAAAATCCTCCTCTACATCACCAATAGAAACCCTGACACTAGGACATGCAGCATACAAATCACCTGCAGTGTTATTGGCGGCTCTCATACGCCACCCATGCTCTACATCCATAGGCCATTTGTTACTCTCATAAACTCCACGAACTATGAGATTAATCTCTGAACCATGATCAACCAATGCAACATAAGGCACCTATTTCTCTCCAATCTTTACCATCATCTCTGTAGTTGCCCTAGCCCAATGGCTCCGCGAAAAGTGACTACGCGGTATCATGACATGCTCATCAATTTCAGCATAATGCATAGGATGAACCCTCTTCTCTACCTGCGGAAAAACATAAGCATTATCAACCATAACCTCATCCTCATCCTCATCCAACTCTCCAATCAAAACTCCCTGTGTATCAGTGGTAGCCAATGCATGTCTTTTCCTCTTCAGGACCTATTGAAACTGATCCTGAAACTCTCTTTTTGAGATGCCCAAAATCTCAGAAATAGTGAAAGTCACCTCACTGCCAAGTATCTTATCATTAAAGATTTTCTTCATGTCTGTAGATGTCTCAATATCGGACATCAATCTGAATCCTGGCTGCTTTCTCTCTCTAGGCTCTTGCCTCTTTTCTCTCTTTTGAGCATCCTCCATCTATCGATTTGGCCCTGATCGTGAAGACGGTCCTGCAGTAGGTGGAGTAACAAACTCACCCCCTCTAGTCTTCTTAGCTGCACTTGGATTTTCTTCATCCCTCTTACGCTTCTCCTCAACAAGTACATCTGTACCATGAGACTTAGCCAAATAAGCATAAATAGAATACCTGTCAACAGGCGAGTCCCAACCTGTCTCTGATCTGATGCTAGAGCCTGCACTAGTCAAAACAGTTTGCTGAATTTTCCCCTTGTTTGCAGTCTCCATAGCATAAGTCCATAACGCTGACTGAGTCTCTGATCCCTTCTCAATCTGAACTCCATATGCAGAAGCATCACCTCTAGCTATCACATAAGAAGTACGTGCAGCCATGTCCTCCACTAACTTCTTCATTCCACCTTTACCAAAGTTGGTAGCAAGTGGAGCTCCTGTCTCAGTCAACCAAATCTTACCATCTTGCCCCCAATATACCAAATTCTGCCTTCTTGCATCCTGAAAAGAATCACAATCCCTGCAATGCTGATGGTCTGTACTATCACACCAAATACATCTCCGATCTCTCCTAGGTGCACTAGGAGCACTCTTAGGTGCAGTAGGAGCACTAGAAGAAGTAGCAGGCGCAGTCGAAGCAAACTGCTCCTTCAACTTACCCACCAACTCCGCTTTGACTGACTCCAGTGTTAAATCTGTGATGCCTTGGATTATGTCATCAAGAGAAGTAGGTACCGATGGAGCGGATGGTTTTGGAGCAGAAGGTGTAGGCATCGGTCGTGGAACAGGAGGAATAGGTGGAGTGGCAATAGTAGGCACTGGCATAGGCCAAAAAACTGGCTGAGGAGGAGAAGAAATAACAGGGATAGAAGTAGGCATAGGAGCTGATGATGGTGTAGGTGTCATGAACCATTCTGTAGGCGAGTCTTCCATATCCTCCTCTTGGTCAAAGTCGAGACTGCATCCTGAGCATCCTGCCAATCAGTTTTAAGACCCATATGATTCGTGCGATCTTCAAGAAGCTCACCCAATTCTTCTTGAAGAGCAGGATCTGCAGCTTGCAAGAAAAGCTCAACTTTTTCAACATCCAATGCTCTTTGTTCAATGGCATCAAGCTGACTATACCTCTCTTCGAATTCTCGAATCAACTCTGAAGCAGCGAGACCTTTGTTTGGCATGTAGACCCACTCTCGGAATGACTGCTGAGTAGCCATACCAAAGTCCTCAAGGAAGTATTTTTCTTTCAAGGCCTTCTTAAAATCTTGCCAATGTGTATTTTGAATAAAAAGATCAGTCACTTTTGTCCTCAAAGCAGGTGTGACAAGACGAAGGAAGTACTTACTCATAAGTCCAGCAGGAACTCCAAAAAACCCCATCTTGATCTCATATGTCTTCAAATATGTTGAAACATTACGCCCGTCAAATAGCTTCTTCTCATTCTCAACTACTTCAATAGCCTTAGTCGCGCTGTTTGCATTCTCCTGCTCCGAATAGAGTTGCCTTTGCTGAGACAACTGCTGTTGATGCTGCTGCATATACAATTGTGTTTGCTGATTTTGGAGCTGCATATACATGGACATATTCTGCAAAATCTGCTTTAGATCCTCTATTGAAGTACTTGACGCAGCAGTCATTGATGGAGCTGAAGTAGGCGCAGCTAGAGTTGTAGAAGAAGCTAAAATAGAGGCTGAAGTATCTCCCATCCTGAAATTTCTGCGACGCTTTCACGTCGGGTTCACCAAAGATGTCGAAGGGTTTTCAAAAGCAAAGTCGCAACCACAGAGGTTCTTGAGAAAGTCCAAGACAGAAGATCAATCGAAGTAAGATCAAACTTCATTCAATGTACCCTCAAGTTTCAGAAAAGATATGATGCTGAAATTTTATTGTACAATTCCATCCACAATAGGAAAGGCCTTTCACAGTACAGTTTTCCACCCATATTTATATTGGCAAGGCCACTACAAAATCTCATCCAAACTGGTAAGGTTCATTCAGGCTTTCCTGATTAGATGATGGATGGGAAAGGAGTTTGGTGGTTATCAGCCCGTGTAATATCCAAGCGGAAGGGTGGTTTAAGCAGCTATTATGCTGGAGTCATTCTGCTGCACAGACCCAGCCGTTGCTAGCCTTGAAGATGATGCCTCGGCTGCTGCAAGCTTTGAAGACTTCACACTTGATGTGTCCTGAATGTCTTGGGTACTAATTACTGTGCGCTTGCATCAGTGACATCTCAGAAAGCTTAGATTTCAGTAATTCGTTCTCCTAAAGGGGCATAGCAACATCCTCAGCTGTGAATTTTCCCTTACTCTTTTCGGCAGCCCTTCCTGTCTAGAAGTGCTTTCCTGCCCTTGTCCAGTTTCAACTTAGTGATTACCACTTTGAACGGTTCAATACCAATGTTGACCATGGCTCCATAACTACAAATCAATCAACCTCCTATTATTCCTCTGCTTCAAGACTTCAAAAACATGTCGTCTTGCTTATATCAGCCGTCGCACATGTTCATCGATTCCATTACATTTTGCCATGCGAGCCATTGACCAGGAAGCATGTAAGCTCTTCATCATGGCAATAAGCATGGGCTCTTCTTGTGTTCAAGAGCATTGCAACTAGAACACCAACGATATTGCTGTGACCAACCACCACAGCTTTCTTTCCTATGATTTCTATGTTTCAACTCAATACAACCCTGTGGTGTGCAAGGTACAAGCATCGGCTCTCTGTCCTTCTCATGCTGGCGTCGTTCCTCCTACAGAACATCGCTGCCACCCTCTCCTATTCAGAGCTTCATGGTATCCTTTGCATGATTGATGTCCAACATAGATCTCGGCATAGTAGTTCAAGTGCGGGAAGCTTAGCACGATATGCGCTATCAAATTCAGACTGCTTTTGGCTGATCCTGCTTGAATATGGTGCCCCTATTTGATGAGATTGTAGATTGCCCTGCGGCCTTGTAAACAAATGATGAATTCAAACAAAGGATGATTCGTAATCTCTCTGCATGAGCAACGAGCTCCCGGTTAACATTTGGTGCTACCAAGCCAGGGCGCCATGCTAATCTCCCCCTTCTTCCTCAGTGTAATTCTTCTCTGTCGAGCCGTAGAGTATTGTCCCTTTTTCGGGCTCCCCTTTTGAATTTTCTTTTCCCCCCCCTTGCTTCTGCGTTTTTTCCCTTGCTTTTCTTTTCGTGAACCAGAAAAAGCCCACTTTTTTAGCCACACTTTCCTCTCATACACACGCAGAAAAGCAGCATCTTTTCCTCTTCACGTTGCACGTCCCTTCAACTCTAGATCTTTTGCTTTGCTTCAAGCTTGGTAAAAGTACGAACACAAAGCATCTCAGAAAGATCCCAGAGACTCACAAGAGCATCTGCACTCCCCATTGCAAAGTACCTCCCAGTCGGATCAATGGCAAAACAATAACAACCTGCTGTGTGAGCATCAAGTGTGTGTAATGTAGAAAGAGATGGATAGACAAGATATCCACCGTTCCATTCTCAGTTGTGAGGAAGAACAGTTCACCTCCTAAGGAAACTTGCGCTTGTTGATTGACTTGAACTTATGAACATCTATAATAGTCAGTTCATCATCTCTATTTCCAACAGCAATATGTGACCCATCAGGCTTGAAAGTGATATTTATATTCTCACCACTCAACTCCACTTGTTGGGAGCACTTACCAATACAAGCATCCCAAAGACGCACAGTTCTATCTCCTGAAGCTGTTGTTAGTAAATCTGCATGCTTAGGATCCCATGAGGTGAATCTGCACTGTCTTGATTTGGATCATCCTCCAAAACATCAAAGCGTCCAATATGCTTGGGCTCCTTTTCAACTCCTGGATGTGGAGACTTGGTATCATTAGGTATTTTTGATGTAGCTAAAGAAGAAGAAGGCAAAGTCCTAAACGAATACGTGTAACACGTTCACCAGCATCAGTTGTGCTTTCCACTTGACCTTGCTCAACATAGGCTGAAAGCATCTCATCATGTTCACCACTATGCCTCCAACTCCTCCCCACTATACTCATACGCAGAAAATAAATGTAAACACAACAACTAAATATGTATAAAGTAACAAATCTCACACACAACTTTTGGGTGGTTTTCACACCTCGAATGCGCAGCAATATGACAGCGGAGGGAGCACTTAGCCCAAAATTTTATTGTTGCGGGAGATTGCTTTAAGTTGCTCTTGCGCAGGATTTTGGGTCTTGAATATTTCATAGCAAAAATATTACATTTATGTATTGAGCCACATTAGCACTTGGATATACTAGAGAGCATTTAATTTATGTAGTTGAGATTGAGCTTATTACAATGAGACAGTGGGACTTATTGTTTGTGACATGTATATGCTCTCTTGATATTTATTGGATGTAGGTTCCCTATCGTGGGATGATTTGATCTCTTTGCTTTGACTTGGTACTTATATCTATCAAGGTGTTATCAATGGTATCTACATGCTATTGTGTTATCTATTTAGCTTTTTCTCAGTGGTTTATATATCTAGCAATTCTCTTCATTTTTCCTTGAGATCTACCCTATGTATGACGTCTATGCCTATTGCATATATGGTTTTTGACACACTGTAGTTGTGAGAGTTTTTAGTGCCAATTGTCCCTAGCTTGTTTTCTCTTGGTTGGTCACAATAGGTTGTTGGCATATTGCTGCAATTTATTACATCAACATGTCATTTCAATTTAATGCATTCTATTTGAGAGGTAGCCACCTAGACTTAACAATCTTTGCTTACACGTTTTGTACCGCTATTTACTTTGGCATTGTGTCCTATCTTCCACCTAATTTAGCAGTGGTTTTTTGAGTTGATTTTTAGGGTATTACAGTAGCCCATCTTGCCTTCTTTGTACTTGCTTAGTCTCATTATGGGTAGTGGTCCTCACGAGAGTGCTATCTTCAATATTGAGAAACTACGTGAGACTAGTTATAACTATTGGAAGACCCAGATATGGAAGGTCTTAATGCAAAAATTACATGGGTTAGACCACTGAAAAATGAGAGTGCCAAACCCTATAATATTGTGGTTGAGGATTGGGGTAATTTGGATGAGCTATGCAAGTCCACAATCATTTTATCACTCTCTAAGCATTACAATGTTGTGATTGAAAATGAAACTACATATGAGCTTTGGACACAGATTCACAATCTTTATGACAAGTAGAGTCCTGCATCTCAAGTGTATTGATTGAAACAATTGATAGAGCTTCGCATGAAGAAAGGGACTTCTATGTCTGCACACTTAAATGAGCTTCACTCCATCATCAACCATTTAGATTCATAGTAGATTGAGTTCAAGGATACTTTGCATTCTTTTTTTTTTTGCTTGTTACTCTCCCTAAGTTATGGGGCATTTTTCGCATCTCTCTATACTAAGAATGCGCTGAGATCACAAGGTGTTGAGAGTGTTCTCTTAACATAAGAGGTGAACATTAAAAATATGGATACTTCTTATACATCCCATGCATTGACTATGAGAGGCAAGCAAGATGGAAATTACCATGATAGAGACTCTAACAGATCTCAGTCTAGAACAAGTGGATAGTCTACATTAAGTCCCATGGCCATAAGTCTAGTCTTACTTGTCATTATTGTGGAAAACCAGGTCATATTTGGCCACCGTGCTATGAAATGTGCAAGGAAAAGGGAAAGGATAAATTGCAAGACAAGAATAATTATTGCAATATTGTGCTACCCAGCAAGTCTAGTGTCAAGATTAAGGAGATTAATATGGTGCAACCAAATTATTTGATGATCTTATCGTGGCAACTTCTTCTTTGGATACTTCACTCCTTGATGCTTTGTTGGGATATACTCAATGTTTGTTGATAGATTTAGGGACTTCCTTTTATGTAACCCCTCATAGAGAGTTGTTTCACTCCTATCGTAGTATGACTAGATGTATTTGTTTGGGTAATGACTTGGCATTGGAGATGGTTGATATTGGTGATATCTAGCTACATTTTGGTTGATGCACCATCTTCACTCGTCATGATATATGTCATATTTTGAGCATAACGTTGCATACGATATCAAATTTAGGTGTTATATAGCTAGAAACAAAGAGCATAATGAGATCTACAAATTTGGACACATAGAGTTGATTCTATGCAGCTTTCTATTATCTGTTTCACAAAAAATAAAACTATTCTAGTTTGGATAGCAAACAATAAATTCCATAATGCATATTTGATCCTTGAGGGATACTATTTTATGCAAGGATGGTATGGTTATGCTTTTGGGAAAGATTTCAGTTTGAAATAGCTCAAATTTCACTATCTTTTGAGTGTTGCAATAATAGGGTAACAAGTATTTGTCAGTGAAAAGACTATGTCTAATGTTCATTGATGATTTATGGGATACTCAATGAATATATCCAATTTCAATGCGGTCTCCCTTGGTACATTGTGCCATGTGGTTCCACAATATATTTGATCCCTACAATAGATGAAATCTCCTCCCGGTAATTCAAGTTGGCTATCTCCCTAGGTACACCTTTTTATCAATAGATCTTCAACGACATCATCAATAGTCGAAGCCAATCATCATCAATAAACCCTTGAGTGATGTAAGCATTCATCCTAATCAGATGGGGATATGAGTATGGTTTGCCCTCTGTATTCATTAACAAAGCATGAGACACACAGCTAGGTGAGTGACCAGCCTTTTCCCCTTCAATTGCAATGAGAGGTGAGATGTGCAAAATGGAGCATTGCACGCACGGGTTGGGACTCTCAATGCACGAAGCATTAGGAAAAAAATAAACTCACAAATGGGCCTTTTAGTCCCCCATCCCCCTCTCTCCTCCTTAAAACAAGGAAAAGAGAAGAGAAGAATAGTAAAATAATCCTCTCCTCTCTCCACTTTTGCAATCTTGTTTTGCCTTTTTTATGTTATCTACAAGGATATACTCGGATTCCTTCTCTCTCCTCATTCAAGAAGTATTTTTCAAACCAAAGTTTATATTCAAAAAGGAGTTAGTTACGGGAGTGTGGTGCTTCATTTTCAATGCAAAATGATTACTAGATATGAGGTAATTGATTTTTTAATCGAGAACAAGAGAAATGAAATTTTGGAAGTTTCTTTTAAGATATTTTGGGGATTTTTATATTCTAGCTTTTGGTAAAAAAACAAACCAACTAGTCAAATTTTGTGTTTTTGGGAGATGTTTTTGGAGGTAAAATAGAAATGTCTAAAATACGAAAAGTCTTGGGCATCCCTACCCTCTGAGCTATTTTCCCCCATATCTATACTCTCTCATAGCTCTATTGTGACATCTTCTTTATGTTTATGCAACCTTCATTAATAGAGTGAATTACTTACACCCTCCTTTCCCTTGGTACCTTTGTGTGCCTCTCTAAGCATCTCCACTCTACCTCAATATGCAACTCCTTCTTTTCTGAAGTCTTGGACATCCCTACCCTCTGAGCTATTTTTCCCCATATCTATACTCTCTCATGGCTCTATTGTGACGTCTTCTTTGTGTTTATGCAACCTTCATTAACAGAGTGAATTACTTACACCCTCCTTTCACTTGGCACCTTTGTGTGCCTCTCTATGCATCTCCACTCTACCTCTTGTGACAACCAAGTAGACTCAAAGGTGCCTCTCTATGCATCTCCACTCTACCTCTTGTGACAACCAAGTAGACTCCCCATTTCTATTAATAGTAAAATGAATATAGAAAAGAAGGAGCTGCATATTGAGGTAGAGATTGAATATGCCCCATTATTCAAAAGAACACAGTGTATCAGTGTCAACCCTCAGGTTTTGCAGAGTTACAGGCATATGGGATTGAAACATGTGGATTTGAGGAAGGCTTTAATCAAGCCACGGGAATGGGGCTTTTTATTTGATCCCGAGGGGGGGGGGTAGTTTTTGGATGCCCTAGGTGGGCAAAAGGGGGAAAAAGGGGGAGGAAGGAAGGGGTGTATAAGACCTTGAAGAGGGGATTTTATGTGGGAGAGAAAAAGGGTGTAAAAGAACCTTAGGAGGAGACCTTTTTTGTGTGGGGGAAAAAGGGCTTAAAGGACCCTCCCCCTTAGAAGCTTCTAAGAGCCTTAGAAGCTTCTGATGGTCTATGGCCCAGCACGTGGCCGGACTGGGACGGCGGCCAATACACTCAGGCGGGGCGTATGACAATGGCTGCTCCTCGATTCAACAGTGCTAATGGCTCCTCCCTCCACTCTCGGCGGCGACTCGATGCAGCAGAGTGACGGCCTTCCTCTCCTCTCACGACCACCCTCTCCTTCTACAGCAGAGTGAAGACAGTCCGACGGCTTCCTACTCTCGCTCCACGATAGCGACCACCCCCTGGCTATGTCCCCTACCTACTTATATAGGTGAGGGGAGGGGGATCCTCCCTCCCGCACGCGGCATCTCGCATGCTTTCTTCCTTCAGCAAGCTCTGGCAAGGAGCTTGCTCACCCCTTGCTATTCCCTTCTCCTCCAGCACGACAGTCGGCTGGAGGAGAGAGGGATTATTAAATTTTTTTAACCATTAATCATTTAATTATCCTCATGACCTCCTATGAAGAGGAGGTTCATGCGAAGAACACATACTTAGAATCGGAAATGTTACATTCTCTCCCCCTTGGAGGAATCGAGATGTCCTCATCTCGAGATAAACTGGGGATGTTGGTGGTTGAGAGTGCTTTCATCTATCCAAGTGGCATTCTCCTTGGGATAATCTTTCCACTAGAGGAGGCATTCTCTCAAGGATCTGGATCTCAGTTGTCTCTCCCTAACATCTAAGATCCTGTCAGGCCTTAGCTCAAGGACTCTTTGACTAGGCATTACAACTTGTTGGTCATCAAGTACATGGTTAGGATTAGGTACATACTTCTTCAATAGGTTGGTATGGAATACATTATGAACCTTTAGGTTCTCAGGGAGTTGTAGTCTATAAGCATTAGGTCCTAGGCACTTAAGGATCTTGTATGGTCCACAATACCTTGGACTTAGCTTCTTGCAATCTCCTAACGATAGAGAACTCTTCTTTGGAAGTATGCGAATGAAGACCATGTCTCCTTCCTCGAAGATTCTATCTTGATGCTTCAAATCTGCGTATGCCTTCTGTTTATCCTTGGCGGCTTGGATGTCCTGTCTTATTGACTTTATTTGGTCATCCATCTCTTTCAACATCTGCCTTGAAGCTTCAACCCTCAAGGTTGGATCTGAGAAGTTTAGGGGACTTCGACAGTCACATGACAATACAATGCCTGAAAAGGGGTTATCTGAATGCTCTTTTGGTAAGAAGCATTGTAGGCAAATTCAATCAAGGGCAAGTATTGAATCCACCTTTTTGGTTCACGACAGCAGTATGCCCTAAGCATATCCTCGATGACTTGATTGACTCACTCTATTTGGCCATCCGTTTGGGGATGGTAAGCTGTGCTAAAACATAGTTGAGTCCCAATGGCTTCAAAGATGGCTCTCTAGAAGTGTGATGTGAAGAGAGAATCATGATCACTAACGATTCTTCTTGGTAGCCCATGTAGCTTGAATATCTCCTTGATAAACAACATTGCAATGTCTGAGGCTTTATAGTTTGTCTTTATTGGAATAAGGTGTGCAACCTTAGTCAGCATGTCAACCACAACCATGATGGAGTAGTATCCTCCTTGAACTTGGGGTAGACCAACAACAAAGTCCATGCTGATGAATTCCCATTTCATTTGGGGAATGTCAAGTGGTTGTAAATTCCCTGGCATCTTGACATGTTCGGCTTTGATACATTGACAAGACAAACACTCAGTGACATATTTGAGAATGTCACCTTTAAGCCTCTCCCAATAGTAGCTCTTCCTAACTACATTGAGGGTTTTGGCATAGCCATGATGTCGTGAGAAAGGGGAATCATGAGCTTCCCACAATATCTTTTTCTTAAGTGACTGGCTTGCCGGTATACATAGCCTCATTCTATAGTAGACAAGTCCACCATTAATAGAGAATTTATGATACTTAGCCTACAGCTTTTGGTCCTAATCCTTGATAGAGATCTCCCTTAGCATCTTTTGATATGCTGGATCATGGCATGCTTCTTCTCCAGCTAACTCAAGTATTGGATTGTTTGGCATGGACACCTTTGTGGCTAGAGATCTAGCTGTTGATAGATTTTGCAAGATTAGAGAATTAAGGAATGCCTTGCGATTGAGTGCATCGACAACTACATTCTCCTTTCCAAGTCGGTACTTGATTTCAAAGTCATACTCCTCCAGCACTTCAATCCACTGACGTTGCCTCATGTTGAGCTCGTTCTGGGTAAAGATCCACTCGAGACTCTTATGATCAGTCACTAGAGTAAACTTGTTACCCAATAGGTAGTGTCTCCAAAGCTTTAGAGCATGGATAATAGCTAACAATTCTAGATCATGCGTAGCATAATTCTTCTCATGACTCTTTAGCTTCCTTGAAGAGTATGCTACATGATGACTTTCCTGCATGAGCACACATCCTAAGGCAAGTGCGCTAGCATCAGTTACTACCTCGAACTCCTTACTGAGGTTTGGAAGTTTTAGGATAGGTGCTGATATCAAACTTTGCTTTAATCTATCGAAGCTAGTTTGTTCGGGAGTTGACCATGCAATGGATGTTTGCTTCTTCAGTAAGTCCGTCAGAGGTGCTACAATCAAAGCATAGTTTTTGATGAAGACCCTATACCATCCTGTCAATCCAAGAAAACTGCGTATTTCCTTGACAGTTGTTGGTATTGGCCATTCTAGCACATCTCTACTGGGTCCATTGAGATCCTTCCATTGATACGATGAATCCCAGATATTCAATCTGACGTTTGGAGAATGCATACTTCTTCATTTTAGCATACAGCTTATGTGCCCTCATTGTCTCAAGGACAATCCGAAGTTGGGGTTCATGATCTTCTTCCTGTTTAGAATAGACTAAAGTGTTGTCGAAGAAGACGAGTACGAAGTCATCAAGATATGGCCTAAAAATATCTTGCATTAACTTGTTGAAGGTGGCAGGCGCATTCGTAAGCCCGAATGACATAACTAGAAACTCAAAGTGTCCATATCTTGTGTTGAAGGCCGTCTTTGGGATATCTTCTTCCTTGATCCTTATCTGATAGTAACCAGACCTGAGATCAATCTTGGAGAAGATCTTTGCACCTTGAAGATGATCAAGAAGCTCATCTATTCTAGGAATAGGGTACTTGCTCTTGACAGTTGATTGATTCAACCCTCTATAATCAATACATAGTCGAAGTGTTCCATCTTTCTTTTTCTGGAACAGTACTGGAGCTCCCCATGGTGAACTACTAGGACAGATGTAGCCCTGATCTAGCAGCTGCTTCAGTTGTTCCTTCAGCTCAATTGCTTCCGGTATGGACATTCTATAAGGTCTCTTTGCAATTGGCGTAGCTCGTGGTACTAGCTTGATCTCATGATCCACTTCTCTTTGAGGCAGGAGTTCTGTCAACTCTTCAGGAAATACATCCGTGTATTCCTTTAGCCATGAAGGTCCTTCATTAGACTCCTGCTTCTGATCTAACTTGTTGAGCTTAATCAATAGACATGTAGTCCTTTTCTGACTCCCTTTATAATCTGAGATGCTTTGGCCAATTGAATTTTTGGCACCAACACCATATTGGGGAATATAGGAATTTCCCATAAGTTTGGGACACATAGTCAAATCTTTGGATTTGTCATAACTTGGACACTATAGCTCCAAATCGAGTGCTCTATAGTTGAATAGATTCCATTTTTCAAGCGCTTTCCAATGATAGGTCACATCATATGGTTTTGATAAACTTATGGACATGTTGATAAACTTATGGGCATGTTATCTGGGTGCCACCTTTTTAGTTTTCAAACAATGGGAATTGGGAGATTCCCAAACTCACTAATATTGTGTTCACCCCAGCCTCACCCTGAGTTGTGATCAATTTCCCTTCAGAGTTTCGAAAGGAAATTTGGCCCTTTCCACAATGAATGTGGGCGTCATTAGGCTTAAGCCAATCCATTCCGAGTAGAGACTCATGGATGCCTAAATTCATGACTCTGAATTTGACCGAAGTCGTCTTTCCTCCCAGAAATAATTCCACCTTAGCAGTTTGCCTGGTACAAGTAACCTCATGACCATTTGCCAATTCCACAAGCAAGATAGGTGCTTCTACTGTGGCTATTCCTAATCTTTTTGCACAAGCTGGTGAGATAAAGGAATGAGTACTACCACAATCAATCAAGGTCTTGAAACCTTTACCTCGGTAGTCTGATGGTGTCTGAATCACTGAGAACTGGCGATTTGGGCCTTTCTTGTGTAGAGCGGCATGAATTGTCGCCCTTTCAAACTCTGCTTCCATGGTCGGATCTTCTTCTTCTTTGCACATTTGCCTATTGGCAACGCAGGTGGTTCTTTCTCTGCCTCGGGTAGCGGCTCCCTGACCACGGCCAGTTCCTTGGAAAGGTGCTTGGCAATGTCCTCCTCCAAGCTTAGGACATTGCCTCTTGAAATGACCGGGCTCGTTGCAGTGGAAACAGCGGAGGTTTCACCCAGTGCTTTGAGTAGGAACAAAGTTGTTGACATTGTTAGTTCTTGCTTTCTTTCTTTGTCCCTAATTCTGACCTTGAACTCTCTTCATTTAAGGCCTGAATGCTCCTCTGTTTGGGTCATTATAAGACCAAGTTTTTTTACTTCTTGGTCTAGCCTGCACCTCTTGAATTATAGGGGTAGCTCGAATGAGTGCATCCTATAGATCTGATGGGCACATAGATTCGAGATGGGTATACACTGGTAGATTTAATCTAGTACAAAATTTCGACACCTATTGTGTCATGTCCATCTGTGGCGCATACTTAAGAAGTGAGACGAATTTAGAATAGTATGTGTCAAGAGTGAGTCCCAGTTTTTTTAGCTCGTAGAACTCATTCATTTTCTGTGTGTGATACGCAAGTGGTAGGTATCTTCCCTGCACTGCTTTCTTCAGCTTCTCCCAGGTAACGGATCCTTCTGTGATCCCTTGATCTCTGCACCATTGCTTCCACCAAAGCTTGGCGAGCATAGCCTAGTTGGCGGGTGCAGTACCGGCTGCTTCAAAGTAATCCTCCATGGATTCAATCCAAATTTCAGCATCTACTTGGACGGACCTGCATCTCCTGTCAAATTCGGGCAGTTTAATCTGCTTGAGAAGAAACTTCTTCTCCTGGATTACAACAGTACTTGATGTAGGAGGCGAACTGGGATTCTATACCTGGGGTTGTGCCTGAATAAAGGTTTCTTAATATTATTACTCGTTAAACACTTTGATTTATATTTCGTTTTCATTTCAGCTATCAACCAAGTAATCTAACCACTTAACTTCTTATCAATTCTCATGCACAAATAGACATTGATAAAAAGAAGTATTATTGTATTTATATGGGCATAGCCCTTTTGGAATACAACATTTCTTGCGATGATAAGCCAATTGTTTACATTTAGTTTGGGGAGAATAATGTTGTATTACATTTATCTATAGGAATTGGATAATAGTATGGTTTTGGGTCATGGATCTTCAGGAATCGGTAAGTCATTGGAAGATCAGGGTATCCTTCCCTTTGGAACCCATTCTTCTCATGGCGTCCTAACACTTTGATCCTGTCGGCAGGGATTACACGAGTCACTTCCTCATATACATATGAATTCGGTTCAACCCTTCGACCTCGAATATGTAAAGTTGAATTTACGTGAGCCTCCACAAAAATGAACAGCTTCACAACTTTCAGGTCTTCCAACCACTTGATCCTCTTTAGGTTGGTTTGAAGGTATGCAAACCAGTGAGCAGCTATATAGTAGATTCCTGAGGCACCCGTCCATCTTCGTTCCATGTACAAAGGTGATGGATTATAGATCACTCTAGGATGTTCATCATCTCAACCCTTTGTCGATAATCTGGGGAATGCATCGCAATCATAAACATGACTCGGAACACTAAGAACTTGTTCCATGTTTCGTAATTCTGCAAGATAGCATTGAAAGTAAGGAAATGTTCGGAACAACAACATTTGCTTTACTTCATCTTATTAAGATTTCATAAATAAAAAATCATTCATTGGTTTGCTCTGATACCAACTGTAACGTGCCCACTTGTTATCTTCAGGACATGTCTTAGCAGTCCATCGGAAAGGATGTCTAGAAAGCTCCGCCCAGCACTCCCATGGAATGTTACGGGGTTTGCAATCTAGGACTTTCCGCATCTGCCATGTAGCGGAAGTATTCCGGCCGTTCCCACTTAGGACCTACCTGAATTAGGGTTTCCCCTATTGGTCATTTCCTAATGGCAACTAGCGTCGAACCCGAGCGAACTACTTTACGTAGAAACGCCAGGTCTGAAGCGGATTCACGCTGCACTTGGTTCAAGGAGAATGGGAAACGAGAGGGATGCGAAGCTCAACCTCTCTGCCATAAGGCATAGTCCCATTCCGTTCCCCTAAAACAACGTAAATCGGGATCATTATAACTTAGACTCTAGGTCGACGCTCTTGCTGTTCGTGTTCTTTGAACGATCTTTCGGCTGTCCATCTTGATTGAGAAAAGTTCCCGGCCAACCGGGACCACCCATCCGTAGGACGGACCTATGGCCACATCCTCCTCACTTTCCTCAGGTTGTTTTAGTTATTTAATTACCTAACACATTTAGTTATACATGTAACAATCAGCTTCCTTAATTAGCCCGTTAGGCACTGGTTCCTTCACGTAATCATAGCACTTGACATAGAAAAGCAATGTCAAACAAGTTCCTTTTCAACAAGTTATCATATTTATCTTTGAAATACATAAAGTCCAGCCCGTAGGCTTATCCATAATCCGCCCGAAGGCTATCCAGCAATCCATAGGGATCACTAATCCAAGATTCCACCCGTAGACTAGTATGCGGGCCTCGAGATCCAATCCCGAGTCACGTTGGCCTCTTGTGCAGGGCCCGGAAGGCGAGGGGTTTAAGGCCAGAGCCCCCCTAGCACCCAAGCATCCTCCTGCTCTAAGTAGCGCTCAATGGAGAGACCTCTCGCGATGGGTTCAGTCCACCTTCCCGGTGCGGTTCACAACCCCCTTGGTTAGGGTCAGCCAAGCAATCGAGGGGAAACTGAAGCTGCCTCTCCCTTCAGGCCTTCAACTTGAACATTAGATATCCATTTATCCTTTAATTCTTTGAGCAAACAAAGAAAAATAGTACAAAACTGTTACAATCACAATCATTACCATTGGTCGTTATTTTTGGCCAACTGCTAAGGAGCGAATCCTCCTTTCTGAATGCATCCAGCACTCGATTCGGGATCAATTTCGACTTGGCAAGATCCCCAAGGGTTTATTTGTTAACCCTATATCCGGGGTTAGGGCCATACCCTATTAACCCAGCTTAATCATTACCTTAAGTTCATATGTTATTCCAATTTATTGATTGGTCTTTTGCTTCCAAGCCAATATCTAATCCCCGTATTCTTGGTCACTTTACCCAAGAAAGGTACTATATAAGGACGATTATTCATCCTCTTGCAAGGTAACTTGTGTAAGAATCTGCCAATCTCATTTCGAGGAATTGACCATTCCCTTGTTATCAAATCACAAGATCATGCGACTCCACAACTTGTTGCACAAGTGTCGCATCAATCTATGGGACTTTTTACCCATCAAATGGAGTCACGAAATAATTTGTTCCTGATTGCATTAGGCCGACATTGTCAAGGGTTCCAAGTTCAACCCGAGTTTTATCTTATTAGCGAGAGATCCTTAAGGTAAAAACCCTAGATCTTTTCTCGCAAGTATGTCCTACTGTCCCTACATTCAGTGAATGTGGGCAAGTATTTAGGGTATAGGTGTTTCAGCTTTGGCAATACGAGCGATGGGTAAATGTCCTCAACGTGCTAACCCTAGTTAGCTCTTTGGGATATGTTGCATTGAATTAACCCTTCCTAAACGAATACCTCATGGTCTTAGGTGTTTAGATTTAAACCAATTTAACCTGTCTATTCTTGAAGATAATTACGCTACCATTTCCATAACCACACGATTCATTGTCTACGTGTAAGTTGATTTACAAACCCTAGCTTTTCGGTTTAAGGTCAAGCATAGATTAAGTTATAGCCTAATCCCAATTGATCATCCTATAACATGCAAGCAAGATTCATGCTAGAACATGCAGTCTTTTTCTACTTTCATTTCCGAATGAATTTGTTGTATGCAGAACCTACACCACCTTTCGTTGATCTTGAGTTTTTAGGCCAGTTCCCTAGAGTTAAATCTTCTTCATGCAGTTCTAGCAATTTGCTACGGTTGCTAATAACTTTCTTTAAGGATCCTTTCGAAAAAGATGTTCAATAATGCGATATGCAGTTTATTCCTTCCATGCTGAAGTGTACTATCATAATTCTGTTTTGTAAAAGATGGACATTAATTAATCTAATTTCATTTCTTTGCAATGCATAAAAACCACTTGCTAGAAATGCATTTATGCTCACTTTATTTTGTTCTTTTACTGAAAAATAATAATGACCAAATTCCTCAATTGTGATCTATTAGCCAAAGTATTTTCAAACGAAAAAGAACATGCATACTTATTCCTCAAATGATCCATGCATAATTGAAATATTACGACCTTTAATCAAATTTAGGAAGAAAAACCTGGACTTGTGGTGAAATGTCCACATGGAATTTAGGAGATGATCCTCCTGTGGTTGTGCCTTGTGCTTTCTTAGAAGCCATCGCGAATGCGGCCTTATCGTCTTGGATGCACATTTATGACCTTGGCCGTCTCCTTTGCACGCAAAACTCCCTTTTGTGTTCTAGGTGTTGGAAGGTTTCATGGCTTTAATTTGCCCATTGAAGGGTGGCTTTAGGACTTGACAAAAAACATGCTATTTATTGTTTCATAGTTATCTTGGGGTGTATTTTAGAAGGGAGATGAAACATGAGTAATACCCCTCTATTGTTAGGCTTTGTTGCCTTAGGATTAAAAACACATCTATCTTGTGGATCTAATAAGCCGGAGATAGGTATCTTCCTTGGATAGCTGTCTTGATTTGTTCCCAAGTTTGAGGTGACTTAGAGGTAGCTTTGTCTTGACACCATTATTTCCACCATAATTGAGCTTCACCAGAGAGGTCTAATCTGATGGTCATAGCTTGATTGGCTAAACTTGTTTCCACAACAAAAAAATAATATTCTGTTTGTTCGATTCAAGTTTCAACATTTGTTTCTACCATTAATCCTTTGCCACTAATTTTTTGGCGGCTTAATTTGTTTTAATAGAAATTTATTTTCTTGTTGATTGATAGAAGAAACTAGTTGGGGGGGTGTCTTTGAAAGACTAATAAGATATAATTACAATATCCAAAGCTAGAGTTTTATTGTTTTAATATGTACAAAATGTAGCTTATGAAAGGATCTTTGATACATTTGGAAAGAGGCTTTAGTCATGAAATTTGGATATCGATATCTCTTTCTGGACAAGTGGTTTTTCATAGACTAAAAGGAGGTGATATTGCTTTGGTTGTTCAGGAAAAAGTTTGAGGATGAGGTTATTTCATTTAAGTTTTCATAGGTGAACCATCCTGTCTGGGATAAAACATTAGTAACTTTATCATAAATATAAAGGTCTTGGTGGATATTTTATTATCCACCGTTATAATAGTTTTCATACGTGGCTCTTCAAACAGAAATATATTGACACTCTTGAGCTCTTCCATCCATCAAATTATTTTGAGGCTAGTATTAAGATAGGCTAATCTTGCAATATCGATGAAGAATGGTCACCATGATGGGTCTATTGCCTTTTTTGATAGTATCTAGGGAGAATTTTTTTTCAAGATTTTCATGAAATCTTTCCACCAAGCATAATCCAATGAGTGAATGGAAGATTGATACATTGTTTAGAAGACCAAAAAGTCATGCCAAGGTTTGCTTTGAACCTATATGCGATAAGGTGGATTCATTTAAGACAATTAACAAGTTAAGGGAAGCAAAGAGAAACCCAACTATAATACTTATATACAATGATTTGTTTGACTAAAAGTCATATGATATAAGGATATATAATTAACCATGGTATTGTTGAATAGAAATTGTCTCAAATTTTGGTGGCTCACTAAGGATGTCCAAAGCTAGATACTTAGTGGGGGAAGATTAGGAAATCCCTCCACCTAGTCACTAGAAGAAAGAGATCTATATGTAAATACAATATGGTTGGGTCGTATGACCCAAATAATCCTACCATATACCCATTGGGTTGCTCGAGTCATCTCCTTTCCCTCATGAAGCTCAATAGGTCTTGGGGAATTAGGGTAGAAGGTGAAAAGTCAAACTATGCTAAGTCTCTCAGCCCAACGTTGTTGGAGGGGTTTTTGTTGAAAGGTCGTATCCGGGGATCACAGGTTGAAGGAAGTAGAGATAGGAGATGGAAGAGAAGATAAAGAATACACAAGAGGTAAACACAATAATGACAAAGCTCAATGAATCAAATCAATATGTATTGAAAAAATGTGAAATCCTTTGTTTGGCACTATTCAGAAGCACTCTCCAAGCATTAGATCTCCTCGAGCTCTCTCATAGAACAAAACCGTGGATCAGAAATAACATCTCCTTCTCTACTTCTTGGAACCCAAATCTGATGGCTCCTTTGGCTTCGGAATGGGGGTAAAACCCCAAGACACCTGATCATGGATCTCCCAGATCACTCCTTCTTCCTCTTCCAATTCAAGTTGCAGTTTTTAGCCTGTTAATAGCGATCGTGACACTGCGATTTTGTCAATCTGTATTTTTTATAAAATTCTCATAACTGGCTAAAAAAGTAACTTGCTTTTTGTATGCCATCCTAATCTAGAAGCTTTTCTAACTTTTTCAGATTTTTACAATAAATAATATAAAACATAAGCTAAAATTATCCAAAAATCTAGTATTTTTGGATAATCCATACAACTCACACTAGCGCTAATGACTCAGATAACATTAACTCTCTAGATCAATAAAGAAGTCGGATGATAATGCATTCCATGCTTTTTCACACTGTGTTTGCATAGCATCACGACATCCATCCCCTCTGAACCTGCATATCCTCTGGTATGTGCCAAAATCCCAGTTGTCATCGGATTCTGAGTCCTCATTATCCTCTGTAACCATATCCTTTGCTTCTTTATCTTCCATATCTTCCTGGCTACCCCTTGTATCATGGCCACCATTTTCTTCCAATTCTGGCAACTCATATGCAGTAGATTCTCGCCTCTTGAATAATTTTAATATTTTCCTTGCTACCAAAAGTTTTATGGCTACCCCATCCAATTCATTTAATGCATAAGTAGCATTATCAAACACTTGTCTTACCACATAGGGTCCAAACCATCTTTTTGAAACTTTACGCATGGAACTATGCTGGTTGTCTAAATTGTTATCATAAACCAATACCCAATCCCCATCTTGTATGGTTCTTGGTCTCAGTCTATGTCTCTTGTCAAACCGTTTCTTGTTCTGTATCCTTGCGGCCCTTAACTTTGCAATTGCTGTCTCTATGTCTCTATACCTACAAATGATCTCTTCTAAGAGAAAATTACACATAGAATTTGTTGTCTTAGTACGTAAAGCTCTCCCTTCCATTTGATTAGTCAAGACTTCATGGGCAAGCACAAGATACCTCATTTTCCAAAGACTTGTAGGCATTGTGACCAAGTCCACCACCCACTGAAAATGAAGAGACAATGGATATGTGGGCTACAATCCATCCCGATGTCTCACAGATGAATATATTTGACTTGTCGTACATGTTTCCACAAAGTGAGAAACATCCTTATACATACCCTGCCACCAATGTATTTCTTTGATCTTTGCAAAAGTACCCTAAACACCTCTATGACCAGCCCACAAGCTTTCATGAAATTCTTACATAACATTTACTTGTGAAGGTCTGTCACCCGAAACTCGCAATGGCATACCCTGTTTCTTTTTAGCATGTTTCCATAAGTATCCATCTTTTAAGAAAAATCCATAGGCTTTCCTCTTGATCTTCTTAAGCTCCTCATCTGACCATTCATCTCTCTTTGTTAATGTATAGAGGTATTGACCAATTCTCAGCCACTCTCCTATATATTTGTCTTCCTAAAACACTTCTACACAAGATGCAAAACATCGAAAGTGTCTTATCTTTATTGTCCAAGCTTTTTTTAATGCTGTAGCAACACCTTGCATTGTTAAATTCACTCTTACAACATCATTTTCAGCCGCAAGAAAGTCATCTTCTTCCTTCTCATTCATCATCCCATCTTCATTCTCATAGCGTGCTCGAGATAACATGTCTGCCATTCGGTTATCTCTTCCTGCAATATGCTGAAATTCAGGGTTCAAAGATTTGATGTATGCAATCCACTGGAGCATAGCAATGTCCGGGGTAGCAAAACTAGTAATCATACCCAATACCAGCAAAAAATTGGTCTCAATAACTACATGAGCACCCATAAAATACTCATCACATTTAAGGACTATCACAATTTCCCATAATTCTCTTTTAGCATGTGGATACGTTCTCTGTCGTTCAGTCAATACGTCAACACCAAAGCGTATTGCATATCTTTGCCCTCCCTCCTCATCTTGCCCAATTGCCCATCCAATCTCGATTGGGCTTGTATCCACATTAATAATGATAGGATTTCCATGTAAATAGTCAACCTTTGTCAATGTAGGAGCAGATTTTAAGAGTTTCTTCAATTTCTTCATTGCTTTCTGATGCTTCCTTTCCCAATGAAATCTCTGAACTTTCCTCAGAAGTTGATATAGAGCATCGGCTACATGTGCAAAAAATTTAGAGTAGGATATGATCAAGAAATCAAAGTGAATCACTTTAGGGTTGATGCTGTAGAACAAGCCCAAACATGGCACAAACAATGAAAAAATGGGAAAAATCAGTGCTTAAATGTGTCAATACCACAAGATGAGCAATCGGAGAGGTCAAGGCTGAGAGGAACAAGGGTTTAAGACCTCAAAGAGCAAGGGGGAAGCTCTTTTTTACCTTCAATAGTGAGAGAAGAGCTTGAGAGAGAGAGAGAGAGAGAGAGAGAGAGAGAGAGAGAGAGAGAGACCTTGAGCTTTGGGAGAATCAATTGGCTTCCACAAGCATTTTTTGCGCATACCAGGTATATAGAAACATTCCAATGTGTCCATTATTGTATTTTGGAGCTCCCTACATGTTGGTGTGATGTCTCTAGCTTGCCCACTATTATGGGCAAGACAATTGATGTATCTAGTAAGCCACCTACTTTTGTGGCTAACCCTATGGCTATACATGCTATTATTTCCTCTATTGCGAAAGATGTCTTAGATGAATTGGTCAAAGGGATGTGGGATCTTCAATTGAAGGTTGCAAAATTGGATGAAAAAGGACAAGAGGAAAGGGGACGGGCAGTAGCCCTTAAGCCAATAAAAAGATGTATGTGGTGTGATAGTTTGCAGCATGAGAGAAAGGATTGTGATGCCTATCAGGAGGCCTTGGCATGATAGCTCATCTTTTGGAAAGATGGCAAGATCCATGCACAAGAAATGGGATTGCCTCTTGCTTTGAATTTTGAAAAGTGAGGTATGTAGAAGTTGTTGGAAGACTTGGCTATCACAAATGCTTATGCAGCGGTACATGCTTCTATTTTTGGTCTACAGTTGGATAGAATGCATGACGAAGTGATGGTTGGTTGAAATATGGACACATGCTTTACATGCAGTTGAAAAGAGAAAGGCCACTGATAGTGAAATGTCTCATGTGCAGGGCAAGACATTCGTGGCATAACTGGTTGGGAATCACCAGTAGATGCATATTCAGTGTATGCATATTTAGAAAAGGTACAAAACACGGATGTAATTGTGGAAGAAAAACGAAAAAGAGATGAAGATAATGCAAGGACATCTAAAAGAATGACAAGAAGAAGTGTGGATCAGCCTAAAGCTGCAAATCAGCCACCTCTCGAGCATGGTATGGAAGAGGTCAGACAGGAGCAAAAATAGGATAGCAAACAAGAGAGCAAAAAGAAGGACAAGCAACTAGGATATAAGTTGCAATTTGACATTGAGACAGCCACAGATCTTAAGAAGGTTCTTGAAGAACAGATCTTCAACAGTCGGGTGGAATTCACCTTGGGAGAGGTTCTTAGCATCGTCAAGCGAGAATTTCATGATGAGATCATCAACATAATTGAGAGGAAGCATCAGTTTCTTGGTGATACCACTAGTGCATTGCTGCCATTTGAAGAGGAAACTGGTTTGTTGGGTATTTGGGCTAAATATGAGCATGAAGTACTAGATTATCTATGCAGGATGCTACTACAGTGGACAACATGTGGAAAAGAGAAGAAAGTGGCTAAAAATGCATTTTCTTGTAGCAATATGCATGGTGGAGTAAGGCAGATGTAACAATATGGGGAAGAGACTCTAGGATTTATTCCTCGAAGTCACTATATAAGAAATCATTGGGCTAGAGCTACCATTGAAACAGTAGTGAAAATAGGGGAACGTGAAACTCCTTGTGTTGCTTGACTTGACCATGGGTCTGAGATATAGACACTGATCATTGTTGGCGTATGAGGGCTGCAAATAATTCTTCAGGAGAGCTTTATGCTACATGTCCTAATGTGAAAATGACGATTGGTGATGTACAAGAAGAGAAACACTTCTTTGTGCAAGATAATTCCTCATATGCAGTTATTTTGGGACAGCCCTATATTACACGAGTATGTATCAAAATAAATGTGCTTGATGATGGTTCGGCTTATGCAAGAGTCACAAGCAAGGATGGGAAGAAAGCAGTTCAATTTCTTACTGTTTGTGTTAATCATCCTAGAAATTGGGATATGCTTCGAGAGTCTCCTTTGGCTCCCAATGCAAGGGAATTCAAAGACCTGGATTTTCATTAAGCACTACTGTAATGCAAGGCTACAGTAGTGTTGTTCAAAGGATGTACTCACCTCTTGATGGAACGAAGCATGTATTTACTATTGGTTATTCTCAGTTTATAACAAACAGTTCATGTTGGTTAAAGCCTATGGAAGCTATGTGCAAGGCTAAACGCATATCTATGAAATGAGCTACTAAGTAACTAAGAGCATTGGGATTGTTAACTAAAAATGAAGGCATTTCAGGCATCTTTTATGGGCTGAATATTAATGACACTATGGTTGAAATTTCAGCAACTATACATGCAAAAAATGAGGCTGAAAATAGAGTGTTGTCAGTATGTTCTTTGGATATGTATGATGTTATAGCATTCTTTGCTCAGCAGGAAGGATTACAATGGGCTGAAGCACTTGTGGAGACAAAGTATAAGACAGTTGAAAAAAGACAAAACCAATTGCTTTGCCACTTTCACCAAAGAGTGATGGTCTGTATGAAAAGTGTCAAGGCAACAAAGGTTACAGGATCCTAAAGATATAGGTCATCAGTTTACATTTGAAACATTACATGAATTGAAAGTTGGTGTAGAAGGGTTTCGTTTGCCTATTGAGAGAGATTGTTTTATGTTGATGTTGGCTAGGCATGGAAAGGCATTTGCATTTTAGCTAAGTGAAATAGGTTGTATGGATCCAAATGTTGTCTCTCTTATGGTAATATTTACTATGCCACATGTGCCATGGAACTTGAGTCCTATTCCAGTGCCTAAAGCTTACTTGCCAAAGCTGATGGATTTGCTAAATGAAAAGATTCACATGAAGATCTTGGAGCTTTGAGATTTATTCAAGACATGCAACTAGTCAATAAAGTGACTATAAGAAATGTGGGTGCAGGTCTTGTGGTTGATGAATTTGCAGAGGCTTTTACAGGCAGAGCGATCTATTCTTTGGGTGATCTTTATTTGGGGTATGATCAGTTTCAGCTTGCAATTGAAAGAAGGGATATCACAACCATGAAGACTCCCTTAGGGTTAGTATGGATGTGTACTCTCCCATAGGGTGCAACAAAATCACTAGCACACATGACAAATGCTATGAATAGGGTACTCATGAATTTTATACCACAACTAACTATGCCCTTCTTGGATGATATTCCAATAAAAGGGTGTGTAGTGGATGAAAATAATGAAGAGATGGATGCTCATGGGTAGAGATAGTTTGTTGCAGACCATATTGTGGATTGTGAGAGGATTTTGACACATCTAGAAGAGGTGCATTTAACTCTTTCTGGACAAAAGTTTGCCTTTGGAGTTGAAGAGGTTTTGATTGTTGGGCATATGTGTGGGCCCAATGGGTGAAGACCATCACCAGCAAAAATAGATGGGATTGATAGAATGCAAGATGCATGCACTAATGTATCAAAGGTGCATAGATTCTTGGGAGCATGTGTGTTCTATTTGATATGATTTTTCTTCTAAATTTCGGATTTTTTAGCAAATTTTAGGCACATTCCAGGCTCAAAACTCCACTCTCATTGGCGACCATGGGATAGGGTGACTCAGCCTGTCGAATCCCACAACAGATCTGCACAAAACAACCAAAGGAAGCATCAAGCTGATACAAAATAGATACATATTAAAACACAACACAATGCTCACCCTACCCCTTGACAAAACCTAGGCATGAAATCCACAAGGATTAGGCCTAGCATAATCTGATAGAAGGTCCGAAGCGAGTCACTAACCGACTGCTCCAACACGGCCAAACTAAAAAGAACTATCAAAGAAGTCTCCCTAAGTGGTGGTGTGAACTACCTACCTAACTAAGGACGACACACCCAAAAGCTCCTACTAGGTGAGGACTCCTATAGCCTGATCAAGAAGTATTTTCTTTTAGCACATCTCTTCTTTTAGGTTTTTATTCCCCCATACTCGGGCATATAAAAAGGAGGGAGCTGAGCGTAGTGACCCAAGGAGAACATGGCATTGGCCTCGGGTCCTGCCTCGGTACCCAAGAACCTACCAAGTCCTCGCGAGGTGACACTTAATCCTTTTCTGATGCTCACTTTTATTTTCGCTCCAATCTTCTTTACTTTCTTCTTTTCCAGCGAGACGCCACCCCTAGGAAGACAAGGCATCAGCCCCGGGTCTAACTCGTCCCCAGGAGCCTACCAGGCCTTCGCAAGGCGATGAGCAACTGCTTATAAATTTTCCTTTCTTTTCTTTTCTATTTTTATAGGGGCTAAAACCCCTTTTTACACACCTTTGTATATATTTATTTTCGTTGAGATATTCGGGGGTTTTTTTTTCCCTCTCTATCATCATCATTTTTTCCTCTGGCAGGCTTCTCTATAACTGTCTCAAAACTAACAAGAACTCCTAGAATAGCTACCTAGCAGGCTAGCAGAACAGGGTCACTAGAATTGCCTTCTAAAAATAGGTCTTTCGATGCCTAGCAATGTCTTTACAGGAGGCAACGACTACTCATACCTCCCTTAGAAATACCTAACCTAAACCTAGGACTTCATGCCTTGGACGCCGGTCCCCAACAAGAAAAGAAAATCCCCTACAAGTGCACAGACACATAGAGCATAAAAACATGGTACTCGTCAAGGAGAGATATCACCTGCATAGGGCCACGAGAAGCTTTCGTGCGACATAGGCTCCTTCCAAGCTCTTCTTTGAACCTGTCTAGTACAGGACTAAAACAAGAAACCATTAACCGCACCCGTACTAAACAGATGACTGGCCCTCTTGGCCTAATGAAATAAAGCATTTCACTACAAAAATTGATCGGCCCTCTTGGCCTAATGAAATAAAACACTAAAACCTCGCAAAACTGGCCCTCTTGGCCTAACGAGATCAAACAGAATAGCACCTACACATCCCTCCCCGAAATAGTACCGACATACAATAATATGCTCCCTTCCAAGGAGAAAAAATAGGGCTCGCAGCCCTAAGCTAAATGCATAAGATTGTGACCCATCCCTCCTGCATGTATGGCAAGAGGGGTACGCATAACATGTTGGCTAATCAGCCTATGGGTCTAGGATAACAACGGTAGATGGTTCTCGGCTACTCTTTGCATCACCCATATCAACCATCACATGCCATATATTGCATGCTCTGATAACATTCCCCACAAGTGATCGGGTCCTGTCTCATTATTGATAGCAATATCCACACTAGGACCACAGTTGAAGAAAATGTCTTATTCATAAGCAAGGTTTGCCAGTGAATCCGCAAACTGATTCCAGTAACGTGGAATCAGCTAAAGAGACACTCTCTCAAACTCCTCAAGTAGGGTCATGGTAGTTCGATGATACATACAAAGGATGGGATTCCGCACTATGTATGTCCCATCTAGCTGATTCAAGATCAACTGGGAATCCCCTTTTACTAACAACCACCGAATACCACCTTGCTTGGCAATATGTAGTCCCATAATCAAGGCTTTATACTCCGTCATGTTGTTAGTGAATCCTACCCCGAGATAAGCAGCTAACTTCATCGTAACTCTATGTCGGGGATCTTGGATTACTACTCCAACACTCTCTTTTTTATTAGGGCCCCTGGACGCTCCGTCAAAATATAATGTGTATGTCCACAATGGGTTTATACGGCCTGCCATCATGAACTCCTCTATTCGTAATTATGATAGTCAAAATTTAGCATATTTAGAGGATGAACTGATGGCTCCATCCCACCTTCTTCATTAAACTCAACAGGGATACTTGTCAACATTCGTAAGCAGTGATGGCAGAAGACTTTGATCTCCCACACAAAGGTTCCGCCTTCTTGCTCAATCACTTTGTATCCTTTGCTCCACCAGATAAACTTCCCCTGATGGTATCTTTGCTCTAGATATGGGTGCTCTAAATAAGGGATTAACCGCCCCATCAAGTAGCTTAAGCTCCTTTTGTAGGTCTCCAATCAGCCCCAGCCTGGACCTGCAATGCATTTTCCCGTGTTAGCATACTTGGAAATAATAAGGTTTAATATTATTAAGATTAACCTTATTTTTAAATTCTACTCCCTGCAAATCAGCTAGTAGAGCCGTAGACTTATTTTTCCCTATCCCGACAATCTTGTAGGGGCCATCCCATCTAGGTTCGAGCTTCCCTAGAAACAGCTCCATTAGGGCCAAAAACGCTTCAAAAAATACACTTTTGTTAATCACGAGATTAAGGACAGGGCCAAAGAGAGTTCACCACGTGTGCAAGAATATGGTATTCTTGTCTCCTATTTTTTAGAGATAGTGGAGTCCATTTCGTGATTCTCTCTTCTTTTTTAGCCAAAACCCCTAAAGTCTGACATGTTTTGGAGTCCCAAAGACGTTATTTACTTACAAATCTGACAAAATACGTGACAGAGATGTGATGAAATTAATAATGAGTTTTTTGAAAGTCGGGAGATCTTTCAATATTGTTTTTGGCGCCCAATACATACTCATTTGGGTTCTTGGCGCTACTTTTTAGTTCATTCACCCCTCTTTGAGCTTCTTTCTCTGCGCTTTCTTTCTTTTCATGGCTTCCTCCAGGCGCCCTTCTCGTTTAATACACTCTTGCACAGTCTATAGCTAGGGAGTAGATGGAAATTTTGGGCCCAAAACCTTTGCTGTAAACGATTGGGTTACCATGCTGCCTTCTTGCAAGGGCTCTCATAAGGTGAAAAGAAGAAAACTAGAAGATATAAAACATCACTGGAAGGGGCGTATCATTGCCTTCAAAATTATGCCCGAAGGCTGGTTTGTCAAGGTGCAACATGTTTACATGGCCAAGGATATGCACTTGGCTCCAAACGAACGTGTTCCCCAACAAACACATTGTAAGTTATAAGTTGAATAACGTATATAATTCTTTTCCATTTATGCAAGTTCTAACAAACGGTTCGTCATTGTAGATATCTTTCCATCAACAAGTATTGAATGGCAACCTGTGGAAAGCCTAAGTGGGACTTTCCATGCCATTCATAAGGTATTGGCAGACATTATTTATGCCGATCAAACTGTGTCTTTTTATAGTGAATGCAAGGTTTTTATATATTATGCACAGTATGTGGTTCCCTCTAAAGCGGATAGGTATGGGAATACCGAAGATTTGCCATTACCAAGTCTTTCATCTCTAAACTGGGAGATTCCTGACAAGGTAACAGTGCAGAGTTTCAAATTCAAAATATCTCAGGATATTAAAAAGTCCATGACAGCTGGAAGGATCTCAAGAAGAATATGTTTATCATGGTTTGTACCCCTCCATATCTTCGTGGCTTGCTTCAAAACAACAAATTTACAAAGAACGAAGGTATCCTGGCTAAGTAGAAGCTTTTCAGAAGAGGATTTGGACAATACTATAGGGACGCATTGGAAATCTAGAGAGTGCGATCATAAGGGTGATATCTTGAGGTGCAGTGCATGCCCTCAATCCTTGGCTTTGGCTTACAGTATCCCTCGCCAAACTCTTGCTTTGGGCTTTGATTACAGGAGATACAAACTAAGATTGGGTATTTGGGTTCCCTTGGATTTCGATACAGATTACACACCATATAAACTTGCGGTGCACATTTTGCCACATGAAAAAGTAAAGAAGGTGAATGTTACTTCCAATTGGAGTCTGAAAGATGTGAGGGATACCTTGGAATTGCTAGACAATACATCCCCTAGATATAAGTTCAAAGTGAATGGTGTAACAATTGGTAAAAGAGCCGAGCGCTCTTTCTTTTGTACGAGTTGTTTGTCTCCCACAATTGTGAGTTTTGAGCCTTAAGAATGAAAAACTTGGCAGGAATTTATCTTAATAGACTGTCCTTAAGATATTTTTTAATGGCAACTCATAAGGAAACAAGTTGCCTTTCGAATGTGTATAAATAAAATGTACATTACATTCGATTTACAAGTGAAAATTTTCATTACACAATGAGGTACAAAAATTGCATAAAAATGTACAAAGCCAAAATAATAAGGCTCGTGTATGCTTATGTTTGCTATTTTCATTCTTTATCGATTTCTTCAAAGATATTTTTTCTCACAGGGCCTTTCTTTGATTGTTGAAAAAATTTCACCTTTACAGGTAGTCTCTTTTCTTGGGGCTTAAGAGGGGATGGATCAAATTTAAGAGGAGAGAGCATTGGCATTCCTTTTTTCTTAGACTCTGCAGCAGTGGTCCCATTGCCTTTGCCCTTGCCTTTACCATTGCCATTGTCCTTACCCTTTCTCTTGACCTTTCCCTTGCTTGTGCCCTTGGCCATTGAAGTTTTGGGAGGAAGAGGGGAGTCAGGATCATACGGTGTGATTGCCTTGTCCAGAATCAGCTCGATGCATCTCTCCCTTATCCACCAAACATATGATTCGGGATAGTCCTTACACTGTAAGAATAAATGTTATAAGTCAGTGAAAAGAAATCATGATAAGGGTTGCACAAACATCAAATGAAATTAACTTACATTCACTCCTTCTATTTGTAACAACTTTGAATCCACTGTTCTGCAAATGTTTGAGATTACTCTCCATCCACAAGAATGCGCATCTCTTTGCAATGGAACTTCTTGTAGAAGAAAAGTATAGGGCCTTTGAGGATCAGCAAGATCCTCGTATGTTGTATCCAAAAATGTAGAAACGAGTCTACCAGCATTGCAAAAGAAAGCTTTGTAAGTTCAAAATATTCTTTATAAATAAAATCAAAGTAAGCAATTTTCTTTCAACATACATTCGTGCTTGACCATGAACACCTCTGAGAGAATCCATAAAGATAATTTCCCTTGAAAGACAATTAATGTAGATGAGACTCCAATGCCCTCTGCAAATTCATAAAAGAGGTGAGTAGAAGGGTGAAAGCAAATGAATATAAATTTTTCTCTACAGAAAAAGAAAAATACCTTTCTACATAAGGGAAAAAGATGTGGTAATTTGTCACACTATCGAAGCTACGAAAAAATGGTGAAATATTAGAACCAGATTTTGTAAAAAGTTCCACAGAGAGAAGTGGATCAACAATGTATATGGTTCTTCGGATATCGAGAGTGAGTGAGGAGACCAATGCCTTGTAGACAATAGCAAAAGCTATTCAATACAAATTTCATCCAAAATATACTTGAGCCAAAAAGACTTAACTTACAAAAAAAAAAAAAAAACCTTACCTTATGCAACAAAAAACCACGGAGTCAGATAGTTGGACATCCCTTTTTTCCAACATGGGCTTGTTCTCGGGAGATATAATAAGATATTCCTCCTCAGGTTCCGCAGAGACATTCACAAGAATCTGCCCATACACTTTGCCCATCCTCTCACTATTGACGGGAGCAAGTAATGCGGCTTTCCTCTTGTAAACATCGTCTTCAGTTTCAAGCACCTCCTGATTTTTTTCACTCAAAAAAGCCTCCTGCTGGGTGGCACCCCTTGTAGGGTAAAGGTGAGTAACATCCTCAACATTTAGCTTTTTCTCTTTCCTGGACAATTTTGGGGGAATGTTAAGGATTTCAAAGGCTTTTTGATCATTGGATGGCAAGGGCCTCAGCACTTTGTCAAACCTATACCTGACTCTGTTGATGATGCTGAAATCTTTATTCATAAGGGTGATCCTATGAGCATGGGCGGCAGCAATGTAAGCGTCGTTCATGAAATCAATAACAAAATCTTCTGCAGCCTCTTGCAGGGCAAGAATGGCTGAGAGTTGCCACTTCTTATTTAGACCAGAGACAGTTGCCACTTGAGACAATCTATTAGAGATCTCTTTAACGACCCTTATAAAAGCAGCTTTTGGAATGACATGCTGTGTAGCTCTCTGGGCTTTCCTTATATCACTGAAACATCTCTGCATATAGAAGAACCTGGACTTCCTCTTTCTCTTTTGTGGCTTGGGAGGTTCAGTAGCTTCAGCAGATGTAGCCTCAGGTACCATTGTAGGGAATGAGTCTTTCACAGGGCAAGAATTACCCTTTGCTTCCTCAACTTCAGGAGAAGAAACATTTATAGAAGATGTAAGGCCAACACCAGGTGTAGGGGGGATTTCTGTTGTAAAATGCTCTGGGGCCTGTGATGGACTAGCTTCAGTAAACTTGGAAGAGGGCTCCTCCTTAGATTCATCAAATTTTAACTTTCTTTTACCCCCACTGTCCTTCCCATCTAGATACACTCTTCTTGCAGTTTGCTTTGTCCTTGCCATCTAGAAATGCAAAAATAACAACCAGAAGGACAATTCCAGAAATAGGAAATCAAACAAGCTAATTGGCGCGAAAAGGGACGAAATGAGCAATTCCGATACGGCGTGATATGAACAAAACGAGCACAATGGAACAACGCCCTCGCTCCATATTGGACACCAGAATGCCGATACGGCGCGATTCGGAGAAAACTAAGACTGCGTAATGACGCCCTCGCTCCGTATTGGCAATGCCACCAGGGTGAGACCGAAATGCTGATACGGTGCGATATGGAGCAAACAAACACAGCGTATGGATGCCCTCGCTTCGTATTGGCAGTGACAAAAGCGGAATGTCAATAGACTTGGTCCATATTGGTGAGACCAAACTGCTGATACGGCGCGATATGGAGGAAACGAGAACAGCGTTCGGACGCCCTCGCTCCGTATCAGCACACCTCTTTTTTACTAGCGAATAAAGAACCGATACAACGCGAGAGTTAAGAAATGGAGAAGAAGCAAGTCTTGTATCGCACCGTATCGGTAAGCAAGGTGGGAAGAGCTCGAGAAATGAAAAGTGTACACGTAGGAAAAATCACCACTTATATACCCACGTCAATCATGATACGTGTCGGACACGTGTTCGACGCTGATTGTGCCACGTATCTGCATTTATGGTCTGTGTGCTACGTGTCAAGTAATGACCGGTCCACTTCTTTGCCACGTGGTTATCGGCCACGTGTTGGCCAACGGCTACTGCCACGTGTCGGAAACCAACGGATACTGCCAGGTGGCATAATTCCGCGCCTACATAAGGGTGTGTTCCTTATCCGTACGTTTTTTTTCAGTTTTTCGGGAGCTCTGTTTGTATTGCTAATACGGCACGAGGGTGACTGTTTGCCTTCTTCGCTTTTCTCTCTTCGCGTCGTTTTGGAGGTTCTGCAGAGTCTTCTTTCAGCTCTCCTCTCAAGCTCATTCTGCCCAAGCTCGTGTGACCACCATTGTGGCGTTCGCGCTTCTTACTAGAATCACCGATACGGCGCGAGGGGGCCTATCCGTCTGATTCGTTTCTCTCTTATCGCGCCGTATCGGCAGAAGTTGTAAACATGTCTGAACCCATAGAATTCCTAGGATCCAAGGTTTCTCCAGGAACTGGTAAAAGAAGAAGGCTTTCAAAAGGCTCAAGGGCATCAACATGTGATTCTTTTTCCTCTCCATCCTCTGCCACCAGTGTGAGAAGGCCAAGTACATCTCTAGGGAAGCGAACGTCGGTAGTGAGAGGTCAAGGAGTATCAGAGCTCACTGATATCACTCCATCAGAGAGGCTACTTGATTTTATGCTTCAGAATGGAATGGATCTCTCATTCTATGGAGTTGTGAAAAATGTGTTTAATCCTGATTGGGAACTTGACAAAGTTCTGAAATCTTGTGAAAAATATATTGTGGAGGACTTTTTGGAGTTTGAAAATCTTGCAGGTCCTTCTGTTGAAGTTGGCACAATTGAATATGTCCATGTTCCCATTGGGTCAATAGGAAATGAGAAGTCAGTATTTACTAAAAAGTGCAGGGCCCACTCTCTGGAGAGGTTTTATTCAAGAGACATATTTTGCTGCACTCATTCCAAAAACTGCAAGATGATGAGAAAATCTGCTGCTTTTATTGTTTTCAGCCTTGTCAAATACCCTGTGAAAGCTGAGGAGCAACAGTTGGAAGGAGCAAAGTCTGCCAGCTTTTGCATGTTAGATGATCTGGTAGATGAAAAGGAAACAGAGGAGGCTGTAGATACAGATTTTGAGGCTTCTATTGCTGAGAATTTGGATGTTGCTCACTTCAAAGCTGAGACTATCATTGAGGAGAGCCAAGGAGATACAAACCCTCAACCTGATGAGAGTTCTCACCATTTCGTTCCTTCCCTACCATGTATACCTTTCAAGGACAAGGAGTACATTTTACTGTCAGATATTCAAAAACTTTTTAATCTCAGGGAAGATTATTGTCTTGCAATTATTGCAGTGGCTTCTGATGCTGCAAATGGGATAATTGACACAGAAAATGAATCAAAGGAAGAGATTCTGAAACTTGATAAAGAAACTCTAGATGATAAGTTTATTGATGCTGGTGAGGCCCTCTCTCTTTGTTTTGAGAAGGCCAAAGAAGCTGAGAAATAGTTGAGTATTACTGATGAGGACTTCGATCGCATTCAAAGCGAACTCGGGATTTCCAATTTTGGAAGAGAGGAGCCTGAATATGTTAAAGAATTGACTAACACCAATGAGACAGCATCATCAATTAATTTATGGAATCCATTTAAATTGGAGTACGATGAAAATCAAGTGGTAAGATAATTTTGAATTTGCGTTTACACATTGGTAGGTTTACATTTCATGCTCATTCAGTATGGGTTTTATTTGGAGTTGGAGATTGCTGATACAGATAACTTCTTGGGGCGTGGCAAAGGATCGAGAGCTACTAGTAACACCACCAAAGACATTGCACTCGGCCACTACTTGGCTAGGATTGACCCCGATTCCTTTTTTGTACTTCATAGTAGTTTCTCAGAGGATGCAGCATGGCCGATACTTTGTATTAAAGCTATTACAAGGCTTCTAGGTTTCTCAGGATTACAATATAATGCCCACAAAGTAATGTTTTTGGAAAAGACTGCAGCAATTAGGATTTTTGGCTACGGTCTAGGTTACTCTGCTTCTAGAGCAGGATACTTTTTGGGGTTTTCATCCTACGCCTTAGCTGCAGACCGAACTGATGTAAAATCTATAGCTGGCTACAAGAGAAAAAAATTTCTACGATATAGAGGAAAGATTCCTGAGGAGGAAGAGAATGTGAGAGTTTTGGAAAACTAGCTTTGTATATATTCTTTCTTATATATAAAAGTGCGATTGCTCATGTGTCATTGTCCTCTTTTATTTGCATTCTTTGAAGTTGTCGTCGAAAAAACCAGTTGAATAGCTCCTCCAAAGCATTGCTTTTTGTAACTCCTCCCCCATGCCTTGTGCTTCGAAAATAACTTGTGGGTGCTTGATAGTGGGATTTTTCCATGCCTTGGTTGCTATAAGTTGCTAAGGGGCCATGCTCCTCCACAAAGAAAGGTCCATGAATATGAAGAATATGTTGCAATACAAAGTAACACAAATTTTATACCAATTGAAAAATCTGTCAAAATAAGCCCATATTAAATAATTATTACTTTACCAGATAAAAAGTGATATCTTCTTCTCCCCATGCCTCTTTTATCGCCTGAATAAGCTTTGTGATTGATCTTTTGAACTCTTCCGCATATGTATATGTTGTCTTATGTTGCCTGAGGAGTTTCAGAAAAACATCAAGGTGTATCCAGACCTCCATTCTAAGAAACGCAAGCCTCGGCGTGCTTGCAACATTTGTTGTGATCTCACATAACTCTCTCCAACACTCCCAAGCCGCATTCACCTGCCTTCCTGAATGGTTTCCTAAGAATCGTCTAGCTTTTGAGCCTCCCATAGAGACATCGGCCAAGATATCTCTTGTTTTTCCTGAAAGTATTGGATCCTTTCTCAAGTGAACTTGGCCCCCATGAAATCCCATTTTCGATAGCAATGCCTCGCATTTATCAATACACTCATCTGATAAAGATAATGGCTTAATGGAATATGCATAGTCAAGATGCAACCTGAGAAGCTTATCGATTATTCTAATCTCTGCATGCAAAGTACAAATATGAACATTCTTAAGAGAGATGGAAAGAATGGGATCCCAGATGTCTTCTATGTTTTTAAATTTACTCAAATCTATAGAGTCTCTATTTGGGGCTCTTCTTACTGGTCGCAAACTACTCCAATCTTTGGATCCAATACTTTCCATGCAATAAATGCAAGGATATTTTGTATTTGCACCATTACATATTCCAAGCATACATTTGATAGTTTTCAAATCAGCACTCATATGCCATTCCACATTAAATTTACCAACCCCATCAACTACCAACATTTCGCCTTCACTTTGAGACTTAATGATATTTGGAATACCTGTATGGTTGAACAACCATTTCAACGTTTGATGATTTTCAATTGGTACCTGGGCTGCACCAATCCACCAAATCTCCATCTCGGATTGGATCTTATGCAATGGAGCTTTGCCCTCGCCATTGCCATGGTCGAATGGCATGTTCATGAGGCAAATGCTAATTCTTTCCATCTTCTGTCCCTTTTGAATCTGTGCTTCATCCAACTTCAAGGCAAACTTTAGAACACCATAACTTTCTTCTACTGTGATTGTGAACCATTGCAATTTGCACCTTTTTTAGATCAACCCATATATTGTTAAACTCATTGTAATAAAAAATTGCCTGTTTTTTTTGTTTTTCATAGGACATAGACCTTTCGATGTGAATGTAATGTCCAAAAACATGTGAAATCTTGCGATTCATGGAAATTCTTGCAGTTGAAACTGCAAGGGCTCGGGGCAATCCAAATGTAGTTACCCTATTGCGTTTAAGATTTTTAAACCATAATCCAGAGATAGCACGATAACCTTTTCAACTTATACCCACAGTATCACATGTCTCTACGATTTCATTTGCTTTCACTGTGCCTTTTAAATCCTTCACTAACTCTCTCAGAGTTTGACCTCTCAAATCCACATTTTCTGGTGACTTAAGAATCCTCAAAATGTCTTTCTTATTCATGGTTTCCTTCAAAAGTTTGATTCTTTCCTCATTCTCTCGGATATTTATGCCTAGTATGTTAGAGACATATTTCTTTGTAAGATTTAGTCTCCTTTTCTTTGCTCTCTCACACAAGCTGGTTATATTTTTTAATGGTCTCTTCCTCTCTCTAAATCCTACTGGAGTTTCTCTCAAGCGTGTTAGCTTATCCTGCAATGAGTTGTTAACATTTTTCAAAATATCAATCTGACTTGTCAACTCTAAAATATTTGTTTGTGTAGTTTCTAGTGCTTTTTTCATTTCGTGCACTTAAGCTATATATGTGTAAGATGCAGAGTATAACCTCATACAGTAGCCAAGCATTCCATTGTAACCTTCTCCAGCATATCTTATATAGTCATGGACATTCAAAAAAGGAGGTGGTTTACCTGTAGAAGGATCCCGGGGATAGATATTTCCATCCACCCACAAATCTATATGCTTCATTCCTTGTGTTCGCAACCTGTTGGGTTCAATCTCATCTATCAATACTCGATGATGTATACTTCTCCAAGATGTGTAAGTCGGATCTAGCTGAATAGATAGCTTGTATTTATGTGTGCTTGCGCCTGTGTTATTTGAAGTAGTATTGCTAGACATTCTAGCAAATGAACCGAGCAAGAATCTCACAGTGGTAGGAAGCAAGTGCAACAAAAGGAATGGTAAAAGAGAATAGTGTATAGAAAGAAAACGCGGGAGCAAACAAATGCGAAGTTCGTACGAAAATCTCGAAAATACAAAATCTCTCGAGTTCCAAGATAATAAACGGCCGAAAAGGTGACCCCTGACCTGGATTAAAAGATGAGGGCAATTAATGGCCGGCCTCTTCAATGAGCCAAATATTCTCTCATTAATTACATCTGGACAACCAAATTTAGAGGTTTTATTCTTCCTAAACCTCAACTAATTAGCAACTTAATCACTTTCTTACAAGTGCCATTTTTGAAGCGTTTTTGGCCCTAATGCCCTACGTGCATCGTAGTACAGAACTAATTGCCCTTTTTTAAAGATATACTTCTTTGCTTTAAGGTCGTGTAACTACTTCATCCGACATTTAGCTACCTCCTGGTGTAATAAGCTCTGCAATTTCAGCTCATCCAGGTGGGCTATGGTCGTGAAACGTTCAAAGAGTACCTCTTCATCTCCCAAAGATTGGTTAATTGCAAACCGTATGGTTGGCAACTTGATTTCGAGGGCTAACACACACTCTTCCCCATAAACTAATTTAAATGGAGTATGGCCGGTAGCTCGCTTGAACGTTGTATTGTATGCCCATATTGCCACATACAACTTCTTGTCCTAGTCTCGTTTCTTCTCCGAGACTATTTTAGACAAGATACCCACAAGCTGATTATTAGTACTTTCGACTTGCCCGTTGGCTTCCGGATTATAGGGGATCATTTTGTTGTGCTTGATTTGCCAAGCTTCAATTAGGATTTTGATCACTTTATTCAAAAAGTGGGTTCCATGGTCCGACACTAGTTCCTTCGATGGACCAAAACGGCAGATAATCTACTCTAAAAGGAAACTTGCAGTCTCTTTTACATTGTCTTGCCTCGTCGCCCACGCTTCTGACCATTTTGTAAAATAATCAATTGCTACTATAATGTATCTCTTCTGGGTAGTAGACGACGGGGTGATAGGACCCACAAAGTCAATGCCCCACTTCTCAAATGGAAGGATAGCCATGATAGGCGTAAGTGGGCGTTTCCTATGGGATCACATCTCTTAACATACTCAAAGGAATCTTGAAAGATGGACAGCCACCAATATCCAGCTCTTAAAGCTTTCTGTGCCGTCAACCATCTAGCGAAGTGCCCTCCACACGCAGAGTCATGGCACTCTTCCAAGATGAAAGGAATCTCGTCATGCATCACACATCGGTGATAGATATCATCAACACCCTGCTAATATAGTGTTCCTGCGATCAAGGAAAACTTCAAAGTCTATTGTATGATTTTTCTCTTTTCTGATTTTGTTAAACCAGCTCCAGTCTCTCCCGTTGATAGGTAATGTGTGATAGCAGCATACCAAGATGGGATATAAGCTGTATCAATTTTAAACATTTCTTCAATATCACTTCCTTCAGCCAAAGTCTCTTTTGGCTCCCCGAAATCCACAAGGCATTCCACAATTCCCTGCAACCTCGGTGGCTTACTCTTAATCTCATAGTCGAACTCCTGCAAAGTGATTAACCACTTTGCTAGACGATCAGGCAGTTGCAGCTTGTTCATAAGCAATCTAAGCCCTTCTGCCTTCGTATAGAAAACTACCTTCTCATAGAGGATGTAGTGCCTGAATTTTTTAGTCGCAAAGACCATCGCAAGGCACAACTTCTCCATGTAGGTGTAGTTAATTTTTTATATGCCCAATTTTCGACCAGCAAAAGCTATCGAATGATACCACTTTTCCTCCCAGATTTGGGCTAAACAGCAGAGCTGATACTATGCATGGTGGCTGCTGAAAATATGTAAAATACCTCGCCTCTTTTAGGTGCTTTTAAAACTAGTGCTTTTACTAGCTCCTGTTTCACATCCTTGAAAGTACCTTATAAGGGTCGCTCCATACAAATAGACACCTAAAGGATAATAATTTCATTAATGGCAACGTCCTTTTTGCCAAGGCATTTATAAACCTCCGATAGTACCCTATCGATGATAGAAAGATATGTATCTCTTTCAAAGTGCATGGTGGACTCATAGCGACTATAACCTTGATCTTTTCAAGGTCAGTTGCGATCCCTACTGAGCTAATCACATGGCCTAGAAATAGCCCATAAGGCACTCCAAAGACACTTCCGTGGGTTAAGAGCGATACAAAATCGTCTGCAGTACTCAAAGCACTTTCTTAAGATAATCAACATCCTTTCCCTTACAGTGACTGCCCCTAGGTCATCGATAAATACTTTCAACTCATCTGGGGAGATGTCGCCAAAGGTCTTGTCTGTTGTTCGTTGCCATGATCCAGGTGCATTGCACAAACCAAAGGCCATCACATGGTACGCAAAAGTACCAAAGATAGTAATGAAAGTTGTTTTCAACTTGTCCTCTTCTTTAATTGCTATCTGGTTGTATCCTGCAAAGCAATCCATAAACGAATATATTTCCCTACCCGCTAATTGATCCCAAATCTGGTCAATAAATGGCAACGGGTAGTAATCCTTAACCGTCTGCTTATTCAGCTCTCTAAAATCTACACATATTCGGATCTGGTTGTTTTTCTTCTTCCTGATGACAACTAGTGAACACCATTCTGTGTGCTGTACATGGAAGATTAAATTAGCTTTCCGTAACTTCTGTAACTCCTCAAATAGCCAGTCCCTCAATTTAAAAGGCATACACCTTACTTTCTGATGCACAAGACGACTGCCTTCTTTTACAAGAATAGTATGAACAGCCAGGCTGGAAGGAATGCCTCTCAGCTCGTCATAACTCCAAGCAAAGATGTCGTGGAATTCTTGAATCAAGGACACATAGTCCTCCCTTTCTGCTGAACTGAGCATGGAACCTAATTTAATTGGTCGCGAATCATTCGGTGTGCCAAGGTCCAACTCAATCACATCTGCATCTCTTATCCTATCTTGAGGCTCTATCGGCTCATTTAGAGTTATCTAATAAATATTCTCTGTAGTGGACCCCTCTTTAGATTCATCACTGGATGATGTCTCATTACCAGATGGATCATATGTTGTTTCTAATTCAGTAGAGGATAAAGGAGCTCTCTCACTCTAAGGAGACTCAGGGTAAGCATTGACTATTACTTGATTAGCACCTCTACCTAGAACCACTCGACCGGCGGGTATATCGACTTGACAGTCTGTTCGTAAGATCCAAGGCCTACCTAGCAAGACTCGATAGCTAGGAAGTCTTGCAAATCTTATCACCCTAAAGTCCAAGAAGCATTCTACACTTGCAACTGTAACATGGACTTTAGTAACGCAACCTTTTGGTTGCCTTAGACTATCATCAGCCATTCTAAGAAGGATGGAGCCATCTTTTTGGATGCCTAGGCCCAACCTCTCCATCAACTCTGAACTCATGATATTGACGGAGGACCCAGTGTCTATGATAGCATGCTCCACTAATATTCCATTCACGTATGTTGGATTCCTAGGACAGTTCTTTTCAGCATGATTAAACCAATCTTCCCCTACTCATGCTATGCCCAAAGGTTCTACAATATACCCAATACGCAGGATCTTCTTGAATTCCTTGCATACTCCTGGAGATAATTTAATCAACTGTAAGAGGTTTACATCTGGTTTGAATTCGCAAAGAGAACTTGCTAAATCAAAATCATGATAGGTAGCCAAAGCTCTCTTTTCTCGCCAAACCATTCTCTCTTTTGGTCTCGGGACCGGCTTTGGTGCTTCTCTTTTAGCTCTTGCATTCTTTCTTGGCACTTCCTCATCCTTCTTAGGATCGACTTTTCTGTTAACAGGCCTTAGAGGTCCACCTTCTATGCCAGGATTCAGGACTTACGTCCCCTTATCCCCTTACTTAGGGTTTTCCTCGACCGGTTTTGCATTATCTTTATCACCCTCTTTAGCCTTTTGGCCTCTTGTCACGGCTCGTAGGTTAGAGGTTTTAGCGCCATTGATGCGTACAACCTCGATAAGGCTGACTCCGTTGCCTTGTGGCAACTCCTCTATAGTGGCCTTTCCCCTTTGCAGTATTTGTCTTGGTCCATCATTTTGCTGGAGGTTATTACCTTGCGCTCTATGATTAACTAGACCTGGCTGTTTACTCCCTTGTTGGAGGGAACTAATCTTACTCCAACAGGTAGCGGCTAAGTGGCCCGACTTCCCACAAATATCACATTTAATATTTGGAAAATTTCTAGGAAAATGTTGTCCTCCACACCACTTACAGCTGAATCTTAAGGGACCACCCTCTTCAGGGCGTCGACTCCCTATCAGATTCTGCTGCTTCTTCAGGAAATTGACGTCAATAGCTATTTGCCGATATTGTTCAGAAATCATATCGGTGTAGTGCTTCATCATATCCTTAACTTCTCCAAGGACATTAGAGGCACTCGACTCATAGCCTTGATCATCTATCCGTCGTTCCATTGGCCTAACAATTTGATTAGGCATTGGTTGTTGACTCATAGGAATAACATTAGGGTTCGAAGCTTGGCCTCCAACATTTGGTGGAGCCAACTGATTGGCCATAGGCATAGTCACACTGGGAGGAGCTGGCAGCAAAGGTACATTTTGAACCATGCTTCCTCTCCCATTAGGGTTATTCATAGGCATCCCTTGAATTCCATTCATCAATGGTAAATTGCCTCCAGGTACTAGACCCGCATTAAGATTTATTCGAGAGGAGTAGGCCGTTTTTAATCGTGACTCTTCTCCTACCCGCGTGATGGTGGTGTCTATATTAGCCAAAGCCACACTGCTCAATTGTACCTGAATATTGAAATCCAATCCATGCAAGAAGTATTGCAATTGGGCAGCCGGCGGAATAGGAATGTATGTTTGTAACTTACGAAACACTTCCTTAAGCTTCTTGGCATAGGCTTTCACATTCTCATGGGGTTCTTGGCGTGTTACATTCAAAACACGCAACCAGTATTGGCCATCTCTTTCAGGGGCATATTCTCCTCGGAAAGCTGCATAAAATTGGTTGATTGTAGTGATGGTTCCAGTCTCTATGCTATGATACCGTACTGCAGGCCTTCCTTTTAATGTCAAATTAAAGAACATCATAAGATGTCCATCATCTTGGATGCGGTAATTAAACATTAATCTTTGGAATTCACAAATATGAAACTCTGCATCTTCTTCGGCTAACCCATTAAAAATGGGCAAAGGAACTCCTAAAGTTGGCAGATCCGGTGTCCCTGTAGGAATTGCAATGGGTCGTGCCATGACGACAATCGGATTGACAATAGGAGTTTGGACTTATGGGATCACACCCTCACTTGAAGTGGGTTGACTTGGTGCAAGAGAGGAAGAACTTGCGCTTCCTTCTGCACCTAAAGGAGTATGTGGAGCAGTTGGGTTACTAAGACCACTGCCTTTTATATGTATTGGGCTGCTTCTTTGAGAAAGAATAGCGACTTACAATCTCCAACTGCTGTCTAGCCCTCTCAACAGGTTCTATTTTTGTATTTCAGCTTGACGGTCCTTGTTAGAGGACATAAACCAACTTTTTGGTCCCTAAAAACCCTAGATTCGAGAACCACCACTTGTTGGTAGCTCCCGGTAGATGCACTACTGAAGGGATCTCAAATGGGCCAGCATTGGCTATAGCACTAGCCGGACCTCATACTCATAATAGACAAACACACCAACACGGCCTCGCGGGCCAGGAGCATCTATCTGCTGCTAAAGGACGAACTGTCCTAAAGCCTAATCTATGCGTTTATAGTTTTGTAGTCCAATATTTCCCTTTCTATAAACTCCATAGAGGGATAACCCATACACATTGGCAATAAATGCCACGATACTCACATACATGGGAGGCAACCTCTCAGTGGAATCACCGCGGCCCCACTGCAGCTCTCCTACATCGTAGGGATTGGCCCCTTGATGCGCTTCTCAACATATAGAACAAACGAACAAGCTCCACTCTTTCATTTTGAAAGTATTCCAGGAGATACCATGTGTCCTTTCCAAATAATTTCCCAAGAAACGAACATCTATCCTACGGCTTAGGTTGCCTTTCCACACTCAAGCGTGGGTCATCATAATCGAAAACATGTGATATGCATCCAGTCCTTTGTATTCTGATACCATGGTTGACATGCACATGCAAAAGTGGATGATCCTAAAGTGCTCAATTCTAATTTTCAATCAGAAACATGTTGTGTACGACCAGGCTTTCCAATGCTCATTCACTAACTCGTTGTGGCGATGTAAGGATAGCACCGAGACAACACTCGTGCTACTATCCTCTTAATTAAAATACAACAAACTCTATGTCATGATATGCATCAGAAAATCAGCAACAATCAGCACGCAAATCGCACCATTCAAACATCCCACCCCCCTACGTTTAGGTATTGCTTTCGTTGCATAGGTGTAAAGGTTCATTTTGTCATATTTTGATGTATGAAAAGTGGTAAATCACAGACTTTGACAAAGAGATAGGGCAAACTGAGGCTAAACATCATGCTTTGCTACTACCATACATCCACAAATACTCATTATATTTTTCCTTATTTTTGTGAAGCGTATTTCTATTTTTTTCCCTTATTTTTTCCATTTTCTTGATTTATTGGTCAATAAAATATGCTATTTTCTGATTTTTCTTGTTTCAATCACTTCAGCATACTAACATTCAATTTATTTTCCATATTTCCCCCATAGGAACACATTTCACCCACCCGAAACGATAAAACTATCATTTTACCGCTTAAAAACCGCATTTCGGGTTTTACGGGAATTAAATAGCACATGTAAATCATTGCAAAAGCAAAATTTTCTGATAAACAACAATTAAACATGATGCAACTAGCACTCAAACAAATTTTCATCAAATAAGAACAACACTACCATCATAAAATACCAAAACTCCTTCATTTTCTTCATAAAAATGGTCATATCGTGGTTTTACGAAGCCCGAGACGCATTAAATGACTGCGTGACCAGCGGATGGAGCCTCCATTTCTCTCAATCCAATGCTACACATAAATGTTTAGCATCTCCATCAATCTCCATCATCGGTTCCTTTAATCTCCTTTCCGATTCCTCCTTCAAGTGCGCATGAACAGTCCAAAGAGAGGAGAGAGAGAGGGAGGAGAGAGAAAGACTAGATTCTGATCTCTCCATTCAGTCAACCATATATCGCGTGAAGGGTGGTGATAGGATCAGGGAAGAAGGAGGATTTGCCGGCTATGATCTGTTATATGGGTTATTTGTATGCTCCATGCTTGATTTTGTGGAGGGGGGCCATTTTTTTCGGCGCTGATCAGACGTCGCCATGCTGTCGCCACGCCATGAAAAAAATGAGGGGGAGTGCCCCCTTCCAAAGGGCACCCCCTCTTGGCCTTAATTTTTTTCCACCTTTTCATTCTTAGCCAATTTCTGGCAACTTTCGCGTCCAGACTCCGATTTGACCTCTGAAAAATCATGCGCATCCGTCTTGGCATTCCGCACTGACTAGCAGCTCCCGGTATCCCGCACGGCAGTCATAAAAGTTATCAAAAATCAACAAGTGTCACTCGGGCACCTTTTGAAAGCCGTCTTTCACTTGGACCTTAAAATCTTCCAAACTGCAGCCGCCGCCTTCGATGTTGAAGATTTTTCCCCTAAATTTCAGATTTTTTGGCAAATTTTAGGCACATTCCGGGCTCAAAACTCTGCTCTTAGTATCCAAACACCTATATATCTGTACTTGCCTCATAGAAAAGTCCATAATGTAATGTGGACTTCACATATCTCAATATGCTTCTGACTGCATCCAAATGTGGCTTTCTAGGTACTTGCATAAACTGACTCACAAGACCAACAATGTAGCTCAAGTCTGGCCTTGTAATGGTCATGTAGATCAAACTCCCCACTATCCTCCTGAACATAGTAGGGTCTTCTATCTCATCCCCAACATCAGCACTCAACTTTACATTCTGCTCCAACGGGACAGAAAGTGGTTTGCATGCTGTCATACCATACTTGGACAACATATCCAAGCCATACTGTCTTTGGGATAGCCATATACCATCATCACATCTGATCACCTCAATGCCAAGGAAGTACCTTAGCTCACCTAAATCCTTCATCTCACTTCTTCTTCAAAAAGTCATTGACTTCAACAATCCCACTATCACTATTACCTGTAATAATCAAGTCATCCACATAGATGACTATGATGACTAAACCTGCATCTCCCTTTCTCACATAAAGTGAGTGATCAACATCAGAAACATAAAAGCCAATATTGACAAGATACTCTTTGATCTTGTCAGACCATGCTCTAGGTGCTTGCTTGAGCCCATAGAGCGCCTTCTTCAACCTACACACATACGTGGGATACTCTAAATCTTCATAACCTGCTGGCTGATCCATATACACTTCTTCTTGCAAATCACCATGTAAGAAGGCATTCTTCACATCCATTTGCTGCAATCTCCAACCTTTGGCTGCTAGCAAAGAAATCACACATCTAACAGTTGCCATCCTAGCAATTGGACTGAAGATTTCTTCATAATCTATGCCATATGTCTGGGCATAGCTGTTTGCAACCAGCCTAGCTTTGTATCTACTAATAGAACCATCTGCATTGTGTTTAATCTTATAAACCCACTTACATCCAATAGCTTTCTTGCCCTTTGGCAATGATACTAGATCCCAAGTCTTATTGGCCTCTAATGCAGCTATCTCCTCATCCATTATTGCATCCCAATGAGCATGACCAATAGCCTCCTCAAAACATGTGGGCTCAACATCCTCAATCACTTTCACCATATAAGCATAATGGTTAGCTGCATAACCTTCAAAACCAAATTTGTTAATAGGGTATCTCACCCTGCTAGACCTGCGTACCACTGGATCACTCAATGGAGTTTTTGCATTAATGCATGCTCTCTGCACACTTGGAGTCCTCACTGAAGGAATGCCAAGCTCATCATCCAAGCTCTTTGAGCCACTAGAGTCTCCATCAAGAATTGTATCAATGCCATCTAACATTTTATTCTTTCCTTTTTCTTTACCTGTAGTGCTACTAGATGCACCTGAAGATGTAGAGATACTCCTTAGTCTCCCAGACCAAGGACTACCAGATGATGTCTCTGGTCCACTAAGAGTCCGTGATTCTTGCTTTTCAGCCTATACATGAGTGTCATGATTATCATCATCATCCAATGCATTACCACTAGATGCATATCAACTGCTCATTTCATCAAAGATGACATCCCTGCTCACTCTGAACTTACATGTGACAGGGTTATAACAACGATACCCTTTTTGCTCTAAAGAGTATCCAAGAAATATACACTTTTTAGCCTTTGGATCCAGTTTCTTCCGCAACTTATCTGACACATGAACATATGCAATACATCCAAACACTTTCAAGTGTGACACATCAGGCTTCTTACTTATAAAACATTCTTCGGGGGTCATATCATGAACTCTAGCTATGGGAGTTCTGTTCATAATATAAATAGCTATATGAACAGCCTCAGACAAAAAATTCTTAGGAATATTCTTTTCAGCCCCATCAAGGCGAGTGCAACTTCTACAATATGCCTATTTTTCCTTTCTGCAACCCCATTTTGCTGTGGGGTATACCTGCATGTGAACTATCTCTTTATCCCATGAGACCTCAAAAAATCACTGAACTCATTTGAGAGGTACTCTCCCCCTCCATCTCACCTCAAGCACTTTACTTTCAAGCCTGTTTCTCTTTCAACTGTAGCCTTGAAAGTTCTAAAGTGCTCAAACGGTTCACTCTTTTCCTTCATAAAATATACCCATAGCTTTTTAGAACAATCATCAATGAATGTGACAAAGTATGAACTGCCTCCAAGAGATACATTTTGTGTAGGCCCCAAATATCTGTATGCACAACATCAAGGATATTTCTGCTTACATCTCTGTCATGTGAAAAGGGTTGTCTTGCTTGCTTACCAAACTGACATGCTTCGCATATCTTATGAAATTCTGCAATTCTAAATGTAGGCAAACCTGTAACCAACCCTTTGTACTGCATTAATTTCAGCCTTTGTACATTTGCATGTTCAATGCGTTTGTGCCAAATTTCAATATCTACAATAACACCTTTTCCTTTAGTATACATAGCAGCATTCATAGTAAGAATTCCAGCATCTAGAGTAAACATACGTCCAACTCTACTTCCCTTTGCAACCAACCTGCACTTGTCATTGAAGTCTTCTACAAAGCAACCCTTTGCATTAAATCTGATTTGCAGCCCTTGCTCTACCATCTGACCAACTCACACCAAGTTCTTTGTAATAGTTGGGACATATAATACATCTGAAAGACTCTTTGTCTTACCATCATGCAAGGACAAGGGAACTTTTTCAATGTGTGAAATTGGGTGGCATGAATCATCACCCGACTACACATAACCTATATTTTGCAAATTCTGCATCTCTCCAAACCATTCTGCATGGCTGGTCATATAATTGGATGCACTTGAATCAACATACCAAAAATCATCATGTGTTCCCTTTCCTATAACAGCATTCAGCATATGCTGCATAACAAACAGACGTTCATTTTTGTCTTTATTCTATTGTGAAGACGATGCATAGTTTCCTTGGCTGCAACTTCCCACTGCGAATATTATCTTTCTTACCATAACATTGGGCTGCAATATGACCTGTTTTGCCACAGCAGTGACACACAATACTAGAGTTGTTAGAACCTCTGTTCTACCATCCACCTCTTCCTCTAAAGCTCCCCCTACCTCTAAAGTTACCACGACCTCCTGAAACCTGCATATCGCCAAATTGCTGATTCAATCTGTTTTGCTGGTTGTCACTACCACGTCCTGTACCACAGCCTCTTGAAGAGGACCTGCCACGTCCCCTTCCCAAACTGGAGTAGAAAGATTGAACCTATTCACCACTTTTTTCAGATGTCTCACTCTGCATGTTGATCTTTTCAATGATCATAAGGGAGACCAACTCATCGAAATCTAGAAATGGCTTTTTGACATATATGGAAGTTACAAAAGACTTCCAAGCCTTTTCATTGTTAAGTCCACCCAAGGTAGACGACACCAAATCATCATCATCGGGTATTGCATCAATCATTGCCAAGGCATCTGCAACGCTCCTTACCTTCAGTGCATACTCATTGATAGACATCTTCCCTTTCTTCAATGTATTCAACTCTTGCTTGAGTTGAATCTTTCGTGCCTTTGTATTTACGGAAAACATACTTTCAAGTATGGTCCAAGCTACATATGAATTCTTTGCATTTCTAATATGTCCCAGCATATTATTATCAATTACTACAAATAGCCAATACATGACCTTTTTTGTCTTTTGCATTCCATTCCTTCCGTGCCTTTGTCTCTTCTGCAGTTGGAGGATTACTCACCTCCGGCTCCTTTTCTTCACCTGAAACAAACTCGTAGAGACATTTTCCAATAAGAAAGTTCGTGACACGGAACTTCCATGAAGGGTAGTTAATCTTGCTGAGCTTCTCAATGATGGGGTTTCCACTGTTCTCTGCCATTATCACAAAACTAATACCAAACAGCAAGCAAATCTTCTGCAACCCTCGACCTGTAGTGCACACCAATACACTAGATAGCTTTTTTCACTGTTTGCTCAACAATACATGCAATCTGCAAACCAGTTTGTAGGTAAACCTTGTGTTTATTCGCTGGTAAACACCTTTGAACTTACAGATCTAAAATCTATAACCTGTGCACTTGTATACGGCAGACATAACTGAAATTGCAGGATACCTTGAACTGTTGTCCCCAACCTTGCGAGTCTAAAACGGGGCCTGAAATGACCTCAGATGGCCAAAATAGCAGCGGAAATAAGCCCTAAAGGGCTTTCCTGCAGAATACACAGCACTCTTTGTGCACACCAAATCTCACTGCAATTTGAGATTTTTGCTCTGCCCTGCTTCCGGTGCCTCCACAGGCACTGTCCAAGAGAAGAAATAGAGAATGGAAGAGCTTCTTACACGTTGCTTGCTTGCTCGAATCATTGGCTCCTCTCCTTCACTTTAGCCTTTAAAACTAGCCTCAATCAGTGGTGTAGCTCTGATACCATGTCAAGAATCACGTGGTGAGGGGATTTGCTCAAGATGTTGCGCTGAACACACACAAAATGCACAAGGAGAAGCTCACTCAAGAGACAAGAAGAGAGATGGAAGCCAAAACGTTTTCTTGCTAGTTTCTTCTTCTTCTTCCACACACTTTACAATGTACACAAAGTATAGATAAGAGAAAACATAAAGGAAAGTGGTCTACTAAGTCAAACAATGCATAACCAACTACACTAGTCGACTAGCACTATAACTATGCCAACAGCTGTAAATAGGTGTAACAACCTGAATATAATAAGTAATGAGTTAGTGGCTATGTGAGAGTCATAATGACCACCAACGTGCTAAGTGTAGACGTGTGGACCCATCTAACTAGGCGGTCCATCATTAATGTCTGCATGTGTTGAGCTTGTCATCTCAACAACCTAGTCAGCATTCTACAAGTATAATTCAGAAATCCATGCTTTCAGTTCATGAACAGTAACACGTACAAAATACTGGCTCCTTGCAGATTGAGCCACTCCAAAGAATTCCATCTTCTGAGCATAGGTATGTACATATGCAGATACATTCTTGCCATTGAATAACTTCACCTCACGCTCAACTGCTTGGAAAGCATTCATCACAACACTTTTTGTTTGAGTAGAAGCTTGCATCACCTATTGTTGTTATTGTATCTGTATAAGCATATTCATATTTTGCACCAACTATTGCAAAACATCACTGGAGAATGTATTCAAAGATTCTCCCAACTTGTATTTCCTTCTTCTGATGACCTTTCACGTCGTGTTCACCAATGTCGGAGGGGTTTTTGTCGAAAGGTCAAATCCACCGGGGATCAGAAGTAGAAGGAAGTAGAGATAAGAGATGGAAGAGAAGATAGAGAATACCCAAGTGGTAAACACTACAAAGACAAATCACAATGAATTGAATCAATATGTATTGAAAGAACTTGGAATCTTCGCACTACTCAGAAGCAATCTCCAGGCATTAGATCTCCTAGAGCTTCTTCGTAGAACAAAACGTACATAAAAATTACAGCTCCTTCTCTACTGCTTGGAACCCAAATCTAATGGCTCCGTTGGCTTTGAAAGGGGGGTTAAAACCCCAGGACACCAGCTCACGGATTGCCCAGATCACTCCTTCTTCTTCTTTTAGTTCAATCTCTGCAGTTTTCAGCCTGTTTACAGCAATCGCAATGCGCGCGATTTCGTCAATCTATATTTTTTGTGAAAATCCCCTAATTGGCTGAAAAAGCAACTAGCTTTTTGCATGCCATCCTAATCTAGAAGCTTTTTTCTAAAATTTTTAGATTTTTATAATAAATAATATAAAAAATAGTCTAAAATTATCCAAAAAACTAGTATTTTTTGATAATCCATGCAACTCACACTAGTACTAATTGCTCAGATCACATTGACTCTCTAGAGATGAATAAAGAAGTCGAATGATGATGCATTTCATACTTTTTCACACTGTGTCCTCATAACATCACGACAACATGGTGTGTGATCTCACATAAGAAAAAAATATCACTTTTTATGAAATACATTGTTTTTTGTATTTTTAGGCCTAGACACCTTATAGCACTAAAAAAAAATCCTCACATTTATTTTTATCCATCCAAAATTCTCATTAAGTTAATAGAGCTTAATAATGAAGACTTAAACTATTTCTGTAGATGAGTTTTGAATCCTTAGAGCCTTGATGGCATCTTGAGTAAGTATCCCATAGCCATACATCTAGAATATTTATATAGATGTCTTTTTCTTGGTTTTCCTTCATTGAATGTATAACCATAGGGCAATGCTCCAATGCATTGATGTCTAGCAAGCATAGTCAACACTGTAGACTAGCTATAAAGAGAGCATGTCTTGCTTGATCGTGGAGCTAGTGGTTTCACTAGGTATTGTGGAGATGTGAATGTTGTGACTTCTGAACATACTAATAGCGCTTATCCTAGGGATACTCCTCGCACTGATCTACAAGTGGCTTCAAGAGGTACTGCGGGATACCAAAGAGGACGAGTGATCTCATGGATGTGACACCAATACAGATACTATGACCCCTTTCTATTGATTGAGTAGATCCCACTGACCTATATTGGCCACTCCCATAGCTAATGCCTCTCCTGTGACACCTAGATTTACTCAGTTGACTATAAGTGTCATTCTTAAAGGTTTCACATGGATATGCTTGACAATATACTCCTATATGGAACAATCCCATGCTAGAGTTTGGCCACTAGGCCACATCCCCTTGGTGGACAAGGACAATGGTGTTGTTATCATGAATGATGATGGGAAAAGGCTCATTACACATATAAAAGAGTTACGCCAACATGTATTTCAACACAACATCTTAGAGAAGTGGGAGCCTATGCTAGAGAATAGCAAGGGGACTACATGATACTAACCTTGCATCGAGTGCTCCCTATACCATCTCCTACTAATTTATGCTTCAAATAGTTGAAAGCTTGAAGGTGTGAATGTTTGTCCCACAACAACCATCCTTCAAATGTTTTCTTGAGCTATTACTACTATTATTGAATCATCCTTCCCAGGTTGTACATTCTGAACTTGTGTTTGTTAAGCTTTGACTTTGTTGCAATATTTATTTACATGCCTACATTTATTGCAATAGAAACATGTGGGTCACCTTTGAGCATCTCTGTTTAGTTAATGCTTGCATGCACTTGCTATTTTCATATTTTTATATCAATGCCCATTGTAGTTGGTCCTTCTGCAATGATATTTGCCTTTGTTCTTACTTTAATGACTTCAACATCATCAACTTCTTCGTCTACCATTTGGGCTACTAGAATAGCCTCGAGAATGCCCTCATTTAATTTTTCTCAGCCTTGATCTTCTAGTTCCCTTGCCACATTAGGCCTTAACCAAGGCAATAAGAAACGTAATTTCTATATTTTGTTGGAGAGAGAACTCGAGAGAGAGAAAGAGGAGAGAGAAGATTGCAGAAGAGAGAGAAAGAGAATGATGAGGAGAGAGAAATACTAGAAATGGAGAGAGAAAGACATGCAAGAAGAAGAAAGATGGCTGGAAGCCATGAGAGGACAGTAGAAGCTAGAGAGAGAGGAAAGACAAAGATGTATTATTGTGTAAAAACTCGTTTTTTGTACATGTGTCCTTTGCCCTTTTATATGCCCCTAATTTAGTTCTTTACATTCCATCCCCACTCAGATGTTTTTGTCCTCAAAAACAAAATAGGACTTATTACAAAATGCCAAGTGGTGGAAAGGGGCATGGTACTCTACATGGACTAAAAATAAAATGACGTAATCTTTAAGGATTCACAAGATAAGTACAACTAGAGGGCTGAGAATCAAGTACAAAGCATTGACAACCATTGGGAAATATGAAAATGAAATCTTGGACCAAAATGTTGCCATTAAGAGCTCCTTCTAGAAGAAGACTCTATACTGTTCATTGTAGACCTTGCTGTACTAAATCTGTAATAACTTTGGATTGGCTGATCCAAATGAGACATGCTATAGCTCCAGAAAAAGCTCTCATTTAGTGCTATCAATCCATATGATCACACATCTCTTTCATTAATTCAATGCTAAATCTGGTCCAAAATAGAGATTTGCTCTATAATGAAGCAAAGCCCACTAGTTAGCATGATAGTTGTCTCAAAATTATTGAAGATAAGGACATCATTCCCAAAGTAATGTTGGTCCACGGAGAGAGTTAAGTCCAACCCTTAACCTCCTGGATCAAAAGGAAAGGTAATATCCCATCCATGCATCATGATCACCAAATCATAGATATCATCACTCATGAAATAATAGGCATGTACAAATGAATCCACAAAAGCATAAGAAGCAACCGAATCAAATAGAAACCCATGGTCATAGTCTTCAGCAACAACTGAATCAAAGAGAAGCCCATGGTCATGGTCTTCATGAATAACTAAATCTTTGTAGGTTGCAACTATAAACCCTTTATTTTCCTCTAGATCATAATCAAAATTGTCTTCAGCATGACTATTTGTATCCTCTTCATCTGAATATTCAAGTACCAAAAATAACCTTGCATTCTTTGCTCTGCAAATGTCTTGATGATTAGAATACATCGGTTCAGCACATCTATAGCATAACCCTTGAGCATGCAACTCTATGATCTAATCACTTGTTAATTTCTGAACTTTATGGGTTTTAGACCCAATGTTGCCCATATCATCATTATATAAATCAGCAATAGAATTATCATAGTGCTGTCCATGGTACTCATGAGAAGCATATGGCTGACAAGTACATGAATGTTGCTCATGGTCATATTGCTATCCATATAGGCATTGGTGTCCATGAGAGAGTGATTGGCTATACTCATTGTTGTATATATTTAGCAATGATTGTAATAAGCCTTGCTAAACTACTGCATCAGCCATGACAATCGATGCAACCAGCATATACTTGTCACATACATGTGTTAAACCCTCCTGCAAAACAACATTACCATAAAGATTGATGAGAGCTTTCAAGATGCATGGTTGTATCAACTGATCCATATGAGATGTCAAATTTTTGACAAGTGCTCATTCTATCCGAATAGCATCTATCACTTCAGCTGTCATCATAGTTGCATCAAAATGCATAAGTGTATATGCCAACACGTCAATCATGTCAAGCATGTGAGCAATTGACTTGCTGAATTCCAATACTCTTATGATGTTCATAATATTGCTACTGGATGCCACTTGCCTCCTATAAGACACTTCAAATTCAATATTGCCTTGTGGTACATGATAAGGATCAAAACCATTGAGTAATACTCTTGTTGAGGCATTTTATGTTTCCAATCTAAGCCCTCATTGTATTCCATTACAAAATCAAGCTGGAGTCCCCAATCTCACTATTGTAAATCCAAGAATTTTTGTTGCTCAACAAAATACTGTAGATAGGGATCATTTAAAAAATTCTGCAGATGTTGATGCCACAACTAAAACTGTAACTAGTAAGCTTTAACCTCATCACCCAAATACTTGAAAAGCCTTGCCCATGTTTTAGAGGTAGACAATGAAACATATATGAGTCAGTAAATTAGTAAACAATGTGTCAATTTTGCTATAGAATTTCAAATCAAACTCATAGCCTTTGGAGTTTGTAAATGCCCAAAATTTTGGTGTATATAATGACTATAGAACATGATTTTATGTCATACTAATCATATACTACATTCACCCAATTGTGACTGAATAGTAGCTGGTTGTTTCTTCAGTATGCCCAATGCAACATACTAGATCACCAACAAAGATCAACTCTCAATAATACCTTGAGATAGCCAATTATACACCAATGGTACTAGCAAAGATTTTTCTTGAATGATCTTCCACTGTAAATATGATGTCTAATCATGCCAATTATCACTGATAATTTGTTGTTGACCACTGAAAATTTACCATTGATAGAATGTTGTCATTCTCCCATCAATGCTTCAAGAGACATATCATTAGAAGTGCTCAACAGCAAGCCCTGTAGCAACAGGCTCTATATCAAAAATTGAGGACATTGCTCAACCCCTTATCATTATGAAGCTTGATGCTCTTCTAAAACTTATCATCATATCTGAGAAGAGATTTTATCTCATGGTCAAAGCTCCCTTTAATCAACCAGATCTGATTCTCTTTTGACAATTGAAGTCAAGACTTGAGACACCAGCCACCAATTCTCCAATGGAAGTTCGGCTTTGTAGATTCCCAAAGATCCAAAGTGACTACTACTCTATTGAATGGGCACTCAACTCAGCATAACAGTTTTTTTATAAAATGATTCTCTGAAGCCTGGTTTGTGTGTATGTTTGGGTAATAGCTCCACAATAGTAGCTAATTTGGAGTAGGTTGCCAAGGGCCTGAGGTGCTTCATCTAGAAACAAATATCTTTTGTGTTGGCATTAGCTACATTCCGAGCAACAGTCTGACATCCACCACTTTGCACCAAGCGTAGTAGAGATAGTCTCCACACTTTTCCTCAAGAAGGGCTCAATGCTTGCTATACCCATGTCTCTAAATTGTCAACATGAGGCTCTGACCATTTTATACTTATTGATAAAGACTTCACACAAGTGGCCAACTCAAAAATCTTTCATCCTCAAGAACAAGGCTCCAAGATGGCATGAACAACTACAGTGGTGATGTCTTAATTTTCAAGGATGTGAGACTATTACTTCTTTCAACATCTGGCACTACTCTCTACTGCTTTCCACCTATGTGCAGTGTTATTTGTAGTACCTCTGGGCACTATCTACTGCTTCTCATTCCTGTACAGTACTATGTGTATGTCTGAAACTCTATATTTCTTTTGAGAGAAAGCCCATCACTCTAACAACCACCAGTGAAGCACTTTCCGTAAGTAGTATGTGCACTATATGGACTCTGATTCTGAACCATCCACACCTTGAATAGGTATCAAGGTCATGTTTGACACTGAGAAGCAACAAGACATATTGAAATTTTTGAAAGTCTAAATTCAGGCAGCGTAGACAAGACAATCGATATGTCTGAGAAAACTCCAAGCAACAGCCTAGTTAGAAACTTGAAATCACCTTTTGATTCTAAAGTATGCAGATTTTCTGCTTGATCAATGTCATTTAGTAGTGTGGCTAATCTAGTCTGTCCATAAAGGATTGAAGTTAACAATGACAAGACATTTTAGAATGTGTTGCATTCACCATTTGAGTACTTCATCAATCTCAATGCTAAGAAGCTTCTATGCCACTCAGTAGATGATCCTGATACCATAGAACCTAATAGTGACGAAGAAGATGCTAGTGAATGGATGATTTCTCTGGTTTCAATCCTAGTGCTGATACAGGTGATGATGAACTTGATAGTGATGATGAAGATGCTAAACCATCTTCAGAGTCTTCTAATCAAGCCGAATGCAACAAACAAAGAATATTTTCATGAAGCAAGTAAGCTTTAGCTTTAGCTCTCCAACTCCACGTGCTTCTCTGGAAATTAGCGAGCTTCAAGGGTGCTTCTTTTGTGAGATTGGGATGCCGATTAAATTCAATACTCTCAAGAAAAAAAGGAGGAATGCAGATGATTCTATAGCTGAATCCTATTCTGCAGAGCTTTATAGTGTTGAAGAAAGGCAGTTGAACCCTATAGATGCTTCATAGAGGCGAGAAAGGCAGCAACAACAATCAGATTGCTGATGAAGAAGATGAAGTGCTGCATTCGAGATGATGTTGATGCAGAAGAATAGACCGATGAAAATCTGATAACTCTCTTAGAGGATGTAGATGCTCTAGAAGCATCATCATTAGAGCCTGTGCACGACTGTGATTCTCAAAACAAACACATCAATTGTTGAGATCTAGATGTGCTCTTTGTCATCATTACCTATAACTTGGAGCATTTCCAAAACCTCAATTTCTTTGCCTATCAAAGGGATTTTAGGAGATTTATTCCCAACTACACCAGTCTTGCAATCACAGTGTTATCAGTTCTCTGGGATGGCACTTTGGGAAGAATGCTAAACCACTTTACCATAATCGAAGCAGTATTTTTTCATGAAAGAATATATGAATCCCGAAGTGCAAATCTATGCTGAAGTTCTTGTTTGAAAAAACCTCCATGAAAAGGTAGTCATCAACAAAAAGCCAAGTAACAGACAAATCTTAAGTAGCTCCTGACATGGAAAAAAAGCCTCATTACACTTCTAAAGTGAAGGAGAGGAAGTTGAAGCAGTTGTCTCATCTAGTAAATGCAATCATTGCATACTCCATCGAGGTCCTTTTGACCACTATAGATAAACTTTAGGCTGAGTTTGATGAGACCATCATGCTATCAGCAAAGGAAGATACTGAAAAATATGGTCGAGGATTCATAGAGTACTGTTGCTTCAAGGCTTTTACTGGGTGTAACTCAAGCGTCTGACCATTGCTTCAAGGCCCTCGGATTCTAGACTCGCATTTAGCTAGGATGTGATGTGGTAGAAGTTCAACAAAATGTCCTATGAAATATTAGTCATTTAGCTCCTTCATCATCGGAGAGAACTTCCACAACCCTTGAAAATCTTGCCAGGAAGAAGCAATGGAGCACTATGTCGCTCAACCTTGGAAATCTTGTCGGCAAGAAGAAATGGAGCATTGTGCTAGATCTTGAGAGGAAATTTTCTAGGTGTGTAAACCCTAGAAGACGGTTCTTGGCCAAGATGGAACCTAAAGATGTGGATCTCGTCTCTAGGACTGTTGCAATACTCTCCAAACCTTTGGTTTATAGCACATTTATGGATTTGTAAGATTTGGTGACAAGTCTAAAAGGTCGAGAGCAATGATAGAAAAGAATAGTGTACTGTTCGAGTAGGCCAATGTGTGTCAATGTACTACACCTCCATGCAAAGCATTTGGCTTCTTCCATTTTTGCCTCCAGCTTCTGAAAAGTCTTCAATGCTACTTGTTGTCTTAAGGGTTTCAAGAAGAACAAAATACTTGTGAAGAGAGGTTGCTGAAAACACCATAGATGTTGGAAGGAAGCCTTGAAGAAGCAAAAGAAGAAAAGTTTGCTCCCTGAAGCCTCTTTAAAGCCTTCAATAATGGTGCTCCACTTATTGAGAAGCTTCTTCGCCATGGAAGCTTGGCTGAAGCTTGAGAGTGAAGAGAGAGAAGGCTGTTCCTGAAAAGTAACCAAGACTTTTCCCTCTTCTACTCCATTTACCGCTGTCTTCTAAGAAAATACCTTCAAAATTGGCCAAAAATTATCCATGAGCTGCTAAATCTGGTCTTCCAACCTCTAAACTTGGTCCAAGGACCCCATTAATGCTCTTTACTATTGTCCTCTTGGTCCTTGATCTCTGGGTCCTTCAGTGCTCCTCCATTTTTGTGCATGTCCCTGTGTACCTCAAGCTTCTTGGATTTTTAATTAAAAAGGATGATAACTGAGCATGTAAGGTAACTAAATCGATCAGAACTAGAGCTCTCATACCACTTGTTAGAGAGAGAACTAGGGAGAGAGAAAGAGGAGAGAGAATATTGCAAAAGAGAGAGGAGTGCAAAAGAGAGAGAAAGAGAGTGACAAGAAGAGAGAAAGACTAAAAATGGAGAGAGAAATATAGGAAAGAAGAAGAAAGATGGCTGGAAGCCATGAAAGGATAGGATAAGCTAGAGAGAGAGGAAAGACAAAGATGTATTATTGTGTAAAAACTTGTTTTCTGTACATGTTTCCTTTGCCCTTTTATATGCCCCTAATTCATTTCTTTACATATTCTCACATTGTGGGATCTACCAAGTTTATGGACATCTAACTCGGTATTCATGTAGTAATTGCCACATTATGGAGAGATTTGTATTGTTTAAATTGTTATCTATTTAAATAATTGATTAGTAAGTTAGTAGGTTTATTTACTACTAATAAGTTTAGATTTATAGATTTCTAGCCATGATTTCTAGCTATTTTAAAGAGAGAGAGAGAGAGGGAGGGAGAGAGGAGAATGAGTGAGAAAACACAAGGGGGTGGAGAGAAACAAAGAGAGGGTTTGTCGCGAATAGGAGAAGAAAAATCCATCCCCCTCTTGGTTTATTCTTAATATTTTTTTATTTTTTTTGTTTGTTTTTCTTGATAATAATGTGCATTGAGGGAGAAAGAGAGGAAATGAGAGAGGAGGAGAAGAAAAAATGAAAAGGAAGAGGGAACGAGAGAGAGAGAGAGAGAGAGAGAGAATAAACACGAAAGATAACAAAGAAATGGGGAAAGAGAGAGAGGGAGGGAGGGAGGGAGAGAGGAGAATGAGTGAGAAAACACAAGGGGGTGGAGATAAACAAAGAGAAGGTCAACAAAGAAAGAGAGAGAGAGAAAAAAAGAGAAGGGGGAGAGAACATAAAATGAAGAGTGCAAAGAAAGGTGCAAACAAAGGGGGAGAAAACCAAGACTTTAGTTGACGTTGATCACTACAAGGATATCAGGCCATAGTGACGATAAATAGTGACATTGCTATTTGTGTCCCTATTTGCGATGCAAATGCGACGCTAATAATGACACAAATAGCCACGGTACCCAGAGAAAAAAACGCGGGCCGAAATCCGAGCGCATTTCATTTCGCGCATTCACAAAATTTTTCGAGAGGGAGAGTAAGAGAGAGAGCAACCGTTTTGCTTAGAGGGAGAGAAAAAGAGAAAGAAGGCTTCTCACCGTCGCCGCGGCCCCCGTCGTTCACAAAGAAGAGAAGGAGGTGTACGCAGGGCAAAGACGAGCCACCCTCGCGAAAAGGAGCCGTCAAACCCTTCTTTGAGTCTTTACGATGATTGCATTCTCTCTCTCTTTTACTTGTTTAGGGTTTAATTTGTGTATATTGAGAGAGGGAGAGGAAATGAGAGAGAAAGAGAGGGAGAAGGAGAGGGAGGGGGAGGAAATGAGAGAGGGAGAGGGAGGGAGAGAGAGAGAAAGAGAGGGAGAGGGAGAGGGAGGAAATGGGAGATGGAGGGGGAGGAAATGAGAGAGGGAGAGGGAGAGAGAGTGCATTCTCTCTCTCTTTTACTTGTTTTTTGTATAATTTGTGTATATTGAGAGAGGGAGAGGGAGAGGGAGAGAGAGGAAATGAGAGAGAAAGAGAGGGAGAGGGAGAGAGAGAGGGAGGAAATGGGAGAGGGAGGGGGAGGAAATGAGAGAGGGAGAGGGAGAGGTAGAGGGGGAGGAAATGGGAAAGGAAGAGGGAGAGAGGAAGAGGGAGAGAGAGAGAAAGAGAGGGGGAGGGAGAGGGAGGGAGAGGAAATGAGAGAGGAAGAGAGAGACATTAAACATAATAGGGAAATGAGAGAGGGAGAGGGAGAGGGAGAGGGAGGGAGACATTAAACATCATAGGAAAATGAGAGAGGGAGAGTGAGGGAGAAGAAATGAGAGAGGGAGAGGAGAGAAAAAAAAAAGAGAATGAGAGGAGAGAGAAAAATATAGAAAAGATGTTAAACATAATAGGGAAAGAGAGAAAGAGAGGGTGAGGGTGAGGGTGAGGGAGGGAGAGGAAATGAGAGAGGAAGAGGAAGAGAGAAAAGAAAATGAGAGAGGGAGAGGAGAGAGAAAAAGAAATGAGAGAGAGAGAGGAGAGAGAAAAAGAGAGAAAAATCATTAAACCTAATAGGGAAAGAGAGAAATAGAGGGTCAGGGTGAGGGAGGGAGAGGAAATGAGAGAGGGAGAGAAAGAGAGAAAAGGAAATGAGAGAGGGAGAGGAGAGAGAAAAATCATTAAACCTAATAGGGAAAGAGAGAAAGAGAGGGTGAGGGCAAGGGAGGGAGAGAAAATGAGAGAGGGAGAGAAAGAGAGAAAAGGAAATAAGACCTTATAATAAGCTCATCCTAGGCTCATAGGGGTTAGGCCGATCCTCAGTAAACCTAAGGGATATATGGCTAGAGAACCCTAGCACACTTGTGCCTCCTAGCATAATGTTCTTCCTGCAAAGAGACCTCTCATACATGGGGCTTGTCCTAGCCTCCACCATGCAAGTATACAACGAAGGCAATCAGCTTATCAGTTAAAAAAATATTTATTTTTCATAACGCAAATCCAAAATTAACTTTGGATATTCCATAAAAATCAATCTCTTCTTAAAAATACAAATACAAAAAACTAAAATAGCATCATTCATATGCTTCGCAAAACTAAAACAACATCACCACAAGATCTCTTAGGAAACTCGTCCTCAACTATCAATTTTAATTAAAAAATATAATATAAAATCACTTGCAAGGAAGGACACTCTTTTATCATTAACCCTCTTTCTTCCTTAGAATAGTCTTAGGAACAAGCATATATTTGAGCATAATAACTATTTTAAGGTTTATTCCATGAGTAGTAGTAGTATATATGCAACCATCAAGCTAGAGATCATGCTTTGGTATCTGTGGAGATTCCAATCTCATGCCCTCATAGATATTGTATTGTGCAATAGTGTGGAGAGAAGGTGGGTGAGTTGTAAATGGTAAAGGAGAATTCTATTGATGATGGAGACAAGATGAGGTGAATCACCAATTCTATTCTTAGTGAGTGCAACCTACCCATAGTATGGCATCCATGGACGATTGAAATCAGTAAGACTTTGAAATCCTACCTTGAGTATTATAACTATTGTTTTGTGGTGGATTTTCTTGCCATAATTCAATGTCAATTTGTGCTTGTGTTTTCCACGATGTGTTGACTATGGGTGTCAAATGCTCTAGTTAGCTCTTCTCCTCTCTCTTCTCTCAACCCTTCTCTCTCCCTCAATCTTCCCTCTTTCTCTCTTCCTATACTCTCCCTAAATCCTTCTATCTCCCCCTATCTCTTTTCTCTCTCTATCTCTCTTTCTATTTCTACCTCTCTCACTTCTCTTCTCTTCTTCTCTAACTTTACTCTCTCCCTAGCTCTTGTCTCTCTCTTCATCTCTATATAAGTAGTCATAGTCGTAGTCGTGGTTATGGTCGTGGTCATAGTCGTGGTCGTCCTGGTTGTGGTCGTGGTCGTAGTCATCATAGTCGTGATCGTAGTCGTGGTCGCGGTCATGGTCATGGTCGTAGTCATGGTCATAGTCGTAATTATAGTCGTAGTCGTGATCGTGGTGGTCGTGGTCGTGGTCATGGTCGTGGTCGTGGTCATCGTGGTGGTGGTGGTGGTGGTGGTCGTGGTCGTGATTGTGGTCGTGGTCGTGGTCGTGGTCATGGTCATGGTCATAGTCGTAGTCGTGGTCGTAGTCATCGTCGTCGTGGTCATGGTCGTGGGTCATGGTCGTGGTCATCGTAGTCGTAGACGTAGTCCTAGTTGTGGTTGTGGTCGTAGTCGTGGTCGTGGTCGTGGTGGTCATGGTCATAGTCGTGGTTGTAGTCGTAGTCATAGTCGTCATGGTCGTGGTCGTGGTTGTGGTCGTGGTCGTAGTGGTAGTCGTGGTCGTAGTCGTAGTCCTGGTCGTGGTCGTAGTCGTAACGTAGAAAAAGAGAGAGAGAGGGAAGGAGAGGATAACAATTTAAGAAAGAAAAAAAAAGAGAGAGATGGAAGGAGAGGAGAACAATTTAATAAAGAAAAAAAGAATGATAACAAAAACAAATTGTTTGTCGTAACATAGACAAAATGGAAAACGATGAAGGTCTTGTTGTTCAAGATCACGAGGCGTATCTTAGTCAGCGTGTCCCATGTCCTTGCTCTCAATGCAAGCTGGCAATTAGATGAAAACGTCGATTGTCTATAGAACACGTACGACGATTTGGTGAGTTTCAATCTGAGATCATTGATCAGGCGATTGCATATTTTCAGCAAATGGTAAGAAAAGTTAATATCGATCATGCATTGTACTTGCAAGCTAATTGAGTACCATATATAATAAGATTGGGTCTGGCTGGCAAATTTTCTATCCAGGGAGGTGATGTCTCGTCCCAAGGAGGAGTGCATCCTTTGTGGCCAATTATAAGAGTTCATGGGCGTCTGATGGATGGAGTGCATGAGCCAATCTACCACTTGCAAGGCCAATCTATACCGTCAATGCTAGAGGAGACAGGCAGCCTTCCAGACCTACCTACAATATTGGAGCCTGAGATGGAGGCAATGATAGATGCATTTATTCCCATGGATAGAAAGCATCCATACCATTATATGATGGGTGCCGAGTATCTTGCCTAAAGACACTGCTTGCACTCTTAAGTGTGCAAGCAAAATATGGGTGGAGCGATGCAAGTGTGACCGAGTTGTTCAGGTACCTTGTACATACGCTTCGTTGATTTTTTTCGGCACTATTATTAAAAAAAGTTATGCTTTTTCAAGGTGTTTTATGATTTTTTTCAGGTTATTGAAATATCACATATTACCACCTGTAAATACCATGCCTGAGTCTCGTGATGATGCACGTCATGTTTTACGAAAGCTTAGCATGGACTACAACAACATCCATGAATGTATCAACGATTGGATACTGTTTCAAGGAGAAAACGAGACTATGGAGACATGTCCAAAGTGTGGTGCTCACAGGTATCGACAGGACTTGCAAGGGCAAACCATCCCTCAAAAAGTTCTCAAACACTTTTTGATTATCCCCCGCATAAACCACATGCTTCTTATGTCCGGTATGGTGAGCTTGACAACGTGGCATGCACAAAATAGGTGCACGGATGGAGTTCAATGAATATCAGTGGATTCATGCACATGGAGCCACATTGACTCTACCTTCCCAGGCTTTGCCCGAGAGCCAATGAATCTTCGGCTCAGTCTTGCAATGGATGGCGTGAATCCATTCGGTCTGCGCTCAACTTCTTACAGTGTGTGGTCTATAGTCCTTGTCAACTACAATATCCCTCCATGGCTTTCTGCGAAGAAAGGACATCTCATCCTTAGCTTACTTGTCCGTGGCCGCTACAAAGTCAAAACTATGGATATTTATTTTTATCCATTAGTCAATGAGCTTAAGATTTTGTGGGAGGAGGGGGTCATCGTGCAAGATATGAGCAAGTGCGATGGTTGATGGTCTACCAATATTTGAGCCATTCTAATGTGGACGATGCATGAGTTTCCGGGATTCAGAGATTGCTCAGGTAAAACGGCTTTCATTCTCCTTGGTAATATCTATATTTTATCTCGTTCAAGCTTGTATTCACTAGCTCGTGGTGTTGGAACAGGTCTGGTTACCTCAGGTTATCATACATGTCCATTGTCTAGGCCATAGTTAGACTCCCGAAGGTCACGAATCATGAAGAAGATGGTATATCAAGGACACACTGCTTTCTTGCTAGAGGGTCATGAACTTAAGGAAGGTTTTCTTGGACGACCTCCAACACGTATGAATGTCACAAGCTCCTATGAGTTGAAAATGGTCCACGCGGAGTCACATCCAAACGGAATGCGACGGTTCTCAATTTTCTACGAGTTGCCATATTGGATCCACTTACAGGTCATGCATATTTTCAAGAATGTGGGCAACTTGCTATGGGACCACATCACAGGAAATAGAGACACTATAGGGGCACGAATGGATTTAAAGGAGGTAGGCAAGATGGAGGTGCTTTGGCCGCAGTTGAGTGGTGCTGATGGTCGCATGCAGCTACCTCGTGCTCCTTGGGTTTTGTCCACTAAAGAAGAGCACATTGTGAAGCAAGTAGTCAAGTCTATCCGCACTCCAACAGGTATGATGCGTTCTCTCAGGTCTGAATTTTCTAAAGACGACCAATTATCAGGGCTAAAATCCCATGACTGGCATAAGATATGTCAGGTTTATACTACGAATGGATTGTAATTGGCGTGCGCATTTTGCTATTTGGAGTGTAGCCATTGTTCATAGGGCTTTCTCATTTGTGGTAGTTTGTACTACCGATCCTGATCGCAGGATGTCTTACTCCAGAAATATGCGGGGCCATTTATAGGTTGTCAACTTTGGTACAATGGATCTCACAAAAGGAGATTAAGACGTCCTATATTGAATCTGCGAGGTGGGGAGCAGTGGAGATGGTCTGTCTTTTAAGAAATACTTGCCTACCAGTATGCTCACGATACAAATCCACCTTCTTGTGCATTCAATAATGCGATCTGTGGTTCATTCCTTCCATGCTGAAGTGTACTATCATAATTCCGTTTTTTAAAGATGGGCATTAATTAATCTAATTAATGCATAAAACTCATTTGCTAGAAATGCATAGAAATCTTATGCTCACTTTATTTTGTTCGTTTTATTGAAAAATACTAATGACCGAATCCCTCAATTGTGAGCTATTAGCCAGAGTATTCTCAATTGAAAAAAACATGCATCCTAATTCCTCAAATGATCCATGTATAATTGAAATATTACGACGTTAATCAAATTTAGGAAGAAGGACTTGGACTTGTGGCGAAATGTCCACATGGATGTTAGGAGACGATCCTCCTGCGCTTGCGCCTTCTGCTTTCTTAGCAGCCATCGCGAATGCGGTCTTTTCGCCTTGGAAGTAGGTTTATGATGTTGGCCGTCTCCTTTGCACGCGAAACTCTCTTTGTGATTCCACCGTCCTTCAGAATTGAACCTTAGAAATGGAACTTATGAATTATCCCTTCCTTTCGTAGAAGCACCGGGGGTGCAAATTGTCTTCACGGAAAAGGGGGAAAAGAAAATAGCTTTGTGGTGTGAAAAAGGGGGGAAAGAGGGTGTTTTTCGAAGGCCAATCGAAAGGGGGTTCTAAGGGACCCCGAGGTTAAGATGAACTTTAGCAATTAAAAAAAGGGCTTAAAGGACCCTAAAGTATTTTGGGGGGGGGGTGGAGGGGGGGGAAACCCACGGGAAGGGTTTTAAATCCCGGGGAGGGTGGAAAAGAGGTTATAAAATCCTTTAAGAGGAAGGCTTAATAAAGCCATGGGAAGAGGAGGCTTTGGATTCCGGGGGGGAAAAAAATAGCTCTTGGTGGAAAGAAAAGGGAGGAAAAGGGGTGTAAAAAGACCTTAAAGAGGGTTTTTTGTGTGGGGGGGAAAAGGGGGCTTAAAGAGCCCCCCCCTTAGAAGCTTCTAAAGCTTCTAGAAAGAAACACGTCGCATTTGGGATAGGAGATGGCGGCAGGTGAACTCACAAATGGCAGCGGCGGCTTCACGAACTCCTCTTCTCCACGTCAGCGACCAGCTTAGTCTACAGGCGGCAACTCCTCGAATCGACGGCGCTAATGGCTCCTCTCTCCACTCTCGGTGATAGTGTGACGACATTCCTTCTCCAACTCGGCAGCAATACGATGTTTGCAGCAGAGTGACGGCTCCTTTCTCTCCTCTCACGACCACCCTCCAATCCTCCCCTTCCCCACAGGGGGTTTATATGGGAGAGGGGGAGGTACCTCCCTCCCTCCACGCGCCATTTTGCATGGCGTTAACCCCCTTGCAAGCTCCAGCAAGGAGCTTATTCACTTCTTGCTATTCCCCTTTCCTCCAGCCCGAGAGTCGGCTGGGGGAAAAAAGGGGAATTTAAAAAAAAAGCCATAATTTTCAATTTAATTATCCTCATGACCTCCTATTAGGAGGAGTTTCATGCGAAGAATACGTGCTTAGAAATCTGGAATGTTACACAAATACATCCTGACAGATACGTGAGCTCGAAGAAAATTGATCCAAACACATTGCAAGATGCTCGAGTATTATCTATTGAGGTGGTTTGTTTAGTGGAGGAAATTTTTCCTCACTCCATTTTGACTACTCAATTACATTTACTCGTACATTTGATTGATTAGATTGCACTTTGTGGGGCAGTTCATGCAAGGTGGATGTTTTTCTTGAGCGCTTCATGAAAACCTTGAAAGATTTTGTGAGGCAAAAAGCACGGCCTGAGGGAAGCATGGCTGAGGGTTGGTTAGTGCAATCATCCCTTGTTTATATCTCTGAATATCTTGCTCAAGTGGACCCATCTCAACCACGACTATGGAAAGACGATAAAGACTTGAGGATGACCTCTATAATACCTCAAGGAAAAGGAATGAGTAAAGTGTTAACAAAAGAAGAACTTCGTAAGTTAAATAGTTTTTGTGTGCTCAATAGTGATGTAATGAGCAAATGGGTGACACTATATAATGAAGCAAGGGCAAGAAGAAAAAGTGAAAGACAAGCATTTCGCACCAGATATGGACGTTCCAGATCATCTAAATGCGCTCCCACGTCATATTGATATAGATTAGTTACATGAGAAAATGGAGAGAATGAAAAAAGAGGAGGAAATTAATATATCTCAACAAGAGTGGAAATATGCAGGAGGTTGCTTATCAAAGGTGAGACATACTATCAATTAATTTGTTTCTAGTTATATTTTATATAATAAATTGACATGTTTGACTTTAATCTTTTACTACTAGTACACATTATTCAATGCTATTTGGTGTGATGGTAAACATCTTCGAACTCAACGTATAGATGAAAAGAGAAATACCCAAGATTGTGGTGTCCTTGCTCACATCGAGGATGCCAATGGTACCATGGAAGGTTATTGTGGCTTGATCCAAGATATTCTGAAGCTTGACTTCAGACGATTCTTTATATATGTGCTGGATGTAAAGTGGTTTAAAAAAGTGGTAACAAATGGTGAGCATTGCACAATCAGACGTCATCCAAGTGGTTTTGTAATCATTGACTCTACAAAATTTCACCAAAATAAGAATGACACATTAGTACTACCTCAACAATGCGAGCAGGTATATATGTGAAAGCTGATTTTTTTATATGTATACATGTGATACATATACACAATATAATAAGTATTTGAGTTTCTTGTTTTTGTTTTTCAAATACAGGTTGTGTATCATCCAATGGTAAACAATAACTGATGGTGGTATGTCATCCCTATATCTAATAATTCAAAACCAATATATGGTAATATTATCGACATAGAGATAGCAGATGACAATCCAACAATTAATGATGATGTACATGATAACACCATAATGGATGATATGCATGATATAGTACAAGACAAACCTCGCGAGGCCGTTCAAGAAAACACAGAAGAGGATAATAATGTGGTTGATGATGATGAATTTATTGAGCAATATAGCAACACATCTGATAGTGGGATAGACTTATTTGTTTTGTTACCTCTTGGTAACATAGACCTAGAAGTAGATAGTTTAGTAAGGGCTGATCTCATTGAAGATGAGATGGATCATTCACTGTAACATACTTAATTTGCTTAATGATTCAATGTGTATTCTTAATTCTATGGAAAATATCATACGCACATGTGCATACTCAAGAATCAATAGTCAAGTTTAAAGCTAAATTGAATTTTCCATAATAAAAAGGAAGTATTTTTTATCATCTTCAAGTAGAGAAATTACGAGATACATGCAATGCTTGCTACTAATTGTATAATAAGGTTTGTGTCACTTGTCGCTAATTACTTATATTAGGCTTGTCAACAGGAGGAACCGCCATTCACTAGAGAGCAATGCAAAAATAATTATTAACTCTGGTTTTTTTATTATATTAAGTCCAATTTCAGGTGGTTAAATAATTACGCATCTAAAAATGCATCTATATTCGTGTCTATCCGTGCAGATATATAGACGCAAAATTCGCGTCTATTTACACGCTCTTTTACACGCGCATATAGACGCAATGATAGACGCGCCCGACTTTGCACGTTTAACATGCGCGTCTATGCCTCGTTTCTGTTGTGGTGCGTTCGATAAGGTTCATCTGGATTTATTGAAATAGATTCCAAAAAAAGGACTGATCTATGCGACATGTTTGTCTTGTCGGTCCATTGTGAAGACATGCATGAACTATGTTTTTAAATTTTATTACGACATGCTATATGCCACAAATTTTGAATCTCTCTCGTATGTAATTTTGAACATGTAATTTTCTATCCAAACCCCCGACAACCTTGATGGTGGTATGTTGTGCCTTAAGCTCCCTGAAGTGTGAGAGTGTATGATAAAAGTAATGTTCCCAGTGTAGATGAGGACAGTATGTAGATGAAGGAGTTGATATTGCGAGGGGTGGAGGTCGAAGATGGCTTGGAGTGTGTAGAGGAGGCAGAATCGGGTAATGATGATGGAACGATAAGAAGCCAATAATTCTTTGAGAACGAGATGGACTCATTCTTTTGTGGTGACATGTCTATCGACCTTCCAATATATGCGGAGTTGTGCCAGAAGAATGACATGAGACCATAGGCTACGTCATTTTTTAAAGAGTTATATTATTGTACTTTGCTTGAATCTTTATATTGATTATGCTAACATCACTATTTATTTGTGCATGTGACCTTTGACGATATTTTGGAGAGCACGATGAGTCGGGGGATGAGCGGACTAGGAGCTGTCTCGAAAACCATCAGGCTATTCTGTTAGATCTACATCGGTACACTTTGATATTTCTATTTCTAGGAAATGAGGTCGATGAGCTAGACTTGGGCCGAATGGAGGGAGTGGTTCTAGGGGATGCTGCGGAGACGTGGATGTGGTGAGCCCACAGTTGACTCAAGATACATGTGCTACTACTCGCTCTCATGCAGGTTCGAGAGAGGGTGGCTCATGTGGTTGTTGTGGAGGCACCGATATAGTATCTCCATCTTATCATTCTGGTGGAGTTGGGTCATCCATAGGATTTGTCACATCTCTAGGGACGTCTTCTCTAGTGACTCCAACTTTTTCTTAGTCATCCATAGGTGGCATTCCTATGGGTGCTACTCTGAGAGATACCATCCCCGTGGATACACCAGATGTATAGGGGTCTCCTGGTTATTCCTAGGAGCACGGTTGTAGGTGGGAGAGGACACATCTTAGACATACCCCAGAGGGGTATGGATACCTTATAGATGACAGGACATGAGCCGTGATCATGAATGATGAGGAGAGGAGGGTGATGGCTCATATGAGTGAGTTGTACCAATAAGTTTTTTGGCACAACGTCTTGGACCATTGGAAGAACATACCCAAGGGGAGCAAGGACTACATAGTAGCATCCTTGCATGAGGAGTTTTCGGTATCCACCGTGGTAGAGAGGTTTTTCACATGCTCAATGATAGAGTATATGCGTGTGTACATGTCACACAAACAGTCGTACGCACGGAAGGCACTCAAGAGTGGCGCCTCTAAGCCCAAGTAGCTCGACGTCGCAAATGACTGGCAGAGACTTATTAAGGAGGAGGCTATATATTCTCCGGGATATTGGAGACAGTAATGCGAGGCAGCAAGGGCACAAATGGAGGCAAGGGTGGTCTATCATCTTGGGAGTGGCAGCCACAAGACTTATCTGAAGGACTTTGTAAGTTTTCATATTCTTCTCGCTTTCTTTTTTGCAATATTTCTTGTACTGACAATCATGTTTCTAACCGTTGTATTTTATTTTCTTTCCAGCCCTCCATTACCAATTGCGATCCCACCTACTTAATAGAGACTTCATAACTCATCTTTCTTGTCCGTAGTTACTATTTTTATTAAAATGCATTATGAATAGTGGACTGATGTGTATTTTGCAAACTCCGCTTGATACTCCTTTGTGTCGAGACGAGCTTTCAGATGGCGAGGATCTATAGCTCGCCCTTGGATCCGTGGAGCGCACATCCTCTTCTTGCTTGGTCATGTGATTTATGTAGGCATTTTCTATGCACTATGTTATTATCATCCTTTGTATATTGCCATGATTCCATGAGTTTTCATCAACAATCTTTTATTTTATGTTTCAGTCTCGTAGATTCTACTACATTTTGATGATCATTGTACACTTAACATTTAATCCATTTGTAGAATGTAAATACATTACATAGTGCTACATGTGGCAGGGCAGCACGCTGCCCTGTCACCGAATTTTCTTTTCTCTACAACCGTCGCTATTAGCATCACAAATTTACTGCACGCGTTGCTATTGGCATTGCAATATGCGTTGGAAACCGTCAAAATTGGTGTTGGTTGCAAATAATGACGCAAATACTGACGCTCATAGTGAGGTTCTATGGAGACACTAATACCAACACATCTAGCGACGACGGGGGTAATTTTTTTAATGAAAATTTTCGTCGCTTTGAACATCGATATGAGGCCTCTATCTTGTAGTGAATACATTCTAATAACATTTCAATTTCTTTTGTTTTCTACTTTTGTATCCACGCCTAGTATTATGCCACATTGTCATAGTGGTCCAACCAAGAAATGACATCTTCAATTGGCAAAATGGAAAATGATCTTAAATGAACCTTGGGATTTGATGATGATGCACAAGGTCTTTATTGCTCCTCCAAAAATGCTAAGTGGGTATAGTTAGTTGCATGGATTCGGTACGTATCATGCAACCCACATAACTCATCATTTGTTCCATGTGACTAGGTTGTTGCTACTACATGTACATTGTTTCATATTGTCCTAGAGAGCATGGATTGACCAGACGAAGAAGAGCCTTTATGTCATCTCCACCAAATTGTAAAGAGAAGAGTATTATAGCAATAAAAAAGTGATGGGAGAGAGAGAGAGACACACACACACAGAGCTCTTATTGACCTTGAAATGTGTTTCGAATGAACTCAGGTCCTCATTATATTGGCACTCGCATGCTTGTTAGTTACATTATTCTTAACCATGGTTTGAAGAAACCACATTTACTTTAAGGACTCTCAAATATATATATATATATATATATATATATATATATATATTTACATGCATGCATATATATAATATAAATATAAACATATATATGTATATTTACACACACACACACATATAGACATATAGAGAGAGAGAAAAAAAATCCACATATGAGAGAGACACGTGGTTATGAAAGAGAAAACGTGTGCTTTGGATGTGACTTGAATGTTTAGTCTACTTGAAATGGAAAATGACACACAAGAGTTACTAGGATGAAGAACATAGGGTATGTAAACCACACAAAAATATAAGAGTATGGCTTGCTTTTGGTGGCCCTAAATTATTCCCCTTGATTTGCTCATATAATATTGCTTCTTGTAGCATCACTCCAAGGAAGGGGATATTTCATTTGGAATGGGAACCATTGAAGAATATGATCTATATGAGAGGTGTCTTATTTAATATGACAAGGGTTCCAATGTGTTGAAAAGGACTGCATTTCTATTGGAGTTCTATTTACCTATTAAAAATATTTCTAGCATATAGCGGGTAAGACAATGAAGACTGCATTTCTATTGGAGATCTATTTATGTATTAGTGGATAAGACAATGGAGAAAATGAGCGTACGTGCTCTGGATGGTGATCACAACATTACCTTGCACGGTAAGCAAGCCCTTTAGATGTCTCTGTTTAGATACATCATGAGAGTTCTTCGTGTTCAGCTGAGCGCTAATAAAACTTGTTATCGCGGTCGCCGTTTAATTAAATTTCGGCCGGAGGCATCGAGGACCATCGATATAATGACTTATCGGTCAAGCAAATGACCTAAGCGATAATCAGTTGAAACGTGATATATTATTTGCCCTGAAAGCTGAGTTTTTTTCATTATATCATTTGAGCGCCCTCAGACCTGAAGATGACCGTGAATGAGCTGGGGATCGGCTTTTTATTTTATAAGTGGGCTTAAGGTCGACATTCACCACACAGGGCCCTAATTATGGGGAACAAGTGGTTCACCGAGGCTCCATGATGACATCGATGGACTAGCGGGAAGCACTCTGCTGCACGTCTGTCTTTGATATCGACTGCTATAAATCAAGGCGTACACGGGTGACTTCTAATCATCGAGAGAGACACACACACAGGCACGCACACAGCTATTGGCTAGCTCTCTGTCTCCCTCCACCCCTTCTCTCTCTCTTTCTCTCGTTCAGATCAATTGTACGAGAAAATTTAAGTATCTGGACGTTAGAAGAGTCGAATCCTGTACCGTCTCTCACAAGCGCACACTACTAACACCAGCTTGGAGATAACTTGTATAGCCTGTTAATGATGAGCAGCCCGCGGTACTATTATGGGGTGGCTGGTTCTAGACTAGCAGGTCCTAATAAGATGCAGTCTGTAGCTGCTCTTCTGCTCAAACTAGTAATCTGGCTGGTACTGACGATCCGCCACGTGGCATCTGCCCCTATAGGCGCTCCGGATCTCAGCCGATGCCAGGTGGCGGTCGACAACTCTGTGGTGGGGCCACCCGTGACACTCTTCTTCAACTGCTGCCTGCCACTGCCGCCCAAAGGCATGGATAGCGTGGTGGACTTCAGCTTCAGCAAATACGCGCCTCTGCGAATGCGCATCCGGAGGCCCGCCCACACAGTGGACCTGGCCTACATCGCCAAGTACAACAAGGCCTACGACAAGATGCGAGCCCTGCCAGTGGACGACCCGCGTAGCATGGCCGCCCAGGCCAACGCCCACTGCGCCTTCTGTAACGGTGCCTACGTGCAGCCGGGAACCAACATCACCGTCCAGGTCCACTTCTCCTGGCTTTTCCTTGCCTGGCACCGTTGGTACCTCTACTTCCACGAGCGCATTCTGGGGAGCCTCGTGGGGGACCCGGGTTTCGCCTTGGTCTACTGGAACTGGGACAACCAGCTGGTCGAAGGGCAGTCGGGGGCAGGCGGCAATGTTATGCCAGCCATGTTTGCTCTTAACGCGTCTTCGTCTCTCTACGACGCCAAACGCAACCCGGCGCATGCGCCGCCCGCTCTGGTCCGGCTCAATGCGCTATCCAACACGACCAACAGCGCGTTAATCGTGCAGGAGAATCTTAACTCCATGTACCAGTCGGTGGTTACGGCGTACCGGCCGAGCCTTTTCTTCGGAGGCGCATACAGGTATTAAACAAGTGCCAACTCGGTTGAATGTCGAATTTATTTTCTTCATGCAATTGACGTAGAAAATCTGCTCATCAACGCATATAAGGTCTGACTGGTCTGTACGGTCTAATGATCCGCTGGGTTGCTACTGGGTCGGAGCAGCTCATGAGGATAATAATTTAGCTTTAACTGAGCACTATATGATATAGACATGTTAAGACGTTTCTACTGATGTAGCTCGAAGGTTCATTTGGATAGCTGTTTACTTATTATTTCGCGCTCTGATCTATTCATGTATATATAGGTTTGACGCCGATCTCTCCAACTCTACTATCCTAGACGCACCCTGTTTACTTATTATTTCGCGCTCTGATCTATTCATGTATACATAGGTTTGACGCCGATCTCTCCAACTCTACTATCCTAGACGCACCCTTGGCCGGCCAGCTCGAGAGCGGGATCCACAACGCCGTCCATTTCTGGACGGGAGATCCCAACCAGGAGCTTCTCCAAGACATGGGGGCCTTCAGCACCGCGGGTTGGGACCCCATCTTCTACGCCCACCATAGCAACGTCGACAGGCTGTGGGAGGTGTGGCGGTCCATTCCCGGTGGCATCCGCCAGCCCCCAAGTGACCCTGATTTCTTGGATGCCGAGTTCGTCTTCTATGACGAGAACGCGGATCTCGTGCGCGTGAAGGTGCGCGACGCTCTCGACACTCAGAACTTGGGTGTGACCTACAAGCATGTAAGGAGCAGCGATCAGCTATGGCTTCACTTTGACCCTCAGCCTTCCACAACTGGCAATTTAGCTTCCGTTGCAAAAGCCATGGGTGTGCCGGAGGTAGGTCCGGCATCCCAGAACGAAGGAACTATTGATATTGGCGAGAGGCTCACTGCACTACTTCGGCTCCCTTCTAAACCAGGGCCGGATAGCCAGACTGGGCCGCAAGTGGACTTTGACGAAGTGCTGGTCATACAAGGGGTTGAGTTTATGAGAGTGAGTTTTGTGCAGCTGGTGGTTTTTGTCAACTTGCCAGATGCCAACAATGATACTCCCGTTTCAGGCGCAGAGTACGTTGGGAGTTTCAATGTCGTACCCCGTCGTCATGCCAAGCGCCTGTTCACCGATGTCCGGCTGGAGATCGGTGATAACCTCAGGCGTATCGGCATCCAGAATGATCCACTCGTCGTCATCACCATTGTCATCAAGGCGCAGGTGCACTACCCTGTTGACGTGAAAATTAGGGGCATCGAGATCATTTACCAATAATCCATAATAATCCTTGCCTGTCAATTTTCGTGATAAGATCACTTTATGCCTTCTTGCGACCCAATCCAAAACCTCCAATTTCATTGTTGAAAACGTTACCCAAAACTCCCGAAGCGTGCTTCGTACTTACGCCGTGTAAATCAAATCATTTTTGACCCATTGTCGATCCCTTACACTTAAGCCGTGTATACAAACAAACTTGGTGATTGTAATCTTACAATAATTCCTTCCTCTCTTTTTGGTGGACGTGTATCAACCTACTCATGAAATATTTCGCTTTTGATACATGCACTTTCTATTCTTAACATACATATACACTAAACATCGTCTCTTCTTCTCTACTTAGCCAAAGTCATCTAATACCAAACTAACTATTCTCATTCTAAGAAATGTAATAGTGAAACACCATAATATTGTTGATCCTAGTAGGTGGCAACTATAGATCAATGCTTCCTAAACTCAAAAAAGCTAAGTTTTTGTGTTCTAACTATAGTAATCACCAAAGCACCATAGTATTATTGATCCTATATATGTTAATAGTGTATATTGCTCCCTAACATCTCAATCATATTATTTCCCAATTGAGAGAGAGAGAGAGGGGATCACATATTTATAACGTAATTATCCAGTTTATGGCTAAGGTCACCAATGACACACCACTATAATTGCCAATCTTAAATGGCAAGCATATATGATCGCTAAAATCTCATATATATATATAACAAGAAAGAGGAAATTAAGAAATATGTTTGCAATGAAAATAGGGAAACAACAAGAAAAAGTAGTAGAAGGGATTGGCACAATATACAAAGAATATAAAGATACTAACTTTCACACCAAAACTCCAAATATCGATTGGGGTAACAATATCTCACTTCATCTCGACATGCAAATGGGAACATCATTTCAGGCTCACTGTCTAGAGCCATGTAGCCTCCCTCCTTAATTGTGAAACTAACATGAGTGTCCCATTTTCCGTAAGTGTCCCGTTTTTCGTGTTTCTCCACATGAACAAAGCCTACACCTAGACCTCCGTAGCATTATTTGGCCCAAATAATTATTTGGGATTTTAACAAATAGTGGTCATAATTTTATGTAATAGCATTTTGAATCAAAAAGTAGAGAGAGAGAGAGAGAGAGAGAGAGAGAGAGAGAGAGAGAGAGAGAGTGTGTGTGTGTGTGTGTGTATGCATATATGTGTGTGTGTAGCATGTCAACCATCTGAAGCCATTTCGATTTGCAATTTTCCTCCGATCAAGTCATTGGTCACCCTTCACTCTCACATTAGAGGTAGTTGTTTTAACAATTACCTTTCTATACTCTTAACTTATTTAATATTCCAATATTTAATTTATATTTTTGAATTTTATATTCTATTTCTCCTTACTTAGTACTTTTGTTGTATTGGAGATTCATTTCACACTACAAAAGTATATTTTTTAAAATTTCTATCTCAATTTCATCTATGTGTGTTATAGGCTTGCCTCACACTCCAAAAATGGGTTCCTAGGATTAGCCCAATTATTGCTAGTGTTTCAAGCTCACATTTCAGTGCATCAGTGAAATCAAGTAATAAAATTTACGTTTTTTTTGTGTTAAGAGGTTTGCCTCGTAGTCTAAGAATGAATTTAAACTTTGTGATGCTTTTCCTTGTGCTATGTTAGAGACTAGTACTCATAATCACAGTTCAAGTAATATTTCTTAGTCATTGTTATTTGTAGCACTTGAGATTTCCATTCATACTCTAATAGTATGATTGGCAATGAAAACTCTCTAGTTGTGAGTGTTGAGGCTTGCCTCACACTTCAAATACAGTATCAAAAATTGATGCTTATATTTGTATTGTGTTAGAGGCTAATACTTACACTCATTAGACAAGTGTAAGATTTCACTTACTTCTTGCTAGTAGATATGTTCAAGGCTCCATTCTTATGTGTGTTGAGGCTTTTTTCTCATTCCAAAATATAATTAGATATTCATGTATGGGTTGTGTAAGAGGTTTTTACTAGCACATAATACAACATGCTAAATATCCATGTCACTTTTATTTTATTTAAGTTTTGTACTTACTCATATAGCTTGCTCTATGAAGGCTTGTACATGTATTTTCATACACACTAAAGATATAGTGTATATTTCGAGTTCATCAAAACTTTTATTCAAATCTATGCTTGCATATTCAATCTTCTTAAGTTTTATTTTCAATTTCAATTTCTTTTGTCTACAAAAATCAAGGATAATGATAAATCATTAAAGTTTATGTCGACAAATGCATAAAGTTAGGCAATATATGGCATGTATGTGGAAATTAGTGTGTGGTAGTAAAGTAAGCCATTTGTAATACAAGAACTTGGATATTACAGCCCATTGGTTTGCTTTGTGGTGTTGAAATACCATTTCTTGTATTCAAATACTAGAATGCGGGTCATTTGTAGCAGTAGCTTAAGTATGCTCACAAGAGATACAACCAAATCAATGGCAAAGGATTTTGTGATTATGGCAAATAAACTTTAGTGAGTGAAGGAGACATTTGGGGGATCGTTAATAGCTTGTTGCAAGTATAGTTCATACACATAGCAACAACTTTATACACAAGGACTTGCATGTGAGAAACATTTTTCTATTGTGGTGTTCATGGCGATGTATATATCAGATACTAGATTAGGGACATATCATAAAGTTTCCAACAACTCATAGTTTTTTAAAACTCATAGATCTAAACCCGCCATTAGAAGATATTAGAGCATAAAATTTTGACATGCACCTTTGGAATATGTCTCTACCAATCCCCACCTTACAATACATATCAAGAGACGTACAATGTAGCCTACATATTGCATTGTTCAAAGGTGGAGCAGGAGTGAAAGCACACAAGAAAGCAAGAGCTATGGAGGTTCAAGTAAGAGAGAGTAAGATGGGATGTGGAAACTCGAACAATCACAATGTATGACCTCCCTTTCCTTATTGTATTATCATGTAAAGAATAAAGAATAAAGTGGCAGTGACGGATGCCTGCCACCTCCAGTGTATAGATATGCAGATAGAAAGTACAAGTAAATGCATGTGGCTAGGCACAAGTAGCCTTTAATCCCCGAAAACCCCCCACATAAAGGAGATTGTACCTGAGTGTGGAGAAAACAAGGAAAAATGTAACAAAGTACAATGTATACTTATACCTATGCCTATTATCTTCCTAAGAAAGAAATAATATTCCACTAAGAGACTTTTAGTGAGTACATCCATAGGATTCTCATTAGTCAATATTATGAAAAGATCTATCTCATTGTCCTCAATCACCTATTTGATGAAGTAATATCAGACTTCAATGTGGTTGGTCTTTACATGAGAGACTAGATTGTGTACCAACTAAATGGCACTTATAGAGTATGAATGCAATGTAGGAGTCATAGTCATATTGGATTATGTACCAACAAATGGCCTGACCATAGGGCCTCCAATGCAATCCTCAGTGGTCGCAAATGTATGTGGTCTCAATAGTAGACAAGGCCACACATTTTTGCACCCTAGACATCCAAGAAACAACACCTCCAGCAAAAGTAAAACAGCCTGATTTTAACTTTCTACTAAATGCTTGTCCTAGATAGTCAGAGTCTATTGAGCCCACGTCTATAATATCCTGGCCACCATGAAAAATGCACACATCTACAATACTCTTAAGATATCTCATGATACCCTTCATAGTGTCCCAATGTCTCCTACTAGGTATCGCCATATAAAAAGCCACAAGTCCCACTGCAAATGCTATGTGAGGTCTAGTGGCTATCATGATATACATCAAGCTATCCACCATAGATATATATGGGATCTTTGCCATCTCAGCTCTCTTATTATCTAACTAGGGATAATCTACCTTACTAATCTTCATATGAGAAGATAGTGCACAACTAGTCATCTTACCACTTTGCATATGGAACTACTCAACGACTTTATGAGTATACTTTTTTTGTGACAAGAAGAGGAGTCCCTTAGAGTGATTGCACATAACAAGCATACTAAGTATGTGAGAGGCATATCTCAAGTGCTTCATCTCAAAGCTCTTCTTGAGTAAGCCTTCAAAGCATCTAGCTGACCTAGCCAACACATCGTCGATCCTATGGGGGTGTAGTAAGACAGATGTAAAGAGGAGAATTCAGCGTGTCAATAGAGCTGCATTTTCAGCGTACAAGTGTGAGTAGGAGGGTTGCACATCAACCTGTCAGAGTGCAGCGATGCGGAAGCATAGGACAAAGATTGAGAGAGAGTGAACACAAAGAGAAGAGAGAGGGAGAAAGGAGACAATGTAAACGCAGAAAATCTGCAATGTATTATGCTGTATAAGAGTGTAGAAATATACACGGGGGCAGAGGAAATATCTGCGTGTGTCTCCGACTTGATGACCTTGATCTCCGTCAGCCCGAGCACAGTCTGTCTCAGCCAATAGATCTCAAGATCAGAACTTGAATCACTTAAGAGTTTTATTAAGGAATCTCAAGCTTTGTATGTATCCTTTGAGGTTCATTCGTGCCTAGAGAGGAGTAGTGGAAAGAAGACTGAAGCGGCTATCATTCATATCTTCTAAGAGAGCTAATCAAAAAAAGGGGAGGAGGGTAGCCCGCATCATTAACTTAGTCATAGCGCAGCTTTCTATGCCATTTGGATCAAAAGATAATGGTGGTAGGTAGTAGTCTTGTGATGTAGACTCTTGCTTTAATAGCACCCTAAGTAATCTAAGATAATTACATGTTGTTAAGAAGGTTGGGTCTAGGCATGAAGTGAATTTGTTAAGGAAGTGGACTATGGAGTCATATAGATCTTGCATCGTGAAAGTGAGGGCTTCCTTAGGCTTAATGGCATTGACTTTGTATATTATGGGGAAGTCATATTGATCGTGGATGTCATCATCCGAAAGCTTGTCTCACAGCAAAGAAGCGTCGAATGGACTTTGCAAAAAAATAAATAACTACACATCAATCCACCATACAATAATGTATTTTAATTAAAATTAGTAACTATGGACAAGAAAGATGAGTGACTTACTGGGCCACCGCGTCCATACAATCGATCAATCAATACAGTGACATAGTATCTCTCTGCATATCGAGTCTCTAAGCCAGTGGGATCGCGGTTTGTAATGGAGTGGTGCAAAGAAAACAAAATATAGTTGTTAGAAACACGATTGTCAATACAAGAGATATTGCAAAAACAAAAAAAGCAAGCAGAACAAAAGAAAAACTTACAAAGTCCTCCAAATAAGTCCTGTGGCCGCTACTCCTAAGATGATGAACCACTCTTGCCTCTAGTTGTGTCCTCGCTGCCTCGCACTGCTGTCTCCAACATCTGGAGAATCTGTAGCCTCCTACTTGAGTCAACGCCAATCATCTACGTCTAGCCACTCGGGCTTTGAGTCCCCACTCTTAAGTACCTTGCATGCGTTCGATCATCTGATGTATACACGCATGTACTCCATCATCTAGCCATTGCAAAACCTATCTGCTGCGGCGGGTACTGAAAACTCCTCATGCAAGGATTCTATTATGCAGTCCTTGCTCCCCTCCAGTATGTTCTTCCAATGATCCAAGACGTTGTGCCAACAAACTTTTTGTCACAACTCTCTCATATGATATCGGAGGGGTTTTTGTCGAAAGGTCGAATCCATCGGGGATCAAAAGTAGAAGAAAGTAGACATAGGAGATGGAAGAGAAGATAGAGAAAACCCAAGTGGTAAACACTACAAAAACAAATTACAATGAATTGAATCAATACGTATTGAAAGAACCTGAAATCTTCGCACTACTCAGAAGTAATCTCCAGGCATTAGATCTCTTAGAGCTTCTTCGTAGTACAAAACATGTATAAAAATTACAGCTCCTTCTCTACTGCTCGGAACCCAAATCGGATGGCTTCGTTGGCTCCGAAAGGGGGGGTAAAACCCCAGGACGCCTGCTCATGGAACTCCCAGATCACTCCTTCCTCTTCTTTCAGTTCAATCTGTAGTTTCCAACCTATTTACAGCGATCGCGACGCGTGCGATTTCGTCAATCTGTCTTTTTTATGATAAATCTCCTAACTGGCTGAAAAAGCCACTTGCTTTTTGCATGCCATCCTAATCTAGAAGCTTTTTTAACTTTTTTGATTTTTTAATAATAAATAATATCAAATATAGACTAAAATTATCCAAAAATCTAATATTCTCGGATAATCCATGCAACTCACACTAGTACTAATGGCTCAAATCACATTGACTCTCTAGATCAATAAAGAAGTCGGATGATGATGCATTCCGTACTTTTTCACATTGTGTCCTCATAACATCACGACATTCACCCCCTCTAAACCTGCACATCCTCCAATATGTACCAAAATCCTAGTTGTCACGGGATTCTAAGTCCTCCTCATCCTCTGCAACCATATTCTTTACTTCTTTATCTTCCATATCTTCCTAGCTAGCCCCTGTATCATGACCACTATTTTCTTCCAATTTTGGCAACTCATAGGTAGTAGATTCTTGCCTTTTGAATAATTTGATTCTTTTCCCTGCTACACTATCCCATCCAACTCATTTAATGCATAAGTAGCATTATCAAACACCTATCTCAAACACCTATCTTACCACATAGGGTCCAAACCATCTTTTGGAAACTTTATGCATGACACTATGCTGGTTATCTAAACTGCTATCATAAATCAATACCCAATCCCCATCATGTATTGTTCTTGGTCTTAGTCTATGTCTTTTGTCAAACCGTTTCTTGTTTTGTATCCTTACTACCCTTAACTTTGCAGTTGCTGCCTCTATGTCTTCTAACTTTCTTTCCAACTGTCTAATGCGTAAGGCCAACAACTCCTCTCGATTCAACTCCTCTTCCCAAGGTAGCACACTCCATGTGACTCTCATCTCTTCTATCAGCATGATAGGTTTTTGACCATACATCAATTCTGCATGCATATATCCTGTAATAGCACTATGAGTTGTTCTGTCAGCCCACAGAGCATAAAGGAGCAATCGTGGCCACTCTTTTACCTTCTCTCCACATGCTTTTACCAATGCCTTCACAATAGGTGGGTGATCTCTTTCACTTTTTCCATTTCCTTCAAGGTTATAGGTTGAGTTAAAGCGAGCTTTATCCCCAATTGTGCAAAGAAATCATGAGCTTCATCTACATCCAACTCACCCCTATCTCCTGTAATTTTTCCCATACAGCCATATCGACAAAAGATCTCTTCTAAGAGAAAAGTACATATGGCATTTGTCGTCTTAGTACGTAGAGCTCTCCCTTCCACTTGATTAGTCAAGTTTTCACGAGCAAGCACAAGATACCTCATTTGCCAAAGACCTATAGGCATTGTGACCAAATCCACCACCCACTTAAAATGAAGAGACAATGGATATGTGGGTTGCAATCCATCCCGATGTCTCAGAGTTGAATACATTTGACATATTATGCATATTTCCACAAAGTGAGCAACATCCTTATACATAACCTACCACCAATATCTTTCTTTGATCTTTGTAAAAGTACCCCAAACATGTCAAGAATTGCCTGGTGGGGGGACTTGCTCAAGATGTTGCGCCGAACACACACAGAATGCACAAGGAGAAGCTCACTTAAGAGGCAAGAAGAGAGATGGAGGCCAAAACGTTTTCTTGCTGGTTTCTTCTTCTTCTTCCACACACTTTACAATGTACACAAAGTATAGATAAGATACAACATAAAGGAAAGTAGCCTACTAAGTTAAACAATATATAACCGACTACACTAATCGACTGGCGCTATAACTATGCCAGCTGTAAATAGATGTAACAGCCTGAATATAATAAGTAATGAGTCAGTGGACATGTGAGAGTCATAATGACCACCGACGTGCTAAGTGTAGACGCGTGGACCCATCTAACCAGGCGGTCCATCATCAATGCCCGCATGTGTTGAGCTTGTCATCTCAACACTCCCCCTCAAGCTCAACTGCATCTCTGCAACTCCAAGTAAGCTTCGAAACTTATGAAGCTTCTCTATACCCAATGCCTTCGTGAAGATGTCAACTATCTGATCCTGTGTGCTAACATACACCAAGTCAATCTCACATGCTAGTACCTTCTCTCTCATAAAGTGGTAGTGTACCTCAATATGTTTTGTCCTGGCATGGAACACATGGTTCCTAGCCAACTGTATACTACTCATGTTATCACAATAAATGACAACTGGACCTTCCACCTACACATCCAAATCAGCCATTAACTTTTGTAGCCATACTACCTCACATATTGCTGCAACAGCAGCACCTCTATATTCAGCCTCTGTACTTGACAAAGCAACTGTAGATTGCTTTTTGCTGCTCCAAGCAACTATTGCACTACGAAGAGAGAACATGTATCCGCTGGTAGATCTTCTATCAGACATACTACCAACCCAATCTACATCTATGTATCCAAACACTTGTACATGTGTACTTGCCTCATAGAAAAGTCCATAATGTAATGTGGACTTCACATATCTCAATATGCGTCTGACTGCATCCAAATGTGGCTTTCTAGGTACTTGCATAAACTGACTCACAAGACCAACAATGTAGCTCAAGTCTAGCCTTGTAATGGTCATGTAGATCAAACTCCCCACTATCCTCATGAACATAGTAGGGTCTTCTATCTCATCCCCAACATCAGCACTTAACTTTACATTCTGCTCCAACGGGACTAAAAGTGGTTTGCATGCTGTCATACCATACTTGGACAATATATCCAAGCCATATTGTCTTTGGGACAGCCATATACCATCATCACATCTGATCACCTCAATGCGAAGGAAGTACCTTAGCTCACCTAAATCCTTCAGCTCAAACTTCTTCTTCAAAAAATCCTTGACTTCAGCAATCCCACTATCACTATCACCTGTAATAATCAAGTCATCCACATAGATGACTATGATGACCAAACATGCATCTCCCTTTCTCACATAAAGTGAGTGATCAACATCAGAAACATAAAAGCCAATATTGATAAGATACTCTCTGATCTTGTCAGACCATGCTCTAGGTGCTTGCTTGAGCCCATAGAGCACCTTCTTCAACCTGCACACATACTTAGGATGCTCTACATCTTCATAACCTGCTGGCTGATCCATATACACTTCTTCCTGCAAATCACCATGCAAGAAGGCATTCTTTACATCCATTTGCTGCAACCTTCAATCTTTGCCAAAGCAATCAGATGTGAGCATATAAACAGTGCAATGGCACATGAGCATATGCAATGCAGCCAAACACTTTCAAGTGTGAGACATCAGGCTTCTTACCTGTAAAACATTCTTCGGGGGTCATACCATGAACTGCAGCTGTGGGAGTTCTGTTCATAATATAAACAGCAGTATGAACAACCTCAGACAAAAAATGCTTAGGCATATTCTTTTCAGCCATCAAGGCATGTGCAACTTCTGCAATATGCCTACTTTTCCTTTCTGCAACCCCATTTTGTTGTGGGGTATACCTGCATGTGAACTATCTCTTTATCCCATGAGACCTCAGAAAATCACTGAACTCATTTGAGATGTACTCTCCCCCTCTATCTGACCTCAAGCACTTTACTTTCAAGCATGTTTCTCTTTCAACTGCAGCCTTCAAAGTTCTAAAGTGCTCAAATGCTTCACTCTTTTCCTTCATAAAATATACCCACAGCTTTCTAGAACAATCATCAATGAATGTGACAAAGTATGAACTGCCTCCAAGAGATACATTTTGTGTAGGCCCTCAAATGTCTGTATGCACAATATCAAGGATATTTCTGCTTACATCTCTATCATGTGAAAAGGGTTGTCTTGCCTACTTACCAACTGACATGCTTCACATACCTTATGAAATTCTGCAACTCTAAATGTAGGCAAACCTGTAACCAACCCTTTGGACTGCATTAATTTCAGCCTTTGTACATTTGCATGTCCAATGCATTTGTGCCAAATTTCAATATCTACAACAATACCTTTTCCTTTTGCATACATAGCAGCATTCATAGTAGGAATTCCAGCATCCAGAGTAAACATACATCCAACTCTACTTCCCTTTGCTACCAACCTGCACTTATCATTGAAGTCTTCTACAAAACAGCCCTTTGCATTAAATCTGACTTCCAGCCCTTGCTCTACCATTTGACCGACTAACACCAAGTTCTTTGTAATAGATAGCACACGTAATACATCTGAAAGACTCTTTGTCTTACCATCATGCAAGGACAAGGGAACTTTTTCAATATGTGAAATTGGGTGGCATGAATCATCACCCATCTACACATAACCTACATTTTGCAAGTCCTGCATCTCTCCAAACCATTCTGCATGGCTGCTCATATGATTGGATGCACCTGAATCAACATACCAAACATCATCATGTGTTCGCTTTCTTGTAACAGCATTCAGCATATGCTGCATAACAAATAGACGTTCATTTTTGTCTTCATTCTGTCGTGAAGACGATGCATAGTTTCCTTGTTGCAACTTACCACTGCGAATATCGTCTTTCTTAGCATAACATTGGGCTGCAATATGACCTGTTTTGCCACAGTAGTGACACACAATACCAGAGTTGTTAGAGCCTCTGTTTTGCCATCCACATCTTCCTCTAAAGCTCCCCCTGCCTCTAAAGTTACCACGACCGCCTGAAACCTGCATATCGCCAAATTGCTGATTCAATCTGTTTTGCTAGTTGTCACTACCACGTCTTGTACCACGGCTGGTGCGCAGATCAGATGCTATATGCTCGCATAGTGAATGCCGGAAGGTCCCCAAGAACAATAGAACTCTACTTTTTGCACAAAATTCAATGTAAAAAGCATGAACGACATGAACAAGAGACCAATTGGGTGCAATCTCCCCCCATGCCTTGTGTGAGCGCTCCACAAAGCATATATTTTATGTATTAATCATCTTCAAGCTCAAATAATAGCCCAAATTACAAAATAGCAAGCTTTTAGCTTCTTTTTTCAAATGTCTCACTCTGCATGTTGATCTCTTTAGTGATCATAAGGGAGACCAACCCATCGAAATCTGGAAATGGCTTTCTAACATATACAGAAGTTACAAAAGACTTCCAAGCCTTTTCATTGTTAAGTCCACCCAAGGTAGATGACACCAAATCATCATCATCAGGCATTGCATCAATCGCTGCGAAGGCATCTGCAATGCTCCTTACCTTCAGTGCATACTCATTGATAGACATATTCCCTTTCTTCAATATATTCAACTCTTTCTTGAGTTGAATCTTTCATGCCTTTGTATTTACAGAAAACATACTTTCAAGTATGGTCCAAGCTGCATATGAATTCTCTGCATTTCTAATGTGTCCCAGCATATTATTGTCAATTACTGTAGACAACCAATACATGAACTTCTTGTCTTTTGCATTCCATTCCTTCCGTGCCTTTGTCTCTTTTGTAGTTGAAGGATCACCTACCTTCGACTCCTTTTCTTCACCTGAAACAAACTCGTAGAAGCCTTTTCCAATAAGGAAGTTCGTGACACGTAACTTCCATGAAAGATAGTTGTTTTGATGGGGCTTCCACTGTTCTCTGCCATTATCACAAAATTAATACCAACAGCAAGCAAATCTTCTACAACCCTCGACCTATAGTGCACAGCAATACACCAGACAGCCTTTTTCACTGTCTGCTCAATAATACATGCAATCTGCAACTAGTTTGCAGATAAACCTTGTATTTACTCGTTGGTAAACACCTTTGAGTCTACAGATCTGAAATCTGTAATATGTGCACCCACTTTCGGCCAATACTGTCGAAGTCACAGTGTACCGTGAAACTGCTGTCCGCAACCTTGCGACTCTAAAACAGGGCCTGAAACGGCCTCAGATGCCCAAAATTACTGCGGATTAGCCCTAAAGGGCTTCGTCTGCAGAATACACAGCACTCTTTACGCACACCAAATCTCACTGCAATTTGGGATTTTTGCTTGACCCTGCTTCCGGTGCCTCCACAAGCACTATCCAAGAGAGAGAGTGGAAGAATGGGAGAGATTCTTACCCGTGGCTTGCTTGCTCGAACCTTGCTTCTTCTCCTTTGCTTTACCCTTCGAAATCAGCCTCTTTCAGTGGCGCGGATCTGATACCATGTCAAGAATCGCGTGGTGGGGGGACTTGCTCAAGATGCTGCACCGAACACACACAGAATGCACAAGGAGAAGCTCACTTAAGAGACAAGAAGAGAGATTGAGGCCAAAACGTTTTCTTGCTGGTTTCTTCTTCTTCTTCCACACACTTTACAATGTACACAAAGCATAGATAAGATACAACATAAAGGAGAGTGGCCTACTAAGTCAAACAATGCATAACCGACTACACTAGTCAATTGGCGCTATAACTATGCCAGTTGTAAATAGGTGTAACAACCTGAATATAATAAGTAATGAGTCAGTGGCCATGTGAGAGTCATAATGACCACCGACGTACTAATTGTAGACGCGTGGACCCATCTAATCAGGCGGTCCATTATCAATGCCCGCATGTGTTGAGCTTGACATCTCAACAAAACACCTCTATGACCAGCCCCCAAGCTTTCATGAAATTCTTGCATAACAGTTACTTGTGAAGCTCTATCACCCAAAACTCGCAATGGCATACCCTGTTTCTTTTTAGCATGTTTCCATAAGTATCCATCTTTTAAGAAAAATCCATAGGCTTTCTTCTTGATCTTCTTAAACTCCTCATCTGACCATTCATCTCTCTTTGTTAATGTACTGAGATATTGACCAATTCTCAACCACTTTCCTACATATTTGTCTTCCAGAAATACTTCTACACAAGATGCAAAACATCTAAAGCGTCTTCTCTTTGTTGTCCAAGCTTCTGTTAATGCTGTAGCAACACATTGCATTGCTAAATTCACTCTTGCAACATCATTTTCAGCCATAAGAAAGTCATCTTCTTCCTCCTCATCCATCATCCCATCTTCATTCTCATAGTGTGCTTGAGATAACATGTCTGCCACAGGGTTATCTCTTCCTGCAATATGCTAAAATTCAGGGTTCATACACAGTGAATAGCAAGTATTGTATCTTGCTGAAGCAATACGTGTCACCTTGGAGCTTCTATCACCTATATGAACTAACATATGCATGCTAAATGTATGGAGGATTGTGGAAAGCATTGGATGTTGCTGAATACTCAGATCTAGACCTAAAATAATTGCTTTGACAATGCTTGGGCTAGTTATGAATAGTCATGTATTCCTTGACAATGATTAATGAAGACAGGTTGTTTATGCCTACCCAAATGCTCATGTATTGAACTTGCCACTACAAAGTAAATGTATGACATGTATTGAGGACTTTTGAAGCTGGAATACATATTGGTTGCCAGAATATTGGTTGTTGGTAATCTGTAAGCAAATTTATGTCATTTATACTTGCTGGTTATGCACTATTTTGTGCCTCTGTGATTATGTCTTGACTACCAAATGTAGTAGCAGCTATCTGGGAAGTTTTGGGACATGTATGACTTGAATGCCACTCAGCTTTGACCTTGGAATTGCTACTGGTTACTCACAGTTTATAGTTTTCAGACTGCATGTATTCACCCTGGCAGTGAGGTTGCAGAAGCTTAAGCTGAAACAAGTACTTAGTTTATGTATTGACAGTTGTACCTACAGCTGAGACCACTTGTTTGTGGGCTATTTTGGGTTATCAATGGGCTGAAATACCCTGGTTTTTTACTGCAATTAATTGTAGAAAACTATCATAAACTGTTGTGGACTGAACTTGGTTAGTGATACTTATCGACTTGCAGGGAGTCAGGCACTTGATAGACAGTCTATTGCATCATGGCTAATGCACATGGGATTGACAATATCACTCAGATAGTTGGAGAAAAGTTTGACAACAAGAACTTTGCATTATGGAAATTTAGGATGAAAAACTTTTTGGTTGGCAGAGGTTATTGGGATCTATGTACAGGAGATGAGGTTGCTCCTGAATTGCCTGCAATGAATCCAACTAATGAACAGAAAAGAGCTCATAGGCTATGGAATGAGAGAGCATGCAAGGTGCTGCATTGGTTTTCTCTATGTATATCTGATGCTATGGTAATTCAGATCACTGGATGTGAGACTCCGAAGGATGCTTGGGACATACTGATGAAAAATTATGGAACCATGACACATGCACGAAAGATCCAGTTGAAATAGTAGTTCAACAACATGTCTATGAATGGCAGGAGCATCCAAGTGTATACAACAGAGATTAAGATCATAGCTGATCAACTTGCTACCATTCACTCAAGTGTATCAGAAGATGATATGATTGTTGTTGCCTTGAATGGATTAGGGAAAGAGTCCAAAGCTTTTGACACATCCATTTCTGTTAGAGAAGAGCCCCCTACCTAGGAAGAGCTAGTTGCTTTGTTGCTGCATGAGGAGGTCAAACTTGGTTTGAATACAGGTTCCAATGCATCTCAGAGTTGAGACACTGTGTTATACTCTAGCCAATGTGGTAGTGGATTTAGAGGTCATGGTTCACTTCGAGGTCGTAGTGACACTCGTAATGCTTATGGACAACAGCAGTAGCAAGGTAATTGGCATGGTGCAAATACACAAGGCCAGCGTGGATCTGGCGGGTTTAGAGGCAGGGGGAGATCACCCCGAGGTAGAGGTGGTGGATCTGGTTCATGGTAGTCTTCTGATCAGTCCAACAGGGACAAAGATTGCCATTATTGTGGCAGGTATGGGCACATTGCAAAGGATTGCTACAAGAAGCAGGGAGATATGAAGGCAAAGGGCAGACAACATGGGCACTATGCATCTTCCAGTGGTGCTCATGATGAGCAAGTTGATAGACTCTTTGCCATGCAGCATGTATCCAAAAATGCATCGAGACATGATAGAGATGATAGATGGTACATTGACTCTGGAGCGTCAAACCACATGACACCGCATGGAGAGTGGTTTGATGAGATGGTTGCAGGTACACATGGTCATGTATGTACTGGGGATGACACCCAACATGACATAAAGCATAAAGGCATTGTTCCTCTCATGATGCCTGATGGCAAGAAGAAAGGCATGCATGATGTATTACATGTACCAACCATAACAAAGAATCTTTTGTCTGTGAGTCAAATGGCAGAATAGAATGTGCAAGTAAGATTTAACAAAGATGGATGTTTCATTGAGGATGGAAATGGCTACAAGCTAATTGCCAAGGGCAAAAGAGATGGCAGGATGTTTACTTTGGATGCGACCATTCCAAGACTTAAGGCAGCCATGTTTGCTCATGACCAGAGTGCCATTCGGGATGTAGAGATTTGGTACAAGTGGATTGGACATGTCAATGTACAAAAGTTGAAATCTATGCAGCAGAAGGAAGTAGTACTTGGATTACCTAAATTCAAGTATAATGACTTTGGTCATGTATGCCCTGCATGTCAGTTTGGAAGGCACACACAGTTTTTGTTCATGAGACATGTAAAAAACAGCACTAGGCCTTTACAATTGGTGCATTCTGATGTCTGGGGTCCTTCACATAATGCTTCATTTGGAGATGCACGGTATTATGTCTCATTTATCTATGATTTTAGCAGGTATACTTGGCTTTATATTTTTAAGCATAAAGATAATGTGTTTGATGCATTTAAAGATTTCAAGAAGCATGCAGAGAATGAGTTGGGTTGCTACATATCATGTTTGAGATCAGATGGAGGAGGTGAATATGTCTCTAATTACTTTGACAGGTATCTTACTAAATATGGGATTAGAAGACAGCTTACTTGTAGCTATACACCGCAGCAAAACAATGTTGTAGAGAGAAAAAATAGGGTCCTGATGGAATCAACAGCGTCCTCCTACTTGGAGCAGGAGGACGCTTGGGTGCTAGAGGAGGCTTTGGCCATAAATCCCTCGCCTTCCGGGCCCTGCACAAGAGATCAACGTGACTCGGGATTGGATCTCGAGGCCTGCATGCTAGTCTACAGGCAGAATCTTGGATTAGTAATCCCTGTGGATTGCTGGATAGCCTTCGGGCGGATTATAGATAAGCCTACGGGCTGGACTTTATGTATTTCAAAGATAAATATGATAACCTGTTGAAAAGGAACTTGTTTGACATTACTTTTAAATGTCAAGTGCTATGATTACGTGAAGGAACCAGTGCTTAACGGGCTAATTAAGGAAGCTGATTGATACATATCCAACTAAATGTGTTAGGTAATTAAATAACTAAAACAACCTAAGGAAAGTGCGGAGGATGTGGCCATAGGTCCACCCTACGGATGGGTGGTCCTGGTTGGCCGGGAACTTTTCTCAATCATGATGGGCAGCGAGAAGATCGTTTCAAAGGATACGAACAGAAAAAGGGCGCTGACCTAGAGTCTAAGTTATAATGATGTTGATTTCGTTGTTTTAGGGAAACGGAATGGGACTATGCCTTATGGCAGAGAGGTTGAGCTTCACATCCTTCTCGTTTTCCATTCTCCTTGAACCAAGTGCAGCGTGAATCTGCTTCGGACCTGGCATTTTTGCATAAAGACATAGTTCGCTCGGGTTCGACGCTAGTTGTCGTTAGGAAATGATCAATAGGAAAAACCCTAATTTAGGTCGGTCCTAAGTGGGAATGGTCGGAATACTTCCGCTACGTGGCAGACGCGAAAAGTCACGCGAAAAGCCTAGATCGCAAACCCCATAACATTCCATGGGAGTGCCGGGCGGAGCTTTCTAGACATCCTTTCCGATGGACTGCTACGATGTGTCCTGAAGATAATAGGTGGACATGTTACAGTTGGTATCAGAGCGAACCAACAAAGGATTTGTTTTTATGAAATATTAATAAGATAAAGTAAAGCAAATGTTGCTGTTCAAAACATTTCCTTACTTTCAATGTTGTCTTGCAGAATTATGAAGCATGGAACAGGTTCTTAATGTTTCGTGTCATGTTTATGACTGCGATGCATTCCCTGGATTATCAACAAAGGGTTGAGATGATGAACATCCTAAAGCATATTTATAATCCATTGCCTTTGTATGTGGAACGAAGATGGACGGGTGCCTTAGAAATCTACTATATAGCTGCTCATCGGTTTGCATACCTCCAAACCAACCTCAAGAGGATCAAGTGGTTGGAAGACCTAAAAGTCGTGAAGCAGTTCATTTTTGTGGAGGCTCACGTAAACTCCACTTTACATATTCGAGGTCGGAGGGTTGAACTGAACTCATATATATATGAGAAAGTGACCCGTGTAATCCCCGCCGACAGGATTAAAGTGTTGGGGCACCATGAGAAGAATGGGTTCCAAAGGAAAGGATACCCTAATCTTCCAATGACTTACCGATTCCTGAAGATCCATGACCCGAAACCATACTATTATCCAGTTCCTATAGATAAATGTAATACAACATTATTCTCCCCAAACTAAATGTAAACAGTTGCCCTATCATCCCAAGAAATATTGTATTCCGAAAGGACTATGCCCATATAAATACAATAAGACTTCTTTTTATCAATATCGGATTGTGCATGAAAGTTGATAAAAAGTTAAGTGGTTAGATTGCTTGGTTGATAGATGAAATGGAGATGAAATATAAATCATAAATATTAACGAGTAATAACGTTAAGAAACCTTTATCCAGGCACAACCCCAAGTACAGAATCCCAGTTCGCCTCCTACATCAAGTACTGCTGTAATCTAGGAGAAGAAGTTTCTTCTTAAGCAGATTAAGCCGCCCGAATTTGGCGGGAGAGGCAGGTCCGTCCAAGCAGATGCTGGAAGTTAGATTGAATCCATGGAGGATTACTTTGAAGCAGCCGGTACTGCACCCGCCAATCAGGCTATGCTTGCCAAGCTGAAGCTCACCGGCAAAGCCAGGCTTTGGTGGAAGCAATGGTGTAGAGATCAAGGGATCTCAAAAGGATCCCTTACCTGGGAGAAGCTGAAGAAAGCCGTGCAGGGAAGATACTTACCACTTGCGTATCGTACGCAGAAAATGAATGAGTTCTACGAGCTAAAATAGCTGGGGCTCACTCTTGACGCATACTACTCTAAATTTGTCTCATTTCTTAAGTATGCGCCACAGATGGACATGACACAGCAGGTGTCAAAATTTTGTGCTGATTTAAATCCACCAGTGAATACCTGTCTCGAATCTATGCGCCTATCAGATCTTCAGGATGCACTCATTCGAGCTGCCCCTATAATTCAGGAGGTACAGGCTAGACCAAGAGGTAACAAAACTTGGTCTTATAATGACCCAAACAGAGGAGCATTTAGACCTCAAATGAAGAGAGTTCAAGGTCAGAATCAGGGACAAAGAAAGAAAGCAAGGACTAATAATGTCAACAACTTTGTCTCTACCCAAAGCAATGGCCAAAACCTCCATTGTTTCCACTACAACGAGCCCGGTCATTTCAAAAGGCAATGTCCCAAGCTTGGAGGAGAACATCACCAAGAACCTTTCCAAGGAACTGGCCGTGGGATCACCTCTTCTCTGAATCTCCCCATATCGAATTCAAGCTCAGCCTCCTCCCCTTGCTGGTCTCCTTCTTGTGCTCCTTCTTCAAAGCCCATTGCGTCAATTTCATGGGGGTTAGGCTGGCCATTATAGCAGGTACTTTCGTTGCTCTTCTAGGCTCAGCCTAACCTTTGCAGGTTGGGGTGGCATCTGCAGCCCTGCATGTAGAGGTCTGCGTGCGATAGTGAGTTTTTTCTGTACCACCTCCAATGACTCTCCTTCTTCTGGGTAGGTAGTGTCCATTAGTGTGTTAATGAAGGCCTTTTGTTGGGCACTGAAGGCTATCTGGGCAGCTTCTACTTTGCTCTTTGTGAGGATTTTTCCTTTCTCTACCAGAGCGAGGTGCTATGCCAGTGTCTTCACCCTTTTTTCATTCTACACTACCCATTCCTCTGCTCTCTTGTTCATCTCTTCCATGCTCTCTCCCTGCTTCTATACCAGGGTTACGAGCTTTTGCTCTTGGTCTTTTAGTTCCCTGCTCATGTTCTCTTACTCTTTCTTTCCCAAGTGTAGCTGATCGATCATAGAATCGATCTCCTTTTGCTGCTGCTCCATCTCCTGCTTTCTCTCTTCTTCTTTGGCATTCAATTCCTCCATCATTTGCTCGATGTTCGCAGTTTTCGCGTCCAATTTCCCATGTTGCATCAAGAGGAGCTTATACTCTCTCTACATCTGCACCAATTCCTGATTTTCATCCTCTAGCTGCTGCTTATAGCTCTCCTCCATGTCCTCCTTGGCCTTCAATTCCTGTTTGAGATCAGAGATCTCTCTTTGCTGCATGGCTATTATGCGGGTCTTTTTGAGCTAGAATGCAGCTACCGACTCCTTTTCCGCCACCAACTCAGCCACAGGTATCTTCTTTTCCTCCTTAGCCTTCTCCAATTTGGAGAGTAGCTCGGTGAGGTACTCGTCGTAGTTGGCTGGTGGCATCACTGTTGTGTGGATTGGAGTGGTCGAGCCCTCCACTTTCTGATGTTTCTGGTCCTATCTCGACTCAGAATCTGTGGTGGCTGGTCTCTTTTGCCCGTGGTTGTGGTCTCCGTGCTCTTTCCCTGGGCCATTTCTGGTCCTGTCTCGACACAAAATTTTTGGTGGATTCCACACCTCGAATGCGCAACAGCACAACATCCACCCCCTCTGATCCTATGCATCCTCCAGATGGGCCAACTACCCATGATCATTGTCGTCGAGATCCACAAATAGATCAATCTCTTCGTTGTCTATTTCCGGTATATCAGCAAGGTTATCTGACATATCATTTGTCTCTTCTACTCGAGTTTCTTGTCATTGCTCTTCTCTTGAAAAATCTTCCAATGCATAATCCTCCTCATCTCTTTTCTTGAAAATCTTGATTCTTTTTCCTACAATGGGCACTCTAAGCACTGTCCCATCCAATTCTGTTAGCTCATATGTTGCATTGTCAAAGACATGTCTGACTATGTACGGCCCAAACATCTTTTCACCATCTTCGGAAGTGCAGTATGCTGATTTTCAAGGCTGCTATCAAAGACTAATACCCAGTCTCCCTCTTTTATTGCTCTAGGCCGTAAGCAATGCCTGCTCTCAAACCTGTCCTTCTTTCTAAGTCTAGCAACCTTCAACCTGTCAATAGCTAGCTAAATATCCTCTGGTCTTCTCTCCAACTGCTGGATCCGAATAGCTAAGAGCTCCTCTCTTGTCAAATTCTCCTGCCAAGGTAAAACTGACCAAGTCAAAGCACAAGTCTTAGTCGGCATAACCGGTTTCTAGCCATACATCAACTCTATAGGCATATATCCTGTGGTAACACTGTGAGTCGTACGATTAGCCCACAAAGAAAATGGTAGAAGTGTGGGCCATTCTCCAATCCGTCCTCTGCATGCTTTGGCTAATGATTTCAAGAGTCGGCGGATGCCCTCTTTCACTCTTTCCATTTCCCTTTGGATTATATGCTGTGGTTAGAGCCAACTTGATTGCTAGTTGAGAGGAAAACTCCCTAGCTTCATCTGCATCTAATTCACCGCGATCTGCAGTGATCTTACCCACACAGCCATATCTGCAGAAAATTTCTTCCAATAAGAACTTACACACTACACTAGTGGTCTTCGTTATCAAAGGTCTACCCTCAACATGATTGGTAAGATCTTGTCTAGCCAATACAATATATCTCATTTGCCATAGATGCATCGGCATAGTAACCAAGTCAGCTACCTTAATACCCACACATATGTCCAACAATGACGACCTCATTTACTCCAAAAATAGATTTCTGCCCTGATAATGTCAAGCTCACTTCTTCTAACCTGGCCAAAATCTTTTCATAAGCTGCAATATGATCAGTCACAAAGTATCTGCATCCCTGCTCATTTAGACTCTCATTCTTCTCTTCTTCTGCACACCCCTTAATGGGCACATCATCCAAGAAAGGCATGGTAAGCTAAGGTATGTACTCGCGAAGGACCTTATGCACGGCATTCATCATATGCGCAACAGAATTAGTGGCACCTTGAGGCAAGGTACACATCCTAACAAGCCCAATAGGAGTTCTCATAGTGGTTAGGTCCCTGCATTCCAAGGCCAACTGAAATTGATCATATCCCGAATACAAGTCACCTAAAGAATAGATGGCACGTTCAACAGATGCTGCTGCAAACTCATCCGCAATTGGACCTATACCAACCTTCCTGATAGTAACTCTATTTACTGACTGCATATCCTGTATAAATCCGAGAGTACCATTCTTCTTTGGAATCGTAAACCACCTGTTTGAGTATGGCACAGATGACAGCTCTAGGATTCCCATCCTGATTTTCTCATTCAGCAAGTCAACTAGCTTTGGTAGGTGTGCCCTAGGCACTGGAATAGGTCAGAGGTTCCAAGGAATATGAGGGATAGTAAAGATCACCATAGGGACAACAATATCCAGATTCACATAGCCAATCTCATGTGAGAAGAAATCAAAGAGATTGGTAGGTGTACCCTAGGCATTGGAATAGATCAGAGGTTCAGGGAATATGAGGGATAGTAAAGATCACCATAGGGGCAACAATATCCGGATTTACATAGCCAGACTCATGTGAGAAGAAAACAAATTTCTCAAACAATGAGCAAAGCATGGGTTGATGAATGTGCTATGAGGGTTAATTTTCAACTCCAACTTTTTAAACATGTTCAGTCCATTCCTCCACAAGTTGATCAGCACCTTTTCTTGTACTTGAGACATCATGTGAGGAAATGAATTGCATCTTTCCTTGGGAATAAGCAACTATCTCATGGATGCATTGACTTTGAGTATCACTCCACCCATTAGCTAATCAAAGAGATACCATTCTTCAGCCAACTTTCTTGCATAGTTGCCACAACACATTCAATTGCATCCTTTTCATTTTGCCACAAAGTGGTATCCAATGTCCCATATGATAGAGGCTTATAAGTTGGACCATACTTTGGAATGTGTTGGACCATCTCAAGGAAGTAGGGAGATCTTATAGCATTCAATGCAACATGATCATGGTAGAAAAACCTTTCCACAGTTGCATCCTAGTCATCACCGTTCGTGCCAAGACTTTTAGCATCCAGATTTAGATAGCTAGGTGATTCCTAGCTCTACCTTGCATATGAAGTGTCTAGCCTAAGGGATCTACTTGTAAGTTCTTAGTACACAACTAAGGTCTTTATCAATAGTCTAACATCAAACCTAAGATTAACACATTTCACAAATCACCCTAGTTCAAGGTAAGCAAGAATCACACTAGGTTCAATGAGAGAGAGAGATGAGGGGGATATAGGCATCAACGCCTTTGCCCATAAGGCATAGTCTCAAATCAGCCACCCTAAAACACTGCTTAATGATTCTAGTACACACTCAAATGAGTTTTTTGATTTAATAATTCTTATTCTTGGGTTTACGAAAAGCCCCCAGGTAACTAGGTCCACCCAGTTAGGGTGATTCCATCGAAAAACCGTCCACCTACTTTCCTCCAAGGCATACTTTAGTATTTTAAACGAGACATGCTAGCATATTGTTGATAACATAGGAAAACAACTTCCTTAATTAATATTTGTATTTGGTTCATTTTCACATCCTTAGTTTACATGCATTAAGCAATCCATTCATAGAGAAAATAAATGTGTATTTATTTTTCTTATTGTCCATATATACAATCACTCCAAGAGCGAATAAACACATAAACGGGTTTCACCCCTGTCCTTTTCTCCCAAGCCTTCCAATGCTAAATCACGTTGGACTTGTATAGGTTTCCAACCCTATTGTAGGAGCAGGATAGACATTACAACCCATACCAGAAACTTTGCTGATTCTCGCTTGCCATAAGGGTGAAGCTTCCTATATGAAGGACTGAAATGTACATAGTGGTGGTCAACTGCATTAAGTCATGTGCAAACTCTAAGTGAGAAGTAATGGAGGTGGCCCCAAGGATGGCAACTCAACTCATTCTCATCAAGTTGCTTCAGCCACGCATGTAATTAGTATGATTTTTATCACATTTAAAAGCAACCATGAACAATTGCTAATTTCTCAACCAACCAATCTTTTCAAAATAAGACTGGAAAAATAATCTATTCATAAATTTATAATAGAAGCTCCTCTTGCGTGTTTCACTTATTTACTTTTCCATAAATGAATAGAATTTTTCTGTTTTCTTGTTATTAATAAATAAAAATAAAATATTCTAAAGTTATTTTTGCACTGATGTATGTAAATACATTTAATTTACCATTCTAGTGTTTGTGAAAACAATCTAATCATTATGAATGTGTGGATAATCCCTTTAAAAAATGTATTGAAACTTGTGCGTGTGAGCACATTTTATTTAAATGCCAATATAAATATTTTTTGTTGTTTAGGAATATTATTACATTTATAGAAGTAAATAATGATAACTAACTTTTAAATTTTTAATCTATAAGGAAGGCTAGACTTATAATTTTAAAGATTTATTAGAATTCACAGTAACTAAGAGTTAATAAGATTTTTACGTGAACTTACCACATTTTTAAGTGATTTTTCTTGATAAAAAATTTTTAATCAATAATTTGAATCATATTAATGTAATGTTAATTTGTGATAAAATATAATATGATTATTTTTATTTTTAGTGACTTTAAAATATAAATATTTTAATATTTTTATTTTTTAAATATAAAAGTACATTTAAATAAGATTTTTTTTTAATTTCAAAGAAAGTTTTGATCAATTATGGTAAATAAAACTTAATTTCTAATAGAATTTATTTTATTTTTTTGAAATTTTAACATTACTTTTGCTAATGAGTGTTTAAATTTTAATTTCTATTTAACTTTCTTAGAAAATCAAACATTATTTTGAGTATTTAATAACAATCAAAATTATAAAATTATAGCTTGGTTATATTGATGGTCAAAAGATTAGCATCATGGTTGCGTGAGGATTCCGTTATGTCAATGCGTTGATAGAGTATCCATTGTGGATAAGAAGTATATATATATATATATATATATATATATATCTAGAATCTCAAAAATTAAAATAATTTAGAGAAAAGTTTAGAGACTTCTTGGTAGGAAGAAAAAATGATAGAAAAATGCATATAGTTGTTTATATTTCCTAAAAGTACATAAAAAATGAAAGAAATTTTCAATAGAAAATTTATAAAAGTTCTCTAATTTCCAAACTATATTAGAAATTTCATTTTTGGTTTATGAAATTTCACATAATAATTCCTTTAAAATCAAAATTAATTTCTTTTAGTAGAAAAAGTAGAAAATTTTTATAATTAATTTTTAAAAACTTATGTAAATCCAAAAATGACTAATTATCGTTTTCTAATCAGTTTTTGGATGATAATCAACTATATTCCCTTGAAATAAAATTTGGGTATATTACATCTTGGTAGAGTGCTAATAGTGGTGTCACAATCCTTATGCTACCACATCCATAACCAAGCTCTTGATCCAAACATTCCAAGCTCTACTAGTCGTAAATCACTATTAGGAGAAAGATGTAGAGAAGGGAAGAGAGCAATGGCCTTATAAAGCACTTCACCTCTCTTCCCTCAAGCTCTCGTAGTTATGCTGAATTCTTCACACCTTCTCCCATTCTCCCCATAAATAGCAAGCAACACAACCACAAAGTAGTGAACAAAGAGTAAAGATAGAGAACTTGATTATAAGTTGGCATCCACTAGAATGAGATTTCATTCATCTTTTTCACTTGTACACATGGGCAATTTTTTTAGTGTTTTCCCTTGGGTTGGGCATATCCTATTCACTTTTTGACTCTTGGATTGTCCCATTTTCTCATGGCTATTGTCATTTGAACGCTTGTCACCTATCCAAACATTGAGATACCTAGTTTATCATCGAAATAGCCTTCTCATTATTTTGCATGGCTTAAAATGCCTATTAGTAAAAAAGTAAGTTGTTGATCAATGCGGTGTCAAAATTATAATTTCCACAACATGTTCATGACTAGATTGATTCTGAGATGATGATGTCCCTAAATAACAATTGAATTTCAGACCTTTAGTCCTCCATCCATTAAACCATAAGTTAATAAAAATCAATCTCTTTCTTTTCTCTATTACAAATATGAAATTTGTGGCTTAAACCCCTAACTTAAGCCCTGCTCTTCTAATGAGAAACCCCAAACTTGAATCCACAAGTAGGCCCCTAACTTCAACCACAAGTTTTCCCTTTTCTTACATACATCAAGTATAGATCAAAATCTCTTCTTGGGAATTCCAAAACCAAGTTATTTTTCCATGAATCTAATAATTATTGGCTATCCAAATGCTCCCCAATTGGGTAGCTCCTAAAAGAGCCTCAAATGCTCCTTAAGCTACAATACCTATTTGACTTAAATGGAAAGCTCAATTGTGAGATAAAAACCTCTTTTCATTCCAAGAAGTAAGCATGAATGTCATAAGACAAGTTTGAATCCTTGAGCTTGTGATCAAGATGATCTCCCATGCATGCATCTTTGATACTCATTGAGAGGAAGGCAATGGTGGGGTGCAAATTCAAAGTTATGGAGTGCAAGAGGGTTGAGAGAGAGAGAGAGAAAGCACACAAACGAATTTTTAAAGGTACAATGATTGCGCTTATTCTTAGTTATCTTCAGCTATATATGATTGTACAATATGTTCTATTACATGGGGTGCTATCAGGATTTATGAAATTGACAATCGGGACCATTGGATATGCTTTTATTGTTTCAAGAGATTCGACACATGATGTATGGGACTAACTGCCACCTAGTCTACCCACACGATGAATCCATATCAAGGACATTGTCATAGTCATTGTATTGGCTCACCTTGCGACCTAAGTGCATGCTCTCCTTCACCTTCAATGTCACTACCTTATTGTCACAATGGAGAGAAGACACCTACGATGAGCTCAAGGAGATGAAGAGAAGAAGGATTCTTATTCCACATCCCTCACCTTCTTGCACTCTCAAGTTACATGCTCTCACTCCATGAAGACCCTCACCATGATGGGATGGGAAAGAAGTGGATACCCTACAAGAGCTTCACACTACCATGTCCCTCATGCCACATGCTCTCACACTCCCTCTTCTTCACTCTCACTCCCAAGGTAAGAAGGTTGCAAGAAATCAAGATATCAAAGATTGCATGCATACAAGTACATTATTCCATTATCTTTCATTCCATTTCTATATAATATTTAGGATTAGGGTTTTCCCATATCCCTTCAGCATCTTGCCCTTTTTGTGGTCTTTGACTAGACATACCTTCTATTCTTATGCTTCTAGCCCCTAGTCTTAATAAAAATTTTGACCAATACAAGCTATAAGCTCAACATGCCATCTAATTTGATACAAATTGCAAGGGAGGAAGCTCACAACTCTCAAAAAAATAATAGAATAGATTTTACAAAAACCCATTTTCAGAAAAGTTATAGGTCATTTTTCCTCTTGTAGTTAACATGATCTCCCCTCCTCAATGAGTGCTAGTCTTGTGGTACTCACGTACAAGTTATCATACTTCTGTTGTCGTGGAGAGAGGATTTCGGAAGATTGAAGAGGGATCCTAATACACAAAGGATAGTGCGGTGATGTAGAGGGCCAAGAAGTAGATTGAGAATAGTGATGTTGAGGAGCTTGATGCTTGGTAGGTTATCTCAAAGATAGAAGGAGTAATGGTTGGCCAATAGTCGAGGGATCATGATGATTGTAGGACATTGCTGTTGATAGAACTTAAGGACTCCATTGTACTTATTAAGTCACAAGTGATCTCCCTCTAGGGTGTGTCTACCTTACTTGTGTAGTGATTTATACAATGGATATGCAACTGAGAGTTGGGCTGAATCCTAAATAAACTTGGATAGTTGTACCACACTTGAGGGACCAATTAATGAGAAGTTATGGTTGTGTACTATTCTCAAGGTGAGAAGTCATCTAAGCATGCCCAAAATGTCCTATCATTGATGTGCCTTGAGGTTATGATGTAGGGTGAGTGGGCTAGGGTGTTGCCCTGTGTGTGGTGACGGTAGAATGCACTTGCAGGTAGTAGCGACTGCTCATCAGTGTTACTTTATTATTTATTATTTACATGATAATAGAATAAGGAAAGGTAAGTCACATAGTGTGGACTATTGGAGTTTCCTTATATAGTCTTGCTCTCTCTTAAAACTCCATAGCTTTTGTATCTCTCTTGCTTTCACTTATGCTTCCACATTGGCTCCACCTTTGAACTAGTATCAAAACAACATTCAATGTTCATAGGATCTCATCCTTAAAGTGAGGAGTGCAATGAGTAAAGCTTTGTTGCAAAGATCAAAGAGATGAGCTTTCTCTTTAACATTGATGCTTAATGTCTACACATTGATAGATGTTATATCTAAGTGTTATGGATCCCTCTCGGTCCTAGCCTCATGCATTATGTTGCGGACCATGTCAACACAGCACCATAACACGATATAGAAAAATGTGCCACGGCTCCCCCTTTAGGCTAGGAACTCACCTCAACACTATAATGTAGCACAAAAGTCAACACACATGGTATCATGTCATGTCATAGCACCAATGCACCACAATAGTCCAAATGTTAGCACCTCCCCCCACCAATAGGCAAGGAGTTCACCATGTCACTAGATATTTTCTGGTGCTCACGCAAGGACGCACCCTAGAAACCCTTCACTATGGCACAACACCCCACTCACCTCTCACCCCATAAAACTAAAGCCCGTTTGCCTCACGAGTGATTGAATGTACTTACCATCCCCACTCTAATATTTTGTGTGGAGGCCCCGAATCATGTCACAATGTATCTCGGAGAGCCCTCCCCCTTAGAGATGAGGAGAATCCTTCCTAGGATTAGAGATTGAAGGGTGGAGGCTATTTGGTGTGTGTTGACAGTGTTTGACGTTCGCATGAGCCAAGTGTAGAAGTTTGGGTTGTACTCCATTTGAGCATAATGGTCCATGTCAATAGGTCATACGCTTATGTGGGTGAGGTAGGTGAGGATATCCATTAGGAAATCACCGGAGCCTATTCGGCTAGCAATGTGTAACTCGTCCTCTCTCAAAATGCGATCTAGGTAGGGGTGTAAAGAGATTAATCCATGACAAGCTGGCAATGTCTTACAACAAATTGCTCAAACAATGAGCAAAGCATGGGTTGAATGTGCTATGAGGGTATCTCTCCTCAAGTCTCATACATGTTGCCCTATTTGTAGCCTCACCATCATCAATATATTGGATTTCATTTTCAAGTCCAACTTTTTAAACACATTTAGTCCATTCCTCCACAAGCTGATCAAAACTTTTTCATGTACTTGAGGCATCATGTGAGGAAATGAATTGCATCTTTCCTTGGGAATAAGAAAATATCCCATGGATGCACCGTTTTTGAGTATCACTCCAACCATTAGCTAATCAAAGTGATACCATTCTTCAGCCAACTTTCTTGCATAGTTGCCACAACACATTCAATTGCATCCTTTTCATTTTGCTAGAAAGTGGTATCCAATGTCTCATATGATGGAGGCTTATAAGCTGGACCATACTTTGTAATGTCTTGGACCATCTCAAGGAAGTAGGGAGATCTAACATTCAATGCAGCATGATCATGGTAGAAAAACCTTGCCACAGCTGCTTCCTAGTCATCACCATTCATGCCAAGACTTTTAGCATCCAGATTTAGATAGCTAGGTGATTCCTAGCTCAACTTTGCATATGAAGTGTCTAGGTTAAAGGATCTACCTATAGGTTCTTAGTACACAACTAAGGTCTTTATCAATAGTCTAACACCAAACTTAAGGTGAACACATTTCACAAATCACCCTAGTTCAAGGTAAGCAAGAATCACACTTGGTTCAATCAGAGAGAGAGAGAGATGAGGGGGATATAGGCATCAACACCTTTGCCCATAAGGCATAGTCTCAAATCAGTCCCCCTAAAACACTACTTAATGATTCTAGTACTGACTCACAGGAATGTTTTGGTTTAATAAATCTTATTCTTGGGTTTAGGAAAAGCCCCCACATAACTAGGTCCACCCAGTTCGGGTGATTCCATCAAAAAATTTTCCACCTACTTTCCGCCAAGGCATACTTTAGTTTTTTAAACAAGACATGCTACCATATTGTTTATAACAAAGAAAAACAACTTTCTTAATTAATATTTGTATTTGGTTCATTGTCATGTCCTTAGTTTACATGCACTAAGCAATCCATTCATAGAGAAAATAAATGTGCATTTATTTTTCTCATTGTCCATATATACAATCACTCCAAGAATGAATCAGCCCATAAGCTAGGTTTCACCCCTGTCCTTTTCTCCCAAGCCTTCCAATGCTAAATCACGTTGGGCTTGTATAGGTTTCAAACCTTATTGTATGGCCGGGATAGAAATTACAACTCATACAAGTTCTCGCTCGACAGAAGGGTGAACCTTTCTATATGATGGACTAAAATGTATATAGTGGTGGCCAGCTGCATTAAGTCATGTGCAAACTCTAAGTGAGAAGTAATTGAGGTGGCCCCAGGGATGGCAACTCAACTCATTCTCATTCGGTTGCTCCGGCCATGCATGTAATTAGTATGAGTTTTATCATATTTAAAAGCAACCATGAACAATTGCTCATTTCTTTTTCAAAACAAGATTGGAAATAGAATCTATTCATAAATTTATAATAGAAGCTCATCTTGTGTGTTTCAATTATTCACTTTTCCATAAGTGTGAATAAAATTTTTTGTTTTCTTTTTACTAAAAAATAAAAAGAAAATATTCCAAAATGATTTTTCACTAATGCATGTAAATACAAATAATTTACCATTCTAATGTTTGTGAAAACAATCTACTCATTATCAATAAGTGTGGATGATCCCCATAAAAAACGTAATGAAACTTGTGCGTGTGAGCATATTTTATTCAAATGCCAATATAAATAAATTTTTGGTTGTTTAGGAATATTATTACATTTATACAAGTAAATAAATGATGTCTACTTTTGAATTTTTAATTTACAAGGAAGGCTAGACTTATAATTTTAAACATTTATTAGAATTCACCCTTAACTAAGAGTTAATAAGATTTTTATGTGAACTTACAACATTTTAAAGTGATTTTTCTTGAATTTGTATATAAAGTAATACTTTTAATCATATTAATCTAATGTTAATTTTTAATAAAATATATTTTAATTATCTTATATTTTTAAAAATTTAAAATATAGATATTTTAATATTTTGATTTTTCAAATATAAAAGTAAATTTAAAATAAGATAATATTTTTTTAAAAAAATAAAAGAAAGTTTTGATCAATTATGGTAAATAGAACTTAGTTTCCAATAAAATTTATTTACGTTTTTTTAAATTTTAACATTACTTTCGCTAATAAGTGTGTAAATTTTAATTTCTTTTTAACTTTCCTAGAAAATAAAAAATTCTTTTGAGTATTTAATAACAATAAAAATTATAAAATTATAGGTTTGCTATATTGATGGTCAAAAGATTGGCATCATGGTTATGCGCGGATTCCGTTATGTCAATGGATTGATTGAGTAGCTATTGTGGATAAGAAGGGTTTAAAAAAGAAGATAATTAGCTAATAATAATAATACTTACTATTACACACACACACACACACACACACACACATCTTCATATATATATATATATATATAATCTAAAAAATTAAAATAATTTAGAGAAAAGTTTAGAGACTTCTTGGTAGGAAGAAAAATCGATAGAAAAATGCATATAGTTGTTTATATATCCTAAAAGTACATAAAAAATCAAAGAATTTTTCAATAGAAATTTGATAAAAGTTCTCTTATTTCCAAACTAGATTGGAAATTTATTTTTTGGTTTATGAAATTTCACATAATACTTTCTTAAAAAGTAAAATTAATTTCTTTTAGTAGAAAAATTAGAAAAAAATTATAATTAATTTTAAAAAAATATTTAAATCCAAACATGACTAATTATCATTTTCTAAGCAGTTTTTGGATAGTAATCAACTATATTCCCTTGAAATAAAATTTGGGTATATTACATCTTGGTAGAGTGTTGATAGTGGTCTCACAATCCTTGTGCTACCACATGCATAACCAAGCTCTTGATCCAAATATTCCAAGCTCTACTAGTCATAAATCACTACTAGGAGAAAGATGTAGAGAAGGGAAGAGAGCAATGGGCTTATGAAGCACTTCACCTCTCTTCCCTCAAGCTCTCATAGTTATGCTCAATTCTTCACACCTTCTCGCATTCTCCCCATAAATAGCAAGCAACACAACCACAAAGTAGTGAACAAAGAGTAAAGATAAACAACTTGATTATAAGTTGGCACTCACTAGAATGAGCTTTCATTCATCGCACTCTTTTTAGTGTTTTCCCTTGAGTTCGGTATATCTTCACTTTTTGACTCTTGGATTGGCCCATTTTCTCATGGCTATTATCATTTGAACCCTTGTCATCTATCCAAACATTGATATACCTAGTTTATCATCGGAATAGCCTTCTCATTATTTTGCATGGCTTAAAATGCATATTTTAAAAAAAGCAAGTTGTTGATCAAGGTGGTATCAAAATAATGAGGCCCACAACATGTTCATAAGTAGATCGATTCTGAGATGATGATGTCCTTAAATAGCAAGCAATTGAATTTCAGACCTCTAATCCTCCCTCAATTAAGCCACAATTTAATAAAAATCAATCTCTTTCTTTTCTCTATTATAAATATGAAATTTGTTGCTTAAACCCCTAACTTAAGCCTTGATCTTCTAGTGAGAAACCCCCAACTTGAATCCACAAGCAGGTCCCTAACTTCAATCACAAGTTTTCCCTTTGCTTATATACATCAAGTATAGACCAAAATCTCTTCATGAGAATTCCAAAACCAAGTTATTTTTCCATGAATCTAATAATTATTGGCTATCCAAATGCTTCCCAATTGGGTAGCTCCTAAAATATCCTCAAAGGCTCCTTCAGGTGCAATACCTATTTGACTTAAGTGAAAGGTGAGAAGGATCGAAGCTTGCACTCGAGAGCTATGGCAGGAGAGCAAGAGCAAGAAAGAGAGAGACAAGAAATGGGAACTCCAACAATCACAAAGTGTGACCGAGCATTCCTTTATTCAAACTGTCACTAAAAGAATAAAGAATAAAGTGACGGTGGTGGGCGCCCACCACCTACAGTGTGCAGTGGCAGTGACTATCAATGTAGTAATACACGGGCGGCTAGGGGGAGGTGCCTTTACCCCCAATAACCTCCCACTTAAAGGCGAATTTGCCCTAGTGAGGAGTGAAAAGAAAAAGAAAAAAGACAGCCCATCAACCTCCTAAGGAAGGCAAAGCGCTCTACAGAGAGGCTTTTCATGAGCAGATTTGCAGGATTTTGGTCAATCGAGATCTTGAAAAGATCAACAAACTTGTCCTCAATGACCCCATGTATGAAGTGATACCTCATCTCAATGTATTTCGTCTTCACATGGATGACCAGATTCTTGGCTAACTGAATAGCACTCATAGAATCCGAATGTAGTGTAGGGGTAGTATCAATACCAAGGTCAACAACCAAACGACCCAACCAAATGGCCTCCTTGCAAGTCTCAGTGGGTGGCTGCAATATACTCGGCCTCTGTAGTAGAAAGGGCCGTGCATTTCTACACCCTAGACATCCAAGAAACAGCACCTCCAACATAGGTGAAGACATAGCCGGAAGTGGACTTTCTACTATCTACATGTCCTACATAATCAGAGTTAGTGTACCCCACGATTCTTGTATCCTAGCTGCCATAGCATATGCACATATCTGAAGCGCCCTTCAGGTACCTCATGATACCCTTCAGGACATCCCAATGCTTCTTGCAGGTGTAGCCATATAGCGTGCCACAACACCAACTACAAAGGCAATATCTAGACGAGTAGCGATCATGGCATACATAAGACTGCCCACTGCAGATGCATAGGGAATCTTGGCCATGTCGGCTCTCTGCTCATCTGTTTGTGCACAATCAGCCTGTGATACCTTCACATAAGAAGGCAATGGACAGCCAATAGGCTTTACATCCTGCATACGGAAGCACTCAAGGACTTTATGAATGTACTCCCTCTGTGACAAGTAGAGGAGTCCCTAATGCCTGTCGCGTCTAATGCACATACCAAGTATGTGAGAGGCCTGTCCCAGATCTTTCATCTCAAAGCTCTTCTTGAGCTAAGCCTTAAGAGCATCTAGCTCATCATGAGCTTTCCTTGCTATTAGCATATCATCCACATAGAGTACTATAATCAATAAAGAACCATCACATGCTTTCTTCATGTAAAGACACAGATCTATAGCACTCATGCTGTAGCCTTGTGACTGCATAAAGGCATCAAACTTATGATACCACTCCCTAGGTGCCTGCTTCAAGCCATAAAGACTTTTCTTCAATTTGCACACTAGGTGCTCCCTGCCAGGTTCTGCAAAGCCCTTAGGCTGCTCCATATAAATCTCATCATGCAAGTCCCCATGTAAGAAAGCCGTTTTGACATCCATCTGGAATAAATCCAAGTCAAGCTGAGCAACCAAAGCCAAGACTAAGTGCAGGGTGGTCATTTTAACCATAGGAGAAAAGACCTCATCAAAGTCCACACCATGCTCCTGCTTAAAACCCTTTGCTACCAAACTAGCCTTGTATGCCGGCTTGGGGTATCCAGGGGTACTTTTCAGCTTGTACACCCACTTGCATGGCAAAGCCTTCTTGCCCTCAGGCAAAGGAAACCAAATCCCAAGTCTCATTCTTATGCAAGGAGTTTATCTCAGACTGCATAGCCCCCAGGAGTGACTATCACCCCTGCGCATAGCCTCATCATAAGTGAAAGGCTCGCCTGCATCTGTAACCAAGACATAATGCATCGAGGGCTAAAATCTATCAGGTGGATGTCTGTCTCTAGCAGACCGGCTCTGCTACCTGTCCAATACCTGACCATGAGCATCTACTGCAGCTGTAGGCTGTCCAGCTGGCTATGTGGGAGCCCTCGGCTCCTCTTGAAATATGACCCTACGGATCTCAACAACTCCCTCAGGCTACCTATACGTCTTGTCTTCATAGAAGACTACATCATGACTGCGGATGACTTTCCACGCCTGCGGATCCTAGAGATGGTAACCCATCTTGCCTGCATCCCCATAACCAAGGAAAATTCATTTGACACTCTTAGGATCCAGCTTACTTCTCTTGTCCCTGGGCACATGGCAAAATGCGTCACATCCAAAGACACGAAGAAGCGCATAAGAGGGAGGTTTTCCAGTCCATACCTTCTCTGCAACCTGGAACTCCAAACCACTAGAAGGTGATGTATTGATGATATACACAGCTGTACTAACTGCCTCAGCCCAAAAGCTGTGTGGTAGGCCTGCATGGCTGAGCATACTACGTGTATACGCTCTTAGATGGTTCTATTCATCCGCTCAACCAAACCATTCTGGGGGGGTGTAGGGGGCGGTCAACTGACGCTTAATACCCCTCTCATCACATAATTGCTCAAAAGCACGTGAGACATACTCACCCCCATTATTTATCCTTAGGCATTTTAGCCTATACCCAGACTGGTTCTCAACCAATGCAAGCCATCTCTGAAACACAGCCGACATCGAATTTTAGCTTAATGGGATAAGCCCAAAATTTTCGTGAAAAATCATCTATGAAAGTAACAAAATACTTTGCACCACCCATAGACGTACAAGGTATGGGCCCACAGATATCCGAATGTACCAATGCCAAGGGCTCACTCATGCAGGGCCTACCAGACTTCTTATACGTAAACCTAGTCTGCCTGCCATAAAGACAATGCTCACATGAATCAAAACATGCATAATCAAGGGGCAGTAAGTACTGCAAATTAGAAAGCATTTTCATTCCCTACAAAGACATATGGCCCAAACGGGCATGCTAAAGAGATACATGTGGGATAGAACCCACAGACAAAACATGATCAAGGGAAGAAGCAGATACAATCAAGGGATAGAGGCTGCTAGCCTTGGCACCTCTCGCAATCACAAGTCTGCCATGAGTGATCTTCCATGCAGAGTCTCCAAAAGATACATGATAACCTGCGTCATCAAGCTGTCCAGCTAACATGAGACTACGTGTCAAAGCAGGTACATGATGTATATCCTGCATAACAAAATTGCTGCTAGAAGGAAACTGCAGCCTAACATCACCAATGTCCACAATATCAAGAGAGCTCTCATCACCCAAGTGCACAGAACCCGAAATAGTATGGTATGAATGAAACCACTCTCGGCAAGGTGTCACATGAAAGGACGCACATGAGTCCAAGAGCCAACATTGTGCATACATAGAGTGTATCTCCGTCATCTGCAAAGCACTAGAAGATGCTGGAAGGATATAATCATCATCACATCCTCAAGCTGCATAACATTGATCTCTTCAATTTCAACACTGGACTTTGTAGGCACTATGCTGCGATCAGAAGACTTATCCTGCACTTTATCTTTCCCCTTATCTTTGTGCCTTTCATTGCGCAATTCATGGCATTGTGGCCTAATATGGCCCTTTTTTCCATGAGACTTGGACCGAGATTTCTAAGAATCTCGTCCACGGCCACTGCCACTGCCATGCTTTCCATATCCATCATTCCTCCCTCTAACTGGCGACACACAAGAGGCGTCCAAATTCTTATGATTAACCTCTTCCTGCAGAAGAGCACTCTCAACATCATATAATTTCAAGGTAGCAATAGAGGCACATAATGCAGTGCGGAATACATCCCGTGACTCATTAAGAGTACCAAGCAAGAAAGAGGAGTGACATCCTCTGCAAAAGTGATGTCCTGTGAAGTCACGTTCTTGAGTATAGCATGGAACTGGCTCAAGTGACCAGACATGGTCACATTCTCCTTCATGCGCAGATCCATAAATGTGACTCACTAGACTTTTCTTGTCATAGAGATTCTTGATTTTATCCCATAACTGCCATGCACTATGTTCTTCCTCAAATACATTGTAATGAACCTGTTCTATGAGAGATAATACAATAGTGGACTTGCATAACTCATCAAGCTCAAGCCATTCCTCATCTGGCATAGTTGCAGGTGGATGCCCGCTCAACCTCAATGATTTGATCTGCGATTTTTGCACCAACACCTGTCAAATTTGGCCCTTCCAATGAGAGTAATTCGTACCATCAAGCTTAGTGATGTTGAAAATAGCATGATCAATGGACGAACTCGCCATAATGCAGGCTGGAAGACTGTAGACAATTCAAAACTGCTTGGTGTTTACTATAGAAAATGACAAAAAAATCACCAAAATCGAGAGAAAATGGCGAGAAAAGTGTAACCAAAGCTGCTGCCCACCAAGTACTATTGAAAGTACATCATTTCATAATATTTCAGCATGAAAAATCCATGTCAGTCCGGAGTTATATGCTTGTTGTAATAAATGACAGTAGGGTACTATGTGAGAGTCAATTTTTGACCAAATCACTGCACCAAGTCAATAAATAACAACGAAGACATGACTAGCACTAAACGGGCATAAATTAGCACCAAATAGTCATCAAGACCCTGAGCAAACACCCAAACATGTCACCAAAGCATCCGCCAGTAGATGTACCCCCTGGACAATAGGGCAAAGTATACATGACACTGGCAAGACCTGACACCAGTAGGTGTATGCTCACAAGAGTGAAAAGCCTGAGCTTAGGTCAAAAGCAACTCCAAGATATCAATGCATAAACCATGCAACATGTAAGTGTAAGGGATCCCAAAGTCTCAAGTATCTGCAAAATGCTCAAATAGCATAAACCTCCTGCTCAATGTCGGTCAAGCATACAAGATGCTCCCATTGGCACAAAAGGCGGATAAATGAGCTCAATAGCTCAATCAAACCAAGTCAAAGTACCAAAGATAGGTAACCAAGACAATGCCTCAATAGCATCCCAAGAGCATGACGACTATAGAGCGACTGCAGGTAGCATCCATGAGCAAGACATACATCCCAATAAAGATCTCTGACAACCAAAGTGACATCCAATACAAAATTCTAGAATAGAAAATGAGAATCCAAGCCAAGTCTTCAGAGAGCACTAAAGCTTAACAGGTACATGGTACACTGTGCTAAGACAAATGCATCAAGCTGTAGGCGTCGGGTAAGCATGTACCCAAAGAGCATATAACAATCAAGGCACTGACCACTGTCAAGCATAGATCGATATCAATAAGTGTAGGCTGAAATACGCTCAAGCTTCCAAAAGCATCCAGATCCAATGACAAGCTTGAAGTCGTCCCTCGATGATCAATATATCATAGCATAACCCAAGACATACACTCGGAACCAATAGGCATATGTCAAAGCATGAAAGATAGCTTTAGCCCAAGAGTATTTAGCATACATTTACTATTATAAAATGTGTATTTCCAGCCCCACAATCAGGCCAAAATCATAGCATTACATGTAGCTTCAATCCCCCAATCAATCGGGATGCAATAGGCATCAAACTAGTTATGTAGTCATGCCCAAACAAGCATAGGCATTCAAATACATGCTGTCTCAGACCTGAAATCTATTGCAGAATATTATATCATCAAAATTTGGCAAATATGACATCACCATCGCATTCGGAGTGTGCCAAGACCCCAACTTAGACTCTTACCTTACCTGAATCAGGTTCCGAATGGCCAAGATATGACAAAAAGAGTGATTTTTGGGCCAAATTTTAAAACAGGCACAAAAGAATGTGAGATTGGTTGGGGGGTCTGCTGTCCCACGTGTCAACAATGGGGCCTAAAGGGGGTACAAGTGGGGGCAAAGAAGGCCTACACTAAGCCTCAGCAAACCTTGATAGGCTAGAAGCAAGATCTATGTGAAGAAAGCTCCAAGAGGTGCGAGCTATGGCTGCCCACAACCTGTGAAAACCCTGTTTACCTAGACCTATGGACTGAAGTAAAACTCTAAAATAATGAAGCAATACCTCAATGTCAATGCCCTGATGGTGCCTCAATAGGCCGGGAAAAAGATCGGGAAGCCGAGGAGTGACGGGAGCTCAAGAGAATGAGCTATGGCTACCGTGAAGGAGACCCAATGCGAGCGGGGAGTCAATGGGAAGCTGAGAATGCCACGAGCTAAGCTCAAGAGTCAGGAAGCCGTGCTATGATACCAGCTGAAAGGTGAGAAGGATCAAAGCTTGCACTCGAGAGCTATGGTGGGAGAGCAAAAGCAAGAAAGAGAGAGACAAGAAATGGGAACTCCAATAGTCACAATGTGTGACTGGGCCTTCCTTTATTCAAACTGTCTCTAAAAGAATAAAGAATAAAGTGATGGTGATGGGCGCCCGCCACTTGCTGTGTGCAGTGGCAGTGACTATCAGTGTAGTAATACACGAGCGGCTAGGCAGAGGCGGCTTTACCCCCAACATCAAGTGGAGAGCTCAATTGTGAGATAAGTACCTCTTTTCACTCCAAGAAGTAAGCATGAATGTCATAAGATAAGTTTGAATCCTTGATCTTGTGATCAAGATGGGCTCCCATGCATGCATCTTTGATACTAGTTGAGAGGAAAGCAATGGTGGGGTGAAAATTCAAAGCTATGGAGTGCAAGAGGATAGAGAGAGAGAGAGAGAGAGAGAGAAAGCACACAAAAGAGATTTTAAAGGTACAATGATTGCACTATCTTTAGCTATATATGATTGTACAATATATTCTATTACATGGGGTGCTATCAGGCTTTATGAAATTGACAATCCAAGCCATTGGATATGCTTTTATTACTTCAAGAGATTCGACACATGATGTATGGGACTAACTGCCACCTAGTCTACCAACACGATGAATCCATATCAAGAATGTGACGATGCATTGAACTATATTTACATTGTCATAGTCATTGTATTGGCTCACCTCGCGATCTAAGTGCATGCTCTCCTTCACCTTCAATGTCGCTACCTTATTGTCAGAATGGAGAGAAGACACCTACAATGAGCTCAAGGAGATGAAGAGAAGAAGGATTCTTATTCCACATCCCTCACCCTCTTGCACTCTCATCACATGCTCTCACTCCATGAAGGCCCTCACCATGATGGGATGGAAAAGAAGTGGATAGCCTACAAGAGCTTCACACTACCATGTCCCTCATGCCACATGCTCTCACACTCCCTCTCCTTCACTCTCACTCCCAAGGTAAGAAGGTTGCAAGAAATCAAGATATCAAAGATTGCATGCATACAAGTACATTATTCCATTATCTTTCATTCCATTTCTATATAATATTTAGGATTAGGGTTTTCCCATATCCCTTCAGCATCTTGCCCTTTTCGTGGTCTTTGACTAGACATACCTTCTATTCTTATGCTTCTATCCCCTAATCTTAATACAAAATTTGACCAATACAAGCTATAAGTTCAACATGCCATCTAATTTGATACAAATTGCAAGGGAGGAAGCTCACAACTCTCAACAAAATAATAGAATAGATTTTACAAAAACCCATTTTCAGAAAAGTTATAGGTCATTTTTCCTCTTGTAGTTAACATTATCTCCCCTCCTCAATGAGTGCTAGTCTTGTGGTACTCACGCACAAGTTATCATACTACTGTTGTTGTGGTGAGAGGATTTCAGAAGACTGAAGAGGGATCCTGATACACAAAGGATAGTGCGGTGATGTAGAGGGCCGAGAAGTAGATTGAGAATAGTGATGTTGAGGAGCTTGATGCTTGGTAGGTTATCTCAAAGATAGAAGGAGTAATGGTTGGCCAATGGTCGAGGGATCATGATGGTTGTAGGACATTACTATTGATAGAACTTAAGGACTCCGTTGTACTTATTAAGTCACAAGTGATCTCCCTCTAGGGTGTGTCTACCTTACTTTTGTAGTGATTTATACAATGGATATGCAACTAGGAGTTGGGTTGAATCCTAAATAAACTTGGATAGTTGTACCACACTTGAGGGACCAATTAATGAAAAGTTATGGTTGTGTACTATTCTCAAGGTGAGAAGTCATCTAAGCATGCCCAAAATGTCCTATCATTGATGTTCCTTGAGGTTATGATGTAGGGTGAGTGGGCTAGGGTGTTGCCCTATGTGTGGTGATGGTAGAATGCACTTGCAGGTATAGCGACTACTCATCAGTGTCACTTTATTATTTATTCTTTACATGATAATAGAATAAGGAAAGGTAAGTCACATAGTGTGGACTATTGGAGTTTCCTTATATAGTCTTTCTCTCTCTTGAAACTCCATACCTTTTGTATCTCTCTTGCTTTCACTTATGCTTCCACTCTGGCTCTACCTTTCAACTAGTATCAAAACAACATTCATTGTTCATAGGAGCTCATCCTTACAGTGAGGAGTGCAAGGAGTAAAGCTTTGTTGCAAAGATCAAAGATTTGAGCTTTCTCTTTAACATTGATGCTTAATGTCTGCACATTGATAGATGTTCTATCCAAGTGTTATGGATCCCCCTCGATCCTAGCCTAATGTATCATGCTGGGGACCATCTCAACACAACACCATAACACAAATAGCACAATGTGTCACGGCTCCCCCTTCAGGCTAGGAACCCACCTCAACACAATAATGTATAAGCACAAAAGTCAACACGACGTGGTATCACATCATGACATAGCACTGGCACAACACCCCAGTCACCTCTCATCCCATAGAACTAAAGCTTGTTTGCCTCACAAGTCATTGAATGTACTTACCATCCCCGCTCTAATATTTTGTGTGGAGGCCCGAAGCCACCTAGCCATGCACAAGTGTAACGCATGGTGGCCCCATGTCACAACGCATCTTGGAGAGCCAAGTCTTGAGAAAAAGGTACCCCCAATATACATAGAGATGCTTGAGACATTGAGGCTCGATTTTTGGGGTTGTAATAACTCATTTTGACATTGATTTGAGCAGCCAGTGGTGGCTAGAAATGATACAAAGTAGCTTGGCTTTGGATGCTCAAAAAGAGGTTTTGGGCTCAAAGAGATTGAGAAACATTCAAACCTTTCAAGAGAAGAGAAATCAAAGTTCTCTCCCATTTTCTTCATCTCAAATGTATGCAAAATAGAGGAGAAAGTGAAAGTATCTTTTAAGAAATGTGTTTGGATATTTTCTCTCCATTTTTGATAGGATATATAGGATACTCTAAAAGTCATAGATAGCTATGATAGCTTGATAACACTTTCATAATTTGGCCATAACTTTTGCATATGATATTAGATTTGAGATATTCTATACGTCAAAACAAAGAGCATTGTCAGAGGGTTTTAGTCGTCGTATCCATTGGGGATTAGATAGAGACAGAAGTAGAGAATAGGAAATAGAAGAGAAGAAAAAGAATAGGCAAGAGATTCAAATGAATCCCAAGAATGTTGGAAATCAAGTTCTGTTCAAGACATGTCCATACATCATGAATCAATCATACAACCTTTTGCCAAGTCTACCAAAGCCTTTACACAAGATAAAAACAAAGCTCAATGATTCAAACTCTGCATGTATTACATTTATAGGCCAAAATTATCCAAAAATCCCATACTTTTGAACCATCCATACTATGGACATGAACACTAGAATAATATGACATTGAATATCTAGATTAATAAGAAATCTAGATGATGATGTAGTCGATGGTTTTTCACATTATATCCATGTAGCTACACGACAACGTGACGAGAATTATAAATTTGAGAAATCATAGAGTTGATTTTGTAAAGTTTTAAATTCTCTATTTTACAAAAAACAAAACAATTCTAGTTTGGACAGTATGCATTCATAGTTAAAGTTTATATTATAAATGCCTATACACTATTTAGATGCATTTTTGTATGCATTTTTGTATGTCTAAATATACTTATGTTGAGCTCTACATCTTGGATTTGAGCTTGGTTGGTTGCATTTAGGTAGTGCCAATTTGCTTTAGTGATTTTCACTTGCTATCTTTGAAGACTTAATGAAGGTATGCTCTCGAATGTGTATATAAAGTATTTTGGTCACCTGAATGCTGTGGCCTTTGTGCATTGAGTTTTCCTTTTTGCTTGTATACTCTAGATTTGCTTCCAGTGGAAGTACTTGGTATTGTCATTGTAGAGCTTGGTTCATTTAAGTTAGTAGGAACTGTGTTATGCTTTATTGGTTTATGGATATACTGCTACTACAGAGGTTTATGGATACACATAGTACACCATATATATAATGTTGAGAGAGAGAGAGAGTACGTGAGAGATACACAAGACATGCTCCCAAAGAATGATTCATATTGATGTAGAGTTAGTATATATAGGTGAGACCCAAGTCAAGTGAGAGATGATATATATAGTTGTAACATCCCCACTCAAACAAAGGTCTCTGGCTGCGAGTGAAAAAACCCTTGGGGAGAACAAGGGAAAAACCTGAGCCCCTACACATACCTACGATAAAAAAATGATTTACTATAAAGTTTTCTTGAATACAATGATACATGCCTCAATCAGTGAGACAAGAACTTGGAACAATACCAAGTGCATGTCTTAATGAGCTAAAGCGAGCTTCACTAAGAGCTTTTGTGAAGATGTCTGCAACCATTTGATCACTGGGACAATGCTCCACCATAATGGAACCTTTCTTGACTTCATGTCGAACATAATGATAATGAATAGCAATATGCTTTGATTTACTATGTTGTATATAGTCTTTGGTAAGACTAATAGCACTTTGGTTATCGCATCGAAGAGGTGTACTAGATGATGAAGGATGTCCCAAATCTGCAAGTAGTTGTCGAAGCCAAACTAGCTCGCGAGCTGCTAATGATGCAGCAACATATTCGGCTTCAGTTGTGGAAACTGCAACACATCCTTGTTTCTTGCTGGACCAAGAAACCAAACATCCATTTACAAAGAAACAATTCCCACTTGTAGATCGCATGGATAAGTGTGAACTTACCTAATCAGCGTTTGTATATCCAATAAGGTCAAGAGAAGTTGAAGAAGATAAAGAAGAATCCTCTCGACGACGATAAATAAGACCAAATTCCTTAGTACCCTTGAGGTACTTAAGAATACGTTTTGCAGCACTCCAATGAATAGTGGAAGGGGAAGAAAGATATTGTCCCAAAAAGTTAGGTGCAAATAAAATATCTGGTCTTGTGTTTAAACCAATAAATTGAAGACAACCAACAAGATTAGCAAAAGGTTGATGAATGGCTGATTCTTCATTGCGTGTTGTAGATGTACCCTGGTAGAGCTTGAAAGAATGGGAGTGTTGGAAGAGTGCGCATTTGTCAACCCAAACTTCTTAACAATATCATTAATAAACTTTGTCTGGCGAAGAAGAAGAATGCCTTGTTGTCGGTGTCGTTGAACTTGAATACCCAAACAAGAATGTATCTCACCAAGATCCACCATTTCAAATGCAGTCGATAAAAGCTTCTTCATAGCATCCAAGAAAGCAATATTATTTGACACAAGAATAGTATCATCAACATATAGAGCAAGAATAATAAAATATTTGTCCTCCCTTTTGATGTAAAGATTTGGGTCAGCAAAACATGCAACAAAACCTTTAGATGCGAGGAACTGATCAATCTTAATATACCAAGCACGAGAGGCTTGCTTCAATCCATATAATGCACGATGAAGATGGCATACAAGATGCTCCTTTCCTGCAATCATAAAACCTTCAGGTTGCTCCATATAGATTTCTTCTTCAAGATCTCCATTGAGAAAAGCCGTTTTAACATCCATTTGGTGAATTTCTAGATCAAATAGTGTTGCAAAAGCCAAAATCATACGAACAGTTGTGGAGCGCACAACGGGAGAAAATGTTTCTTGATAATCTACTCCTGCAATCTGTGAGTAACCTTTTGCAACAAGTCGTGCTTTGAACTTATCAAATGAGCCATCAGCTTTGGTCTTGGTTTTATAAACCCATTTACATTTGATAGGAACACGATTTGGGGGGAGTTCAGTAAGAATCCATGTACCTTTGGAGATTAAAGAATCGTACTCAGCTTGCATAGCTTCTTGCCATTGATCCCTTTGAGATGAATTGATAGCTTCCATATACGATATTGGATCCTCTTGGACAGACATAGCATCATCAAAGACATCATATTCAATAGAATAGAATCCATGCCCTATCTCAATAGGAAGATTGACATAGATCTCCAAATTTTCATCAATCTTCTTTGGAGGTAAAGGAGGTTTATGATCATTAGAACTAGTAGAATCACAAAGCAAGTAAGGAAATGCACTAAGCAAAGACTGTGTATCATCTGAAACATCTGACGACCATGTGCCACCCATATTCTTCTCATCAAATATAGCATCACGACTAATGATAACCTTTTGAGAAGAAGGATCATAAAATTTGTAACCTTTGGAATGATCTGAATAACCAAGAAAAATAACCTTCAAACCTGGAGGATCCAACTTATGTCGAGTGTCCTTGGGCACATGAATATAAGCAATGCAACCAAATGTGCGAAAGTGAGAGACTGAAGGTGTCTTCCCTCTCCAAATTGTTATAGGAATTTTACCAGTAGGTGCAATAGTTGGAAGATGATTTTGAATAAAAACAGCTATTAGAAGTGCTTCAGTCCAAAACTTTCGAGACAAACCAGAGTGTATAAGCATGCAACGTATAGCATTAAGAATCGTGCGATTTTTGCGCTCAACAACACCATTTTGCTGAGGAGAATAAGGAACTGTAAACTCATGATGAATACCTTGATCCTTACAGAAGTCATCAAATAGATTGGATACATATTCACCGCCATTGTCACAACGAAGCGTCTTTATAGAGAATCCAGTTTGAAGCTCCATACTTATCTTGTATTGTTTAAATATAGGTAAAGCCTCAGACTTATGTCGAAGAAGATAGACATGTGTGTACTGTGAGAAATCGTCAATGAAAGTTATAAAATATCGATATTGAAACTTTGGGGCAGGAAAAGGACTGCAAATATTGGTATGAACCAAATCCAAGAGAGCATAGGAATGTGATGAAGTAGAAGTGTGGACAGGCTAATGATGGTGTTTTGTTTTTGCAAGTGCACAGTACTCACATATTCCCATACGTGGATGAGATTTAAGATCCATACCTTGCACAAGACCATGACGATGAAGATCAAGAATTTTGGCAAAATCGGAGTGTGCAAATCGTTGATGCCATAATTTGCAATATGCATCTCCAGGGGCAGTAACAACATTTGCAACTGTATCCTTCAATGATAGCTCAAATAGATTACCATGTCGAGGAGCCACTGCTATAGTATGCCCGTCTTTCTCTATACGTCATTGATTATGATCAAAGCCAACAAACAAACCAAGATCAACTAGACGAGCAACAGAAAGAATATTTCTTTGCAAATATGGAACATGAAGAACTCCTCTTAATATTCTAGTGGATGAAACAATCCCCAAATATAAGTCACCCACTCCTTTGACTTGACAAGTCGTATCATCCGCAAGGTAAACAAACTTCTTGACAGGAAGAGAATGATAATTGTGAAGCCACTGCGATTGGTATGTCATGTTTCCAGTGGCACCTGAATCAACGATGAATAGAGAACCATCATGAACATGAAGTACCTTTTCTGGAGAGATATCATAATGGACGAAATTGAGCTCCTGATGAGTATGATCATCATCAGTTGTAGTTTGTTGAACAATATAAGCTCGAGAAGGTTCTTCATCATATCTGCATTTATAACAACGACGAGATGGATGATCTGTATGTGCACAATAATCACAAGGAGGAAAACTTTTGGACGAGCAAGGTTGCTTTGTAGTAACTCCATGCTCCTCATCATATTGATGTGCCCAGCAATCAGAAGCCACATGACCTTTCTTATCACAATAAGAACAATGTTTGTTAGGATAAGCAAGACGAGAAGATTTACTACTTGGATTAGGGCGTCCACCCTGCTGAAAACGTGAAGCAGGACGCTTGCGAGCAACAAAAGCAGCATCAAAATCCCTTTGTTCGCCGAGTGACCAAAACAGCATCAGATTTTTCCAAATGATGCTCATGACGTTGAGAATATTCAATAAGAGATATACATGCTTTGTCAAAGTGGATATCATCCTTGTTAGACAAAATAGTGATGATATTGTCATATAAAGGATCTTTGATGGTATGAAGAAGTTGAGTAACAATCTGATTTTTAGCAATAGGAGTGCCAGCAGCACCAAGCTGATTGATAATGTCTTTAAAAGCCTCGATATGAGAGTGCATAGAAGTACCAACCTTATATTGAAGATTCTTCAAACAAGTTTGGAGATATAAAATTTCGGTGACCGATTTCTTCTCAAACGTTGAGATAAGATACTCCCAAATAGCATGAGAGGTTTCCAGATGAAAGATATCCAACATAAGTGAGTCAAGAAGTGCAGACAATATATAATGACGAGCCACTTTGTCACGACGAATCCAATCAGTATGATCAATTTTCCATTGTTCAAATAATGGACCATCAGTAATCACAGAATTGTTATTCATCACATCAATAGGTTGAACTGGGCAAGACAGGTCACCCAAAACAATATCAAATAATTCGTCACCTTCAAGAATTAGCATCATCTTTGCTTTCCACCCAGGAAAGCCTTGTCCTTGGAAGAAGGGAACCAAATGTTGGCCAGATGGATATCTGTTAACAATTACGCAATTGGCCATGCCTGTATGTCGAGAGAAAACAAATAAGATGAGATCGCAGAATCTGCAAACCATGATCAAGACGAGCGTAGTTGAGACGCATGACAATCAAAATAGGGATATGCACGTAAGAACGTCGAAAAGTATTGAGTGACTAAAAAGAAAGCCCGAAATAGAGAGGCGTAACGTGCAAGACGAGATGACGCATATAAGAAAAGTGCTATTTCGGTCGAGCAAAGAACGTGAACGATAATAAAATATCGCTAAAAATAGCAAGATGTTTGCTTGTCATAATCAACATCATTAACAAAGACGAGCAATTAATAAACTGTAATTGGGGATTATCAAACTGTAATTAGAAATACAGTTTTAAATAAAGAATCGCAGATTCGAGCAGAATTGCTGTCTTGAATCCTGAACTGTCATAACTTTTGATCCAGAACTCTGATTGACAAGTGGTTTTGACAGGATTCGAGAGCACGACAAGAGACAAAATTAACTAATACTTCTAATTTGAACAAGTTCATGTATCAAATCATCACTTGTGCAAAGAATTCAATCAAGTATAAACAATGAAACAAATTATCTTCCTTGTTGTTGCTACGCATCCATAGCTTTGATACCATGTTGAGAGAGAGAGAGAGTACGAGAGAGATACACAAGACATGGTCCCAAAGAATGATTCATATTGATGTAGAGTTAGTATATATAGGTGAGACCCAAGTCAAGTGAGAGATGATATATATATTTGTAACATATAACACATTGCCAAAGTGGTACTTCAAACTCCTGATGTAGTATATTAAATGAAAGGAATTTCAATTTACATGTTCTTGGTATCAAAGACAAATATACATAATTACTTAGATAAATCACTCAAATTGAGATATTTCTCAAATTATACATATTTGACACAAAAAAGGAATATATATTTATTTGATATTCATTAGATAGGGTGAGGAGAATAAAATCTTGCATAAACCGTAATAAAAGAGACACTTTTCAATTTACATTACTAAGATACTTTTGAATTTTCATTACTCTAAATCTGGGCATATCTCATCAAGTTTTATAATTTTCATGTTTAAACAAGATACTATGGGCAAGAAGACAAAATTTTCTCTATTGTTATCCTCTTTAGAGAATCTCAATCTAAACACTTTTTGATAGAAGATTTAAGCTTTCTTAAAAATATGGGTTTGTGTTAAGGATCCTATGCCTTGCCACCTACGTTTACTTGTACTTACCACCCCACACACGTGTACACTGTAGCCGATGGCCATCCATCACTGTCACTTTATTTTTTATTCTTTACATGACAATTGAATAAGGAAAGGTAAGTTATAGATTGTGACCATTAGAGTTCCCACATATTGCCTTGCTCTCTCTTGTTGGGACCTCCATAGATCTTGCTTTCACTTGTGCTTTCACTCCTACTCCACCTTTCAATTGGTATCAAAGTGGCATTTGGTGCTCGTGGAATCTCATGCTTGGAGTGAGAAGTGGAAGCAGTGAAACTTTATCTTACAAAGGTCGACTATTCAAACATCTTCTTCAACATTGAAGCTTATTGTCCAGGAGCTCATACTTGGAGCGAGGAGTGAAACCTTATCACAAGGATTCAAGCTTCTTCTTTGACATTGATACTTTCTATCTATACATTTATAGAGATATTATTGTCATTAGCCAAGATCCAGATCTGAGCCAATCAAGTGCTCAAGCCATGAGCCTTGATTTGTGATTGAAATATGCTAATTTTCCATTAATTTGGGTAGTCATTAATGGTTGGAAAATGATTGAAAAGATTTGGGCTTTGGATGATCAAAAAGGGATTTTTGGTGCTTAAAGTGAGTGAGCAATATTGAAGCCTTTCAAGAGAAGAGAAATTGACATTCTCTTCCACTTTCTTTCTCCTAAATGTATGTAAAATAGAGAAAAAGTAAAATTACATTTCAAGAGTTTAGTTTGGATTCACTCTATCCATCATTGAGCAGATACAAAGTATGTTGTAGAATGTAGTGGGAGCTCATGCTCATCCGAGAAGACCCATGGACCACTTATTGCCTCAAGCATTTCAAGGGAGCACAAATGGCTATCTCTCAATCTACATGTCATTAACATATAATGCCAAAATGATAAGGCTATCATCATGGGCATTCTTTATATAAGGATGAAAATCCATATCACTATAGGAATAAGCATATGAATGAATAAAGGCATCAAACTTATGATATTATCCTCTAGGTGGTTGCTCAAGTTTACAAAAACTCTTTCTTAGCTTGCATACTAAATGTTTCCTACCTTTTCCTCAAAGCCCATATGTTGCTGCATATAGATATTCTTATCGAAGTCCCCATGAAGAAAATCCATTTTTACATCCATTTGATACTAGTCTAGATTTATCTATGCAACTAAGGCCCCCAATACCAACTGTAGCATAGCCATCTTGACCACGAGATAATATCTTAAGATTCATAGCAACCAATCTAACTTTATATGTTGGCTTAGGCTGACCAATGATACTCTTCCATATGTATATCCACTTGTATGGAAATGCACATTTTCCATTGAGCAGAGGAAAAAAATCCCATAGATCATTTTTTTGCACTAAATCATACTCAGATTTCATGGTCATCTCCTAAGAGTGACTATCACCTCTGCGCATAGCCTCTTTATAAGTAAGGGGGTCATAGAAATCTATCACCATGACATAATGCATGGAATGATCAAAATGATCAAGATAATGTGCAACTCTAGTGTAGTGTCTCAAGATGATTGTGAGGTCTATAGAGCGTACCCTATCTATCCAACATCATATTCCTACACAACTAGCTGATCTGGGGCCACTACATCATTAGTAGCTAATGTATATTGTGTAACTAGGGATGCTTATACTATAACATGAGGTTTCTCTTAAAAGATCACCATAAATATCTCAATTGCCTACTTTGGTCCCACGTGGACATTATTCTTGTGAAATATAATATCATGGCTTTGTAGATAACCTTTTGAGCCTACGGATCCAAACGGCAATAGCTCATCTTACTTGCATCACTATATCTGAGAAATGTACATTTGAGGGACTTTGGATTTGTCTTATTGCATTTGTCTTTACAAATATGGAAGGAATCCTCACATCTAAAGACATGAAATCATATATATAAGGGAGGTTTACTAGACTATACCTCCTTTGTAACTCTACTACTAAGAATGATAAGTACGAGAGAACTTAGGACCATAGGACTTACTATGTACCACCTTGTCTACCTCTCATTGTAAGTGCATGAGAAGTATGAGATGCATCAACAATCTTCTTATTTACTTCCTCTATAAGCAAGGTACTCTATGTATCCTTGAACTAAAAGGTAGCTTTAGGAGGACTTGCATTCGTAGTAGTGTAGAAAATATCCCAAGGCTCATGCAATATAACAAACAAGAAGGGAGACTTAACATTCTCTTCAAACTTAAGAACTTGTGAAGTAAGCTGACTAAAAATGGAATGAAACTCAATTAAGTGAGGATACATAGACATCCCTTTCTTTATACAAAATTCCATGAGTTTCTTAAGCCAATACAATTGAGTTGCAAGACTTTGATTATCATAGAGATCAAAAATCTTTTTGCATAGTGTATGAGCACCGCCCTCAATCTCAATGACATTGAACTATACTTACTTTGATAATCACAAAATGATGGTTGACTTATGTAGCTCATCAAGCTCTTCCCATTCCTATGCATCATAAATTTTCGACTTTAAACCTCTAATTTCAATGGCTTGGCTTGCTTCTTTTGCACCAATAACTGTGAAATATGAGCCTTCCAATACTACAAGTTATTGCGATCCTACTTCTCTATGTTGAAGCTCATACTATCATTGGATGCATATGGAGCATCTACCATTATATTTGTCAAATAAAGAGAGTATGGGTTGCCATAATAATACTAAAGCAATCCTAAAACCATGCCGTGTGGCAAGAGGACCACTAAGCCAATACACTATTATCTCGGGGAAGTTACTATAAATATATCCTCTACATCATGTGGATTCAATGCCTATCTATAAATATCCTTATTTGTGAATTTTTCATGAATAAAACATAACCCTTTTCTATTCAATTTATAAATAACCCCTTTATATCACACCCTTCTGTATGTAAGAAAGATATAAAATTTGTATTTTAAAAATACATTATTTTGAACCCATGTGATGCACACATATATTCATGAGTAACTTGCCCGAGACTATTAATCCACAAGAAGAAAGTACTAGAGTGTTGAATGCAAGCGTTTATTCTCAAAAGAATGACTCAAAACTAATTTTAAGCATACCTAGCCATAAAATTGTAGTAAATGAATATGTGGTTGTAGGAAAATATGCAAAAGAATAAGCTCCCATTGCAAGGGAAATCCATTCAGCAACCATGATGTACAATCCCACTAGCAATGTAAAGATAGAGCATAAACCTTTGAGCACCAAAGACTATCCAAACATCCAAGATGTTAGGTACATAGGCACTTTCCACAATGCATATTAACCATATATACACCACTCACAACCCACTAACAATAAGTGGTGCAAGGTGTTTAAGTCCAAGGCAAATTGATTCGTAGTCATAAATGTCTACAATGTCAATATATGTATAAATCAAGAGAGCATATGAGAGTCTACCACCACTAACTCAAAAGAATCAAGCTCTATGTAAAAATTACAAAGTATTCCCATTGAAAAAAAATGTAGAGCATAAAAGTAGCAAAGAAAGCTCAAGGAATAGGGCTAGTACGGATGTGTACTCTATCACAGGGTGCAACAAACTCGCTGGCACACATGACAAATGCTATGAATAGGGTACTCATGAATTTTATACCACAACTCACTATGCCCTTCTTGGATGATATTCCAATAAAAGGGTGTGCAATGGATGAAAAGAATGAAGAGATGGATGCTCATGGGTACAGATAATTTGTTGCAGACCATACTGTGGATTGTGAGAGGATTTTGACACATCTAGAAGAGGTGCATTTAACTCTTTCTAGACAAAAGTGAGCCTTTAGAGTTGAAGAGGTTTTGATTGTTGGGTATATGTGTGGGCCCAATGGGTGAAGACCGTCACCATAAAAAATAGATGGGATTGATAGAATGCAAGATGTATGTATGAATGTATCAGAGGTGCTTAGATTCTTGGGAGCATGTGTGTTCTATTTGATATGGATTCCTCACTTTGCACATGTAGCCGATGCTCTATATCAACTTTTGAGGAAAGTTCAGAGATTTCATTGGGAAAGGAAGCATCAGAAAGCAATGAAGAAATTGGAGCAACTCTTAAAATCTGCTCCTACATTGACAAAGGTTGACTATTCACATGGAAATCCTATCATTATTAATGTGGATACAAGCCCAATCGGGATTGGATGGGCAATTGGGAAAGATGAGGAGGGAGAGCAAAGATATGCAATACGCTTTGGTGTTGACGTATTGACTGAATGACAGAGAACGTATCCACATGCTAAAAGAGAATTATGGGGAATTGTGATAGTCCCTAAATGTGATAAGGAGTATTTTATGGGTACTAATGTAGTCATTGAGACTAATTGTTTGCCGGTATTGGGTATGATTACTAGTTTTGCTACCCCAGACATTGCTATGCTCCAATGGATTGCATACATCAAATCTTTGAATCCTAAATTTCAGCTTATTGCAGGAAGAGATAACTGAATGGCAGACATGTTATCTCGAGCACGCTATGAGAATGAAGATGGGATGATGAATGAGAAGAAAGAAGATGACTTTCTTGTGGCTGAAAATGATGTTGTAAGAGTGAATTTAGCAATGCAAGGTGTTGCTACAACATTACAAAAAACTTGGACAATAAAGATAAGACACTCTAGATATTTTGCATCTTGTGTAGAAGTGTTTTAGGAAGACAAAAATATAGGAGAGTGGCTGAGAATTGGTCAATACCTCTGTACATTAACAAAGAGAGATGAATGGTCAGATGGGGAGTTTAAGAAGATCAAGAGGAAAGCCTATGGATTTTTCTTAAAAGATGGATACTTATGGAAACATGCTAAAAAGAAACAGGGTATACCATTGTGAGTTTCGGGTGACAGACCTTCACAAGTAAATGTTATGCAAAAATTTCATGAAAGCTTGTGGGTTGGTCATAGAGGTGTTTAGGGTACTTTTGCAAAGATCAAAGAAATATATTGGTGGCAGGGTATGTATAAGGATGTCTCTCACTTTTTGGAAACATGTACGACAAGTCAAATATATTCATCTATGAGACATCGGGATGGATTGTAGCCCACATATCCATTGTCTCTTCATTTTCAGTGGTGGTGGACTTGGTCACAATGCCTACAAGTCTTTGGCAAATGAGGTATCTTGTGCTTGCCCATGAATTCTTGACTAATCAAGTGGAAGGGAGAGCTTTACGTACTAAGATAACAAATGCTATGTGTACTTTTCTCTTAGAAGGGATCGTTTGTAGGTATGGCTGTGTGGGCAAAATTACAGCAGATAGGGGTGAGTTGGATGCTGATGAAGCTCATGATTTCTTTGCATGGTTGGGAATAAAGTTTGCTTTAAATTCAACCTATAACCCTGAAGGAAATGGCAAAAGTGGAAGAGATCATCCATCTATTGTGAAGGCATTGGCAAAAGCATGTGGAGAGAAGGTAAAAGAGTGACCATGATTGCTCCCTTATGCTTTGTGAGCTGACAGAACAACTCATAGTGTTGTTACAGGATATATGCCTACAAAATTGATGTATGGTCAAAAACCTAGCATGCCAATAGAAGAGATGACAGTCACATGGAGTGTGCTACCTTGGGAGGAGGAGTTGAATCGAGAGGAGTTATTGGCCGTATGCATTAGACAGTTGGAAAGAAAGTTAGAAGACATAGAGATAGGAATTGCAAAGTTAAGGGCCGCAAGGATACAGAACAAGAAACGGTTTGACAAGAGACATAGACTGAGACCAAGAACCATACAAGATGGGGATTGGGTATTGGTTTATGATAACAGTTTAGACAACTAGCATAGTTCCATGCGTAAAGTTTCCAAAAGATGGTTTGGACCCTATGTGGTAAGACAAGTGTTTGATAATGCTACTTATGCATTAAATGAATTGGATGGGATAGCCATAAAACTTTTGGTAGCAAGGAAAAGATTAAAATTATTCAAGAGGCGAGAATCTACTGTGTATGAGTTGCCAGAATTGGAAGAAAATGGTGGCCATGATACAAGGGGTAGCCAAGAAGATATAGAAGATGAAGAAGCAAAGGATATGGTTACAGAGGATAAGGACTCAGAATCCGATGACAACTAGGATTTTGGCACATACCAGAGGATGTGCAGGTTCAGAGGGGATGGATGTCGTGATGCTATGCGAACACAGTGTGAAAAAGCATGGAATGCATTATCATCCAACTTCTTTATTGATCTAGAGAGTTAATGTTATCTGAGTCATTAGTGCTAGTGTGAGTTGTATGGATTATCAAAAAATACTCGATTTTTGGATAATTTTAGCTTATGTTTTATATTATTTATTGTAAAAATCTGAAAAAGTTAGAAAAGCTTCTAGATTAGGATGGCATGCAAAAAGCAAGTTAACTTTTTTAGCCAATTATGAGATTTTCATAAAAAATACAGATTGACAAAATTGCACGCATCGCGATCGCTATTAACAGGTTAAAAACTACAACTTGAGCTGGAAGAGGAAGAAGGAGTGATCTAGGAGATCCGTGATCAGGTGTCTTGGGGTTTTACTCCCATTTCGAAGCCAAAGGAGCCATCAGATTTGGGTTCCAAGAAGCAGAGAAGGAGATGCTATTTCTGATCCATAGTTTTGTTCTACGAGAGAGCTCCAGGAGATCGAAAGCTTGGAGAGTGCTTTTGAATAGTGCCAAACAAAGGATTTCACATTCTATCAATACATATTGATTTGATTCATTGAGCTTTGTCATTATTGTGTTTACCTCTTGTGTATTCTTTATCTTCTCTTCCATCTCCTATCTTTACTTCCTTCAACCTTTGATCCCCGGTGGATACGACCTTTCGACAAAAACCCCTCCAACAACGTTGGGCTGAGAGACTTAGCATAGTCTGACTTTTTACCTTCTACCCTAGTCCCCCAAGACCTATTGAGCTTGGTGAGGGAAAGGAGATGACTCAAGCAACCCAATGGGTATATGGTAGGATTATTTGGGTCATAGACCCAACCATATTGTATTTACATATAGATCTCTTTCTTCTGATGACTAGGTGGAGGGATTTCCTAATCTTCCCCCACTAAGTATCTAGCTTTGGACATCCTTAGTGAGCCACCAAAATTTGAGACAATACAACAATACCATGGTTAATTATATATCCTTATATCATATGACTTTTAGTCAAACAAATCATTGTATATAAGTATTATAGTTGGGTTTCTCTTTGCTTCCCTTAACTTGTTAATTGTCTTAAATGAATCCACCTTATCGCATATAGGTTCAAAGTAAACCTTGGCATGACTTTTTGGTCTTCTACACAATGTATCAATCTTCCATTCACTCATTGGATTATGCTTGGTGGGAAGATTTCATGAAAATCTTGAAAAAAAATTCTCCCTAGACATTATCAAAAAAGGGAATAGACCCATCATGGTGACCATTGCTTCATCAATGTTGCAAGATTAGCCTATCTTAATACTAACCTCAAAATAATTTGATGGATGGAAGAGCTCAAGAGTGTCAAGATATTTTTGTTTGAAGAGCCACGTATGAAAACTATTATAACAGTGGATAGTAAAATATCCACCAAGACCTTTATATTTATGATAAAGTTACTAATGTTTTATCCCAGACAGGACGGTTCACCTATGAAAACTTAAATGAAATAACCTCATCCTCAAACTTTTTCCTGAACAACCAAAGCAATATCACCTCATTTTAGTCTATGAAAAACCACTTGTCAAGAAAGAGATATCGATATCCAAATTTCATGACTAAAGCCTCTATTCAAATGTATCAAAGATCCCTTTCATAAGCTACATATTGTACATATTAAAACAATAAAACTCTAGCTTTGGATATTGTAATTATATCTTATTAGTCTCTCAAAGACACCCCCCAACTAGTTTCTTCTATCAATCAACAAGAAAATAAATTTCTATTAAAAAAATTTAAGCCGCCAAAAAATTAGTGGCGAAGGATTAACGGTAGAAACAAATGTTAAAACTTGAATCGAACAAACAGAATATCATTTTTTTGTAGTGGAAACAAGTTTAGCCAATCAAGCTATGGCCATCAGATTAGACCTCTCTGGTGAAGCCCGATTATGGTGGAAATAATGGTGTCAAGACAAAGCTACCTCTAAGTCACCTCAAACTTGGGAACAAATCAAGACAACTATCCAAGGAAGATACCTATCTCTGGCTTATTAGATCCACAAGATAGATGTGTTTTTAATCCTAAGGCAACAAAGCCTAACAATAGAGGGGTATTACTCATGTTTCATCTCCCTTCTAAAATACACCCCAAGATAACTATGAAATAATAAATAGCATGTTTTTTGTCAAGTCATAAAGCCACCCTTCAATGGGCAAATTAAAGCCATGAAACCTTCCAACACCTAGAAGACACATTGCTAAGAGCTCAACTCTTGATGGAATCTCTTCCAAGGAGAAAACTTTTCCATACCTCCCTCTATACAAACCATGGATCTCCCTATCCAATGAGAGACTAAGTTAATCATCAATTGGCGAATCAGAATTAGGATTACCTGAATCTTGTCAATAATGGGTCCAATTGTAAAAAAAATGACAACCTCCATCCTGCAAATCCCAACCTTGGAGCTTAGACACGATGGTTTAAATATAACCAGTTAGGAAATTTCAGGTCTCAATGTCATGTTCATACAAATAATGCTAACCCACCCCGCAATCTATCAACAACAAGGGGTAATTTCAACAACTGAGGGCAAGGATGGGGAGCAGGAAAAGAAGCAATAGTCATGTCTGTTTTCTTGTAGGACAAGAAGAGGAAGAGGACCCCACCCTCTTGAAGGAAATAGCAAGAGGAACTATTCACGTAGCCACTAATAATCAAGAGGAAAAATGCTAGTTCACTGTCCTGCAAGTGCTTGTAGAGCACCAAGGTAAAACTTTATGAATCTTTATTGATTGTGATGCTACTCAATCATTTATCTCTCATAAGTGTATTAGGAATCTACGATCAAATCTTGAACCTACTAGAAAACTCATAGTTAAACTAGCAAGCTAGAAAGATGTATATTCAAATCAAATCATTAAAAACATTGATTTATACTTAGGAAATCAATACACTAAGGAAAATTTTAAGGTATTATCCTTAGGAACCTACGATTGTCTTCTAGGCATGGATTGGCTAGGCCCTAATTAAGTTAGTAACCATTATGTGCAAAGGTTTGTATGTATTGTGTGCAATCAATGGTGCACTTGTGTATCCTGCCCTATGCCAGCATATAGTGCGAGAAGGAAGGCGAGGGAGCCTTATAGTACCGTACACAAGAACAAATCATGCTTTGTGCATTGAAAGTCCCAACTTGTGCGTGAAAATCTCCATTTTGCACATCTCACCTCTCATTGGAATTGAAGAGAAAAAGGCTAGTCACTCACCCCACTATGTGTTTCACGTTGTCGTGATGCTGCGCAACACCACTGCGAACTTGAGGGCAAAGTTTTTCACCAAGAATTTGATCTCATTAATCTGTATCATTAGTATTTTGTTTTCTATTGTGTGTGATCTTTTTGCATTTTTTGCATGACGCACGAGCTGCACATGTAGATAGTCTAGGCACATTTTCTTCAATGCATTCATAATTTTTGTGTGGAGCATTGTTTGATTAGTTGCATTGCATGGATTTTAATTTGCATATATTTCTCAAATCATGAATGATTGGACACAAAGTTCTATTTCTCAACATATTTTTGCTAGGGCACATTACATGAAAAACTTGGGGAATTTCGTTTGAATAAGAGAAGGATTTTGGCCAATGCCTTATTAAAGTCTTACTAGAACATCAAAGGAACCTAAAAGAAGCATTGTAAAAGCATTTCCACTATTCCATGAGATATCTTAAAATGTATATGGAAGTCAAAAGGGCTACAAGCCCTGACGCCCTTCATCGATTCTTCTACCTTGCCTCGTTAACCCACACTCATTATACCTCAAGCACATACCTTCCTTGAGTTTGAAAAGGAGAGATAATGGGAAAATACCCAAGTGGCCCTACTATTTGTTCAAATGATCCATCCTGCCAAGTGCTTGTTGAGAACCTCACAAATCGGGTCCCTTTATTGGTTTTTGCATTTTGGGGCTTCTTGGCAGTTACTTGTATTATTTTTCAGCTTTTAAGATGGAGTTGGGTTGGTAAAGAACCTATCAAACCTTTGTTATATAAGGAAGCTACCATGCAAGATAGTACTAATGGATCAATATAGAGAGAGACTAGACATTGCAAATCACAAGATATTTGCATACTCCATTTTGAGAGTTCTGCTACATCTTATTTTTCTTGGGTTCTATCCAATGGATAGCTTTCTTTATACTAATATTATTTGACACATACAACCAATGTGAAGTGGGTTGCATTGACAATCTGTGTGTTTTTACGAGCATCATGTCATATTTGGAACCTATTACTTCAACGATTAGATATATTTTATTTTAGGTTTTGAGAGAGAAGGTGCAAAAGAAAGCCGTTGAAAACAATGCCTTCCATCTCTCAGGATCTCTATCTGATCAAGGAGGATCTCATCTATGAGGAGGAAATTCTCAAGAACCCCTTCACCTTAAAATTGTGGTGGCAGTACATCCTTGCCCGGTGCGAGGCCCTTTTAAAAAGCGAGCCATCTTGTACAAGAGATGTGAGAAGTCAATGAATAAGATAGAAAGTGAAACCCTCTTTTATATAACCCTAAACGGTAAGAATTGTTCACATAGATACACACTCTCTCTTTCTGTCTTAAACTATTAATTGCATTCACACTCAACACATTGTTCATCTCACTATCTTAGCTCTCTTCGAACCCATTTGTTTCCTTGTCGAAGCCTTGTTTCTAGCCACTTGGCATGGTTTTCTTTGGCACTTGAGGCTTTATAACGCACTCTTTTAGTGACACGACGTGATTCCATCATGTCTACAATCGATTCATCAGCACTTTCATTTGCTCTCTTTTGCAAGAGTTTAGCTTCATCCGCTACTATAATCCTATACCACCAAGATAGCGATTGGATCATTGGATTGCTACCATTCACCCCTCCACCACCATGATCAGTCTTTGTTTGATATGCACCATGCGCTATCCAATGTGAATTTTCCATCCCTTGTGTGGACCAAATTTTGATGCTTCCCTTTTCTACAAAGTATGGCCCATGTGCCTAAAGAATATGCTACAAAGACACATATCACACATGAGTAAAACTATGCTCAATAGTTTATACAATTCATACAATTTTAAAATATTAACTTAGTATGCACCATGTAAAGTGTGATAGAGCTTTTGCCCCATGCTTCTGCCATGTTTTTGTAAAAGCTATGCACATCATTGATAAATTCTTGCTTATCTTCATTGTTAAACACCATCTTGCAAAGTAAGGGAGCCGATTTGTTAATACTTAATGTAACTTTTTCCACCCATCGTAGTCATGCGGCCTACGAACCATGAAATTCCCTTCCTCATTGATGGGTGCCGAGAGAAACTTCCTATCCTTTTCTCCTCTAAAGAAAGGATTTTTTGGCAAGTTACCAGATTTTTTTGATCTCTTCTTATCTTTTTCAATCGTCACTTGATGCTTGTGTAGCCCAATTTCTAATAGCATTCGCTCCACATTTCTACACATTGCAATGGGTTCTTTTTCTGGTGGCATCCTATAAGCAAAGAAAATGTATTCATATACAAGTTTCTCCATGATTCTTAAAAAAGCATGCAATCAACAAATGTGAATACGATCCAATGGAATGTTGAAGATGGGCTTCCAAGTGGGATCTTCTCTATTGCACGTTGGTGCAGCACTTGTTACCCTTTTCCAGTTCTTCTTTCCATCCTTTCCTTCCACCCTCTTTGTCAAGCAATATATGCATAGATTCTTTGTATTTGCTCCATTGGAGATTCCACATATGCATTTGAAAGTTTTCAAGTCTCCTGCAAGATGCCATTCAACCAAGTATTGACCATACCCTTCAACCGAGAGTATCTCACCATGTTCTTGACGATCGATGATGCTTGGAATGCTTGTGTGCAAAAAGAACAGTTGCAACACCTCAAATGTTTCCTTAGAAACTTCAAATGCAGCGAGCCACCACACATGGCGCTCAGATTGAACACTAAGGTTCCATGGGTTGTTCTTGTCGAATTGTAAAGCTCTATTAATTAGAATTACACTAACTTTTTCAAGCTTTACTCCTTTGACAACCTCACTTTCATCTAATTTTAAAATAAACTTCAATTTACCATTACATTCCTCAACATACATATTGTAGTACATTACCATTGTCGATTGGACCTTGTACAAATCTAAATAGTAATTGTTGAGTTGGGTGAACTTCACCTCATATGCATTTTTTGTCCCAACCTTTAGTGTTTCCACTCATTGAACATGCATGGGATCTCCTATCAACTCCAAAACCTTTGTATTAAGTTGTCGTTGGGCCTCTATTAACTTTTAAGGTTGAGGAAGAGGCACGATTCTATTTCTCTTCAACACACGACCAAACCCAGCCTTCACACCTTTGAATATCTTTGAGTAAGTTGTTGTGCTAATACCGGCCTTGTCACAAATAGATTGTGCATCCATAGGTGAGAACTCATTTGACACATCTTTTAATGTGCACTCAATCACCTTTTCCTTCGTAGCCTTAAACTTAGGATTACTCAAAGCGTTTTCTAATGTACTTTCCTTCAGCAATCTACTAATACACAATCCAATCTCACCCTCACCTAGGTTCTCTTTCCGAGTTACCTTACATGCTTTGATACATCACTTCCACTGGCAGCTATTCACAATTAAGTCATTGATTGGCTTCTTCTTTTGTTTGTGCTCCTATGTTAGCTTGTTGTTGATATTTCTCAAGCCGTCTAATTGTGCCTTTGCCTCCTCATATGAGATACCAATGTCATGGATAGTGACTTGCATTGAAATAATTTGATTTTTTTGTTGAATTACAGTGTCATTCAGCTGTACCACTTGTCCTATGAACTGTTGTATATGAAGTTGATGTGAAGCGATCACATCATGGCAATTTTTTATGGTTACTTTGCAAGTTGTAAATACTTTGAATACCTGATCATTGAGCCACCTAGTATAACCGAGTAACCCATTTTCACCCTCGCACACATACTTTAGCAAAATTTGTGTTTAAGGAGTCAATTGGGTAGATTCCCCCATCAATCCAAAAATCCACATGTTTCAATCCCATATGCCTGTAACTCTACAAAACCTGATGGTTGACACTGGTACACTGTGTTCTTTTGAATAATGGGGCATATTCAATCTCTACCTCAATATACAACTCCTTCTTTCCTATATTCATTTTACTATTAATAGAAATGGGAAGCCTACTTGGTTGTCACAGGAGGTAGAGTGGAGATGCACAGAGAGGCACACAAAGGTGCCAAGCGAAAGGAGGGTGTAAGTAATTCACTCTGTTAATGAAGGTTGCATAAACACAAAGAAGACGTCACAATAGAGCCATGAGAGAGTATAGATATGGGGTAAAATAGCTCAGAGGGTAGGGATGTCCAAGACTTCAAAAAAGAAGGAGTTGCATATTGAGGTAAAGTGGAGATGCTCAGAGAGGCACACAAAGGTACCAAGGGAAAAGAGGGTGTAAGTAATTCACTCTGTTAATGAAGGTTGCATAAACATAAAGAAAACGTCACAATAGAGCCATGAGAGAGTATAGATATGGGGGAAAATAGCTCAGAGGGTAGGGATGCCCAAGACTTTTCATATTTTAGACATTTCTATTTTACCTCCAAAAACATCTCCCAAAAACACAAAATTTGACTAGTTGGTTTGTTTTTTGAGCAAAAGCTAGAATATAAAAAATCCCCAAAATATCTTAAAAGGAACTTCCAAAATTTCATTTTCCTTGTTCTGGATTAAAAAATCAATTACCTCATATCTAGTAATCATTTTGCATTGAAAATGAAACACCACACTCCCGTAACTAACTCCTTTTTTAATATAAACGTTGGTTGAAAAATACTTCTTGAATGCGGAGAGAGAAGAAATATGAGTATATCCTTGTAGATAATATAAAAAAGGCAAAATGAGATTGCAAAAGTGGAGAGAGAAGAGGATTATTTTACTATTATTCTCTCCTATTTGCCTTGTTTTAAGGAGGAGAGAGGGGGAGGGGGGGACTAAAAGGCCCATTTGTGAGTTCATTTTTTTCCTAATGCTTTGTGCATTGAGAGTCTCAACCCGTACGTGCAATGCTCCATTTTGCACATCTCACCTCTCATTGCAATTGAAGGGGAAAAGGCTGGTCACTCACCTAGCTGTGTGTCTCATGCTTTGTTAATGAATACAGAGGGCAATCCATACTCATATCCCCATCTGATTAGGATGAATGCTCACATCACTCAAGGGTTTATTGATGACGATTGGCTTTGACTATTGATGATGTCGCTGAAGATCTATTGATAAAAAGGTGTACCTAGGGAGATAGCCAACTTGAATTACGGGGAGGAGATTTCATCTATTGTAGGGATCAAATATATTGTGGAACCACATGGCACAATGTACCAAGGGAGACGGCTTTGAAATTGGATATATTCATTGAGTATCCTATAAAGCATCAATGAGCATTAGACATAATCTTTTCACTGAGAAATACTTGTTACCCTATTATTACAACACTCAAAAGATAGTGAAATTTGAGCTATTTCAAATTGAAATCTTTCCCAAAAGCATAACCATACCATCCTTGCATAAAATAGTATCCCTGAAGTATCAAATATGCATTATGGAATTTATTGTTTGCTATCCAAACTAGAATGGTTTTATTTTTTGTGAAACAGATAATAGAAAGCTACATAGAATCAACTCTATGAGTGTCCAAATTTGTAGATTTCATTATGCTCTTTGTTTCTAGCTATATAACACCTAAATTTGATATCGTATGCAAAATTTATGCTCAAAGTATAACATATATCATGAAGAGTGAAGATGGTGCCTGAACCAAAATGTAGCTAGATATCACCAATATTAACCATCTCCAATGCCAAGTCATTACCCAAACAAATACATCTAGTCATACTACGATAGGAGTGAAACTACTCTCCATGAGGGGTTATGTAAAAGAGGTCCCTAAATCTATTAACAAACATTGAGTATATCCCAACAAAGCATCAAGCAGTGAAGTATCCAAAGAAGAAGTTGCCACGATAAGATCATCAAATAATTTGGTTGCACCATATTAATCTCCTCAATCTTGACACTAGACTTGCTGGGTAGCACAATGTTGCAATAATTATTATTGTCTTGCAATTTATCCTTTCCCTTTTCCTTATACTTTTCTTTACACATTTCATAGCACCGTGGCCAAATATGACCCGGTTTTCGACAAGTAAGACTAGACTTATGGCCATGGGACTTAATGTAGACTATCCAGTTGTTCTAGAATGAGATCTGTTAGAGTCTCTATCATGGTAATTTCCATCTTTCTTGCCTCTCATAGTCAATGCATGGGATGTATGAGAAGTATCCATATTTTTTATGTTCACCTCTTATGTTAAGAGAACACTCTCAACACCTTGTAATTTTAGCACATTCTTAGTATAGAGAGATGCAAAAAGTGCCCCATAACTTAGGGAGAGTAACAAGCAGAAAAAAAAAGAATGCATAGTATCCTTGAACTCAATCTACTATGAAGCTAAATGGTTGATGATGGAGTGAAGCTCATTTAAGTGTGCACACATAGAAGTCCCTTTCTTCATGCGAAGCTCCATCAATTGTTTCAATCAATACATTTGAGATGCGGACTCTACTTGTCATAAAGATTGTGAATCTCTATCCAAAGCTCATATGTAGTTTGATTTTCAATCACAACATTGTAATGCTTAGAGAGTGATAAAATGATTGTGGACTTGCATAGCTCATCCAAATTAACCCAATCCTCAACCACAATATTATAGGGTTTGGCACTCTCATTTTTCAGTGGTCTAACCCATGTAATTTTTGCATTAACACCTTCCATATTTGGGTCTTCCAATAGTTATAAATAGTCTCACGTAGTTTCTCAATATTGAAGATAGCACTCTCGTGAGGACCACTAGCCATAGTGAGACTAAGCAAGTACAAAGAAGGGCAAGACGGGCTACTCTAATACCCTAAAAATCAACTCAAAAAACCACTGCTAAATTAGGTGGAAGATAGGACACAATGCCAAAGTAAATAGCGGTACAAAACATGTAAGCAAAAGATTGTTAAGTCCAGGTGGCTGCCTCTCAAATAGAATGCATTAAATTGAAATGACATGTTGATGTAATAAATTGTAGCAATATGCCAACAACCTATTGTGACCAACCAAGAGAAAACAAGCTAGGGACAATTGGCACTAAAAACTCTCACAACTACAGTGTGCCAAAAACCATATATGCAATAGGCATAGACATCATACATAGGGTAGATCTCAAGGAAAAATGAAGAGAATTGCTAGATATATAAACCACTGAGAAAAAGCTAAATAGATAACACAACAGCATGTAGATACCATTGATAACACCTTGATAGATATAAGTACCAAGTCAAAGCAAAGAGATCAAATCATCCCACAATAGGGAACCTGCATCCAATAAATATCAAGAGAGCATATACATGTCACAAACAATAAGTCCCACTGTCTCATTGTAATAAGCTCAATCTCAATTGCATAAATTAAATGCTCTCTAGTATATCCAAGTGCTAATGTGGCTCAGTACATAAATGTAATATTTTCGCTACGAAATATTCAAGACCTAAAATCCCGCGCAAGAGCAACTTAAAGCAATCTCCCGCAATAATAAAATTTTGGGCTAAGTGCTCCCTCCACGTGCACTAGCAAACTCCACCATGCATTGTGTGTAGAAAAGCCGTGGCTTAAAAACCGCAAGCAACCGTAGCCCACACGGGAACACCTCTTTAAGGGGGAAAAAAAGGGGATAATGGATACATTTTTGCAAATTTTTTAATTAAAACTCCCCTCCCCTTCAACCGTTGCATGGCAGGGGAGAGGGAGTTTGAGAAGGAGTGGGTGTGGAGTAGGAGAGCATGGGGGGGAAGGAGGCATGCTGCCTGCCGTGTGTATGGCTACCCCCCCCCCTTACAAGCCTATAAGAACCCCCAAGCTAGAGGGAAGGGGGAGGAGAGAGAGGAGAGAGTCGTGTTGATGCCGTGGAGGATGCTGCCATGCCGCCTGGAGCTGCCGCCATCATCGCCTGCTGCCGCCATCGCCATCTCCATCATCTTCATCATCATTACCATCATCATCATCTTCTTCAGCATCGTCATCTTCATTCTCCCTATTATCATCTTCTCTCTCCACATCATCTCTGTGCCGAGGCTTGGAAGCTTCTAATTTGGAACCTTCCATTAAGGCTACCATAGGCATTGTTTACGTGTGCCTTCCCCGGTTTTTAAAACCGAGTCATGCAAGGCTTGTGTCCTGCGTGGAGAAAATATCGGGCTGAAGGGCTTCGTAACGCGTAAGAGAGCCAAAAGGAAGTTTGCTGAGTTGAGATCTACGTCATCGATGGCTCCTAAGCAAAAGTCATGAGGCGTACATACGAGAGCTTCCAACCCGAGCACACGAGTGGACAACGCCCCAATTCCTAATGCCCATGTTCCGTTAAATAGTCCCACATGAAAAGAATGCATTAAGCATGTTTAAATCTCATAGGCAAGTTTTAAAAAATTGGAAAATTTATTTGCTCATCGATTTACAAGATTTAGTTGCATGTCATGCATTTGAAATTGCTTGCACTTCCATGTTAAAGTTGCAACCCTGAACACATGATGCATAAGTAAAAAGATGGAATTGTGCAAAGGGATCTTGCTGCGCCTCACAAAGGATAGGACATATAACTCATAACGCATTTATGTAATTAATTCTTGGTTGTGTCTTGCGATTAAGGTAATCATAGACGGACATTAAATGATGTACGAATAGTTACAATGCATGGAAAGGATTTATGTACCTTGCAAATTGTATGCGATGGTAGTTCATTTTGAGTCGGGTTGAGTGCTAAAGGAAGGATTAATTTAATGATGAACTTATGGTATTTTCTCATGCATGGAGTCCTTTTATCAAAGTTTGAATGTATCTTCAATAAAAATATTAAAGCTTTGCCTTCGTTGCATCAACATAGGGTTGATACGAGTTAGCTCTGAATGTCAATCATTGTAGTTTAGGGCAAGGAAAAGAATGATCTCTAAGTCGCATAAAAGTAGAAGGTCTATGGTTTGAAGTTGCATACTCACATAGAATGATGCATCTCACTATCTTCCAGTTATTTACATCTTTTAGGGGAAAGTACTTGCAATTTTAGAAGAATGTATTTGCATCTTAATAGAAAGATCATCTTAAATCGTGGGTTGGTTAGAGAAATTAAGTAATCCGCATGAAAATCATAAAGGTATGATTAGATTGCAAATAATGATCACCTCAAAATGCTAGGTAGGGTTAAGATACGTTCAAATTCTGCCTAGTATCACACTTGGGATGCTGATATAAGACTTTCAATCCCAAAGATCCTACCTATATTCTCGAAAATGTTAGGGTTATCTAAACGCCCATGCAAGAACGATCTAGGATTCTCACCCTAAGGATCAATTGACCAAATACTAGACTTCTGTATGAATTTAGGAACCCTAGGGCCAAAGCGTTATCGGCCTAGTAGGGTTAGAGTTGGATTGGGTCAAGAGTACTCCAAACCCTACATCTTGACCAATGTATTCTTGACCAAGGAATACCGTGTGATGGGAGAAATAATCCCACAAGTTAGGTGCAACACTTATCTTGTGCAACAAGTTGCAACGTCGCATGGTTTTGTGCCTAAATCAAAATAGTATTGCCACTCCTTAGAACAAGGTTGGCGAGTTCTAAGTACAAGTCTAATTTTCTAGAGGATGAGTAGCCATCCTACTACATAACCCTTCCTTGGGGTTGATTTGCCAAGGTTAGGGGAGTTACGAATTTGCTAAGAAAGCAGTTGGCTAACCAAGTTAGGGCGACGAGATTGCCCATAATTTAAGGAAACCTAAGGTGGAAACAATTTGGGTCAATAGGGTATAAACCCTAACCCAAGGAAATAGGGTAACAAGCAACTTAGCTTACGGAACCCTTGGGATCTTGCCAAGTCACGGTTGATCCTGGATCGAATGCTGGATGTATTCAGAGAGAAGGATTCACACCTTAGCAGTTGGACGTATAAAAGACCACTGAAGTGTTTGTGTTTGTACACTTAGGAGCACTATTTGTTCTTCTTTGCTCAAGGAACTAATGCTGGAAAATAACTAATGCTTCAGGTTGAAAGCCCAGAGGGAGTGGCAGCATCAGTTACCCTCGACTATCTACTTGACCTTATCCAAGGGGGTTGTTAGCCGCGCCGGGTACCTGGACCGAACCCATTGCAAGAGGTCTCTCCATGGGCGCTACTTGGAGCAAGAGGATGCTTGGGTTCTTGGGGGGCTCTGGCCGTAAATCCCTTGCCTCCGGGTCCTGCACAAGAGGCCGACGTGACTCGAGATTAGATCTCGAGGATCAATTGACTTCGGGCGGATTATGGAATTGCCTTCGGGCGGATTGCTGGAATTGCCTTCGGGCGGATTATGGAATAGCCTTTGGGCTGGATTATATGATGTATTCCAAAGACTAATAAATAAAGATCAAATGGTCATATTCCAAAGACTAATAAATAAAGATCAAATGTCAAAAAGGAACTTGTTTGACATTGCTTTACTATGTCAGTGCCTAAGTTACATGAAGGAACTAGTGATTAATTAGTTAATTAAGGAAGCTATTTTCTTGTCAAACTAAACGTGGTAGGTAATTAGATAACTAAAGCAACCTAAGGAAAGTGCGGTGGATGTGACCCTGGGTCCATCGTACTGAAGGGTGGTCCTAGTTGGCTGGGAACTTTTCTCAAAGAAATTGGCAGCAAGGTAAACGATGACCTAGAATCTTTAAAGCTAGAATCTCGATTTATATTTTTTTAGGGGAATGGAATGGGACTATGCCTTACGGGCAGAGAGGTCGAGCTTCACATCCCTCTTGTTTCCCATTCTCCCTGAACCAAGTGCACTATAAATCCACTTCGACCCTGATGTTTCTGCGTAAAGTAGTTTTCTGGGGCTCGACGCTAGCTACCTTCTAGGAATTTGACCATTAGGGAAACCCTGATTCAGGTCGGTCCTAAGTGGGAACGGCCGGAATACTTTCGCTTCGTGGCAGACTCAAGAAGACCTAGATCGCAAACCCTGTGACATTCCATGGGAGTGTCGGGCGGCGCTTTCTAGACTCTCTTCTTGATGGGTTGCTAAGACGTGTCCTACAAGTGGACAGGGGGACACATTATAATAAATCTGAGTAGCTCCCATTGAAGAAAAAGTCAAATGCCAAATGAGCAAGCAAACCTCAAAATATAATGTGAACATCTAGACATCCAAAATCCATAGAGCATACATCCGAAAGCATAAAACCCAATACATTCTTTAATCCCTTAAATGCATAAGCCACTGAAGTAACCAAGGCATGTCACCAAAGCCAATGTCAATGCAAAAGATCTCAAATCTCAACTTCGAAGCATGCCATGGCATATCGGTAAGTATACGTAACAATCTAAGTAGTGGCACATGCATTGAGTATCCCATAAAGCATCAATGATCATTAGGCATAAGCTTTTCATTGATAAATTCATGTTGCCATGTTATTATAGCACTCAAAGGACAGTGAAATCTAAGTTATTTTAAGATGAATTAGTCCCAATAGCATAACCATGCCATCCATGCACCAAAATAGCATCCTCAAAGCATCAAATATACATTATGGATTTCATTTTTTGTTGTCAAAACTAGAACAATTCTTTTTATGTAAAACAGAATCCTAGGATATGTGCTGTGATGAGAGCCATTTTTAATGGTGTGTAGGAGGCATGGCACTCCTTGGTCCACTCCCAAGGAACTACTAGCTTGTACAAAGATCAAGCAATAGTAGTTGCATAATTAAGCACAAAGTGGTAAGAATGCCCATCCAACCATGGAGTACATGCACTCCCCCTCAATCTCAATTGTATCTCTGCAACTCTAAGAAAGCATCAAAATTTTCAAAGCCTATTAATGAGCAAGAAGACAATCATAATGGACCATAAGTAATGACAAAAGAGAACAACTGATATTACTCAAGCATAATGCAATTACAACTGAATGAGAATGATCAAGTGAAATGGATTGGGGATGAGTGTCTTTTATAAGGTCACAATAGGTGGTAGTAGTAGGTGGAAAAGGTAAAAGGTGACCATGGTATTCAACTACAAATGATTTTAATAAACCGTACATGTAATGTCCTAGTCTTAGGCTTATTTTTAGTATGTTCCTTTGCCCTTACTATTCATTATAAAGAGGCTACAAGAGAGTATGATTGCATATTTCTCAATACCCTCCTCAATCACAACCATAAAAAGCACAAAGTATACAAGGGCTGTAGAAACCTTGCTAAGTGTAAACATGGAAAACCAACCATATAAAGCTAGAGGCTATTACAAGGCCTCACTAAGTGTATAGAGATTGTGGTGCATAGGTTATGTGAGGAGTAAAAGAGCTTATATAAATAATAGTATGGATGTACATACACAAGATCTAAAAATGTATATTAGAATTTGAGGTGCAAAAGAAGGATTGATGGGTCCTATAATTTTACTCGTGAGTGTGTGTTTCTTCTTCTTCTTCTTTGTTGTCTTCATCTTCTTTGACTATTACAAGATATGCTCTTTGATATATTTTCCTAGCATGACAATCTTTTCAATATGCCTAGGTCTTTTATAAAAGTCACAAATAATGTCCTTCTTTCATTTGTCCTTCACATAGAGGATATGTTGGACTTTGCTTGAGATGCTTGCTTCCACTTTGCTTTTGATCTTCTTTTCTGGAGAGAGGCTTTGATCTCCACCAACTTCAATATTGGCATGTTGATCAATGTGGTAGACACATTATCATATTCAAGTGGAAGACTCTTAAGAAGTACACCAATGAAAATGTCTTCATCCATCTTCAAGCCAATTCTTGCAAGTTGTGCCAAAAAGAATTGTTTATAATTCAAATGAGTTGCAAGTGAAGTATTACTCTTCATATCAAGCCAAAAGAATTCAATTAATAACCCATATTTGGAGGATTTGGATTGTGCTCCCAATAAGGTATCTACCTATTCCCAAGTTGCTTGAGAAGTTTCACAAGTACTACATGATGAATGTAGTTGTCATCAAGCTCTAACTTGATAATGGCTTTAGCTCTATCATCATTTTTGTCCAATACTACTAACAGTGCAACTTTACTTGGCTTCTTCCCTTGATGATAGACCACAAACCTTTCTTCATCAAGATGAGTTTGATCCATGTCTGCCATGTGTGAAACCCAACACATTTGACTCGGCATGAGGATGAATATTTGTCCATTTTTTTGGTAAATTAAGTAGCAATTAACTAGGAGTAGACTAGCAAAAGAGTTGAAGCTAAACATTTCAAGACATATAAGAAGCAATAGTTCCAAAAATCACTATGTGAGTATTAAGAGATACTAGTAAGTTGAACCTTTGATATTGGTTCTTGAAGTTGAATCCCTTCCTTACTGATTTATGTGAAAGATCTATTGGGAAATAAGTGTTGGGGTAGATTAGAGAGTAAGTGACTTGATTTGAGTCAAAGGAGTGAGAGAAAGAAGTGAAACATAAGCTTTAATTTTGATAGCTATGGCTGCCCTCTTTAGGGTTTTGACAAGCGATTGATTTTTTGACAGGCAGCAGCTCATGCACGTGATTATTTGGCATAAGATTTGGTGGGGAGGTAGCTTAAATAATAACCTTCCAAAGCCCTATGAAAATCATTAGGATCTTGGTCTATTTAACTCGTGGCAACAATATAACAGGGATACGACATAGATCTGACATAGCAATAAAGAAAAAAACCCAATGTTGGAGAGAAGGGACATCAATGATATATTTTCAAGTGTTCGACAAGAGGGCCTTGAGTCAAATAAGAATTCTCCAGAAGAGAGAAAAGACTAATAGTTACTAGGAGGAGATATTAAAGCCCTCCAATGAAGGTGGGTCGCTATGGAGATAGGTAAGAGATTCATGAAAAAGTGGAGGGAACCAAAATTTCAAATTGTAATGACCTAATTGACTTAACTAATGACCCTAGTGACTAATTAGTAGCACTGAGATCAACTCTAATACTGTGTAAAAGATATTGAGAAACATGCTATGGTGGGTTACTAATGAGCAAGAAGATAATCATAATGGACCATAAGTAATGATAAAAGAGAGCTGACATTACTCAAACATAATGCAAGTACAATTGAATGAGAATGATCAGGTGAAATGGAGTGGGGATGAGTGTATTTTATAATATTATAGAAAGTGGTATTGGTAGGTGAAAAAAGATGAAAGGAGACCATGGTGTTTGTCATCTCTATCACTAGCAATCGTAGAGACCCTATGGACCGCTTATCGAGTCAAGTGTTTCAAGCGAGTGGCAATGGTTGGCTATCTCTCACACAACCATTCATGATCTCACACAATTGAATCTGTTCATTGTAGTCCTCTTTCTCGAATCCTTTGATGGCTACACAATTCAAAGGCACTTGCTCAAGCAAGCTCCATCTCAATGCTCGAAGCTCCAACCTCCATAGTCATGCATGCTATCGTGCCACTGCACAGATATAGTGTGAAAAAACCTAGAGTGCATCATCATTCAATTTTCATATTAATCTAGAGGATCAATGACATATTAGTCATTAGTGTTAGTATCCACAATATGGATGGTTCAAAAATACTAGATTTTTGGATACATGTAGCATATTTTATATATTATTTCTTGTAAATATACAAAAAAGGTGTAGAAAACTTCTAGAATAGAGTGACATGAAAAAAGCAAGTTGCTTTTTCAACGAGTTCTAAAGATCCCATGCAAAAAGAAGGGCTTTTGAAATCGCACGACATGTGATCACAATTTATAGGTAGCAAACAACACTCCGAACTAGGAGAAGGAGTGATCTAGGAGAATTCTAATAAGGTGTCCTATCGTTTTACCCTCCTTTTGGAGCCAACAAAACCATTAGATTCATGGTCTAAGGAGCAGTGGAGAAGAAGTTAATGTTTGGTGTGCGTTTTTTGTCTACCAGGGAGCACCAAGAGATCTAATGCTTGGAGATTGCTTCTGAGTAGTCCCAAACAAGGATTTTGTTCATCTTCTCAGATTCTATCAATACATAGTGCTCTGATTCATTGACCTTTGTCTTTATCTCGTATAGCTCTTGTCTACTCTTTTTCTTCTCTTCTATCTCCTATTTTCTACTTCCTTCTCTCTCCGATCCTCGGTGGATACAACCTTTTAAGTAAAATCCCTCCCACATTGGTGGACCTAACATGAAAGTTTATCAAAAGGAAAGACTGGATGGGAAGACCTTCAAGCACAATTTCTAGTGATGTTTTGTAATAGTTAGTGTAGAATATGAACATGCTTATGCAGGTAAAACAACAACAGGTGATGTAAGCTTCTGCTAAAACAGAAACTATTGGTTTGCAAAGTAGTAGAGAATGAGATGAAGTTGTTTAATGGTAAGAATATATCTACATATTTACATAACTATGCTAAGGAGATAGAGTTCTTTGGGGTGACTCAACTTGCATGGAGCCAGTATCTTGAATGGGTCACTGTACATGAATTAGAAGCCCAAGTTAGTGAATTATACATGCAGGATGTGGACTAGGTAGCTTTCAAGAAGACACATAGGGAAGAATTTTACATTCAAGACATCAGTTTGATTACCTGCAAGACTTTCCAAGAGTGGATTCTACAACCGAATAAGGGTCTTGTGGATTCAGAGTTATTAAGAGAATTTGAAAGTTGATTTAAGCAGTTAGATCTTGAAGAACATAAAGCTCTTGCAAGTCATAAAATTGAATTATTTCTGCAAGCAATAGATCTTGAGCTTCAAGAGAAGCTTGATGATTTTTTAGAGGATCAGACTATAGAGATATGGCTTAAGAGTGGAGGAGTTATGGGAAAAACAGTTGATGTATCCAATAAGCGATCCACTTCTATGGCTAACCCTATGGTGGCTGCATTTGTTGTTTCCACTGTTAGGGAAGATGTCTTAGATGAATTGGTCAAAGGCATTCGAGATCTTTAGTTGAAGATTGATAAATTGGATGAGAAATGATAAAAGGAAAGGGGATTGGCAGTAACCCCTAAAACATGAAAAAGATGTATGTGGTATGATAGTTTACAGCATGAAAGGAAGGATTGTGTTACTTATCAAGAGGCCTTGGCACAACAACTCATCTTTTGGAAAGATGGCAAGATCCATGCACAAGAAATAAGATTGCCTCTTGCTTTGAATTTTGGAAAGGAATGTATGCAAAAGTAGTTGGAAAACTTGGATGGTTGGTTTGAAGGCTACAATATGGACACATGCTTTGCATGTAGTTGAAAAGAGAAAAGTTACTAATAGTGAAATGTATCACACAGGGTAAAACATTCGTGACATAACTAGCTAGGAATCACTAGTAGATGCATATTCAGTGGATGCATATTTAGAAAATAGGCCAAAGTATGGATGTACTTGTGGAAGAGAAACATAAGAAAGATGAAGATAATGTAGGGATATCTAAGAGCGTGACAAGAACACGGATTGGAAGATCCTATAGTGAAAGCGTCGGCCATTGCACTATAGACTTTCCTAATGCATCTAAGAAGGTTTATGAAAATCATGTTTTACTTTATGTAGGGACTCAAAGGGAGATTGGTGACTTATTGGATGCACATGATTTGTAGGATAAAGTTATCATTTTTTAGATAGTTCATGAGCTCGAGGATATGCCTTTAGAGGATGTTATATGTAATGCTCTATAGCTGGAAAATGTTTTGGATGCTTTGTCAAAGGCCTTGATAGGCAATTCTAAGATGCTTCAAGATATGGACTACTTCACTATTTTCGGTGATGGTGAGAATGTGTTGGATGCAAGTGAGGCTAAGTTTATGTTTGATGTGGTACACAATTATCAATATAAGCATATTTCCATGCGATGGACTTTGAAAGAGCAAACATGTTGCTATGTATTTGTTGATGGGTGCATTGATAGCATGTATATAGACTCAACAGCCTCTACTATTTGATGCATACCAAGGCTTGAATGACCATGGAGTGGATGCTTGGTATGATGTTAGAGTTGTGCAAATGCTAGTCATTTTGATCTATGATCTAGGGGGATGCCTTCTTACGTGCATGATGAGCAATAAGTTGACACTATTGGGTGTTTGACCCAGGTGAATGCGTCATTGGCACATACCAAAGGATGTGCAGGTTCAAAGGGGGTGGATGTCATGCCACAACATGGATACAGTGTGAAAAAACTTGCAGTGCATCATCATTCGATTTTCTTATTAATCTAGAAAGTCAATGCCATATTAGTCATTAGTGTCAATGTCCATACTACGGATGGTTAAAAAATACTTGATTTTTTTATAGATTTAGCCTATTTTTTATATTTTGGATATTATTTATTGTAAATATTTTAAAAAGCGTGTAGAAAACTTCTAGAATAGAAATCGTGTGGTGTGTGATCGCAATTTACAAGCAGCAAAGAGTACTCCAAACTAGGAACGAGTGATTTGGGAGAATTCTGAGGAGGTATCCTAAAGTTTTAACCTCCTTTTGGAGTCCATTGAACCATTAATTTGCACTCTGAGAGCAGTAGAGGAGAAGTTAATGTTTGGTGCATGTTTCTAGTCTACTAGGGAACTCTAGGAGATCTAATGCTTGAAGATCGTTTTTGAGTAGTCTGGGACAAGGATTTCCCTCATTTTCTTAGGTTCTATCAATACATAGTGCTTTAATTCATTGAGCTTTGTCTTTATCTTGTGTATCTCTTGTCTATTCTTTTTCTTCTCTTCTATCTCTTGTTCTCTACTTCCTTCTCTCTCTAATCCGCGATGGATATGACCTTTCGATTAAAACCCCTCCAACAACGCAAGAAAAGAGAAGAGAAGAAAAAGAAGAGGAGGAGGAGAAGAAGATCTTCTCCACAATCCCTCACTCTCACACACTCACACTCTTCCTTTCTCACAGTCCCTCTCTCCCTCTCTCATGCACAAGAAGAAAGAATGGTGCGCAGATCGGACGCTGTATGCTCGCGTAGTGAATGCCGGAAGGTCCCCAAGAACAATGAACTCTACTTTTTGCACAAGTTACAAGGTAAAAAGCATGAACGACAAGAGAAAGAGACCAATTGGGTGCAATCTCCCCCCATGCCTTGTGTGAGCGCATCACAAAGCATGTATTTTATATATATTCCATCTTCATGCTCAATAATAGCCCAATTTACAAAAATATATCAAGCTTTTAGCTTTTGAGTTTGCTTTTACAAAAATAGGAATAAAGCTAATGGTCGGTGCCCAAAGAGTCTGGCACGCCCAATACAATGTCCAAATAGAAATAACATAACTGTGCGCATGGGCACATACAAAATAATAATAAATAATCGATGCCTCAATAGACATGACAAAATATAGGCGTGGTGCCTATCAAAATATAATCCATAGATCGAATACTCACTATCCTCCAATGCTTTCCTCCGCCACTGCTGCTATCTCTACACATCAACTGAAGCATTCACAATCCTTAGTAAAATAATACAATTAAACCGACAAAAGTGAACACCTAGTAGTCTTCAGCTACATAAATAAATCAACTGGTTAGAAATAAATCCTAACCTTAATTTATTACGAGTGGGCACTCTAAACTCATAAACGTTTATTAATTTAATATGCATTTTGCGGAATCACCCGCTATGGAATCACCCATGTACACACTAAATTAATGAAACGCCCGAAAAGGACAGGCATCCCCATCAACTTCTCGCACAAAGAATCCACTTTGTGTATGAGCCTTGGTCATCAAAGTTTACGGAATCCACCGTAAAACCTCACGGAATCCACCGTGGCACGGAATCCACCGTGAAATATGCCTCCAGGCATCATAACCCCGGGATGGGATAGCAATTAACCTCAATTGCTATTAGCTCAATGTGGAGCTAACAGAGTGGGGAAAGCATTTAAGTCTCTAGCATGCATCCATTGTGCTTCCTCTACAGGATGGTTCTTAAATTTGACTAGATATCTAGAATACCTTCGGCCAGTTCTAGTGGTCATAAAGTCAGTGTCTATAATAGCTTCAGGTTCAAGTATTTCAGTCTCTTTCTCTAATAAAGGTGGGTTTTCGTAAACAGGGTGTATAGGTAATTGGCCTCTAAATGGTCTCAATAAACTAATGTGAAATGTGTTGTGAACTTTCCAATGAGGTGGTAATTCTAACTTGAATGCATTATTATTAATTTTATGAATGATCCTAAATGGTCCATAGAATCTAGGAGCTAATTTGACAACTGGATGTCTATCTACACTTTGTAGTCTACGTTTTTCTATTCTCAGCCAAACATAATCATCAACTTTGAAATTCATTGCTTGTCTTTTCTTGTTGGCTTGTTTGGTATATGATTGCTGGGCTTTAGCAATCATATCTTTAACCTCATCAAAAATACTGTTATGCATACTAGCAATATCATCAGCACTTTGAATTCTATTAGACAAAGATGCAACAGTGTAGATAATCTATATCCATAAATGACTTCAAATGGTGCTTTCTTTGTAGATGTGTGTGGTGTATTGTTATATGCAAACTGTAATAAATGCAAATGTGTGTCCCATGTCTGTGGTTTAGAGATAGTATATGAACGTAAAAGATCTATAATAGTGCTATTAGTGGCTTTTGTTTGTCTATTAGTTTCTGGATGAAATGCAGATGAGAAATCAATCTTTGTGCCTAGGTTAGCAAACAGAGTAATCCAAAATTTGTTATAAAATCTAGAATCACGATCTGAAATAATAACTTTTGGTAATCCATGGTTAGTAAAAACAGTTTTCAAAAACAATTGTGCTGCCTGTGATGCTGTTAAAGTTTTCTTACATGGAATGAAATATGCTTGTTTACTAAATCTATCTACAACTGTCCAAATCATATCATGGTTAGATTTAGTATTAGGTAAACCAGTAATGAAATCCATAGAAATTTGTTCCCAAGGTTTAGATCGAATAGACAAAGGCATAAGTAATCCATATTGTTTACCATAATGTCTCTTAACTCTTTGACAAATCAAACATTCAGAAACAAAGTTAGATATATCAGCATCCATATGTGGCTAATAAAAATCTTCAGTTAACGTACGTAAGGTAGATATGATACCTCTATGACCTTGATATGGGGGACAATGAATTTCATTCAAAACAAAAGATCGAAATGGAATTGTAACACACAATATCTTTTCATAAAACATAAATCCATCATTATATGACAATGAATCAATAGGAATGAAATTATTTTGAACTAATTTATTCCAATCAGCATGAAAAGTAATATCCTGGTGATATGTATCTTTCATAGAAATCAAAGAATCAAAAGATATGACAGAAATATTATGAATGGCAGGTCTTCTACTCAATGCATCAGCCACTACATTTTCTTTTCCGGGTTGGTATTGAATGATAGGATGAAAACTTTGAATAAAGGATGCCCATTTGATATGAGGGTCAGAGATTTGGGGTTGGCTAAGTAAATGTCTAATACTTTGCTGATCAGTCTTAATCATAAATTCTGAACCCATTAAGTAGTGTTTCCACTGTCTTAATGCTTGTACAACTGCTAATAGTTCTTTATCATATGTGGAATATTTCAGCTCAGAGGGTTTTAGCTTACAACTAGAATAGGCTATGGGATGATTGTCTTGCATAAGTAGAGCTCCTATTCCTGATCCACTAGCATTGGTCACTACTAGAAAGAATGGTCTATTAAAATCAGGCAATTGTAGAATAGGGGTATGGGTTAACGCATGTTTTAGTAAGTCAAAGGATTTCTGTTGATTTTCGGTCCAATGATAAACAATTCCTTTCTTCAGAAGTTTGGTTAATGGTAAAGCAAGTAATGAAAAATTACGTACAAACTTCCTATAGAAACTAGCAAGACCAAGGAATGAGCGTAATTCATGCACGTTTTTAGGTACATGCCAATTCAATATTGCATCAATTTTCTTAGGATTAACTTTAATTCCATTAGATGATACAATATGACCTAAATACTCAATTTCTGTTTTAAAGAATTCACTCTTTTCAAGATTTGCATACAGTTGATTTTCTTTCAGTAACTGAAAAACCAATGAAAAATGCTCATAATGTTCTTTCTCATTTTGACTAAACACCAAAATATCATCAAAGAAGATAATTACACAATACTGATATTTTAAAAATATACGGTTCATCATTCTACTAAACGTAGCAGGTGCATTAGTCAATCCAAATGGCATGACTAAAAATTCGTAATGACCAAACTGTATCCTAAATGCAGTCTTGAATATGTCAAACTTATCTAGTCTCACCTGATGATAACCAGACTTAAGGTCAATTTTACTAAATATAGCAGATCCTTGCAGTTTGTCCATAAGGTCATCAACTCTAGGAATAGGATACCTATTCTTTACAGTGATCTTATTTAAAGCTCGATAGTCAATGCATATACGATAGGTATTATTCTTTTTCTTGACTAACAGAACAGGTGCACCGAATGGAGAATTGCTAGGTCGAATCAATCCTCTATTTGGTAATTCTTCAACTTGACTCTGGATTTCTTTTTGCTCTATCTGGTTATGCCTATATGGTGCTTTGCAAGGTGCTTGTGTGCCAGGGATCAAATCTATCTTATGGTCTTCTGGACATGAAGGAGGTAAACCAGGTGGTAGGTCTTCGGCAAAACAGTCCTTAAAATATGCAAGAAATTATTTATGCCTAGGATGCATATGATTTTCTTTTACTTGCAATTCATTCACCCAAATGAGATAGGATTTACTACACTTGCGTAATGCACATTTAGCTTGAGTATGCGAAAGCACTGGAAAAACATTAGATGCATGCATACCATATAATGTAATAGATTTTCCTTGAAAATTAATGTTCATTGAGTGTGTGGAATAATCTATATTTGGGTTATGCTGGTGTCGCCAAGGCATACCTAAAATAATATCACTCGACTGTAGTGGGACAACTAGAAAATTTCTTCTTTCAGTGTATTGACCAATTTGAATCTCTAAGTCTTGCACTTCCTGTGTACCATTATACCTAGTGCCTAAAAATGTAGCTTTTATGCGATAATGCATAGGTACAGTCTGTAATTTCAATTCTTTTACTAATTTTGCTAAAATAAAATCATGAGTACTACCATCATCATGCAAAATAGTCTTTTCCTTTCCATGCACCAAACATTTCATAATCAATAATGAATGTGGAGTAGGCATACCTGGTAAAGTATCAGAAGTAGTAGTAGTGTCATCCTCATCTTCAGTGAAATCAGGCATATCTTCATGTTCGTCTTCGTCCATGGCTCCAAGGTAGTTGATATGGGCTGGTGGCTTCTTTGAATGACAATTTGCTGCTAGATGTCCAGGCTGGTGGCATTTATAGCATATTATTGGCTTGGCTTTGGTTACATTGTTTGCAATGGCGGGAAGTCTAGGTACATTAGGATTTGGGTGTGGAATAGGCTTAGGGTTTTGATTGACATTGGATGGTAATGCAGATGGTTTTGCCCAATTTTTACGGAAAGATGATGAAGAGAAACGACTTGGATTAAATCTTCTAAAATTGGAATTGAATTGTTTAGATCCATAATTACCATTGGCTTGGAATTGCTGTGGTCGTCTGTCTCTACCTCGTAGCTTATCTTCAGTGTCGTAAGCTAGTGAAATGGCATCTTCAAGAGTAGCAAGCTTGAACATGTTAACTTCAGCGTAGTAATGCCCAAGGAGTCCAGACAGATACTTGCTCTATATACTGAGGAATAGGCTCAAGATCCCATTGCTTGATAGCTTTCTCATGAAATTGCGGTGGAAGGAAATTCTGCATGAACTTCTTCTTGAAATCTTCCCAAGTATCAGGACATTCTATGCTCTTGCGTACTACAGTCCACCAAAGAGATGCTCTGTCTACTAAATGATTAGTAACACACTTGATTTTATCTTTTTCTGCATAGGTTTCCTCATGGAAATAGTCATCAAATTGACTAATGAATGCTAGAACAGTTTTTCCTTCTCGTATGCCATTGAAAGTACGGAATTTGAAACTTCGTTTACTTATCTTGGATTCCTTACGAATGGTTTGAGCCTCAAGAGTTGCGTCAATGGTACGTCGAATCAGATCTTCAGCTTGAGGTTCTTCTTTGTCGGTAGACGCTCTTTGTAATTTTGCCAGTTACGCTTGCAATGTTTGCCTAGCCCTTCGTTCTTCTTCCAATTGCATCATGATTAAGTCCAGCTTTTGCTCCATCGTAGGTTCAAGTAAGTCGTCTTCAGCCATAAGATCGTCCATATGTGGTTCCATCATCCTGTAAAACTCAAAAGACCTTTCTCACTCAAAATCAGGTTAGCGGGATGAGCGTAGCTCAAGTTCGGGGTTACAAGGCTTATGTGTTTTGGGATATATCTTTCTCAATCTTTAGAAATTCTACGATTTATCCTTCTTCATATGCTGAAAATGCTTCAGCAAACCTGTGTATGGGTAGAGTACCTTTCAACGAACAACTTCACAGTTTGGAGTTTCTGCGCAGGAACAACCTTTCTAGGAGTTTTGAGCACAAGTCAGTTCTGACTCCAGTTGACTAGTCTGACTTGCAGAGTTGCAGACTTATGTGACTTGCAGAGTTGCAGACTTGCAAAACTTATTCGATTTACGAGACTTGCAGAACTTGATCAGGAAATACTTGTAGAACTTGACTTCTGTGGTGTGACCTGGAGTTTATAACTTGCAGAGGTGACTTGCCTTAGATGACTTAGGGGAGTAAGTAGCTTAGTGCTTCTCAGGAAGCGTCACGTTTTTTAGAACAAGAGGATGTCCACGGCAAAATTCGCGGCCTTCAGAACAGCCTGCCGTCACGATTTGATTCATTGTTTTAAAGAAGGTTATCTACGACAATCATCATCGATTTCTTCCTATTGACCATCCCAAATATGTTCTCCCTACTAATGGAATGACTCCACAATCTCTAACCATTCGAGATTGGAAGGAGAGATGGATTAATGCCGACAGCCACCCTCCACTCGGCATGAGTCGGTAAGAAGTGCATTTCTCTCAATTGACTTTAAAGTATTTAGCATGATGAATTGTTTACATAATATATTGTTTGTTTGTTAGGTTCTCTATATTTTTTTGTCTTCCGTACTGGACTGAACTCAAGATCAATCACTTGTTGGACCCCATGCACATATTCAAAAATGTTGTATCTACATTATGGGATCACTTGATAGGGGCTCGTGATTCAGTTAATGTAAGGGAGAATTTACATAACATTGGTCGCATGAGATGAGCCTGGCCACGCATTGGACCCAAAGGAAAGATTGAGCTACCCCATGCACCTTGGATGTTGTCAAAGAACGAGGAAAAAATAGTGAAGGAACAAATATATAGCTTTTGAACACCCACAGGATGTATGAGATGTCTCAAGGGAGCCTTCATAAAGAAAAAGAAAAGAGGTGTGGAGCAACTATCTTGTTTGAAGCCCCACGATTGGCACAAAATGATTCAAGTAAGGGTATCTCTAACCATGAATATAGTAATTAGTGGAGTAACTATGCGTAAAATTTGGGGTATGATGACTTTTTCCTCAACTAATCATTTGATCTATGAATATTGTTTACATTCAATTCGTACTTCGTACTAGCATATCCCATTGTGTATCCAAAGATGTATGTGATATCATTTACAAGATGGGAGAGCTTGTGAGATGTGTATACATTGTATTTTTTCATTATATAACTTTAAATTTCTACAAAAAAATAAACAATTCTCAAATACATCTTGACAGATGCATGAGCTCGAAGGAAATTGATCCAAACACATTGCAAGATGCTCAAGTATTATCTGTTGAGGTGGTTTATTTGGTGGGGGAAATTTTTCCTCGATCCATTTTGACTACTCAATTACATTTACTCATACATTTGATTGATGAGATCGCACTTTGTGGGGCAGTCATGTAAGGTGGATGTTTTTTCTTGAGCGCTTCATGAAAGCCTTGAAAGATTTGTGAGGCAAAAAGCACGGCCTGAGGAAAGCATGGCTGAGGGTTGGTTAGTGCAATCATCCCTTGTTTATATCTCTGAATATCTTGCTAAAGTGGATCCCTCTCAACCATGACTATGGAAAGATGATGAAAACTTGAGGATGACCTCTATAGTACCTCAAGGAAAAGGAATGAGTAAAGTACTAACAAAAGAAGAACTTCGTAAGTTAAATAGTTTTTGTGTGCTCAATAGTGATGTAATGAGCAAATGGGTGACACTATATAATGAGGCAAGGGCAAGAAGAAAAAGCGAAAGACAAGAATTTCGCACTAGATATGGACGTAATGTCTCATTTTCAGATCATCTAAATGCGCTCCCACGTCATATTGATATAGATTGGTTACATGAGAAAATGGAGAGAATGAAAAAAGAGGAGGAAATTAATATATCTCAAGAAGAGTGGGAATATGGACGAGGTTGCTTATCAAAGGTGAGACATACTATCAATTAATTTGTTTCTATAAGTTTTATTTTATATAAATAATTGACATGTTTGATCTTTTATCTTTTACTACTAGTGTACATTATTCAATGCACTTTGGTGTGAGGGTAAACATCTTCGAACTCAACGTATAGATGAAAAGAGAAATACTCAAGATTGTGGTATCCTTGCTCACTTCGAGGATGCCAATGGTACCATGGAAGGTTATTGTGGCTTGATCCAAGATATTCTGAAGCTTGACTTCAGACGGTTCTTTATATATATACTGGATGTGAAGTGGTTTAAAGAAGTGGTAACAAATGGTGAGCATTGCACAATCAGACGTCATCCAAGTGGTTTTGTAATCATTGACTCTACAAAATTTCACCAAAACAAGAATGGCACATTAGTACTACCTCAACAATGCGAGCATGTATATATGCAAAGGCTAATTTTTTTATATGTATACATGTGATACATATACACAATATAATAAGTACTTACGTTTTTTGCTTTTGTTTTTCAAATACAGGTTGTGTATCGTCCAATGGTAAACAATAACCGATGGTGGTATGTCATCCCTATAATCTAACCGTTTAAAACCAATATATGGTAATATTAACGACATGGAGATAGCAGATGACAATCCAATAATTAATGATGATGTGCATGATGACACCATAATGGATGTTATGCATGATATTGTACAAGATGAACCTCGCGAGGATGTTCAAGGAAACACAGAAGAAGACAATAATGTGATTGTCAATGATATTGATGAAGTTATTGAGCAATATAGCAACACGTCTAATAGTGGGATAGACTTATTTGTTTCGTTACCTCTTGGTAACATAAACCTAGAAGTAGATAGTTTAGCAAGGGCTGATCTCATTGAAGATGAGATGGATCATTCACTATAACATACTTAATTTGCTTATTGATTCAATGTGTATTCCTAATTCTATGCTTTTTATCATGCGCACACATATATACTCAAGAATCAATAGTCTATTTTAAAGCTAAATTGAATTTTCCATAATAAAAAGGAAGTATCTTTTATCATATTCAAGTACGTAGAGAAATTACGAGATACATATTGCAATGCTTGCTACTAATTGTAAGATTTCTGTCGCTTGCTGCTAATTACTTATATCAGGCTTGTCAACTGGAGGAACTGCCATTCATTAGAGAGCAATGAAAAAGTAATTATTAACTCTATTTTTTTAATTCAATGATTCAATGTGTATTCTTAATTCTATGGTTTTTATCATATGCACATATGCATGCTCAAGAATCAATTTCAGGTGGTTAAATAATTATTAACTTTGGTTTTTTAATTATGTGAATTGCTAATTTTAGGTGGTTAAATAATTGTGCGTCTGCTGGCGCGTCTATATTAGCGTCCATTTGCGCGGATATATAGACGCAAAATTCGCGTCTATTTACACGCACGTTTACACGCACTTATAGATGCTCTGATAGACGCGCCCGACTTTGCGCGTCTAACATGCGCGTCTATGCCTCGTTTCTGTTGTAGTGTTGGGCCGAATGGAGGGAGTGGTTCTGGGGGATGCTGCAGAGACGTGGATGCGGTGAGCCCATAGTCAACTCAAGATATAGGTGCTACTACTCACTCTTATGCAGATTCGAGAGAGAGTGGCTTATGTGGTTCTTGCGGAGGCACCGATGCATTGACTCTATCTTGTCATTCTGGTGGAGTTGCGTCATCCGTAGAATTTGTTACACCTGTGGGGACGTCTACTCTAGTGACTGCAACTTTTGCTTAGTCATCTACAGGTGGCACCCCTATGGGTGCTACTCCGAGAGATACCATGCCCGTGGGTACGCCAAATGTACAGGGGTCTCCTATTTATGCCTAGGAGCGTGGTTGTACGTAGGAGAAGACACATCTTGGACATACCCCAAAGGTGTATGGATACCTTATAGATGACACAACATGAGCAATGATCATGAATGATGAGGAGAGGAGGGTGATGGCTTGTATGAGAGTTTTGTAACAAAAAGTTTTTTGACATAACATCTTGGACCATTGGAAGAACATACCCGAGGGGAGCAAGGACTTCATAGTAGCATCCTTGCATGAGAAGTTTTTGGTACCCACCACGATAGAGAGGTTTTCCACATGCTCGATGATGAAGTGTATGCGTGTGGATATGTCACAAACCATCAGATGCATGCAAGGCACTCAAGAGTGGCACCTCAAAGCCCAAGTAGCTCGACGTAGATGGCTGGTAGAGACTCAAGGAGGAGGCTATAGATTCACTAGGATGTTGGAGACAACAATGCGAGGCAGCAAGGGCACGACTGGAGGCAAGGGTGGTCCATCATCTTGGGAGTGGGAGCCACAGCACTTATCTGAAGGACTTTGTAAGTTTTTCTGTTCTTCTCGCTTTCTTTTTTGCAATATCGCTTATATTGACAATCGTGTTTCTAACCGTTGTATTTTATTTTCTTTCCATCACTCCATTACAAACTGCGATATGCAGAGAGATACGGTCTCACTGCATTGATCGATAGATTACGTGCACATGATAGCCCAGTAAGTCACTCATCTTTTTTGCCCGTAGTTACTATTTTTATTAAAATGCATTATGTATAGTGGCTTGATGTGTTTTTTTATTTTTTATTTTGCAGACTCCGTTTGATACTCCTTTGCGTCGGGATGAGCTTTCAGATGGCAAGGATCTATAGCTCGCCCTTGGATCCGTGGAGCGCACATCCTCTTCTTTCTTGGTCATGTGATTTTCTGTAGGGATTTTCTATGCACTATGTTATTATCATCCTTTATATCTTGCCATGATTCCATGAGTTTTCATTAGAAAACTTTTATTTTATGTTTCAGTCTTGTAGATTTTAGTACATTTTGATGACCATTGTACACTTAACATGTAATCCATTTGTAGAATGTAAATACAGCACATAGTGCTACATGTGGTAGGGCAACTTGCTGCCCTGTCACCAAATTTTTTTGCTCTGTAACTGTCACTATAAGCATCACAAATTTACTGTACGCGTCGCTATTGGCATTGCAATATGCGTCGCAAACCGTTGAAATTGGTGTTGGTTGCAAATAATAACGCAAATACCGGCGCTCATAGTGATGCTAATAACGACGGTTCTATGGGGACACTAATACCAACACATTTAGCAACGATGGGTGAATACATTCTAATAACATTTCAATTTCTTTTGTTTTCTACTTTTCTATCCATGCCTAGTATTATGCCACATTTTTAGAGTGGTCTAGCCAAGAAATGACATCTTCAATTGGCAAAGTGTAAAATGATCTTAAATGAACCTGATGATGATGCACAAGGTCTTTATTGCTCCTCCAAATTTGCTAAGTGGGTATAGTTAGTTGCATGGATTTGATGTATCATGCAACCCACATAACTCATCATTTCTTCCATGTGACTAGGTTGTTGCTACTACATGTACATTGTTTCATATTGTCCTAGAGAGCATGGATTGACCGGATTAAGAAGAGCCTTCATGTCATCTCCACCAAATTGTAAAGAGAACAAGAGTGAGATAGCAATAAAAAAGTGATGGAAGAGAGAGATACACACACACACACTACTCTTATTGACCTTGAAATGTGTTTCAAATGAACTTAGGTCCTCGTTATATTGGCACTCGCATGCTTGTTAGTTACAATATTCTTAACCATGGTTTGAAGAAACCACATTTACTTCAAGGACTCTCAAATATATATATATATACATATCTATATGTAGATATGACATTGTGTGTGTACACATACATACATACATACATACATGCATGCATATATATAATATAAACATAAACATATATATGTATATTTACATACACACACACATAGAGAGAGATAGAGAGAAAATCCACATATGAGAGAGACAAGTGGTTATGAAAGAGAAAACATGTGCTTTGGATGTGACTTGAATGTTTAGTCTACTTGAAATGGAAAATGACATGCAAGAGTTACTAGGACAAAGAACATAGGGTATGCAAACCACACAAAAATATAAGAGTATGGCTTGCTTTTGGTGGCCCTAAATTATTCGCCCTGATTTGCTCATATAACACTACTTCTTGTAGCATCACTCCAAGGAAGGGGATATTTCATTTGGAATGGGAACCATTGATGAATATGATCTATATGAGAGGTGTCTTATTTAATACTACAAGGGTTCCAATGTGTTGAAAAGGACTGCATTTCTATTGGAGTTCTATTTACCTATTAAAAATATTTCTTGTATATAGCGGGTAAGACAATGAAGACTGCATTTCTATTGGAAATCTATTTACGTATTAGTGGATAAGATAATGGAGAAAATGAGCGTACGTGCTCTGGATGGTGATCACAACATTACCTTGCACGGTAAGCAAGCCCCTTAGATGTCTCTCTTTAGATACATCATGAGAGTTTTTCGTGATCAGCTCAGCGCTAATAAAACTTGTTATCGCGGTCGCCGTTTGATTAAATTTCGGCCGGAGGCATCGAGGACCATCGATATAATGACTTATCGGTCAAGCAAATGACCTAAGCGATAATCAGTTGAAACGTGATATATTATTTGCCCTGAAAGCTGAGTTTTTTTTATTATATCATTTGAGCGCTCTCAGACCTGAAGATGTCGACCGTGAATGAGCTGGGGATCGGCTTTTTATTTTATAAGTGGGCTTAAGGTCCACCGAGGTTCCATGATGACGTCGATGGACTAGCGGGAAGCACTCTGCTGCACGTCTGTCTTTGATATCGACTGCTATAAATCAAGGCGTACACGGGTGACTTCTAATCATCGAGAGAGAGAGACACACACACACAGGCACGCACACACACAGGCACGCACACAGCTATTGGCTGGCTCTCTGTCTCCCTCCACCCCCTCTCTCTTTCTCTTTCTCTCGTTCAGATCAATTGTCCGAGGAAATCTAAGTATCTGGGACGTTAGAAGAGTCGAATCCTGTACTATCGCTCACAAGCGCACACTACTAACACCAGCTTGGAGATAACTTGTACAGCCTATTAATGATGAGCAGCCCGCAGTAGTATTGTGGGGTGGCTGGTTCTAGACTAGCAGGTCCTAATAGGGTGCAGTCTGTAGCTGCTCTTCTGCTCAAACTAGTAATCTGGCTGGTACTGACGAACCGCCAAGTGGCATCTGCCCCTATAGGCGCTCCGGATCTCAGCCGATGCCAGGTGGCGGTCGACAACTCTGTGGTGGGGCCACCCGTGAGACTCTTCTTCAACTGCTGCCTGCCACTGCCGCCCAAAGGCATGGATAGCGTGGTGGACTTCAGCTTCAGCACATACGCGCCTCTGCGAATGCGCATCCGGAGGCCCGCCCACACAGTGCACCTGGCCTACATCGCCAAGTACAACAAGGCCTACGACAAGATGCGAGCCCTGCCAGTGGACGACCCGCGTAGCATGGCCGCCCAGGCCAACGCCCACTGCGCCTTCTGTAACGGTGCCTACGTGCAGCCGGGCACCAACATCGCCGTCCAGGTCCACTTCTCCTCGCTTTTCCTTGCCTGGCACGGTTGGTACCTCTACTTCCACGAGCGCATCCTGGGGAGCCTCGTGGGGGACCCGGGTTTCGCCTTGGTCTACTGGAACTGGGATAACCAGCTGGTCGAAGGGCAGTCGGGGGCAGGCGGCAATGTTATGCCAGCCATGTTTGCTCTTAACGCGTCTTCGTCTCTCTACGACGCCAAACGCAATCCGACGCATGCGCCACCCGCTCTGGTCCGGCTCAATGCGCTATCCAACACGACCAACAGCGCGTTAATCGTGCAGGAGAATCTTAACTCCATGTACCAGTCGGTGGTTACCCGCCGAGCCTTTTCTTCGGAGGCGCCTACAGGTATTAAACAAGTGCCAACTCGCTTTAATGTCGAATTTATTTTCTTCATGCAATTGACGTAGAAAATCTGCTCATCAACGCATATAAGGTCTGACTGGTCTGTACGGTCTAATGATCCGCTGGGTTGCTACTGGGTCGGAGCAGCTCATGAGGATAATAATTTAGCTTTAACTGAGCACTATATGATATAGACATGTTAAGACGTTTCTACTGATGTAGCTCGAAGGTTCACTTGGATAGCTGTTTACATATTATTTCGCGCTCTGACCTATTCATGTATATATAGGTTTGACGCCGATCTCTCCAACGATCTATCCAACTCTACTATCCTAGACGCACCCTTGGCCGGCCAGCTCGAGAGCGGGATCCACAACGCCGTCCATTTCTGGACGGGAGATCCCAACCAGGAGCTTCTCCAAGACATGGGGGCCTTCAGCTCGACACTCAGAACTTGGGTGTGACCTACAAGCATGTAAGGAGCAGCGATCAGCTATGGCTTCACTTTGACCCTCAGCCTTCCACAACTAGCAATAGTGTATATTGCTCCCTAACATCTTAATCATATTATTTCCCAATTGAGAGAAGAGAGAGAAAGTGTGTGTGTGTGTGTGTGTGTGTGTGTGTGTGTGTGTAGCATGTCGTAATACAAGAACTTGGATATTACAACCCATTGGTTTGCTTTGTGGTGTTGAAATACCATTTTTTGTATTCAAATACTAGAATGCGGGTCATTTGTAGCAGTAGCTTAAGCGTGCTCACAAGAGATACAATCAAATCAACGGCAAAGGATTTTGTGATTATGGCAAATAACCTTTAGTGAGTGAAGGAGACATTTGGGGGATCGTTAATAGCTTGTTGCAAGTATAGTCCATACACATAGCAACAACTTTATACACAAGGACTTGCATGTGAGAAACATTTTTCTATTGTGGTGTTCATGGCAATGTATATATCGGATATTGGATTAGGGACATATCATAAAGTTTCCAACAACTCATAGTTTTTTAAAACTCATAGATCTAAACCCACCATTAGAAGATATTAGAGCATAAAATTTTGACATGCACCTTTGGAATATGTCTCTACCAATCTCCACCTTACAATACATATCAAGAGACATACAATGTAGCCTACATATTGCATTGTTGAAAGGTGGAGCAGGAGTGAAAGCAGGCAAGACAGAAAGAGCTACGGAGGTTCAAGTAAGAGAGAGTAAGATGGGATGTGGAAACTCGAACAATCACAATGTATGACCGCCCTTTCCTTATTGTATTATCATGTAAATAATAAAGAATAAAGTGGCCGTGACAGATGCCTGCCACCTCCAGTGTATAGGTATGCAGATAGAAAGTACAAGTAAATGCATGTGGCTAGGCACAAGTAGCCTTTAATCCCCAACAACCCCCCACATAGAGGAGATTGTACTTGAGTGTGGAGAAAACAAGGAAAAATGTAACAAAGTACAATGTATACTTATACCTATGCCTATTATCTTCCTAAGAAAGAAATAATATTCCACTAGGAGACTTTTAGTGAGTAGATCCATAGGATTCTCATTAGTCAATATCATGACAAGCTCTATCTCATTGTCCTCAATCACCTCTTTGATGAAGTAATAACAGACTTCAATGTGGTTTTTCTTCACATGAGAGACTAAATTATGTACCAACTGAATGGCACTTATAGAGTATGAATGCAATGTAGGAGTCATAGTCATACTAGATTATGTACCAATAAATGGTATGACCATAGGGCCTCCAATGCAATCCTCAGTGGTTGCAATGTATGTGGCCTCAATAGTAGACAAGGCCACACATTTTTGCACCCTAGACATCCAAGAAACAACACCTCCAGCAAAAGTAAAAACAACCAGATGTTAACTTTCTACTAAATGCTTGTCCTAGATAGTCAGAGTCTATGTAGCCCACGACTCTAATATCCTGGCCACCATGAAAAATGCACACATCTACAATACTCTTAAGATATCTCATGATATCCTTTATAGGGTCCCAATGTCTCCTACTAGGTATCACCATATAAAAAGTCACAAGTCCCACTGCAAATGCTATGTGAGGTCTAGCAGGGCTATCATGGTATACACCAAGCTGTCCACCATAGATATATATGGAATCTTTGCCATCTCAGCTCTCTTATTATCTATCTAGGGATAATCTGCCTGACTAATCTTCATATGAGAAGATAGTGGACAACCGGTCATCTTACCACCTTGCATATGGAACTACTTAAGGACTTTATGAGTATACTTCTTTTGTGACAAGTAGAGGAGTCTCTTAGAGTGATTGCACATAACAAGCGTACTAAGTATGTGAGAGGCATATGTCAAGTGCTTCATCTCAAAGCTCTTGTTGAGTAAGCCTTCAAAGCATCTAGTTGACCTAGCTAACACACCTTCAATCCTATGGGGATGTAGTGAGCTTACCTTGATGCCCAAGATGAGTAGCCTCCTTCCTCAAGCAAACTGGTAGCTCCACGATTTGAGATGTGAGCTCCAATAACCTTAAGCCTCCTCCTCCAAGCTCCATCTTCCATAGCTATGCACGAGACAAGAGAAGAGAAGAGAAGAAGAAGAGAGGAGATGATGGAGATATTATTCTCCAAGATCCCTCATTCTCACACACACTCTCTCACACCCTCACACTCCCTCTGTCAAGCACACACAAGCAAGCAGGAAGGAGAGAAGACAAGAAGAAGAAGAGACCCATTTTGCCACATACCAAAAGCATGAGCTCCTTAGTCATTTTTTGAGTTTAATAAAAGCCCTAAATCCCTTGCGCACCCATCTCCTTTCTTTACATGATCGGGCATCTTGCCAATGTCCTCTTTCCCTATTACCTTCTAATTGCCTTATCCCTTCACCTATGTCTGTTTAGAATTTACAATTTGTAGAGAAGGGAGCCTCGAACTCTTATAAATTGAATTATATTACACCTTATGCTTTCCTTGCTAGGACGTTCAGAGCACCTTGCTAAATATTCCTTGCCCTCCAATGTTTTTCCTGAGCACCTTGCTAGAATATTCAGTGCTCTCCTTCGTTCCTTTCAAAGCTCCTTGCTAGAATCTTCGGTGTTCTCCAACATTTTTTAAAAGCTTTCCTTCTCCTCCACTTTTCTCGCCTAGGCAGAATGAGCTTCTCCATTCACGTTTTGACTTGGGCTTCCTTGGTCTTTCTCTACTTCTTTTTGGCTGCATGGTTTGTGTTTGTAACATATCTATAACATTACCCCCCTCCTAGACAAGTGCCATTCCCATGGCACTTGCGGGTCTAAGCTGATGATGATTCGGTGATTTGAAAGGTGGTCATGTGAGTCAATGTTGATGGGGCCTCCAAAGTTGGTGGCGTGTATTATTTATAGTTGCCTGTAAAGGAAAGAATGCGCATTGCCTGGGGGTGTGTCTACCTCGCCTTATCGTGCATTGTTCTTGTTCTAGTTGAACTAGGAGTTGGGTCAAAATCCATGCATGCCTAGGTGTTGTCCCACACTTGAGGACCTAGTTTTTGCATAAGGTGGTGTGATGAGTGTGGGTTAGGGAGACGAGTCTACCATAGGCGAGGGTGACCTCCCTAGGTATGTGCTGCCCTTGATGTGCCCTAAGAATGATATGGGGAATCAGAATGGGCTAGGGGGTTAGGGATAGAGCCGGCCAAGACTAAGGCCACCGGATGTGCCTAACTTGAGGTTGTCTAGGTATAGTGAATGTGGCCGACATGTAGTGAGATGATTCGGTTGCTTTCTCCTATGATTTTCTTCTCGTGATCTCTTATTCTTTCTCTTTTCCTTTCTCTTTTCTTTATCTTTTCTTTTCTCTCTTTTTTTTAAAAAAGTAGAGAAAAATCTAGTCTTTCTCAATCAGAGTCATGAGAGGGAGGAGTTGGGGACTTAAGAGATTTGTTAAGGAATCTCAAGCTTTGTATGTATCCTTTGAGGTTTATTCATGCCTAGAGAGGAGTAGTGGAAATAAGAGTGAAGCGGCTATCATTCATATCTTGTAAGAGAGCTAAGCAAAAAAAGGGGAGGAGGGTAGCCTGCATCATTTAATTTAGTCATAACGCAGCTGTTTAAGCCAGGATCAAAAAATAATGGTGGTAGGTAGTACTCTTGTGATGTAGACTCTTGCTTTAATAGCACCCTAAGTCATCTAAGATAATTACATGTTGTTAAGAAGGATAGGTTTGGGCATGATGTGAAATTGTTAAGGAAGTGGTTTATGGAGTCATATAGATCTTGCAACGTGAAAGTGAGGGCTTCCTTAGGCTTAATGGCATTGCCTTTGTATATTCTGGGGAAGTCATATCGATGTGGATGTTGGGATTGTAATCCATTCCTACCCTTCTTGGATATGGCATGAAAGTAGGGTTATTTCTTTTGAAGGGCCTAGGGTATTGAAAAATGACATCTAGGCATTAGTGTTTCCTTCCCAGATGCGCCTCCTCTACTTTGGTTGGCACTCATAGCCCTTCACTATTTTGGGCACTTCATAGAATTTTTTCTCCCAGTAGACTTGAGCATCTGTTCCTACTCAATGTGATGGAGAATCAAAAATCAAAGTCGATTAGCTCACAGTTATTCTCTCTCTACTTCCAAAATATGAGTTTAGTGTTATAGTTTAGTAGGAAGTAATCTTTTCTTGGCGGGATAGGCGCTGCATATTGGCATTATTGTTGGTTGAGCATTTCGCCTTCTTCGCGCTTGCTCTAGCATTTGCTTCCTCTTCTTTTTCAGCTTGGCTTTCCTAATAGTAGGGGTGTCCACTTGCTGTTGCTCTTCAGGTCATGGGGAAGGAGGTTGTGGGACTAGCTCCTCCTTTTCCTGTCCCATTCCCAAGCTTGGTCCTATCTCTTTAGTTGGCCTTTGCATCTCCTCTCTTTTATGCTTTCTCAGGCCCTGTTGCCTATGCTTCTATGTGTTGTCTAGGTCTCAGGGTCTTACAGGTGGTTTCTAGTTTTTTCCTTAATGATTCAACAACCTTCTCCTCTTCAGATTGTGTGGTGTATCCCACCCCGGGGTTATGATGCCAGGAGGCATATTCCACAGTGGATTCTATGAGGTTTTGCAGTGGATTTCATAAAATTTTATTACCGGGGCTCGTACACAAAGTGGATTCTTTGTGTGAGAAGTCGATGGGGACGCCTATCCTTTTCGGGCGTTTTGTTAATTTTGTGTGTACATGGGTGATTCCATAGCGGGTGATTCCGTAAAATACATATTTAAATTAATAAACGTTTATGAGTTTAGAGCTCGCACTCGTAATAAATTAAGGTTAGGATTCATTTCTAACCAATTTATTTATGTAGCTGAAGATTGCTAGGTATTCACTTTTGTCGGTTTAATTGTATTATTTTTCTAACAATTGTGAATGCTTCAATTGATGTGTAAAGCAAGCAGCGGTGGTAGTGGGAAGCATTGGAGGATAGCGTGTATGCAAATTATCGTCAAATTTTGATGGGCACGTATCTTAAGCATGGCGCCTATATTTTATCACGCTTATTTATCAAAGCACTTGATATTTATTTATTATTTTTGTATGCACATGGGTGCACGATTTAAATATTTGTATTGGACATTGTATTTGGGTACCGCCTGACTTCTTGGGTGCCCATTAGCTTTAATTATTTATTGGCACAAAAGCAAACTCAAAAGCTAAAGCGTGCTATTTTGTAATTTGGGCTATTATTTGAGCTTGAAGATGAATAATATATGAAATACATACTTTGTGGAGCGCTCACACAAGGCATGGGGAAAGATTGCACCCAATTGGTCTCTTGTTCATGTCGTGCAAGCTATCTTCATTGATTTGTGTGCAAAAGGTAGAGTTCTTTTGTTCTTGGGGACCTTCTGATGCTCACTACGCGCGCATACGGCAACCGATCTGTGCACCAGTGGAATAAAATATGCTTTTTTGCTAAACCTGTCTACAATAATCCAAATCATATCATGGTTAGCTTTAGTGTTAGGTAAACCAGTGATAAAATCCATTGAAATCAGTTCCCATGGTCGTGATGGAATAGATAATGACATTAGTAAACCATATTGTTTACCATGGTATCTTTTAACTCGTTGACAAACTAAGCATTCAGATACAACGTTAGATATATCAGTGTCCATATGTGACCAATAAAAATCTTTAGTCAATGTACGCAAAGTAGATATAATTCCTCTATAACGTTGATATGGAGGACAATGAATTTCATGCAAAACAAATGATCGAAATGGAACAATCACACATAATCTTTTTTCATAAAACATGAATCCATTATTGTAAGACAGTGAATCAATAGGAGTCCAATTATTTGCAACCTGTTTATTCCAATTAACTTGAAAAGTAGGATCGTGATGATAAGTATCTTTCATAGGGATAAGGGAATCAAATGATATCACAGAAATATTGTGAATTGTCGGTCTTCTATGCAAAGCATCAGCTACAACATTCTCTTTTCCAGGTGTTGAGAGAGAGAGAGAGTACGAGAGAGATACACAAGACATGCTCCCAAAGAATGATTCATATTGACGTAGAGTTAGTATATATAGGTGAGACCCAAGTCAAGTGAGAGATGATATATATAGTTGTAACATCCCCACTCAAACAAAGGTCTCTGGCTGCGAGTGAAAAAACCCTTGGGGAGAACAAGGGAAAAACCCGAGCCCCTACACATACCTACGATACAGAAATGATTTACTATAAAGTTTTCTTGAATACAATGATACATGCCTCAATCAGTGAGACAAGAACTTGGAACAATACCAAGTGCATGTCTTAATGAACTAAAGCGAGCTTCACTAAGAGCTTTTGTGAAGATGTCTGCAACCATTTGATCACTGGGACAATGCTCCACCATAATGGAATCTTTCTTGACTTCATGTTGAACATAATGATAATGAATAGCAATATGCTTTGATTTACTATGTTGTATATAGTCTTTGGTAAGACTAATAGCACTTTGGTTATCGCATCAAAGAGGTGTACTAGATGATGAAGGATGTTCCAAATCTGCAAGTAGTTGTCGAAGCCAAACTAGCTCGCGAGCTGCTAATGATGTAGCAACATATTCGGCCTCAGTTGTAGAAACTGCAACACATCGTTGTTTCTTGCTGGACCAAGAAACCAAACATCCATTTATAAAGAAACAATTCCTACTTGTAGATCGCATGGATAAGTGTGAACTTGCCCAATCAGCGTCTGTATATCCAATAAGGTCAACAGAAGTTGAAGAAGATAAAGAAGAATCCTCTCGACGACGATAAATAAGACCAAATTCCTTAGTACCCTTGAGGTACTTAAGAATACGTTTTGCAGCACTCCAATGAATAGTGGAAGGGGAAGAAAGATAATGTCCCAAAAAGCTAGCTGCAAATAAAATATCTAGTCTTGTGTTTAAACCAATAAATTGAAAACAACCAACAAGATTAGCAAAAGGTTGATGAATAGCTGATTCTTCATTGCGTGTTGTAGATGTACCCTTGGTAGAGCTTGAAAGAATGGAAGTGTTGGCAGAGTGCGTATTTGTCAATCCAAACTTCTTAACAATATCATTAATAAACTTTGTCTGGCAAAGAAGAAGAATGCCTTGTTGTCGGTGTCGTTGAACTTGAATACCCAAACAAGAATGTATCTCACCAAGATCCACCATTTCAAATGCAGTCGATAAAAGCTTCAAGCACGAGAGGCTTGCTTCAATCCATATAATGCACGATGAAGCTGGCATACAATATGCTCTTTTCCTGCAATCATAAAACCTTCAGGTTGCTCCATATAGATTTCTTCTTCAAGATCTCCATTGAGAAAAGCTGTTTTAACATCCATTTGGTGAATTTCTAGATCAAATAGTGTTGCAAAAGCCAAAATCATACGAACAGTTGTGGAGCGCACAACAGGAGAAAATGTTTCTTGATAATCTACTCCTGCAATCTGTGAGTAACCTTTTGCAACAAGTCGTGCTTTGAACTTATCAAACGAGCCATCAGCTTTGGTCTTGGTTTTATAAACCCATTTACATTTGATAGGAACACGATTTGGGGGGAGTTCAGTAAGAATCCATGTACCTTTGGAGATTAAAGAATCGTACTCAGCTTGCATAGCTTCTTGCCATTGATCCCTTTGAGACGAATTGATAGCTTCCATATATGATATTGGATCCTCTTGGATAGACATAGCATCATCAAAGACATCATATTCAATAGAATAGAATCCATGCTCTATCTCAATAGGAAGATCGACATAGATCTCCAAATTTTCATCAATCTTCTTTGGAGGTGAAGGAGGTTTATGATCATCAGAATTAGTAGAATCACAAAGCAAGTAAGGAAATGCACTAAGCAAATTTTCATCAATCTTCTTTGGAGGTAAAGGAGGTTTACGATCATCAGAATTAGTAGAATCACAAAGCAAGTAAGGAAATGCACTAAGCAAAGACTGTGTATCATCTGAAACATCTGACGACCATGTGCCACCCATAGTCTTCTCATCAAATATAGCATCACGACTAATGATAACCTTTTGAGAAGAAGGATCATAAAATTTGTAACCTTTGGAATGATCTGAATAACCAAGAAAAATAACCTTCAAACCTAGAGGATCCAACTTATGTCGAGTGTCCTTGGGCACATGAATATAAGCAATGCAGCCAAATGTGCGAAAGTGAGAGACTAAAGGTGTCTTCCTTGTCCAAATTGTTATAGGAATTTTACCAGCAGGTGCAGTAGTTAGAAGATGATTTTGAATAAAAACAGCTGTTAGAAGTGCTTCAGTCCAAAACTTTAGAGACAAACCAAAGTGTATAAGCATGGAACGTATAGCATTAAGAATAGTGTGATTTTTGCGCTCAACAATACCATTTTGCTGAGGAGAATAAGGAGCTGTAAACTCATGATAAATACCTTGATCCTTACAGAAGTCATCAAATAGATTGGATACATATTCACCGCCATTGTCACTGCGAAGCGTCTTTATAGAGAATCCAGTTTGAAGCTCCACACTTATCTTGTATTGTTTAAATATAGATAAAGCCTCAGACTTATGTCGAAGAAGATAGATATGTGTGTACTGTGAGAAATCATCAATGAAAGTTATAAAATATCGATATTGAGACTTTGAGGCAGGAAAAGGACCGCAAATATCGGTATGAACCAAATCCAAGAGAGCACATGAATGCGATGAAGTAGAAGTGTGGAAAGGCGAACGATGGTGTTTTCCAAGTGCACAGTACTTATATATTCCCATACGTGGATGAGATTTAAGATCCATACCTTGCACAAGACCATGACGATGAAGATCAAGAAATTTGGCCAAAACAGAGTGTGCAAATCCTTGATGCCATAATTTGCAATCTGCATCTCCAGGGGCAGTAACAACATTTGCAACTGTATCGTTTAATGATAGCTCAAATAGATTACCATGTCGAGAAGCCACTGTTATAGTATGCTCGTCTTTCTCTATACGACATTGATTATGATCAAAGCCAACAAACAAACCAAGATCAACTAGACGAGCAACAGAAAGAAGATTTCTTTGCAAATCTGGAACATGAAGAACTCCTCTTAATATTCTAGTGGATGAAACAGTCCCCAGATATAAATCACCCACTCCTTTGACTTGACAAGTCGTATCATCCGCAAGGTAAACAAACTTCTTGACAGGAAGAGAATGATAATTGTGAAGCCACTGCGATTGGTATGTCATGTTTCCAGTGGCACCTGAATCAACGATGAATAGAGAACCATCATGAACATGAAGTACCTTTTCTGGAGAGATATCATGATGGACGAAATTGAGCTCCTGATGAGTATGATAATCATTAGTTGTAGTTTGTTGACCAAAACAAAACAATTTTTGTTGGGATATGCAAGACGAGAAGATTTACTACCTTGATTAGGGTGTCCATCCTACTGAAAATGTGAAGCGGGATGCTTGCGAGCAACAAAAGGAGCATCAAAATCCCTTTGTTCACGAGTGACCAAAACAGCATCAGATTTTTCCAAATGATGCTCATGACGTTGAGAATATTCAATAAGAGATATACATGCTTTGTCAAAGTGGATATCATCCTTGTTAGACAAAATAGTGATGATATTGTCATATAAAGGATCTTTGATGGTATGAAGAAGTTGAGTAACAATCTGATTTTTAGCAACAGGAGCGCCGGTAGCACCAAGCTTATTAATAATGTCTTTAAAAGCCTCGATATGAGAGTGCATAGAAGTACCAACCTTATATTGAAGATTCTTCAAACAAGTTTGGAGATATAAAATTTCGGTGACTAATTTCTTTTCAAACGTTAAAATAAGATACTCCCAAACAGCATGAGAGGTTTCTAGATGAAAGACATCCAACATAAGTGAGTCAGGAAGTGCAGACAATATATAACGACGAGCCGCTTTGTCACGACGAATCCAATTTGTATGATCAATTTTCCATTGTTCAAATAATGGACCATCAGTAATCACAGAATTGTTATTCATCACATCAATAGGTTGAACTGGGCAACACAGGTCACCCAAAACAATATCAAATAATTTGTCACCTTCAAGAATTAGCATCATCTTTGCTTTCCACCCAGGAAAGCCTTGTCCTTGGAAGAAGGGAACCGAACGTTGGCCAGATGGATATCCGTTAACAATTACGCAATTGGCCATGCTTGTATGTCGAGAGAAAACAAATAAGATGAGATCGTAGAATCTGCAAACCATGATCAAGACAAGCGTAGTTGAGACGCATGACAATCAAAATAGGGAGATGCACGTAAGAACGACGAAAAGTATTGAGTGACTAAAAAGAAAGCCCAAAATAAAGAGGCGTAACGTGCAAGACGAGATGACGTATATAAGAAAAGTGCTATTTCGGTCGAGCAAAGAACGTGAACGATAATAAAACATCGCTAAAAATAGCAAGATGTTTGCTTGTCGTAATCAACATCATTAATAAAGATGAGGGATTAACAAACTGTAATTGGGGATTAACGAACTGTAATTAGAATTACAGTTTTAAATAAAGAATCATAGATTCGAGCAGAATTGCTGTCTTGAATCCTGAACTATCATAACTTTTGATCCAAAACTCCGATTAGCAAGCCATTTTGACAGGATTCAAGAGCAAGTTCATGTATCAAATCATCACTTGTGCAAATAATTCAATCAAGTATAAACAATGAAACAACTTATCTTCCTTGTTGTTGCTACGCATCCATAGCTCTGATACCATGTTGAGAGAGAGAGAGAGTACGAGAGAGATACACAAGACATGCTCCCAAAGAATGATTTATATTGATGTAGAGTTAGTATATATAGGTGAGACCCAAGTCAAGTGAGAGATGATATATATAGTTGTAACACCAGGTTGATATTGTATAAGGAGATGAAAACTTTGAATAAAAGCAACCCATTTAATGTGTCGGTCAGATATTTGTGGTTGACTAAGAAGATGTCTAATGCTTTGTTGGTCAGTTTTGATCATAAATTCAGATCCCATTAAATAATGTTTCCATTGATGTAGGACTTGTACTACAGCTAGCAATTCTTTATCATATGTAGAATATTTAAGTTCAGATGGTTTGAGTTTACAGCTAGAGTAGGCTATGGGATGAGAATCTTGCATAAGGACGGCTCCTATTCCAGATCCACTAGCGTCAGTAACTACTAAAAAAAATGGTCTATTGAAGTCAGGTAGTTGTAATATAGGAGCATGAGTTAAAGCATGTTTCAATAAATCAAAGGATTTTTGTTGATTATCGGACCAGTTATACACAATACTCTTCTTTAAAAGTTTTATCAAAGGTAATGCAAGTAATGAGAAATTCCTCACAAACTTTCTATAAAAGCTAGCAAGACCTAGAAAAGAACGTAATTCATGCACATTTTTGGGTATGGGCCAATTTAAAATTGCTTCTATCTTGTTAGGGATGACTTTAATACCTTCTGATGAAATAATATGTCCTAGATATTCAATTTTTGTTTGGAAGAATTCACTCTTTTCTGGATTAGCATATAATTGATTGTCTTCTAACATATAATTGATTATTTGTAAATGATTAGGGTTTAGGGTTTAGAATATAATTGATTGTCTTTTCTGGGTTAGCATATAATTGATTATTGGTAAATGATCTCTCTTCATATGAGAAGATAGTGCACATCCAGTCATCTTACCACCTTGCATATGGAACTACTCAAGGACTTTATGAGTATACTTCTTTTGTGACAAGTAGAGGATTCCCTTAGAGTGATTGCACATAACAAGCATACTAAGTATGTGAGAGGCATATCTCAAGTGCTTCATCTCAAAGATCTTCTTGAGTAAGCCTTCAAAGCATCTAGCTGACCTAGCCAACACACCGTCGATCCTATGGGGGTGTAGTGAGCTTACCTTGATGCCCACATGAGTAGCCTCCTTCCTCAAGCAAACTGATAGCTCCAGGATTCGAGATGCGAGCTCCAATAACCTTGAGCCTCCATCTCCAAGCTCCGTCTTCCATAGCAGTACATGAGACAAGAGAAGAGAAGAGAAGAAGAAGAGAGGAGATGATGGAGATATTCATCTCCAAGATCCCTCATCCTTACACACTCACTCCCTCACACCCTCACACTCCCTCTCTCAAGCACACACAAGCAAGCAAGAAGGAGAGAATACAAGAAGAAGAAGATACCCATTTTTCCACATACCAAAAGCATGAGCTCCTTAGTCACTTTTTGAGTTTATATACAAGCCCTAAATCCCTTGGGCACCCATCCCCTTTTTTTACATGATCGGATATCTTGCTGAGGTCCTCTTTCCCTATTACCTTCTAGTTGCCTTAACCCTTCACCTATGTCTATTTAGAATTTACAATTTGTAGAGGAGGGAGCCTCGAACTCTTATAAATTTAATTATATTGCACCTTATGCTTTCCTTGGTAGGACATTCAAAGCACCATGCTAAATATTCCATGCCCTCCAATGTTCTTCCCGAGCAGCTTGCTAGAATATTTGGTGCTCTCCTTCCTTCCTTCCAAAGCACCTTGCTAGAATCATCAGTGTTCTCCCACTTTTTTTCTGAGCTTGCCTTCTCCTCCACTTTTCTTGCCTAGGTAGAATGAGCTTCTCCATTCACATTTTGACTTGGGCTTCCTTGGTCTTCCTTTACTTCTTTTTGGCTGCATGGTTTGTATTCGTAACATGTCTGTAACATTACCCCCTCCTAGACAAGTGCCAGTCCCATGGCACTTGTGGGTCTGAGCTGATGAGGATTCGGTGATTTGAAAGGAGGTCATGTGAGTCGATGTTGATGGGGCGTCCAAAGTTGGTGGATTGCATTGTTTGTAGTTGCTTGTAAAGGAAAGAAGGTGCAATGCCTGGGGGTGTGTCTACCTCACCGTATTGTGTATTGTTCTTGCTCTAGTGGAATTGGAAGTTGGGTCGAACTACATGCATGCATAGGTGTTGTCCCACACTTGAGGACCTAGTTTTTGCCTAAGGTGGTACGATGAATGTGGCTTAGGGAGACAAGTCTACAATAGGCAAGGGTGACCTCCCTAGGTATGTCCTGCCCTTGATGTTCCCTAAGCATAATGTGGAGAATCAAAATGGACTAGGGGTTTAGGGACAGAGCCGTCCAAGACTGAGGGCACTGGATGTGGCTCACTTGAGGTCACCTACGTATAGTGAATGTGGCCGACATGTAATGAGATGATTCGGTTGCTTTCTCCTATGATTTTCTTCTCGTGATCTCTTATTCTTTCTTTTTCCATTTCTCTTTTCTTTGTCTTTTCTTTTCTTTCTTTTTTTTTAAAAAATAGACAAAAATCTAGTCTTTGTCATCAGAGTCATGAGAGGGAGGAGTTGGGGACTTAAGAGATTTATTAAGGAACCTCAAGCTTTGTATTTATCCTTTGAGGTTCATTCATGCCTAGAGAGGAGCAGTGGATAGAAGATTGAAGCAGCTATCATTCATATATTCTAAGAGAGCTAAGCAAAAAAAGGGTAGGAGGGTAGCCCATATCATTAACTTAGTCATAGCGCAACTGTCTATGCCATTTGGATCAAAAACTAATGGCGGTAGATAGTACTCTTGTGATGTAGACTCTTGCTTTAATAGCACCCTAAGTAATCTAAGATAATTACATGTTGTTAGGAAGGTTGGGTCTGGGCATAAACTGAATTTATTAAGGAAGTGAGCTATGAAGTCATATAGATCTTACATCGTGAAAGTGAGGGCTTCCTTAGGCTTAATGGCGTTAACTTTGTATATTCTGGGAAATTCATATCGACCATGGATGTCGCCATCTGAAAGTTTGTCTCACCACAAAGAAGCATCCAACGGACTCTGCAAAAAAAAAAACAACTACACATCAATCCACCATACAATAATGAATTTTAATTAAAATTAGTAACTACGGACAAGAAAGATGAGTGACTTACTAGGCCGCAGCGTCCATACAATCGGTCGATCAATGCAATGGCATAGTGTCTCTCTACATATCGAGTCTCTAGGCTTGTGGGATCGCGGTTTGTAATGGAGTGGTGCAAAAAAAATAAAATACAATTGTTAGAAATACGATTGTCAGTAAAAGGGATATTGCAAAAAAAAGAAGCAAGCGTAACAAAAGAAAAACTTACAAAGTCCTCCAAATAAGTCATGTGGCCACTACTCGCAAGATGATGGACCACTCTTGCCTCCAGTTGTGTCCTCGTTGCCTCGCATTGCTGTCTCCAATATTTGGAGAATCTATAGCCTCCTACCTGAGTTGGCACCAGTCATTTGTGTCTAGCTACTCAGGCTTTGAGTCTCGACTCTTAAGTGCCTTGCGTGCGTCTGATTATCTGTGCGACATGTATACACACATGTACTCCATCATCCAGCTAGTGCAAAATCTATCTGCTGTGGCGGGTATCAAAAACTCCTCATACAAGGATGCTATTATGCAGTCCTTGTTCCCTTCCAGTATGTTCTTCCAATGATCCAAGCCGTTGTGCTGAAAAACTTGTTGGCACAACTCTCTCATACAATGTCGGAGGGGTTTTTGTTGAAAGGTCGAATCCACCGAGGATCAGAAGTAGAAGGAAGTAGAGATAGAAGATTGAAGAGAAGATAGAGAATACCCAAGTGGTAAACACTACAAAAAAAAATCACAATGAATTGAATCAATATGTATTGAAAGAACCTGGAATCTTCACACTACTCAGAAGCAATCTCTAGGCATTAGATCTCCTGGAGCTTCTTCGTAGTACAAAACATGAATAAAAATTATAGCTCCTTCTCTGCTGCTTGGAACTCAAATCTAATGGCTCCGTTGGCTCTGAAAGGGGGGTAAAACCTATGATGCCTCATCATGGAATTCCCAAATCACTCCTTCTTCTTCTTTCAGTTCAATCTGTAGTTTTCGAGCTGTTTACAACGATCTCGACGCACGCGATTTTGTCAGTCTGTCTTTTTTATGATAAATCTCCTAACTGGCTGAAAAAGCCACTTGCTTTTTGCATGCAATGCTAATCTAGAAGCTTTTTTAACTTTTTCTATTTTTTTACAATAAATAATATCAAATATAGGCTAAAATTATCCAAAAATCTAATATTTTTGGATAATCCATACAACTCACACTAGTACTAATGGCTCAGATCACATTGACTCTCTAGATCAATAAAAAAGTCGAATGATGATGCATTCCATACTTTTTCACACTGTGTCCTCATAACATCACAACATCCACCCCCTCTGAACCTACACATCCTTCGGTATGTGTCAAAATCCTAGTTGTCACCGGATTTTGAGTCCTCATCCTATGCAACCATATCCTTTACTTCTTCATCTTCCATATCTTCGTGGCTAGCCCCTTTATCATGACCACTATTTTCTTCCCATTTTGGCAACTCATAGGTAGTAGATCCCCCATTTTTAATCATTTGATTCTTTTCCCTGCTATGGAAATTTGATGGCTGTCCCATCCACCTCATTTAATGCATAAGTAGCATTATCAAACACCTGTCTTACCACATAGGGTCCAAACCATCTTTTGAAAATTTTACGCATGACACTATGTTGGTTATCTAAACTGCTATCATAAACCAATACCCAATCCCCATCTTGTATGGTTCTTGGTCTTAGTCTATGTCTTTTGTCAAACCGTTTCTTATTCTGTATCCTTGATGCCCTTAACTTTTCAGTTGGTGCCTCTATGTCTTCTGACTTTCTTTCCAACTGTCTAATGCGTAAAGCCAACAACTCCTCTCGATTCAACTCCTCTTCCCAAGGTAGCACACTCAATGTGGCTATCATCTCTTCTATCGGCATGATAGGTTTTTGACCATACATCAACTCTGTAGGCATATATCATGTAACACCACTATGAGCTGTTATGTTGGCCCACAAAGCATAAGGGAGCAATCGTTGCCACTCTTTTACCTTCTCTCCACATGCTTTTGCCAATGCCTTCACAATAGGTGGGTGACCTCTTTCACTTTTTCCATTTCCTTCAGGGTTATAGGCTAAAGTTAAAGCGAGCTTTATCCCCAACTGTGCAAAGAAATCGTGAGCTTCATCTGCATCCAACTCACCCCTATCTGCTATAATATTTCCCACACAGCCATATCGACAAGAGATCTCTTCTAAGAGAAAAGTACGTACGGCATTTGTCATCTTAGTATGTAGAGCTCTCCCTTCCACTTGATTAGTCAAGTCTTCACCAGCAAGCACAAGATACATCATTTTCCAAAGACCTGTAGGCATTGTGACCAAATCCACCACCCACTTAAAATGAAGAGACAATGGATATGTGGCTTGCAACCCATCCCGATGTCTCACAGTTGAATACATTTGACATGTCGTACATGTTTCACAAAGTGAGCAACATCCTTATAAATACCCTGCACCAATATCTTTCTTTGATCTTTGTAAAAGTACCCCAAACACCTCTATGACCAGCCCACAAGCTTTCATGAAATTCTTGCATAATAGTTACTTGTGAAGCTCTATCACCCAAAAAACGCAATGGCATCCTTGTTTCTTTTTAGCATGTTTCCATAAGTATCCATCTTTTAAGGAAAAAGCTTAGGCTTTCCTCTTGATCTTCTTAAGCTCCTCATCTGACCATTCATCTCTCTTTGTTAATGTACTGAGATATTGACCAATTCTCAGCCACTCTCCTACATATTTGTCTTCCAGAAACACTTCTACACAAGATGCAAAACATCTAAAGTGTCTTCTCTTTGTTGTCCAAGCTTCTATTAATGCTATAGCAACACCTTGCATTGCTAAATTCACTCTTGCAACATCATTTTCATAAGAAAGTCATCTTCTTCCTCCTCATCCATCATCCCATCTTCATTTTCATAGTGTGCTCGAGATAACATGTCTGCCATAGAGTTATCTCTTCTTGCAATATGTTGAAATTCAGGGTTCAAAGATTTGATATATGCAATCCACTGGAGCATAGCAATGTCTGGGGTAGCACAACTACTAATTATACCCAATATCGACAAACAATTAGTCTCAATGACTACATGAGCACCCATAAAATACTCCTTATCACATTTAAGGGTTGTCACAATTCCCCATAATTCTCTTTTAACCTGTGGATATCTTCTCTGTCCTTCAATCAATACTTTAGCACTAAAGCTGATGGATTTGCTCCAAGATCTTCATGCAATCTTTTCATTTAGCAAATCCATCAGCTTTGGCAAGTAAGCTTTAGGCACTGGAATAGGCCTCAAGTTCCATGGTACATGTGGCATAGTAAATATGACCATAGGAGAGACAACATTTGAATCCACACAACCTATTTCACTTGGCTGAAATGCAAATGCCTTCCCATGTCTAGCCAACATCCGCATAAAACAGTCTCTCTCAGTAAGCAAAAGCAACCCTTCTATTCCAACTTCCAATTCCTGTAATGTTTCAGATGTAAATTGATGACCTATATCTTTAGGATCCCATAAGCTTGGCTGCCTTGACACTTTTTCATACATACCCTCACTCTCTAGTGGAAGTGGCAAAGCAATTGGTTTCACCTTTTTGTCAATTGTCTTATACTTTGTCTCCATAAGTGCTTTAGCCCATTGTAGTCCTTCCTGCTAAGCAAACAATGCTATAACATCATACATATCTAAAGAATGTACTGAAAACACTATGTTTTCAGCCTCATTTTTTGCATGTATAGTTGCTGAAATTTTAGCCATAATGTCAGTAATATTCAGCCCATAAAATATGCCTGAAATGCCATCATTTTCAGCTAACAATCCTAATGCTCTCAGTTTCTTAGTAGCCCGTTTCATAGATATGCATTCAGCCCTACACATAGCTTCCATATGCTTAAACCAAGATGAATTGTTTGATATAAACTGAGAATTACCAATAGTAAATACATGCTTCATTTCATCAGGAGGCGAGTACACCCACTGAACAACACTATTGTAGCCCCACATTACAGCAGTGCTTAATGAAAATCTAGCTCTTTGAATTCCCTTGCATTTGGAACCAAAGGAGACTCTCGAAGCGTATCTCGATTTCTAGGATGATTAACACAAATAGTAAGAAATTGGACTGCTTTTCTCCCATCCTTGCTTCTAACTCTTGCATAACTAGAACCATCATCAAGCACATTTGTTTCCATACCCACACCTGTAATATAGGGTTGTCCGAAAATCATTGCATATAAGAAATTATCTTGCACAAAGAAATGTTGCTCTTCCTGTACATCACCAATCATCACTTTTACATTAGGACATGCAGCATAGAGCTCCCTTGAAGAATTATTTGCAGCCCTCATACACCAACCATGATTAGTGTTATCTGCAGGCCATGCACCATTTTCATACAATCCCCACTCAATGACATTTATCTCACACCCATGGTCAAGTAAAGAAACACAAGGAGTTTCACGTTCCCCTATTTTGACTACCGTTTCAGTGGTAGCTCTAACCCAATGATTTCTTGTGTAGTGACTTCGAGGAATAAATCCTAGAGTCTCTTCTCCATATTGTTGCATTTGCCTTACTCCACCATGCATATTGCTACAAGACAATGATTTTTAGCCACTTTCTTCTCTTTTTCACATGCTGTCCACTGATTAGTAGCATCTTGCATAGATAATCCAGTACTTACTTTATGCTCATATTCAGCCCGAATACCCAACAAACCAGTTTCCTCTTCAAATTGCAGCAATGCCCTAGTGGTATCACCAAGAAACTGACGCTTCCTTTTAATTATGTCAATGATCTCATCATGAAATTTTCGCTTGGCAATGCCAAGCACCTCTCCCTAGGTAAATTCCACCCAACTGTCTAAGATCCGTTCTTCAAGAACCTTCTTAAGATCTATGGTTGTCTCAACGTCAGATTGCAACTTATATCCTAGCTACTTGCCCTTCTTTTTGCCCTCTTGTTTATTATCTTGTCTTTGCTTCTGACTGACCTCTTCCATAACATGCTCGGGAGGTGGCTAATTTGCAGCTTTAGGCTGATCCATACTTCTTCTTGTCATTCTTTTAGATGTCCCTACAATATCTTTATCTCTTTTTTATTTTTCTTCCACAAGTACATCCGTGTTTTGTACCTTTGCTAAATATGCATACACTGAATATGCATCTACCGGTGATTCCTAACCAATTATGCCATGAATGTCTTGCCCTGCATGAGACATTTCACTATCAATGACCTTTCTCTTTTTAGATGCATGTAAAGCATGTGTCCATATTTCAGCCATCACTTGGCCATGCATTCTATCCAACTGTAGACCAAAAGTAGAAGCATGTACTGCCGCATAAGCATTTCGGACAGCCAAGTCTTCCAACAACTTCTGCATACCTCCCTTTCCAAAATTCAAAGCAAGAAGCAGTCCCATTTCTTGTGCATGGATCTTGCTATCTTTCCAAAATATAAGCTATTGTGCCAAGGCCTCTTGATAGGCAGCACAATCCTTTCTCTCATGTTTCAAACTGTCACACCACATACATCTTTTTCCAGGCTTAGGGGCTGCTACCTGTCCCCTTTCCTCTTGTCCTTTTTCATCCAATTTTGCAACCTTCAATTGAAGATCCCGCATCCCTTTGACCAATTCATCCAAGACATCTTCCCTAATAGAGGGAACAATAGTAGGTACAGCCATAGGGTTAGCCACAGAAGCGGATGGCTTACTGGATACTTCAATTTTTTTGCTTGTAACAACGGGCAAGCTAGAGATATGCAATCTTTCTCTTCTTCTATGCTTCTTCACAAGTGCACTAATAGCTTCCTTGACATGTCTCCACTCTGTTTTCAAACCTGTCTCTGTAGTCTGATCCTCCAGCAAATCATCAAGCTTCTCTTGAAGCTAAAGATCAGCTGCCTGTAGAAACAATTTAATTTTCTAACTTGCAAGAGCTTGCTGTTCTGCGAGATCCAACTACTCAAATGGACTTTCAAATTCTCTTAACAATTCTGTAGCCACAAGACCCTTATTGGGTTGTATAACCCACTCTTGAAAAGTCTTGAGCGTAATCAAACTAGTGTCCTCAATGTAAAATTCTTCCATGAGTGTCTTCTTGAAGGCTACCCAGTCTGCATCCTGCAAGTATAATTCAGTAATCAGTGCTTTCAATTTATGAACAGTAACACGTAAAAAATATTGGCTCCATGCAGATTGAGCCACTCTAAATAATTCCATCTTCTAAGCATAGGTATGTACATGCTCAAGTACTTGCAAAGCATTCCATCACAACACTTTCTGTTTGAGTTGAAGCTTGCATCACCTATTGTTGTTGTTGTACCTGCATAAGCATATTCATATTTTGCACCAACTGTTGCAAAGCATCACTAGAGAATGTATTCAAAGATTCTCCCATATTTTCTTTCCTTCTTTTGATGACCTTTCACATCAGGTTCACCAATGTCGAAGGGGTTTTTGTCGAAAGGTCGAATTCATCGGGATCCGCGCGCGATTTTGTCAATCTATCTTTTTTATGATAAATCTCCTAACTGGTTGAAAAAGCCACTTGCTTTTTGCATGTCATCCTAATCTAGAAGCTTTTTTAACTTTTTTGGATTTTTTACAATAAATAATATCAAATATAGGCTAAAATTATCCAAAAATCTAGTATTTTCGGATAATCCATGCAACTCACACTAGTACTAATGGCTCAAATCACATTGACTCTCTAGATCAATAAAGAAATCGGATGATGATGCATTCCATACTCTTTCACACTGTGTCCTCATAACATCACGACAACGAGCCATCACCCTCCTCCCCTCATTATTCATGATGATGGCTCCTTTCTTATCATCTACAAGGTTTCTAAACCCCTCTCGGGTATGCCTAAGATGTGTCCTCTCCCACGTGTGACCACGCTCCTAGGCATATCTAGGAGATCTCTGTACATCTCGTATACCTACAGGGGTAGTATCTCTTGGAGTAGCACCCATAAGAGTACCACCTGCGAACAATTGAGAAAAATCTAGAGTGACTAGAGTAGACTTTCCCACATGTGTGAAAAATCCCACAAGTGATACAAATCCAGCAGAACGATGAGACGGAGACACTACATCGGTACTTCCACAACAACCACTTGAGCTGCCCTCTCTTGAACTTACATGACAACAAGGAGTAGCACCCATATCTCAAATCGACTGCGAGCTCACTACATCCACATCTCTGCAAAATCCCCCAGAACCACTTCCTTTGTCGAGCCCAAGTCTCTGGAGCATTGACCTCCTCTATTCAAAACCGATGGATCAAAGCATGCCGAATACATCTAAAGAACGGACTAATTGTGTCTGAGATAGCTCTTGGTCTGCCATATCTCTGAATCGAGCCATCTAATATGGAGACATACGTGTGGAGATCTCCTCTAGCTCCTCGTCACTCATCCCTCGACTCATCGTGCTGTCCGAATATCCACAAAGGTCACCTGCACATACAAAAATTGATGTTAGCATAATCAATATAAAGATTCAAGCAAATCACAGTATTATAACTCTAAAAAAATTGATCCTATTTAAAATGCATATTCTAGAGTACCCTTATAAGTGATTCATCAACAAATTGAGTAGGTGGATTCTCCAAGTATGACGTAGCCTATGGTCCCATGTCAATATCCTGACACAACTCCACATACACTGGAAGGTCGATAGAAAGGTCACCACAAAAGGATAAGAATGTATTTTTCTATACGAAGGCTGAAGGACTTAGATTGTCGATGAATAAGTTACAGTCACCTGATCGTTTAGAAAAGTGGTTAATCTCTTTGTAGGAGTTCGATTATGAGATTAAGAGAAAGGCACCGAGGTTGCAATGCATTGTGGAATGCCTTGTGGATTTCAGGGAGCCGAAAGAGACTTTGGTTGAATAAAGTGATATTGATTTAAAATTGATATGATCTCCATTCCATCTTGGAATGCTCTATCACACATTATCTATCAATAGGAGAGACTGGGGCCGGTTTATCAAAATAAAAAAAGAGGAGAAATAGACAACAGGCTTTGAAAATTTCTTTGATCGCGCAGGAATATTATATCAACCTGGGCTTGATGAAATATATCACCAATGTGTGATGCCTAACTAGGTTCCATTCAATTTGGAAGAGTGCCATGACTCCGCTTGTGGAGGGCATTTTGCTGGATGGCTGCCCAAAAAGCTTTAAGAGTCGGATATTGGTGGCCATCCATTTTCCAAGATGCATTCAAGTATGTTAAGAGATGCAATCCTTGTCAACGGCATGACGACAGGGAGAATAGGAAGCGACCACTTCCTCTGATTATGGCTATACTTCCACTTGAGAAGTGGGGCATAGATTTTGTGGGTCCTATTACCCTCTTTTCTACCACGCAAAAAAGATATATCATAGTGGTTGACTACTTTACGAAGTGGTCAGAAGCACAAGCGACAAGGAAGGATGACCTGAAAGAGACTACTAACTTTCTACTAGAGCAAATTATATGCCGATTTGGTTTGCCAAAGGAATTACTATCAAACCATGGAATCCATTTCCTAAATAAGATGATTAAAAGCCTGACTGACACATGGAAAATTAAACATAATAAAACAACTCCTTATAATCCGCAAGCAAACGGGAAAGTTGAAAGTACTAACAAGCAGCTTGTGGGTATTCTATCGAAAATAATGTGAGAAAAGAAGCAAGAGTGGAATAAGAAACTATATGTGGCAATGTGGGCGTATAACACAAGTTTAAACGAGCCATTGGCCACACCCCATTCAAGTTAGTCTATGGGTAGGATTGTGTTCTGCCCCTAGAGATTGAGTTTCCAACTATAAGATTTGCAATCAATCATTCTTTGGGTGACAAGGATGCCCCCTTCGAGCACTTTATGACTCTGGCCCACTTGGATGAGCTCAAATTGCAAGGTCTATTACACCAAGAAGGTAGTTAAGCATTGCATGAAGCAGTTGCATGCTTTAAAAGCGAAGAAATATACATTTAAGAAGGGACACTTAGTTCTATATTATGATGCACATAGAGAGCTGTTTCCAAGAAAACTTGAGCCCAAATGGAATGGTCCCTACTACAATATCGTAAGGGTAGGGAACAATAAGTCCACAGCATTAATGCTGATCTTGAGGGAGTGGAGTTTAGAAATAAGGTTAATCTTAATAAGATTAAACCTTATTATCTCTAAATGCACTAACGAAATAAATACATTGCAGGTCAATGCGAGGCTAATCAGAAACGTGCAAGAGAAAATATTGGTTAATGGGGCAGCTTATTCCTTACTTGGAACACCCATACTTGGAGTAGCGATATCATCAGGGAAAGCTTATCTGGTGGAGTAAAGGCTATAAAGTGATTAAGCAAGAGAATAGATCATTCATTCGGGAAATCAAAGTCTTCTATCATCATTGCTTACGAATTCTGACAAGCACTCCTATTATATTCAATGAAGAAGGTGGGATGGAGCCTTCAGTACATCCTCTGAATATGCTAAATATTGACTATCATAATTATGAGTAGAGTTGACGATGGCTAGCTATGTAAACCCATTGTGAACGTACACATTGCACTTTGATGGAGCATCTAGGGGTTCCAACAAGAAAGGGAGTATAGGGGTAGTTATTAGTAGAAACCCCCGACATAGAGTTATGATAAAATTAGCTATTAATCTCAGGGTTGGATTTACCAATAACATGGTGGAATTCAAAGCTTTAATCATGGGTCTGAATATTGCTAAGAGAGGCGATATCTATTAGTTATTACTAAAAGGGGATTTCCAATTGGTATTGAACCAACTAAATGGGACTTACACAATATGAAATATCATTCTTTCTATGTATTATTGCACTATTATGACCATGCTCGACAGGTTTGAGAGAGCGTCTCTTTAGCTATTTCCATGTTATTGGAATCAGTTTGTGGACTCGTTAGCAAACTTTGCTTATGAAGAAGATATTTTCTTCAACTATGGTCCTAGGTTGGATATCTCTATTAATGATGAGATAGGACACGGTCGATATGGGGGCTTTTATTAAAACAAGCCCTATATGGTAGGTGATGGTTAGTATGGGTGATACAAAGAGTAGCTAAGACCCATAGGATAGTTAGACAACATCTTATGCATACCCAAATAGTAGGAAGTATGGGTCACAATCTGATGCATTTGCTATCTTGGACCCATAGGCTGGTCAGACAACATGTTATGCATACCCAAATAGTAGGGTATGGATCACAATCTGATGCATTTAGCTTAGGGAAAGAGCCCTATTTCCTCCTTGGGATGGAGCATCTTGTTGTATATTAGTGAGATTTCAAAAGGGGGGATATATACGAGCTGTTTTGTTTTATTCCATTAGGCCAAGAGAGATGGTTCTTTTTGTGGTTTTAATGCTTGATTTCCTTAGGTCAAGAGAGACGGTTTTTGTCGAGTTTAAATGCTTTATTTCTTTCAGCGAAAAGGGCCCATTTTTTGGGTGTGAAATAGGATATTTCTTTAGGCCAAGAGAGCCATATGTCTGTTTGGTGTAGGTATGCTTAATAGTTTTCTGTTTTAGTGATTGCATCACACAGGTTGACGAAGTCATTGAAGGGAGCCTTTGCTGCTATGAAGGAGCTTCTCATGGCCATTCTAGGTGGTATCATCCCCTTTCTAAGTTTTTCCTTTAAGCAGATAATATTATATGTGTATGTAAGGGTTATTTTCTTTTCATTGTTGGGAACTAGCGATCAAGACATGAAGTCCTAGGGTTAGTTATAGGTATATCTAAAGGAGATTTGAGTAGTTTTCTACCTCCTATTAGGACATTGTCAGCAGACGATAAAGGCTTGTGATAGAGGGTAGTCCTTGTGACCATATCCTTCCTACTTGCTAGGCAGATGTCCTCGGAGTCCCTACTCTAGTGTGAGGCAGCTAGAGAAGCCTGCCAAAATATTCAAAAAGAGCAAGTTCTGAATCTATCTAAAAATAAAAATTACAGAGGTGTGTAAAAAGGGGTTCTAAACCCTCACTAAGAAAAGGAAAAGAAAAAAGAAGAAAGTTCATATAAGCAGTTGATTATCGCCTTGCAGAGGCCTGGTAGGTTCCTAGGGATGAGTGAGAACCACGGCCGATGCCTTGTCTCCCTAGGGGTAGTAGCTAGCAAAAAGAAAAAAGAAAAGGAAGGCTGGAGCAAAAATAAAAGTGAGCATTAAAAAATAATTAAGTGTCACCTCTCGCGAGTGTTTGGTAAGTTCTTGGGTACCAAGTTAGGACCTGAGACTGATGCTCTATTCTGCTTGGGTCACTCTATACTCAGCTCCCTCCTTTCTATATGCCCGAGTATGAAACCTTGAATATAAAATGTGTTATTGGAAGAATATGATGACCATGCTATAGGAGCCCTCGCCTAGTAGAAGGTCCTGGTCCAGTTGTCCTAAGTTAGGTAGGTAGTTCAGACCACCACTCGGATCACCTATTTCATAGGCTTTTTAGCCAGTCCATGTTCAAGCAATTGGTTAGAGACTTGCTCTGGATTTCTATCACAGTATGTTGGGCCTCTCCCTTTTGGATTTGCATGCCTTAATTAGGGGGTAGGGTGAGAGCTGTGGAATGTTTGTTCTGTATTTGTCATTTCAGCTTAATGCTATGTATGGTTATGTTTGTGCAGATCTGTTTGTGGGATTCGACGGGCTGAGTCACTCTATCCTGTGGTCGCCAATGAGAGCAGAATTAAAGACCGTTAAAGTACAAGAAAGACACGGAGAAGAGCAAATTTAAGGTGGAATTTGACCTCGTCAGAAGCAGTAAAGATGGATTTGGCAATTTTTACGAGCCGTGAAAGACGGGATCTCAAAGTGATTTTGAAGAGAACTTGCAAAATTTTCATAATTTTTTCATATGCGAGATCAAGCCAAAGCAAGTGGCTAGCAGTGCAAGACCTTGAGTCAGCAAACATGTAAAAAGTTTTAGAGGTCAATTCAAAAGCCGAATGGTGGAGATATGAAGTCAGACAGGGCCAAAGAGAAAAAGTGCCAAAGCTTAAAACCTTTTGGGCATGGACTTTCGGGGGGGGGGGGGGGGGGGGGGGGGGGCTTAGGGCCCTCTTTGAAAGAAAATAAAATTTGTGGAGAGGAGGGGGGGGTGTTTGCCAAACGATGTGACGCTAGGCTGCCACCCCCCAAATTAACGACAATTTTTTTATGGGGAGAATGATCAGGTTGAAAGCAACCCCCCAATTTGATCTTGGCAATGAACTTCTCTGATTTTTTGCTATCCAACGCCTGATGTCTCCACTTGCATAATGGCTGCCCGGTTGAAGAGCACAGAGTTCAGTGTTTCTCTCTCTTCCTCCTCTCTCCTCTAAGGGATTGATCATACGTAGAAAATCAAGAAGAGGATGTGATGAAGGATGCTTGTCTAGCATGGACCGGATTGCTCCAAGATCGAAAGGGGGATGAGAGACAATGTCCAGCATGGTTGGGGAACTAATAAGGAGTCTATTGAATGCCCAAAACCATTTCCTAAAAAGACGCAACATGCAAATAAGCGGTATGCTCAATTTTTACAAAGAAAATCTCATTGTTTTTATGTTTGATGGCTTTAATGATGTGCGTATGGAAACAAAATATGTATGAATCCTTTTTGAAGTATGTTTGAGATTGCACATGATAAAATGCAGAACCTCTAGCCGTACATAGTCATAATTAATAATTTAAAACTTGAAATGCATCATAAATGATGGAAAATGAGGATTTATTCTGTTTCAGGTTGGAAAATTGAATTCCTATAGAATAAAAATTTGATAAAAATGAGTGTTCAGTCAATATGATCAGTTAAGACATGTAAATCAGAAAATACTACATTTTTTGAGTAAATAAATGGGAAAATTTAAGGAAAATAAAGGAAATTTTAGTTTTTACACCTAAAAAATACAAAAAAATGCATTTTATGTTTGTGAACATATAACAAGGTTGGAGCATAAGGATCAAGCCTGATTCAAGCCTTTTTTCTATGTTAGAGTATGTTTTTATCGATTTTTACATGAAAAAACTACATAAAAATAAACATTACACCTACCCAACACGAATCAAAAATCTAAATGGTAGGAGGGAAGAGGCATTGTGAAAGTGGTTAGTTATTGAAAATGATTCAAATTTTGATTGATTTGTCTATGCATAACATATAGGACAGACTAGCATTTGATTTAAGGAGACTAGTAGCACGAAGAAACTCAGTGCTAGTCTCCGTCAATGCCGCACGAAAAATTAGTTGGAAAATCATTGAAGGGTTGTTTTTGCAATTTACCTAACTCGTTTCTAATTATAAAATGGTTGAGCACAATGGTCATCCACATTTGAATTGAGCATAACATGGTATCAAACCTAGACACATTGCAATTGTTTTCCAAACATTGGCCTACATGGAATGTGTAAGGAAACCAGAGCTGTAGGGTAGATAAGAGGTTTCTTGGGGCAAGCTTGGTAAGAAAATATCAAATCTCTTGGATTGTTCAAAATATATAAGAGTGGAGATTGTTCGTGTATTCTTTATATTAGAGCAGCATATCAAGTGGCCAATCCCCAAGGTGTAGGAGAGTTGTAGTGGGGCCGTAGCATTCAGCAGAGGGGTTGCCTCCTACGTGTGTATCATGTTGGTGTACTACACCAATATGTGTGGGATATCCCTCTAAGGAGTAAGGAAGGGCAATCGTTGGACTATGGTTCACTACAAACGCAATATCTACATTAGCAATTAGGATAGTGTATCCCTTGAATACTCCTCCCTGTGAGGCCATGTGGGGTTGTCTTGTGAGTGTTATAGAGGCCCAGCTAGTGCCTATAGCCAGTGTTGGGCCCGTTTTTAGGTCCCAACATGATGTACCTTCCAACCATAATTTGCAACCATAGCATTTACACATCTCACCATACTCATAGGGGATGTAGGAGCAAAAATCTGTTTATAATCTATACCATTCTTCTGTGCATAACCTTTTTCTACTAATTGTGCTTTGTATCTATCCATGGTACCATTAGCCTTGCGTTTGAGTTTAAAAACCCATTTTGTGCCAATGGCCTTCTTGCTAAGTGGTAAGTCCACAAGATCCCATGTAGAGTTAGTGGAAATAGAGTCTAACTCATCTTGGATGGCTTGCATCCAATGTATATTTTGCTAAGCTTTTCTCAAGGAAGTAGGTTCATCTTCATTCAACAATAAGCTCATAAATACATGCTCATCACAATCATCTACTTCCATAAAATCGGCCAAATGAGTTCCCCTTGCATTGTGTGCTGCATGTTTAGCAGCCCTTCTAGTGCATTGAGCTAAGGAAGCATCCATTTTACTCTCTTGAGAGTTTGTGACTTACATCTCGAGATTTTTTTTCCTGCATTTATAGCAACCCTTTCATGGTGTATTGCATCTTCCACTGCATGTGGCAAACCATCATCAATATCTTATTGTTCAAGCGCATATGGTGTAGCAATAGCTTGCTGTATTATGTCTATTTGGCCATTTACAATAGGCATAGACTCCAAAGAAAGTGGCAAAAGACCCTCAAAGAAAGTGGCATTGCAAGCTTTAATGGAGCCACATTACCCTTGCTAAAAGTCGTGATTATTCGTATATTGTTGATGGCAAAATGAATACGTTGTGACTCGTAGTGGATATTACAATGTGCTTTCTTTTTAAATGAGAATCGTAACAACAATTACTTATTGACATCTTTTGTGTTGGGAAACACATAAAATATTATCAGTATGCTTTCAGACTCAATAGAGAATGTGATTTTTCACTTTCTAAAAGGTTATATGATCGACCCCCAAATGGGCTAAGTTTGGCGCTGGTGGGTTGTAGTTGAGGTCGACCAATTTGAGTCCAATGATCGTGAGTTAAGATATTGAAATCAACTCCCTGATCGATCAATGCATGGAAGGTATGTGTCTGTTGGGCAGTGACCATTATGCATAGGTAGGCAAGTGCTATTGCTTCTTCATCTTCCTCCTCAATTTCCATTATTTTGTGGCAACTCGGACCTTCATAAGGGACTCTAGCATGGGAGGTTTGTGTAATGGATGTGTGGGGGGATAGTACTTCTTTATACAACTACCATTGAAGAATCCTATGTCCTCTCCATCTAGGGTCTCAAGTTCTACATTTCCTGTTCAACTGGATAGTGCAGACTCGAAAAGGCCCTAATCCCCTGAACTTCATCTTTTGTTTATGATCTTTTATTGAGTACAACAACACTAAGTCACCCTATTCAAATTCGCACTACTTGACGTGCTTGTCAAACCAACTCTTGTCGTGTGCCTTTTCACAAATCAACACATGGGTGGCTAGAAGTAGAATCTCTAAGAAGTGTTCTAGCTTGATTATTAGGCACTCTGTCCATGCCTCATTTTCGTCCCATCTCTCTTGGGTGGCTACTCTCAAGATCTGAACAAAGAACTCTACAAGTAGAATGGCTTCAGTCTTGTAGGTTAACTTAAAGGGAGTTTTCCCTATTGCTATTTTATAGGCTGTTTGATAGATCCATAAGGTTGCCATCAGTTTGTTGTCCAAGCCACACTGCACGAGGTAGAGACTACTTTGGTCAAGTCATTCACTAAGATCTTATTAGTAGACTCAACCTGGCCATTCGCTTGAGGGTAGTAGTATGAGGATTTTCAATGGATGATCAGAAAGGTCGAGAGGAGGTGAGCAATCACTTCATTAATGAAGTGTGTGCCTTGATCACTAACTAGTTCAATGGGTCAACCAAATCGTGAGATTATAGACTACTACCAAAGGAACTTAGCAATGGTTCTAGCATCGTTGTTTCTCATGGCTTGTGCTTCTACCCATTTTGTGAGATATTCTATAACAATGATGATGTACTTGGCCTATGAATAGTGTATCACAGGACTAATTGGCCCAATGAAGACAATTTTCCATTTCTCAAATGGTTTTCTTGCAATGATTGGACTAAGCTACATTTTGTCATTGTGAATAGGTACCTTAGTCTGTTGGCACTCGTCACAGTGCTTTACAAATCGTGATGCATCTCAGAAAAGAGTAGGCTACCACAGTTGAGACTACAGCACCTTGTGGGCTGTCGTACCTTTGTTGAAGTGTCCTCTTGCAATTCCACCGTGTGCTTCTCCAAGTGCATCGTGTATCTCATGTTTGCACACATATCTACGCAACAAGCTGTCTTGTCCCAACCTATAGAGTCATCTTGCTATCAAAATGATATGGTTTTATTTTAAGGATGAGTCACCTAACTCAGGCCTTCTCAATGGGTCTTTCATATAGTCTGTGCTCAAGCACTTGGACTATGTCGTATACTCAGTATGGCGTCAAGTCAGCTCTAAATAAGTCTCTTTTGCTAGATAGGTTAAACAAATGTGCGTTAGACAAGTTGTCTGTGATGACGTGTCCAGTGACTTCTCTTGTGGATATATGAGACATGTGGTCAACCATGTAGTGATGCTTCCCTTTGCATACAAACATAGAAAAATCGAACTCGAGAAGCAAAAGTAGCCTTCAAGCAATGTGTCCCATAGCACAGGGTTTGTTAACAAGATAAAGAAAGGCTTAATGGTCAACAAAGAAGACAAAAGGTGTGGTCAAAAGGTAATGCGAAAATTTCCTTACAACAAACACCATGGCTAACCCTTCCCTCTCTGTGGTGGAGTAGTTTATTTTAGTATTCATGAGTTGTCTACTAGCAAAGCTCACTACATAGTCTAAATTGTGTTCACCAGGCTCGCACAACACAGCTTCCATGGTAAACTTCAAGGCGTCAAGGTGAATGTGGAAGGTTATGGTCTAGTCTGGGACTCTTAGAATTGGTGTTATAGTTAGATCCTTCTTCAAATCTTCATATACGCATTGGCATTCCTTAGTCTATTCAAATATCACTAGGAATTTGTACAAGGGTCTGGTAATCAATGCATAGTTCAACACAAATCGTTTTTTGATAGTACCCTGTATAGCCTAGGAAGCACTGAACTCCCTTGTAATCAGTTGGTGGTGGAATATCAATGATAATCCTAACTTTCGAGAAGTTGGTAGCAATGCAATTCTTTGACACTATGTGCCCTAGAATGCATCCATGCTTTACCCAAAACTAGCACTTCAAGAGGTTTAACAAGAGACAATAGAGTCTATATCTTTCAAAGACTATTCAGAGCTTGTTTAGGTGTTCGTTCCAATCAGAGTGAACACATAAATCGTCAACGAATACCTCTAACTCTTGCCTAAGCATGTCTTTGAAAATGGTACACATGAGCCTCTAGAATGTGGCTGGTATGTTTGTCAACTCGAAGGGCATGACTATGTAGGCAGAGATGCCCCACTCAATGAAAAGCGGTCTTATGCCAGTCATCCAGATGCACTTGCACTTGATTGTATCTGAAGACGCTCTCTAGGAAACTGTAGGTCTCTTTATCCGCCACCCTCTCAAGCATATGCTCAGTGTACGACATCAAATAATTGTCTCTCTTTGTGGCAGTTTTGACTTTCTTGTAATTAACGCACACTCTAATCTTTCCATTCTTCTTCATTACAATCACTATGGGTGACACCCAATCCGTGTGCTAGATTTCATAAATGAATCATACTCTTAGCATCTTATTGATTTCCTCTTTGACAGTGTGAGCATATTTGGGATTCATCAAGTATGGTCTCTACTTGACCAATGTTGCATTGGGTGTCATCGGGATGTTATGAGTCACTACACATGGATCTACCCCTTTTAGCTCATCGAGGGACCAATTGAATACATATATGTACTCTTGCAAGAGAGAAATAAGAGTTGCCTTCTCTTCCTTGATCAAGTCATCGACCATGAAAACATGTCGGGGCATCTCTTAGCTAGATTGACCTCATTGAATTTTGTGGGTTCTTGTATAGGCTCACTCGCTTGACCTTATCTTTTGACTCCTAACAAGACCACTACCCTTTCACCTTTCTTAAATCTCATGAATCATTTTGGTAGGTCTTGCAACTTGCTTTTCTCCTCAGCTTGTGAATCGCTAGGTTGTTTCCTCTTTTCCTCCTTCAACCTTCAATGCCTTAGGTGGATTGGTAGTCTTCTTTGGTGTATTTAGACTTAGGTGGTTGGGATATCTCAGGATCACTGTTTGAGCTTAATTCCAACTTGAAATCAAACTCTTTGTCTTTGCTAGAAGAGGGAGTCTCTCCTGGAGGTCATAGCTTCGATGGTGATTTCATTTTGAGTACTTGTAGGACACTTGGTTGGGCAAAACCTGCTCATTCATAATCAATTGCTCCTGTATGATCCAACCATGTGCAATTGCAATTCATTCGCATGACTCATTTATCGATTCTAAAGATGTTCTTCATTTGTGGTTGGGAGTCTTCCTGAATTTATTCAGTCACATGCCCCTCAATGTCATACTCTATTGTATCGATCTCTTATTTACTCTTATTAAACTAGAGGAACATCAGTTTTCATACTCATCACTTGAACTGTCCTCATTTGACTGCTCCTTATCTCCCTAGTCTTGATATTACATTTCCTTGTCCAAGGCCCAATTGTACATCAATTTTAGATTGTGCACCTTGGTCCATCACCATTCAGGCTCATCCAAAGACCCTTTAGTGGTTTAAGATTTTTGGATAGATTACCAGCCAATTTTTCCATCAAGTGCTCTAAGATCTCGTGGAGGTCTCATTTGTTATTCATGATGTGGAATGAAATAGAGGTGGGTCTCCCATATGAGCTTCTAACCATCATGTAGACTAGTACTGAGGGTGTGTGTCTTTGGGCTCATTGACTTCCTTCATAGCTTCTTGCTCGTATTCCTCATTATCCGAGAATGGCAGATCAATTGTGGCTAGCACATGGATTCAGTCTCACTCATCCTCAAGGCAAGGGATATACTTGGTCAACGGCCCACGTAAGATTTTCTAACTTGAACATCGCCCTTCAACATAGCTAAGATGGTGTCTAGGTCAACTGGTGTGGTCTTCAAAGTATCCATATCCACTCTTACCACTTTCTTTGAATTTCCCAAGAAGATTATCCGAGAATGGCAGATTGATTGTGGCTAGCACATGCATTCAATCTCGCTCATCTTCAAGGCAAGGGATATACTTGGTCAATGGCCCATAAGATTTTCCAACCTGAGCATCGCCCTTCAGCATAGCTGAGATGGTGTCTAGGTCAACTGGTGTGGTCTTCCAAGTATCCATATCCACTCTTACCGCTTTCATTCAATTGCCCAAGAAGATTAGACCGTTCCTACAGTCCTCTATGACTTGTGCATTGCGCATCCAGGGTCGGCCTAACAGGATATCATAGTCCACTCCTTTCATGACCATGAAGTCCACAGAGAACCGGATTCTTGGGATTTTCAATGGCCAATTTTTCAGCACTCTAGATGGCTTCACTTTCATTTAGTTAGCCATTGTGATGTTAAACCTAGCATCCTCAATAGGTGGGTTCCCCCAAGCTTGGATCACTGCATGGATAAGCACACTAACTCTTGCCCCATGTCCATAATCCCTTTCCTCATGCCATCACCTAGAGCTAGGATTGGAAAATTTGTGTACATCTCTGTGTCTTCCCAGAAAGCATGAACATGCAAGGAATTCAGCACTGAGTGGAGAGTTGGGCTTGGTATTTGCATTACTGCATCATGTCTTGCAAGTCGATGGTAGCTTGATCTGTCAATCCTTCCACCCATTGCTTTAGCTCGTGCCATAGTGTCGAATGCTGCCTAAGCAGATCTCCTAGGCTCAAAGTTAAAGGGGTGGTCACTAGCATTGTGAGAAGGTTACTAGCCGCTTGCTTGTCTCCTAATTCTTTGCTTCTTGGCCAATGGCCTTGATTAGTTTGTTGGCTTGTGGCATTTAAGATCTATCTAGGTGGCACAACTTGAGGTGTAGATGCATCTCTTGATCGTGTGGAAGAGACTAGTGTGCTCACGCTAGAGAGATCATTGATCTCATCCTCCAAGATGGGCTCAACATCCTTTAGGTGTTCCTGGGCTTCTCTCACCTATCCTTGACCTTTTCTATGGCATCATGTTGGCACTTCGGGTTGGGGTACTTCCCTACCTTAGCACTTCCTTTCTCAAGAGTCTTTGGAGCGAATGTTTTTTCCTCAACATTTGTGACTTTCTTTCCAATAGGCAATGTTCCCTGCTTCACTTTTCTTCTTTCTTCACCTCAACGTTTTCAATATGACCTTTGCTTCACTTTTCTTCTTTCTTCACCTATGACTTTTCTTTTCAATTGAGGCTGCATCTAGGTTACTAGGCCTTGGCAATGATATTCTAGCCTATTTCGTCTACGTGCAAGTCATAACCTGCAATGGAATGGGCGTGGCCTCCTTGTTAAGTGTTGCAACACCGAATAGTCCTAATGGAACTGATGGTACAATTGTCAAACTAGAGGATGGTTTTTGCCTTAGGGAAATCCGCAAAGAGATGGGTGCGCATCTCAGATTAGCCTTATCTTGATTGACTTGCTCCCTCTCGGGGCAATGTGAAGAGATGTGTCCTAGGTGGAGCCACAAGTCCAACAAGAAATCAATTCTTGGGTTTGCCCTCCTAAGCCTCTACCTCTCCCTCTTCCTAATGCCATCATTGACATTGGTCGATAGTCCATGAGAACTAGACTTCTTTGTTGTACAAGAAATAAGGGTTCACGTATGTCTTCTCATCGTTCGGCTCCTCCACATAGTGGATTGGAGCACCACTTGATGGATGGGTTATGTAAGGTCCACGTGGCCTAGGTATGCATGTGGGATTGATTTACATCCTAGAGATGACCGGCTCTGCATCATTAGGTGCTGGAGAAGAGCCAATGGAGCTCCTCTCTCAAATAAATTCGAAGGCCTATTCCCTAAATACAGCTAGATATAAGGCAATGAGTATGGGAATCTCCTTAATAGTCTACAGTGCATGGCATCATGGGGTGGAACCTACCATAATTGGCACAAGGTCAGGACCTAGGATCTTGACACTCAACTAAAAGGTGGTTTCCACTACAATACACAAATGGGATATGTGGGTGCATAGGTATTCTCATTATTTCTTGTAGTCTAACTGGCTCCATTTTCATATGTGCTAGCTCTTGGCTTGGGTTAGCACCCTTCCCTTTATCTTGGTTTCTTGGGCCTAATCGTTTGCTAGGATGTTGCCCTTTCTAAGGTTCTAGAGTCACGATTCAAGCTCGTGGAGCTTCTCTCCTTAAGTTGGTCGTCCACTCGTATGGCCTCTTTAAAGTCCCTAGCTAGTGCATCTCTTTACAAGCTTAAGTTGCCTGCCAAGGCCTTGTAGAGTTCATCACTGCGTATTCCGTTGATGAACATGGTGGACCTTGCTCTCTCAGTGGATCATTCATTAGTGGGGATTCTCTTATAGAGACTCTACATGTGAGTAACGTAGTCTCTGATGTCCTCTTTTTCCCCCTGATTGACATTCATCAGCCGCACTATAAGATTATCTAAGTACCTGGCCTTTGAGAATCTCTTAATGAAGAGACTCTTGAGGTCATTGAAATTGTTGCGCTCTGCAGCTTCTAAGCTTGTGTACCATGTACTACCCTTATCACCCAAGCATAGGCCGAAAGCTTCTGAGAACTAAGCAAGATCAGTGAGGTCACTAGCTTCCTAGACCTACCCAAACTTCTCTATAAATCTATATGGGTCATTGCTCGGCTAGTACTTGTCTAGCTATTTTGCAACTGCGGGGATTCTCAATTGGCTCTTGGATCCTTAGGTAACTTCTAATCCTTCAACCAATGACATTGTTCATGCTGTTGTGCTTTGTTCTGCCAACTTATTGTCTATTAATCTCTTCATAAGAAGCTCACTCAGTGTTAAATCTGCCTCTAGCGCCCTTTCCCTCTCTCTGCATTCGGTCCTGTTCAATTTCTATTTTCTAGGGCTAGACTTCTCACATTTCTATGTCCAGAACGTATAAGGGCTATATGTTATGTCCTAATCTCCTAGTTTGCTACTACTAGTTGTATGCCCCTATGCTCTACAAATCTTTTTGCACTACATTTCTTTCCTCCTCGAGCTCCGCTATGATGTCTTCTAACGGTGTCATGGTGGTCCACATCCTGGTTTGTGCATCATATTCATTCACCATCTGTTGGATTTCAACTGGGAAACGCCCCAGGTCAAGCTCTTTATTTCTACGATTTCTACTGGGTTCTGCCATATCTGTGGTCTCTTACTCCACCAAGTTATCCATGAGGTTGATCAAGTCGGGCAGCATCGCACTTCCAATAACACCATATTGGGGAATATGGGAATTTCCTATAAGTTTGGGACACGTGGTCAAATCTTTGGATTTGTCATAACTTGAACACTATAACTCCAAATGGAGTGCTCTCTAGGTCAATAGATTCCATTTTTCAAGCGCTTTCCAATGATAGGTCACATCATATGGTTTTGAGAAACTTATGGGCATGTTATCCAGGTGCCAGCTTTTTGGTATTCAAAAAATGAAAATTGGGAGATTCCCAAACTCACTGATTTTGTGTTCAATGGTATTGATCTATCTATGTGTCTAGCTTTCCATATTGCATCTCTCACTGGGTCCTACCAATTGGGGCTCTTGATCACTCATCTAGGTTTGAGAGTCATCTCCTATTGGTGGGTTTATTCTGTTCATTAAGTTTGAGTGTGTTCCTTCTTATTTACAGACAACCCTCAATTTACTTTCACTCAGTGTGTGCATGGTGCTCTTTTCCGTACACTGTGCGAAATCAGACTTTTAGTTTTCTTCAAGTGCACTCTAAGTATTGAAAACAATGTGGGTGCAAACACAAGGTAATGAATGTAGCTTCCACACTTCGACCTATGTTTCCAGCCAAATAGGGATTGAGGCTCGATCACTGGCCGCTCTCATTGGTCTCTAGGGTCTGTGTTACATTATTCAGCTCTCTCAAGGTCAATTAGAGTCTACAGTTTAGTTTACGGACCTAAGATGGCCTAAAAGATGATGTGCATGTCAACGATTGTGTCTAGGTGCCTAGCTGCGATTTCTAAGGTCAATTGCACCTATAAGGCTTTTGAAGCCTTTCTCTGGTTGTGGGAGATATTCTGCTTCATCTGGGATATGCTAAATTTGTTAGATTCTCCTCTTAGATTCTTGGTTTGATTTTGCATTGTCTGATTTTTTAGTGTCCGATCTCCAAAATCGGACATATGATTTTCAACTGTTTGATTTTCGTGCATCCGATTCATACTTATTAAATTCTTGTGTCTGATTGTGATGCGTCTGATTTTTACTGATCCAATTATTGTTTTCTTGAGTGGCCGATGCCCGAGCATCCGAGTCTGATTTTGGAGGTGTTTGATTGTGGTGCATCCGATTGTTCGAATCGGACAGGGTAAGTGTCTGATCGAACAGGCAAGGGGCGGGGTCTAACTTGCAAGTGTATATAGGTGCACCATGCACAACTAGGATTTTTTTTTCCACAATCAATGTGATTCAATATAAATTCAAGTATCTTCATGATGATGGTGCTCAAACTTCCAATTAAATTATGACATATGCAAACAAGCATTCAATCACAATTTTTACAACACTAGACAATGTGTGAACTCCCTTTTTGATGATCCAACCGCTTGTGAGTGATTTTCTAGGCTAATTAAGGTGAGATCCTAGTCTTCTCAGGGTTGTAATCTCTTAGATGTATTCACTTTTGATGACCTAGCTACATGGGGTCCAAGGGCTTGACTATCACTATTAGTGCTACCTCCACTCAAGTTGTTCTCACCAAATGGTTCTAGGTTAGCTTAAGAATAGTTTTAGATTGACTACTCAAGTTCATTTCTTGAGGTATGAAGGGGGCCTTTAGCACTTAATTTGGAAGTGTGCATGTTAGAAGTGTTGGCATAATCTCTTTTGCCTCTATCTAACACTCTGAAAATACTCCTAAAGGTGTCCAAACAAGTGAGTTGAGTTGAGCTTCCCGTTAGTGAAGACTTAGTTATTGCTTCTCAAGTGCAATGGTCCTTGTGACATGTCAAGGTGTAGGGAGTTTCTTTCACCAAGATTTTAACCATGAAATGTCCTCTTACATGACTATGGTCTCTCTTTGTTTTTCTCTACGCCCTCATATTTTCTCGTTCATTCTCCTCTCTCCCTCCCTCCCTCCCTCTCTCTCTCTCTCTCTTTCTCCCTTTCTTTATTATGTTTCATATTTATTCCCTCTCTCTCTCATTCTTTCTTCCTTTTCCTTTCTTCTTCTCCCTCTCTCATTTCCTCTCTTTCTCCCTTAATGCACCTCATTAATCTCAACAAAAAATAACAAAATAAAAAGAGAAAGGACAATAACAAAGCAAGACGGAGAAATGTACTCACTGCAAAGGCTCAAAGATGGATTCTTTGTCTCCTCTTCACAACGGATCCTCTTCGCCCTTCGTACACTTCCTCCTCTTCTTCACGAATAGCAGCATGGCGACGGCGGGGAGAAGCTATCCCTCCTCTTTCTATCTTTCTCTCCCTCTCCCACGCTCTTTCGCTCTCTCTTTTGCAAGCTCTTTCACAAAATGCTACGGTTGGGTTTTGGCTTTTTTTTTTTCGAGCACCGTTGCTATTTGTGTCGCTATTTTCGTTGCAAATAGCGACATGACTAATTTTCGTAAGCAACCGGTGTTGCTATTCCCCCTTCCCTTGTAGTGCTAGTTGCTCCACAGTATTCTGGATCTTTTCATTTTCCTTTTGTAGGCCTTTATACAACACTACTAGCTCATCATAATGGCGTTGTAGGATCATGAGGTTATGTTTCTTTGCACAACAAGTTTTGATTGCCACCTTTCTTCTTCTCCTCCCTTGGCCTTGAGCTCCTCTTTTAGCTAATTTATTTCCCTTTAACACATGGCTACTTGGTAGAATTTCTCTACTTAAAAGGTTTCTTTTTCTCCTTTTCAACCTCTGAATTAGCAATATCTATTGTCTTTTTTTATTTTGCTCTATCAAGTTGTGTTAGAAGTTTCTCGACGTAGTCATCATAGTTTGCATAAGACAAAAATGCTATAGGAGTAGTCGTTGTCGATGCTTCTATCTTCTACCTTTTGGGGGTCCTATCTAAACTCTGTATCCACAGAGCTGTTTGTCTTTTTTCTTGAGTCACTGGGGTCCTTGCACTTCCACCTTAAATTATTTCTTTATTGACCAAAAACTACAGAGGCCACAATGTTACTGCTATCCATTGTGGTAGAAGAGCCTTGGGTGGGTGCAGAGATTGGGGTGATGGGCACTAGGACAGGTGGGATGGGGTTAATTACACCCTTGCCCTTTCCCTCTACTACTAGGGGTGGCATTCTTTTGGGTTCTTAGGAGCTTGTGCTTGGGCATTCTTCTTCATGAGGGATCATGGTACCTAGCTCTTCTTCCCTTGAGGGCTACTCCACTGATAGGCAGATGGCTAGGGCTATGTCTTCTTCTTCTTTCCTCCTTAACTCCTTGGCTTCTTGCTCTACTTTCCTCCTCCTCTCCTCTTCAGCTTTCTTGGATTCCTCTTTTATTCTTTTTTCCTCATCCTTTTCTTTTCTTTTTCCTTCGTCCTCTCTTTCTTCCTACTCTCTTCTTCATCACTCTCCATCCTCTCACTAGATTTCCCATGTTCTTGGCGGGGAGGGGACCTATCTGGTATCTCTCCAAGTCCCTCATCTTCTTGCACTTCCCCTAGAGCCTTTCTGATGATGGAGGTCAAGACCCCTTTGAAATCAATGGTTGAGACCTTCGATGACGACTTATTCCTAGCCTTGGAGATTGGGGATTCTCCACCTGCGAGGGTCTTCCACCTGTGGGGGCTAGTGCTTTTGAATAAGTCTCTATTGTCTTCTGCACAAAGCTATTCAATTTCACCTCATCAAAGGACTTGTTAGTGATGCTTTCTAGCATTGGCACATTGATTTTGCTCATCAATGCATTGTATCTTTGGCTAGAGAACAAGGCGTGCACAATTTTGGCCTGTAGTTGGAATTTGGGATTGGCGATGTCAACTAAGTTGATGCCATCATTGGTGTGGACCATCACTTTGTCCATTCCCAACATGCTTTACACGTCCCTTTTTGGCCATATTTTAACTTTGTTGGGCAGGTCCAGTGCTCTCTGCACCAAATCGGGGCTCAATTGGAAAGTTTTACTTTCTTGATGCACCATGACGGTGTTGCAGTTCCTGTTGAAAGTTCGGAGGTATTCTGTGCACTTCTCATAGTCCACGTCTTGCCCCACCTTCTCCACATACTTATGTAGCTTGCATTGCCTCACAATTTGCCTAATGGCTGGCTCCTCCATGACTATGCCTTCCAAATTCAAAATGTGCCTGAATTTGAATTGGTTGTAGGCCCTTATCTCAACTAAGAGGCCGTATTTTCATTGCTCTTCCTTTGATAATGGAAGCTTGCTAGTTTTCTTCTATCCTGCCATTGTAGATGCTTGTCATGAAGCCATAGCTCACCATCAGTATTCTTCAGATAATTTTTATGAAAAGACGTGTAGGAGATGAAAAAAATATATAGAAATAGATTTTTTCTTTAAAAAATCCATGCATTCCGCAAAAATTTCTGACACTTTTCCTCAATCATGAGTTGATTTTCACATATTCTTTTCCGTTTTTGAATGTTGATTGAGGTTTTAGGGTTTGTTTATATGTTCCACACCTTTTATGTTTTGTTATTTTCCACACCCTTTCCATTATGTTTCACACCCTACCCCTCCCCCTTAGAGATGAGAAGAATCCTTCCTAGGATGAGAGGTTGAAGGGTGAAGGCTATTTGGTGTGTTTTGACAATGTTTCACCTTCGCATGATCCAAGTGTAGAAGTTCAGGTTGTATTCCATTTGAGCATAATGGTCCATGTTGACAGGTCATACACTTATGTGGGTGAGGTAGTGAGGACATCCATCAGGAAATCACTAAAGCCTATTTGGATGGCAATGTGTAATTCCTCCTCTATCAAAATGTGATCTAGGTACGGATGTAAAGATATTAATCCATGACAAGCTGCCAATGTATTTCAACAAATTTCTCAAACAATTAGCAAAGCATGGGTTGAATGTGCTATGAAGGTATCTCTCCTCAAGTCTCATACATGTCGCCCTATTTGTAGCCTCACCATCCTCAGTAAACTGGATTTCATTTTCAACTCCAACTTTTTCAACACCTTCAATCCATTCCTCCACAAGCTGATCATCAATTTTTCTTGTTCTTGAGGCATCATGTGAGGAAATGAATTGCATCTTTCCTTGGGAATAAGAAACTATCCCATGGATGGACCATTTTTTGAATATCACTCCACCCATCAGCTAATCAAAGAGATACGATTCTTCAACAAACTTTCTTGCATAATTGCCACAACACATTCGATTGCATCATTTTCGTTTTGCTACAAAGTGGTATCCAGTGTCTCATATGATGGAGGCTTATAAGTAGGACCATACTTTGCAATGCCTTGGACCATCTCAAGGAAGTAGGGAGATCTTATAACATTCAATGCAACATGATCATGGTACAAAAACCTTGCCACAGTTGCATCTACCCTCTCTTTTGTACAAGGATCCCAAGCTATTCCCAAGGCTTGTTGCTTGCTGCATTTTCCATGATGTGATTGTGAGAATGCAAAAGTTTTAATTCACCCATGCATGGCTCCATTACCCATGACTACATCATAAGCTTTCTCACTAAAAAAAGAGGCATCAATTGCTCACTTCTTCCTTGTATATGTTTTGTCTTCTTCACTTGGGTACTTTGCCCAGACTGCCTTCACATTTTGCGTGTGGTTTTTGGGCGAAAATTTATTTGCATTCCAATGTCAACATGTCATAAGTGTTGCTTCATAAGATTGAATACTCTTGTTTTAAATTGCTCACACCTTTTTCATTTCCATTTCTTTGCATCTCCCTTCTATGCATCATGGTCCACTTTTTCAACCTCATACTGCCAAGTAGGCTGAGATTTCTTTGTATACAAATGCTTTGATCCTAGGGAAGCCATGACTTCTACAAATTGGGGAATCAAAAGCATTATTGAATTTCTACACGACAAGTAAATCTCTATATCCACATGCAACTAGATAAGTATCCAGATGATGCTTTCAAGGTGGGATTCATTGGGACTTTGTTGTGTAATCAAGCTTCATTATGGTTCCCCCCCACCCCCCCATCTTGGAAAAGAATATGCTAGTACTTCATAATTATCAGACATTTCTTTGGGAGCTCACTTCCACATTTCGAAGATGCAGATACTGGTCGAGTAGCAAAAACAAAACTTCAAAAGCTACAATAAGGTAAACTGTTGTCGTGACACTGCGCATCCACCATTGCAAACGTGAGGGTGATTTTTTTCCCAAGAATTTGAACACATTAGACAACATCATTAGTAATTTATTTCTCATTGTGTGTGTTTGCATTACCGTTGTTGCTATTGTGGAATGCATTGTAGACTTTAGGGTTATTAGGTGCACACGATGGGAAAGCTATCAAGTATTGTTAGGAAGATCATGGATCTTGCAATCTGACTATCAAGTGGATATACCTACTAGTCATTTGATATTCGGTAGAGGATGTGTCAATCATGTGGTAGTAGATGCTTACCCTAAGTCTCCTCAAAGTGAGAGAGCTCCTCTATCATCTACGGAATTAGAGACATTAAAAGATGTCTCTGCTAGTGAGACATCATAGAGTGATGAATCCAAAGAAGGATCCACTATAGAGGACATCTATCAAATAACTCTGAATGAGACAATATAGCCTCAAGATTAATTGAATAAGAATTGAGTTGAATCTTGGTATGCCAAATGATCTACCGCCAATTAAATTAGGGTCCATGCTTAGTCCAGAAGAAAGGGAGGACTACATGTCCCTTATCCAGGAGTTCCGTGACATCTTTGCATGGAGTTATGATGACCTAAGAGGAATTCCTTCCAGCTTGGCTATTCATACCATTCCTCTAAAGGAAGGTATTTTTCCTATGCATCAGAAAGTAAGGCATATGCCTTTTGAACTACGGGACGGGCTGTTTGAGGAGTTATAGAAATTGCGAAAAGCTCGTTTGATATTCCCTATTCAGAGCACACTACTGAATGGTGTTCACCTATTGTTATTAGGATAAAGAAAAATAATCAAATCCGGCTTTGCATAGAATTTAGAGAGCTTAATAATTAGATAGTTAAGGATGACTACTTGTTGCCCTTTATTGACTAGATTTTGGACTAGTTAGCCAGTAGAGAGATATATTTGTTTATGGATTGCTTTGGGGGATACAACCATATAGAAATTGTAGAAGAAGATAAGATGAAAACAACTTTCATTACTGTCTTCGGTACCTTTGTGTACCATGTGATGGCTTTTGGCTTATGCAATGCACTTGGTTCATGGCAACAAACAATTGATAAGACCTTTAGTGACATCTCACTAGAGTAGTTGAAAGTATTTATCGATGACCTAGGGGGGCAGCCACCATAAGAGAAAGGAAGTTGATTATTTTAAGATAGTGTTTTGAGCACTGTAGACAATTTTTCATAGCTCTTAACCCACGGAAGTACGTCTTTGGGGTGCCTTATGGGCTATTGCTAGGCCATGTGGTCAGTTCAGTAGGAATCGTGTGACTGACCCTGACAAGATCAATGTCATAGTCACCAAGAGTCCACCACTCACTTCGAAAGAAGTACACAGCTTTATGTCATCTTTAGGGTACTATCGAAGGTTCATAAATGCCCTAGCAGAAAGAATGTTGCCACTAAAAAAATTGTTATTCTTTAGCTATCTATTTATATGGAGTGACCCTTGTAAGGTAGCTTTTGATTATGTGAAACAAGAGCTAGTAAAGGTACCAATTTTAAAAGCATGCATAATATTAGCTGCTATTTAGCCCAAATCTTGGAGGAAAATTTGTATCATCTGATCTCCTTTGCTAGTTGGAAGTTGGGCGTATCAAAAATCAACTATATCTATATGGAGAAGTTGTGTCTTGCAATGGTATTTGCGACTAAAAAATTCAGGTACTACATCCTCTATGAGAAGGTAGTTTTCTATACGAAGGCTGAAGGACTTAGATTGTTGATGAACAAGTTACAGCTGCTTGATCGTTTAGCAAAGTGGTTAATCACTTTGCAGGAGTTTGATTATGAGATTAAGAGAAAGGCAGCGAGGTTGCAGGGCATTGTGGAGTACCTTGTGGATTTCGATGAGCCGAAAGAGACTTTGGTTTAAGAAAGTGATATTGATTTAAAATTGATACGGCCTCCATTCCATCTTGAAATGCTCTATCACACATTAGCTATCAATAGGAGAGATTGGGGCAGATTTATCAAAATCAAAAAAGAGGAAATTTAGACAACAGGCTTTGAAAATTTCTTTGATCTTAGGAATATTATATCATCAGGGGGTTGATGAAATCTATCACCAATGTGTGATGCCTAACGAGGTTCCATTCATTTTGGAAGAGTGCCATGACTCCGCTTGTGGAGGGCATTTTGCTGGACGGCTGCCCAAAATGCTTTAAGAGCCGGATATTGGTGGCCATCCATTTTCCAGGATGCATTCAAGTATGTTAAGAGATGCAATACCTGTCAATGACATGATGACAGGGAGAATAGGAAGCGACCACTTCCTCTGATTATGGCTATACTTCCATTTGAGAAGTGGGGCATAGATTTTGCGGGTCCTATTACCCTGTTTTCTACCACACAAAAGAGATATATCATAGTGGCTGACTATTTTACGAAGTGGTCAGAAGCACAAGCCACAAGGAAGGATGACCTGAAAGAGACTGCTAACTTTCTACTAGAGCAAATTATATGCCAATTTGGTTTGCCAAAAGAATTACTATCAGACCATGGAACCCATTTCCTAAATAAGGTGATTAAAGTCCTAATTTTTGCATGGCAAGTTAAACATAATAAAACAACTCCTTATAACCCGCAAGCAAATGGAAAAGTTGAAAGTACTAACAAGCAACTTGTGGGTATTCTATCGAGAATAGTGTTAGAAAAGAAGCGAGACTAGGATAAGAAACTATATGTGGCAGTGTGGGCATACAACACAACGTTTAAACGAGCCATTGGCCACACCCCATTCAAGTTAGTCTATGGGGAGGATTGTATTCTGCCCCTAGAGATTGAGTTTCCAACTATAAGATTCGCAATCAATCATTCTTTGGGTGACAAGGATGCCCTCTTTGAGCACTTTACGACTTTGGCCCACTTGGATGAGCTCAAATTGTAGATTCTGTTATACCAAGAAGGTAGCTAAGCATCACATGAATCAGTTTTGTGCTTTAAAAGTGAAAAATATACCTTTAAGAAGAGATAATTAGTTCTATATTATGATGCACGTAGAGATCTATTTCCAAGAAAACTTGAGCCCAAATGGAACAGTACCTACTACAAGATCGTAAGGATAGGAAACAATAAGTCCACAACATTACTTTGCTGATCTTGAGGGAGTGGAGTTTAGAAATAAGGTTAATCTTAATAATATTAAACCTTATTATCTCTAAATGCACTAACAAAATAAATACATTGCAGGTCAATGCGAGGCTAATTAGAAACTTGCAAGAGAAAATATTAGTTAATGGGGCATCTTATTCCTTACTTAGAACACCCATACTTGAGTAGCGATATCATCAGGGAAAGCTTATCTGGTGGAGTAAAGGCTATAAAGTGATTGAGCAAGAGGATAGATCATTCATTTGGAAAATCAAAGTCTTATGTCATCACTGCTTACAAATTCTGACAAGTACCCCTGTTATATTCAATGAAGAAGGTGTGATGGAGCCTTCAGTACATCCTCTAAATATGCTAAATTTTGACTATCATAATTATGAGTCGAGTTGACAATGGCTGGCTATGTAAACCCATTGTGGATGTACACATTGCACTTTGATGGAGCGTCCAGGGGTCCCAACAAGAAAGGGAGTATAGGGGTAGTTATAAAAGACCCTTGAGTAATGAAATTAGCAATTTATCTTGGGGTTGGATTTACCAATAACATGGTGGAATACAAAGCTTTAATCATGGGTCTAAATATTGCTAAGAGAGGCGGCATCTATCAGTTATTAGTAAAAGGGGATTTCCAATTGGTATTGAACCAACTAAATGAGACTTACATAATATGAAATCTCATTCTTTCTATGTATTATTACACTATTATGACCATGCTCAACAGGTTTGAGAGAGTGTCTCTTTAGCTGGTTCCATGTTACCGGAATCAGTTTGCAGACTCGTTAGTAAACTTTGCTTATAAAGAAGACATTTTCTTCAAATGTGGTCCTAGGTTGGATATCTCTATTAATGATGAGATAGGACATGGTTGAGTATGGGTGCTTTTATCAGAACATGCCCTATATGGTAGGCGATGGTTAGTATGGGTTATACAAAGAGTAGCTGAGGCCCATTTACCTTTGTTATCAATGACCCATAGGCTAGTCAGACAACATGTTATGCATATCCAAATAGCAAGAGATATGGGTCACAATCTGATGCATTTAATTTAGGGCAGGATTCCTATTTCCTCCTTGGGATGGAGAATCTTGTTGTATATTAGCGAGATTTCAAAAGGGGGGAAATATACGAGCTGTTTTGTTTTATTCCATTAGGCCAAGAGGGATGGTTCTTTTTGGGGTTTTAACGCTTGATTTCCTTAGGCCAAGAGAGCTGGGTTTTGTCGAGATTAAATGCTTTATTTCTTTTGGCCAAAAGGGCCCTTTTTTTGGGTGTGAAATGGGATATTTCTTTAGGCCAAGAGGGCCATATGTATGTTTTGGTGTAGGTATGCTTAATGGTTTTCTGTTTTAGTGATTGCATCACACAGGTTGACGAAGTCATTGGAGGGAGCCTTTGCTACTAGAAAGGAGCTTCTCATGGCCATTTCAGGTGGTATCACCGCCTTTCTGAGTTTTCCCCTTAAGCAGATAATATTATATGTGTATGTTGTAAGGGTTATTTTCTTTTCATTGTTGGGTACTAGCGATCAAGAGATGAAGTCCCAGGGCCGGTTATAAGTATATCTAGAGGAGATTTGAGTAGTTGTCTACCTCCTGTTAGGACATTGTCAATAGGTGATAAAGGCCTATGATAGAGGGTAGTCCTTGTGACCCTATCCTTCCTACTTGCTAGGCAGATGTCCTTGGAGTCCCTGCTCTAGTGTGAGGTAGCTAGAGAAGGCTGCAAAAATATTCAAAAAGAGCAAGTTCTGAATCTATCTAAAAATAAAAATTACAAAGGTGTGTAAAAAGGGGTTCTAACCCCTTACTAAGAAAAGGAAAAGAAAAAAGAAGAAAGTTCCTATAAGCAATTGATATCGCCTTGCAAAGGCCTGGTAGGTTCCTGGGGACGAGTGAGACCCACGGATGATGCCTTGTCTCCCTAGGGGTCTAGCAGAAAAAAAAAGAAAAGGAAGGCTGGAGCAAAAATAAACGTGAGGCTCATTAAAAAATGATTAAGTGTCGTATCTCGCGAGTGCTTGGTAAGTTATTGGGTACCAAGTTAGGACCTGAGACCGATGCCCTATTCTCCTTAGGTCACTCTATACTCCGCTCCCTCCTTTCTATATGCCCGAGTATGAAACCTTGAATGGAAAATGTGTTACCGGAAGAATATGATGACCAAGCTATAGGAGTCCTCGCCTGGTAGGAGGTCGTGGTCCAGTTGTCCTAAGTTAAGTAGGTAGTTTAGACCACCACTCAGATGACCTATTTCATAGGCTTTTTAGCCAGTCCCTATTCAAGCAATTGGTTAGAGAATTTCTCTGGATTTCTTTTTGATTATATTAGGCCTCTCCCTTCTAGATTTGCATGCCTTGATTTTGTTAGGGGGTAGGGTGAGAGCTGTGGAATGTTTGTTGTGTATTTGTCATTTCAGCTTGATGCTCTGTATGGTTATATTTGTGAAGATTTGTTCGTGGGATTCGACGGGCTGAGTTGCTCTATCCCATGGTCGCCAATGAGAGTGGAATTTAAGATCGTTAAAGTACGAGAAAGACGTGGAGAAGAGTAAATTTATGGTGGAATTTGACCTCGTTGGAAGCAATAAAGACGGATTTTGCAATTTTTAGGAGCCGTGAAAGACGGGATCTCAAAGTGACTTTGCAGAGAACTTGAAAAGTTTTCATAATTTTTCCATATGCCAGATCAAGCCAAAGCAAGTGGCTAGCAATGCCAGACCTCAAGTCAGCGGACATGCAAAAAATTTTAGAAGTCAATTCGGAAGCCGAATGGTGGTGATATGAAGTCAGGCAAGGCCAAAGGGAAAAAGTGCCAAAGCTTAAAACTTTTTGGGCAAGGACTTTAGGGGGGCCTTAAGGCCCTCTTTGAAAGAAAATTGAATTTGTGGGGGGGGGGGGGTGTTGGCCAAATGGCGCGATGCTAGGCTGTCACCCCCAAATTCATGACAATTTTTTAATGGGGAGCATCATCAGGTTGAGAACAACCCCCCAATCTGATCTTGGCAATGAACTTCTCTGATTTTTCGCTCTCCAATGCCCACTATCTCTGCTTGCATAATGGCTTCCAAGTTGAAGAGCATAGAATTTAGTGTTTCTCTCTCTTCCTCCTCTCTCCTCTAAGGGACTGATCATACACAGAAAATCAAGAAGAGGATGCGATGAAGAATGCTTGTCTGGCATGGACCGGATTGCTCCAAGATCGAAAGGATAATTAAAGGCAATATCCAGCATGGTTGGGGAACTCATGAGTCTATTGGATGCCCGAAACCATTTCTTAAAAACACGCAATACGCAAATAAGCAGTATGCTCAATTTTTTCAAAGAAAATCTCATTGTTTTGATGTTTGATGGCTTTAATGATGTGCACATGGAAAGAAAATTTGTACGAATCCTGTTTGAAGTATGTTTGACGATTGTATATGATAAAATGCAGAACATGTAGTCATACATAGTTGTAATTAATAATTTAAAACTCAAAATGCGTCATAAATGATGGAAAATGAGGATTTCTTCTGTTTCGGGTTGGAAAATGGAATTCAAATCGGATAAAAATTTGATAAAAATGAATGTTCAGTCAATATGATTAGTTAAGACATGTAAATTAAAAAATACCATATTTTTGTGAACAAATAAATGGAAAATTTTAAGAAAAATAAGAGAAATTTTAGTTTTTACGCCTAAAAATTTAACAAAAAAATGCATTTTATATTTGTGAACATACAACAAGGTTGGAGCATGAGGATCAAGCCTCATTCAAGCCTTTTTTCTAAGTCAGAGCATGTTTTTATCAAATTTTACATGAAAAAACTACATAAAAATGAACATTACACCTACCCACCAACGAATGAAAAATCTAAACGGTAGGAGGGAAGAGGCATTGTGAAAGTGGTTAGTTGCTGAAAATGATTCAAATTTAGATTGATTTGTCTATGCATAACATATAGGACGGACTGGCATTTGATTTAAGGAGACTAGTAGCACGAAGAAACTCGGTGCTAGTCTCTATCAACGCCGCACATATGATTAGTTGGAAAATCATTGAAGTGTTGTTCTTGCACTTGACCTAACTAGTTTCTAATGATAAAATGATTGAGCATAATGGTCATCCACATTTGCATTGAGCATAACATGGTATCAAACCTAGACGCATTGCAATTGTTTTCCAAACATTGGCCTACATGGAGTGTGTAAGGAAACCAGAGCTGTAGGGTAGATAAGAGGTTTCTTAGGGCAAGCTTGGTAACGAAATATCAAATCTCCTGGATCACTCAAAAAATATAAGAGTGGATATTGTTTGTGTGTTCTTTACGTTAGAGCAGCGTATCAAGTGGCCAATCCCCAAGGTGTAGGAGAGTTGTAGTGGGGCCGTAGCATTCAACCGAGGGGTTGCCTCCTACGTGTGTGTCACGTTGGTGTACTACACCAAGATGTGTGGGATCTCCCTCTAAGGAGTAAGAAATGGCAATTGTTGGACTACGGTTCACTACAAATGCAATATTTACATTAGCAATTAGGGTAGTGTATCCCTTGGACACTCCTGGCTGTGAGGCCATGTAGGGTTGTCTTGTGAGTGTTATGTTGAGATGGCAAGCTCAACACGTGCAGGCATTGATGATGGACTACCTAGCTAGATGAGTCCGCATGTCTACACTTAGCACGTTGGTGGTCATTATGATACTCACATGGCCATTGACTTATCACTTATTATATTTAGTTTGTTACACTTACCTATAACTGGCAAAGATATCACGACAGTCCATTAGTGTAGTCGATTATGTACTGTTTGACTTAAAAGGCCACTTTCCTTTATATTGTATCTTATCTATACTTTGTGTACATTGTATAGCGTGTGGAAGAAGAAGAAAAAACTAGCAAGAAAATGTTTTGGCCTCCATCTCTCTTCTTGTGTTCTTAAGTGAGCTTCCTCTTGTGTATACGTGCAGCAGCTCAAGCAAGTCCCCCCACCACGTGATTTGTAACATGGTATTAGAGTCATGCCACTAAGAGAGGCTGATTTTGAACGTTGAAGTGAAGGAGAAGAAGCAGGGATAGTGCATGTGGAGGCACCGGACGTAGGGTCGAGCAAAAATCTCAGATTGTTGTGAGATTTGGTGCGCAAGCAAATCATTTTATATTCTACAAATTAGCCCTTCAGAACATATTCACATATATTTTGGGCGTCTGAGGCCGTTTCTGACCCCGTTTTAGAGCTGCAAGATTGCAGACAACAATTTTAGGGTACACTGTGATTTCGGTTGTATTGACCAAAAGTGGGTGCATAGGTTAGGGATTGCGAATCTGTAATTTGTGAGGTGTTTGTAGGAAGCAAACATAAGGTTTATCTACAAACAGGTTACAGATTACATGTACTATTGAGCAATCAGTGAAAAACGTTGCTTGGTGTATTGTTGTACACATGTTGTGAAAGAATGCAGAAGACTAGCCTGTTGTGTTGTATCCTTATTTGTGATAATGGCAGAGAATAGTGGAAATTCCATTATTGAGAAGCTCGACAAGAACAACTATCCTTCATGGAAGTTTCGTGGATGAACTTCCTCATTGGAAAGGGTCTTTATGAGTTTATTTCAGGTGAAGAAAAGGAGTCAGAGCTGGGTATCCCTCCAACTGCAGATGAGTTAAAAGCATGGAAAGAGTGGAATGTGAAAGACAAAAAGGTAATGTACTGGCTATCAGCAGTTATTGATAATACTATGCTGGGACATATCGGAAATGCAGAAACTTCACATGCAACTTGGACAATTTTTGAGAGTATATTTTCAATAAATATAAAGACACAAAAGATTCAACTCAAGCAAGAGCTGAATACCTTGAAGAAAGGAAAATTATCTGTCAATGAGTATGTGTTGAAGGTGAGGAGCATTGCAAATTCTTTAGCAATGATTGATGCATTTCCGGATAATGATGATTTGGTTTCATCCACTCTAAGTGGCCTTAACAATGAGAAGGCATGGAAATCATTTATTACTTCAGTATATGTACGAAAGCCATTTCTAGATTCTGATGAGCTAATCTTTCTCATGATTACTGAAGAGATCAATATGTAGGGTGATTCATCTGAAAGAAATGGTGAACATGTCCAAGCATTTTACTTGAGTTCAGGAAGGGGACGTGGTAGATCCTCCTTGAGAGGCCATGGTATGGGATGTGCTAGCGATAACTAGCAAAACAAGTTCAATCAACAGTTAAGTGAAATGCAGGTTTTTGGAGGCAGAGGAAACTTTAGAGGTAGGGGGAGCTCTAGAGAAAGAGGTGGATGGCAGAACAGAGGCTCTGGAAATTCTGCTATTGTTTTCCATTATTGTGGAAAAACATGACATATTACAGCGAATTGTTATGCTAAGAAGGATGATATTCACAATGGTAAATTGCAGCAAAGAAACTATGCATCGTCTTCACGACAGAATGAAGAAAAAAATGAGTGTCTGTTTGTTATGCAGCATATGATGAATGGAGTTACAGGAAATGGGACACATGATGATGTATGGTATGTCGACTCAAGTGCATCTAATCATATGACTAGTCATGTTGAATGGTTTGGAGAGATGCAGGACTTACAAAACCCAGGTTATGTGTGGACGGGTGATAACTCATGCCACCCAATTTTGCACATTGGAAAGGTTCCCTTATCCTTGTATGATGGCCAGACAAAGAGTTTGACAGATGTATTACATGTGCCATCAATTACAAAGAATCTAGTGTCTATTGGTCAAATGGTAGAGCAGGGGTTGGAGGTCCGATTCAATGCAAAAGGTTGTTTTGTAGAAGACTCTAATGATATGTTTGCTTAGTTTCGGGCATTTTGCTTCTGGTTTAATTGAAGCACTTATGTAAGTTTTATTACTATTACCTTATTATGTATTTAATTTTTGGTTTTTTATGAAACAAGGTTTACATTAAGAACTAGTGTAGGTTGGTCACAAAAGGAAGTAGATTTGGCCGAATGTTCACTTTAGATGCTGCAATTCCTGCAATGGATGCTGCTATGTATGCTAAAGAAAAAAGAGTAGTTGCAGATATTGAAATATGGCATAAATGTATTGGACATGCAAATATGCAAAGGCTGAAATTAATGCACTCCAGGGGATTAGTTACAGGGTTGTCTTCTTTTAGAATTGCAGAATTCCATAAAGTCTGTAAAGCTGGTAAGCAGGCAAGATAACCCTTCTCGCATGACAGAGAAGTGAGTATAAAAATACTTGATGTAGTGCATACAAATGTTTGGGGGCCTACACAAAATGTATCTCTTAGTGGCAGGAAATACTTTGTCACATTTATTGATGATTGTTGAAGGAAGTTATGGATATACTTCATGAAAGAAAAGAGTGATGTATTTGAGCACTTCAAATCTTTTAATGTAGTTGTTGAAACAGAAATAGGCTTAAAAGTGAAGTGCTTGAGATCAAATGGAGGGGGAGAGTACCTCTCTAATGAGTTTACTGGCTTCTTAAGGACTTATGGAATAAAGAGGCAATTTACTTGCAGGTATACCCCATAGCAAAATGGTGTTGCAGAAAGAAAAAACAGGCATATTGCAGAAGTTACACCGGCATTAATGGCTGAAAAGAATATGGAAAAATATTTTTGGTTTGAGGCTATCCATACTGATATCTACATTATGAGCAGAACTCCCATAGCTACAGCTCATGGGATGATTCTTGAAGAATGCTTTACTGGCAAAAACCCCGATGTATCGCACTTGAAGGTATTTCGTTGTGTTACATACGTTCATGTGCCAGATGAGCAGAAAGGGTATCGCTGTTATAACCCTGTGCTGGTGAGTTCAGAGTGAGCAGGGATGTTATCTTTGATGAGATGGGAAGTTCGTATACACCTGTTGGTGATGTTTTGGATGATGATAATGATTAGGACAACTATGTGCAGAAATATAAATAAGAATCACGGAGTCTTAGTGGACCAGAAACATCATATGGTACTACATCTACAGTGAGCCCTTGGTCTGGGAGACTAAGGAGTAGCCCCACATCTTCATGTGGATCTATAAGTGTTGCAGGGAAAGACAAAGGAAAGAAGAAAGTGCTGGATGATAATGATGCATCTACCAGTCATTCGGGATTGGATGGATATTCTAGTGGTTTGAAGGCACTTTATGGGCTCAAGCAAGCACCTAGAGCATGGTCTGACAAGATTGGAGAAGAAGAAGTTTGAGATGAAAGTTTTGGGTGAGCTGAGATACTTTCTTGGTATTGAGGTGATCAAATGTGATGATGGTATATGGCTATCCCAAAGGTAGTATGGCTTGGATATGTTATTCATGTATGGTATGACAGCATGCAAGACTCTTTCAGTACCATTGGATTGAAATGTGAAGTTAAGTGCTGACATTGGGGATGAGATAGAAGACCCTACTATGTTCAGGAGAGGATAGTAGGGAGTTTGATTTACATGCCTATCACAAGGCCAGACTTGAGCTATGTTGTTGGCCTTGTCAGTCAGTTTATGCAGATGCCTAGAAAGCCTCATTTGAATGCAGTTAGACGTATATTGAGGTATGTGAAGTCCACTTTACATTATGGACTTTTTTATGAGGCAGGTAAGGACATACAGATCTTTGGATACATAGATGCAGACAGAAGATCTAAAAGTGGATTCATGTTTTCCCTTAGTAGTGCAATAGTACATGGAGCATAAAAAAGAAACCTACAACTGCTTTATCAAGTATAGAGGCTGAGTATAGAGGTGCTACTATGGTAGCATATGAGGTGGTATGGATGCAAAAGTTATTGGGTGATTTGGATGTGCAGGGAGATGGTCCAATTGTCATTCATTGTGACAACATGAGCAACATACAACTAGCTAGGAATCCAGTGTTCCATGCTAGGACAAAACACATTGAGGTGCACTACCACTTTGTGAGAGAGAAGGTACTTACAAGAGAGATTCACTTAGTATATGTCAGCACACAGGATCAGATAGCTGACATTTTTACAAAGGCATTGGGTGCACAGAAGCTACGAAAGTTCCGAAGCTTACTTGGAGTTGCAGAGATAGAATTGAGCTTGAGGGGGAGTGTTGAGATGGCAAGCTCAACATGTGCGGACATTGATGATGGACCGCCTGGCTAGATGAGTCCGCACGTCTACACTTAACACGTTGGTGGGTCATTATGATACTCACATGGCCACTGACTTATCACTTATTATATTTAGTTTGTTACACCTACCTATAGTTGGCAAAGATATAACACCAGTTAATTAGTGTAGTCGATTATGCACTGCTTGACTTAGAAGGCCACTTTCCTTTATTTTGTATCTTATTTATACTTTGTGTACATTGTATAGCATGTGGAAGAAGAAGAAAAAACTAGCAAGAAAACGTTTTGGCCTCCATCTCTCTTCTTGTGTTCTTGAGTGAGCTTTCGCTTGTGTATACGCGTAGCAGCTGAAGCAAGTCCCCCCACCATGCGATTCTTGACATGTTATAGAGGCCCAACTAGTGCCTATAGCCAATGTTGGGCCCATTTTTTGGTCCCAACATGATGTACCTTCCAACCATAATTTACAACCATAGCAATTACACATCTCACCATACTCATAGGGGATGTAGGAGCAAAAATCTCTTCATAATATATGCCCTTCTTCTGTGCATAGCCTTTTTCTAATAACTGTGCTTTGTATCTATCCATGGTACCATTAGCCTTGCATTTGAGTTTAAAAACCCATTTTGTGCCAATGGCCTTCTTGCCAAGTGGTAAGTCCACAAGATCCCATGTAGAGTTAGTGAAAATAGAGTCTAACTCATCTTGGATGGCTTGTATCCAATGTACATTTTGCTAAGCTTTGTTCAAGGAAGTAGGTTCATCATCATTCAACAGTAAGTTCATAAATACATGCTCATCGCAATCATCTACTTCCATAAAATCGGCCAAATGAGCTCCCCTTGCATTGTGTGCTGCATGTTTAGCAGCCCTTCTAGTGCATTGAGCTAAGGAAGCATCCATTTTACTCTGTTGAGAGTTTGTGACTTTCATCTCGAGATTTTTTTTCCTGCATTTATAGCAAGCCTTTCATGGTGCATTGCATCTTCCACTGCATGTGGCAAACCATCATCAATATCATATTGTTAAGGCGCATATGGTGTAGCAATAGCTTGCTGTATTATGTCTATTTGGCCATTTACAATAGGCATAGACTCCAAAGAAAGTGGCAAGAGACCCTCAAAGAAAGTGGCATCGCAAGCTTTGATGGAGCCACATTGCCCTTGTTGAAAGTCATTACTATTCGTACATTGCCGATGGCAAGATGAATACGTTGCGACTCATAGTCGGAATTACAATGTGCTTTCTTTTTAAATGATAATCGTAAAAATGATTCATTATCGGTATCTTTTGTGTTCGGCAACACATAAAAGATTATCAGTATGCTTTCAGACTCAATAGAGGCTGTGACTTTGCACTTTCTAAAAGGTTATACAATTGACCCCCAAATGGGCTAAGTTTTGCATTGCTGGGTTGTAGTTGAGGTTGGCCAATTTGAGTCCAATGATCCTGAGTTAAGATATTAAAATCAACTCCCTCATCGATCAATGCATGGAAGGTATGTGTCTATTGGGCAGTGACTATTATGCATAGGTAGGCAAGTGCTACTGCTTCTTCATCTTTCTCCTCAGTTTCTGTTATTGTGGCAACTTGGACCTTCATAGGGGACTCTAGCATGGGAGGTTCATGTAGTGGATGTGTGGGAGGATAGTACTTCTTTATACAGCTACCATTGAAGATTCCTATGTCCTCTCCATCTAGGGTCTCGAGCTCTGCATTGCCTATTCAACTGGATAGTGCAAACTCGAAAAGGCTCTAATCCCCTGAACTTCATCTTTTGTTTATGGCCTTTTATTGAGTACAACAACACTAAGTCACCCTATTCAAATTCGCGCTACTTGACGTGCTTGTCAAACCAACTCTTACAGTGTGCCTTTTCGCAAATCAATGCATGGGTCGAGTCTCTAATAAGTGTTCTAGCTCCATTATTAGGTGCTCTTTCCATGCCTCCTTTTCGTCCCATCTCTCTTGGGTGGCTACTCTTAGGCTGTGAACAAAGAACTCTACAAGTAGAATGGCCTCAATATTGTAGATTAACTTAAAGGGAGTCTACCCTATTGCTATTTTATAGGCTATTTGATAGACCCATAAGGCTGCCCATCAGTTTGTTGTCCTAGTCACATTGCACGAGGTAGAGACTACTTTGGTTAGGACATTCACTAAGATCTTATTAGTAGACTCGACATGGCCATTCGCTTGAGGGTAGTAGCATGAGGATTTTCAATGGATGATCAGAAAGGTCGACAGGAAGTGAGCAATCACTTCATTAATGAAGTGTGTGGTAACATTCCCGATTACCAAGCACACATTCTTTGCATGAACCTCCTCTTAATAGGAGGTCATTAATTGAATAATGGCAAAATTTTACAATTAATTATCCCTCTCTCCTCCAGCCGACTGTCGTGCTGGAGGAGAAGGGAATAGCAAGGGCCATCAAGCTCCTTGCTGGAGCTCGCAAGAGGGTGGAGACCATGCTTGATGCCGCGTGGGAGAGGGAGAATCCCCTCCCCTCAGCTATATAGATGTGGGAGGAGAGTAGGAGGCAGAGAACCGTCAGATTTCTGACGCTGCTGTTGTGCACTACCGTCAAGAGGGAGGAGCCAAGACACTGCTGCTGCCATTGAAAACGAGATGCTGCCTAGCCACCGTTGCAAGCTGCCGCCTGTGGGCCAAGCGTGCCACTGCCTTCCATCGGCTATCGCCATCACGCCACCATCTGTCGCCGTCGTTCTGGCACTACCCGCCAGCTGTAGCCCTTTGACTGTCATCCACCCTTTCTCCCTGTGGGCAGAAGCTTCCAAGGGGGCTCCCTAAGCCCCCTTTCATATCACACCCCCCACAAATTCTTCCTTGTGGGCTTCCTCCTAACCCTTGTTCATGTGGGCTTGGTAAACCCCCCCCCCCCTCGGGAATCCAAAGGCCCTATTGTGGTCCTCATACTCCCCTTTCCCCCCTTTTTTTATCCACCGTGGGCATTTTTAAAACCTTCTCCTTCCCAAGAATTAAATCCCATTCCCATGGGTTTCTCCCCTCCCCCACAAAAATCCATCTAGAAGGCCTTTTACACCCTTGCCCTTCTTTTCAATCCCTCAAAAATCCATTAAGTACCTCTTTTTTCGTGGAATCCTATCCCCGTCCTTTAAAAAGGCTCATTAAGCCCTTTTTTCCCTTGGATTTCCTACAATCTCCCAACTAGCCCAAGTGCTAAACCCCTTTCTGTATAGAAAATTTACACCCCGGAGCTTCTACGACAGGAAGGAGAAATTAATGAGTTCCATTTCTAAGGTTTGATTCTGAAGGACAGGGGAATCACAAAGGGAGTTTTGCGTGCAAAGGAGATGGCCAACATCATAAATTGGCATCCGAAGCAAAAAGGCCGAATTCGCGATGGCTCCTAACAAAGCACAAGGCACAACTACAGGAGGATCGTCTCCTAACATCCATGTGGAAATTTCATCACAAGTCTAGGTTTTTTCTTCCTAATTTTGATTTACGTCGTTATAATTCAATCGTGCATGGATCATTTTTGGAGATAGGATGCATCTTTCGATTTAAGTACTTTGACTAATTTAAAGGAAAGAGCTCGCGATGGAAGAATTCGTTCATTAGTATTTTTCAATAAAATGAACAAAATAAAGCAAGCATAAGATTTCTATGCATGTCTAGCAAGTGGGTTTTATGCATTAATTAGATTAATTAATGCCCATCTTTACAAAACGGAATTATGATAGTACACTTCAGCATGGAAGGAATAAACCGCACATCACATTATTGAACATCTTTTTTGAAATGATTCTTAAAGAAAGTTGCTAGCAACCGTGGGAAATTGCTAGGGCTGCATGAGGAAGATTTAACTCTAGGTAAGTGATCTAAAAAACTCAAATCAACAAAAGGTTGTGTAAGTTCTACATACGACAAATTCATTTGGAAATGAAAGTAGAAAAAGGCTGCATGTTTAAACATAAAAACCTAAAGCCTAGTAGCATGAATATTGTTTCCATGTTATACGATGATCAATTGGAAATATGTTGTAACTTAACCTATGCTTTGATCATAACTTGAAAAGTTGGGGTTTGTAAACCAATTTATACACCTAAAAACTAGTTAAATTGGTTTAAACCTAAACACATAAAAACCACGAGAGACTCATTTAGGAAGGGTTAATTCAATGCAACATATCCCAAAGAGCTAACTAGGGTTCGCTTGTTGAGGACATTACCTAATCGCTTTTATTGCAAAAAAACTGAGACTCTTAAACCTAAAGACTTGCCCACATTCACAAAATGTAGGGACAGTAGGACATACCTGCGGGAAATGATCTAGGGTTTTGACCTAAGAATCTCTCGCTAAAAAGATGAAACTCGATCTGAACTTGGAACCCTAGGACTGACAATGTCGGCCTAATGCAATCAGGAACATATTGTTTCGTGACTCCATTTGATGGGTAAATAGTCCCATAGTTTGATGCGACACTTATGCAACAAGTTGTAGATTCGCACAATCTTGTGAATTGATCACAAGGGAATGGCCAATTCCTCAGAATAAATAGCCCCATAGTTTGATGTGACACTTGTGCAACAAGTTGTAGAGTTGCACGATCTTGTGAATTGATCACAAGGGAATGGCCAATTCCTCGGAATGAGATTGGCAGATTCTTACGCAAGTTTATCTTGTAAGAGGATGAATAAGTACCTTTCTTGGGTAAAGTGGCCAAGATATAGGAATTAGATAGCTGCTTGGAAGCAAAGGACCAATCAGTAAATTGAAATAGCATATTTACTGCTAATAGCACTTAAGGTTTTTGGTTAAGATTGGGTTAACAGGATACAGCCCTAGCCCAAGGATACAAGGGTTAACAGTAAAAACCTTGGTGATCTTGCCAAGTCGCAATTGATCCTGGATCGAGTGCTAGATGCATTCGGAAAGAAGGATTCACTCCTTAGCAGTTGGCCAAAAATAACGACCAATGGAAATGATTGTGCTTGTAACAGTTTTAAGAGCACTGTTTTGCTTTGTTTGCTCAAAGAATTAAAGGATGAAAAGATATCTAATACTTCAGGTTGAAGGCCTAAAGGGAGAGGCAGCTTTAGTTACGCCCGATTGCCTACCTGACTCTAACCAAGGGGGTTGTTAACTGCACCGGGAAGGTGGACCGAACCCGCCGTGAGAGGTCTCTCCGTTGAGCGCTACGTGGAGCAGGAGGATGTTTGGGTGCTAGAGGGGGCTCTGGCCATAAATCCCTTGCCTTCCGAGCCCTGCACAAGAGGCCAGTGTGACTCGGGATTGGATCTTAAGGCCCGCATACTAGTCTACGGGTGGAATCTTGGATTAGTAATCCCTGTGGATTGCTGGATGGCCGTCGGGCAAATTATGGATAAGCCTATGGGCTAGACTTTATGTATTTCAAAGATAAATATGATAACCTATTGAAAATGAACTTGTTTGACATTGCTTTTCTATGTCAAGTGCTATGATTACATGAAGAAACCAGTGCTTTAACGGGCTAATTAAGTAAGTTGATTGATACATGTTCAACTAAATGTGCTAGGTAATTAAATAACTAAAACAACCTGAGAAAAGTGCGAAGGATGTGGCCATAGGTTCGTCCTACGGATGGGTGGTCCCGGTTGGCCGGGAACTTTTCTCAATCATGATGGATAGCGAGGAGATTGTTTCAAAGGATACGAACAGAAAAAGGGCGCTCACCTAGAGTCTAAGTTATAAATGATCCCGATTTACACTGTTTTAGGGGAACCGAATGGGACTATGCCTTATGGCAGAGAGGTTGAGCTTCACATCCCTCTCGTTTCCCATTCTCCTTGAACCAAGTGTAGCGTGAATCCACTCTGGACCTGGCATTTCTACGTAAAGTAGTTCGCTCAGGTTCGACGCTAGTAGACGTTTAGAAAATGGCTAGTAGGAAAAACCTTGATTCAGGTCGGTCCTAAGTGGGAACGGCCAGAATACTTCCACTACGTGGCAGACGCGAAAAGTCCTAGATCGCAAACCCCATAGCATTCCATGGGAGTGCCGGGCGGAGCTTTCTAGACATCCTTTCCGATGGACTGCTAAGACGTGTCTTGAAGACAACAGGTGGATATGTTACATGTGTGCCTTGATCACTAACTAGTTCAATGGGGCAACCAAATCGTGAGATTATCCACTACTACCGAAGGAATTTAGCAATGGTTCTAGCATCGTTGTTTCTCATGGCTTGTGCTTCTACCCATTTTGTGAGATAGTCTATAACAATGATGATACTTGGTGTAACTTGTCCACCTGTTTTCTTCAGGACACGTCTTAGTAATCCATCAGAAAGAAGATCTAAAAGCTCCGCCCCGCACTCTCATGGAATGTTACGGGGTTTGCGATCTAGGATTTCCCGTGTCTGCCACGTAGCGGAAGTATTCTGGTCGTTCCCACTTAGAACCGACCTGAATCAGGGTTTCCCCTTGTAACGTGTCCACTAGTATCATCCAGGACACGTCTTAGCAGTCCATCGGAAAGAATGTCTAGAAAGCTCTGCCCGGCACTCCCATGGAATGTTACGGGATTTGCGATCTAGGTCTTTCCGCGTCTGCCACGTAGTGGAAGTATGCTGGCCGTTCCCACTTAGGATCGACCGGAATTAGGGTTTTCTTGATTGGTCATTACCTAACAGCAACTAGCGTCGGACCCAAGCAAACTACTTTACGCAGAAATGCCAGGTCCGAAGCGGATTCACACTGCACTTGGTTCAAGGAGAATGGGAAACGAGAGGGATGCAAAGCTCAACCTCTTTCCCATAAGGCATAGTCCCATTCCGTTCCCCTAAAGAAGCGTAAATCGGTTAAGACATCACTCTAGGTCATCGCTTTTGTTGTTCTTGTCCTTAGACGATCATCCTGCTGTTCTTTGAGAAAAGTTCCCGGCTAACCGGGACCACCCAACCGTAGGACAGACCCATGGCCCATCCTTCGCACTTTCCTCGATTTTTTTTAGTTATGTAATTATCTAACACATTAATTTGACATGTAACAATCAGCTTCTTTAATTAATCTATTAAGCACTGGTTCCTTTACGTAATCTTATCATGTGACATAGAAAAACAATATCAAACAAGTTCTTTATTAGCATATCATCATTTTTATCTTTGAAATACAAGGAGTTTCCGCCCGTAGGCTTGTCCATAATCCGCCCGAAGGCTATCCAGTAATCCACAGGGACCACTATTCCAAGCTTCCGCCCATAAACTAGTATGTGGGCCTCGAGATCCAATCCTAAGTCACGTTAGTCTCTTGTGCAGGACCTGAAAGGCAAGGGATTCACGGCCAAAGCCCCGCTGGCACCCAAGCGTCCTCCTGCTCCAAGTAGAACTCAATGGAGAGACCTCTCGCGGTGGGTTCGGTCCACGTTCTTGGCGCGGTCAACAACCCCCTTGGTTAGGGTCAGGCAGGCAGTCGGGGGTAACTGAAACTGCCTCTCCCTTCAGGCCTTCAACCTGAAGCGTAGATATTCATTTAATTTGTAATTCATAAATCAAACAGTGCTCTAGATTCTCCAGCAAGCACAAACACTTTCATTAACCGATCTTGTTGTTGGCAAACTGCTAAGGAATGATTCTTTCCTTTCGAATGCATCAGCACTCATTCCAAGGTGTCTTGCAACTTGGCAAGATCCCTTATATTCTGGGTTAGGGCATACCTTATTAGCCCAACTTGGTCAACCCTAAAGTTCATTGGATACTTTGGATTCCGGTTTTTAACTTTCCTTATTTAGAAGGATATCAAAAAATACATCCTTTTGCAAGATAACTTGTGTAAGGATCCGCCATCCTTGTTGAGGGTATTTAACCTTTCTTCTTGTGAATCAATCACAAGACTATATGACTTCGTACTTGTTGCGCAAGTCCTGCATCATAATATACGATGAAATAATCCATTTTCGTTTCTTTAAGCTGACATTTGTTGGACCTAGGGTCTCTTTTTAAGAACCTTAGGGACAAACCCTAGTTCTTTTACATTTTACGAATTTATTGACCCTACAATCAAGGAAGATAGTCAAGTGTTTAAGGTATAAACTTTTCTTGGCCTTTAAATCATTCCGAAGGCATATTTCGCAGCATAGGTATTTCTAAGTTTACATTAATTCGGTTATCTTTTAGGAGGTAATATTGAGATCACCTCGACACGATTTGTTATCCTTGTGACAATTGATTTTTCAGTCCTAAACTTTAATGCTTTGAAACTCATGCCAAATAACAATCCTTTCCTTGCTAAGATATGCAGTTAGCAATGATAACTTCCTAGAGTTCAAGCAACGTACGAATCCTTCCATGAATTTCATCTTGTATGATGATTCGTTGCAAAAAAAGAATAGGGATTAATGGTGCAAGATGCAGTTTTGTTTTTTCTTCAAGATTTAAACGAAATATACTATTATAGTAAGTAGATATTCTTGCTCGTAATTCGTTTTAATGCATGATGCTATTCGAAGGAAACTATATTCTATACAATATCATTTGTTCAATTAAACTAAACTCCTTCATCGTAAATAACTCAAAAAAATATATCTTATCCCTAACAATTCATCTTTGCATGATTGACTTAAAACCAATATAAAACCAAGAAGAAAAAACTTGGTTTTGGGGTGAGATATCCACATGGATATCGGGAGATGACCCTCCCGTAGCTACTCCTTGGACTTTCTTAGGCGGCATCGCAATTCGAACGTGAAGGCAGCTTTTACTCTTTCTTCCAGATTTCCACCATCTTTCTTTCGAGGCAAGGAGCCATTTAAATGGTTGATCACAAGAAGGAATAATAAGACCTTTAGGTTCTTAGCTTTTTCGGAGAGGGAAAGGTTTATAAAGCCTAAAAAGGCCCTATAGGGTATATACACGGCAAAAGAAATTGTGCGTGAGTGTGGCTTCGCAACCTACGCACCTTGAGAGATTTTTGGGCATGGGAGTGAAAGGACTTAGGGGTTTTCGAACCTAGGGGGGAAAAATTGAAGGGTAACACAAGGGATTATAGCAGGGGAGAAGGTGTGAAGGAAAAATGGTACACGGGGGTAAGGGCTTAGGGGGTGTGTTAAAAGGAGTATGGGGGGTGGAAGGGAAAAAAGGATTATGAGGGGGGTGAAGGGTAAAAGGAATATGAGTATAGGAGGGGGGTTGAGGGTTTTAAAAACCCGGGGAAAAAAGAAGGAGTAGAAGGATTATGGATATAGGAAGGGGGGCTTAGAGGAGCCCCCCCTTAGAAGCTTCTTGAAGCTTCTGTGGGGGGTTTAGGAGCCACGTGGGGGGGGGGGGGGGGGGAATCTTGGCAGCGACACGACTGGGGGAAATAGACTGCAGGCGGCGGTGATGGCGTTCGTGGGGAGAGAGGATAGAGGCGGCAGGCGGCTAATGGAGGCAGCATCAGGCGGCAGCATTCGAAGCAGGGCGGCGGCGTATCTCCTTCCATCCTTCCTCCTCCCTGAAACCCTGCAACCCTCCCTCTTTAAATAAGGGAGGGGAGGGAATCCTCCCCCCCTTGATGTGTCCACCTGCATGGCGAGGGCCTGAGCAAGCTCCAGTGAGGAGCTTGCTGGCCCCTCTATCCCCCCTCTCCTGCTCCAGCTCGATGCGTCGCCGCGAAGGCTATTTTTTTTAAATATATATATTTAATATATTACATTCTCTCCCTCTCACCCCTAATGGTCATTTCCTAAACGGTAACTAGCGTCGAACCCTGAGCGAACTGCTTTACGCAGAAACGCCAGGGCTGAAGCGGATTCACGCTACACTTGGTTCAAGGAGAATGGGAAACGAAAGGGATGTAAGGCTTGACCTCTCTACCTCAAGGCATAGTCCCATTTCGTTCCCCTAAAACAGCATAAACCGGGATTATTATAGCCTAGAGTCTAGGTCAGCGCCTTTACTATTCATTTCCTTTTGAACGATCTTCTTGCCGCCCATTATGATAGAGAAAAGTTCTCGGCCAACCAAGACCACCCATCCGTAGGACGGACCCATGGCCACATCCACCACACTTTCCTCAGTTGTTTTAGTTGTCTAATTACCTACCACATTTAATTGGGTATGGATCAAGAAGCTTCCTTAATTAGTCCGTTGAGGCACCGGTTCCTTCACGTAATCTTAGCACTTGATATAGAAAAATAGTGACAAACAAGTTCCTTTTCAACTGTTTATCATATTTATCTTTGGAATACATTTATAAAGTCTAGCCCATAGGCTTATCCATAATCCGCCCGAAGGCTATCCAGCAATGCACAGGGATTACTAATCCAAGATTCCACCCGTAGACTAGTATGCGGGCCTCGAGATCCAATCCCGAGTCACGTTGGTCTCTTGTGCAAGGCCCGAAAGATGAGGGATTTACGGCCAGAGCCCCCCCTGGCACCCAAGCGTCCTCTTGCTCCAAGTAGCGCTCAATAGAGAGACCTCTCGCGGCGGGTTCGGTCCACCTTGCCGGCGCGATTAACAACCCCCTTGGTTAGGGTCAGACAGATAGTCGGGGGTAACTGAGGCTGCCTCTCCCTTCACGCCTTCAACATGAAGCATTAGATATCTTTTCATCCTCTCATTCCTTGAGCAAACAAAGCAAACAGTGCTCTTTAAACTGTTACAAGCACAATCATTTCCTGTGGTCGTTATTTGGCCAACTGCTAAGGAGTGAATCCTTCTCTCTAAATGCGTCTAGCATTCGATCCGGGATCAATTGTGACTCGGCAAGATCCCCAAGGGTTTGTTTGTTAACCTTATGTTTTTGGGTTAGGGCCGTACCCTATTAACCCAACTTAATCAATACCTTAAGTTCTATTAATAGAAAGTATGTTGCTCCAAATTATTGATTGGTCCTTTGCTTCCAAGCAAATATCTAATCCCCTTATCTTGGTCACTTTTTCCAAGAAAGGTCATATATCAGGATGATTACTCATCCTCTTGCAAGATAAACTTGCGCAAGAATCTGCCAATCTCATTCCGGGGAATTCGCCATTCTCTTATGATCAAACCACAAGATCATGCAACTCTGCAACTTGTTGCACAAGTGTCGCATCTAATCCATGGGACTATTTTACCCATCAAACGATGTTTTCTAATCACGGAATCATGATTAGATAGGAAATAGGGTTAGGGTGTCTTTATATCCAATCCGTTCCTAATTGCACTAGGCCGACATTGTCGGTCCTAGGGTTCCAATTCAAACTGAGTTTCATCTTTTTAGCGAGCGATCCTTAGGGTAGAAACCCTAGATCGTTTCTCGCAAGTATGTCCTATTGTCCCTACATTCTGTGAATGTGGACAGGTCATTAGGGTATGAGAGTTTCAACTTGGCAATAAGTGCGACACAACGTGCTAAACCCTAGTAAGCACTTGGGATATGTTGCATCAATTTAACCATTCCTAAGCAGTTCCTTTGTGGTTTAGGTGTTTAGGGTAAAGCAATGTACTTGTCTATTCATGAAGATATTGTCTTGATCAAAGAGGGAAAAAACTAGTTGCATTATGATAACATTGTCATAAGCACATGATTCATTGTCTATGTATGATTAGATTTACATCCCCTAACTTTTCTAGTTAAGATCAAAGCGTATGTTAAGTCACGGCATAATTTCCATTGATGCATTCACGATTCATGCTGCTAGGCTTTTAGGATTTATGTTAAAATGAACCATGCAGCCTTTCCCTAACTTCATTTTTGAATGAGATATTTGTACGTTGAATGATCATTACACAACATTTCGTAACTACTTACGTAGTTGATTGAGATTTATGCCAATTGACTAGAGATCATCCTACTTCATGCAGCCCTAGAATCATTTCCATGCCTTGCAAATTCCTACGGTTGTTAGCAATTTTCTTTAATGAATCATTGCGAAGAAAGAGATGTCTAATAATGCAACATGCGATTTTATCTTTCCATGCATAATCAAAGTGTACATCAATAATTTCGACTTTGTAAAGATGATCATTAGTTGATCTAAATTTGTTACTTTGCAATGTATAAAAATAACTTGCTAAGAATGCATAGACGTCTTATGTCCTTCTTTCATTCATTTCTTTGAAAAATACAAATGACTGATTCTTCGATTATGAGTTATTTCCTTTAAAATAGCCAAAGCGCATCCTAATTCCATAAATTATCTATGCACAATTGCAATATTTTGACGTAAACCAAAATCAGGAAGAAAACCCTGGACTTGTGGGTTCGGTGAAATGTCCACATGAATGTTAGGAGATGATCCTCTTGCGGTTGCGCCTTGTGTCTTTTTAGGGGCCATCGAGAATTCGACCTTCTTGCCTTGGCCACAGACTTATGATCTTGGCCTGTCTCCCTCGTATGTGAAATTCCCTTTTCGGTACGGCTTCCTCGATCGAAGCACCGTCTTTCGGAATCGGACTTTAGAAATGGAAACTTACGAACTTCTCCTTTATTTCATAGAAGTTCCGGGGATAAGGATCTTTGTGGAGAAGGAGTGTGAGGGAAAAATTAGATGTGAGTTATGGGGGAAATTTGAGTGGAAAGGGTTTAGAAAAACCCCTCTTCTTCTTACAAGAACCGGGGTGAGGATTTTTGCTTGTGGTGGCTGCTATGGGAAGGGGACTTGAAAATTCCAGATTCGGAATGAAGTTACAGATATCAATATGAAGGCTTAATTCCCAGGGAATACAAGGGGAAAAAAAGGGCTTTAAATCCCGGTTACAATGGACTTAATAGGGTCTCCACGGATAGGGCTTTAAACCGAGGTTAATAGGGAATTATAAGAGTCGCAATGGGAAGGGGTTTATGACGAAAGGAAGAGAGGAGAGAGGAGAGAAGAGAGATATGAGACACTGGAACTGGAACCCCAGAAGTGTGTCAACTGAGCACACATGATAGGAATATATAGAGGGGACCTAGGGTTGCTATATATGGACAGACTATATATAGCTAATAGGGGCACTATATATAGACAGACTATATATAGCTAATAGGGGAAAGGGGCCTTATGGAAGTCCATAGGAAGGGGGGCTTTAACAAGGACCCTTAGAAGCTTCCAAGTACCTTCCAGGAAGCTTCTGGGGGATGTGTGGTCATGAAGGGGAAACGTGGTGGCATCACTTAGTCTCCAGCGGTGGCAGCTTCACGAAGCCAAGCATCTTCATGCAGCTCCTCCACCCACACTGGCTACAAAGCCTCCCTTAGCTCCCTCTTTTCATGAATTGTGGCATGTACCTCCTCACGATTAAGAATCCTCTCCTTCTCTCTTCACGATTCCTTAGCTCCTTTCTGTCAGCCTTGCCACCCTCCTCCCCTCCACCCCATAGTGAGGGTTTATATAGGACAAGGGGGGGAGAGCTCCCTCCCACGTGGTGACACGCATGGCTCTACTCACCCCCACCTCTCAAGTTCCCTATTTCAGTCCCATCCCCTTCCCTCAACCACGCTTCGGCTGGGGGAAGGTAATAAAAAAATTTGCAATAAATATAGCATTATCCTCTTGACATCCTTCCAAGAGGAGGTTCACACGTATATATGCGGGTATCTTAGTGCTTGGTCTTGATTTTTGCCAGTGGAGGGTCATGTTGTTAAAACATAAAGATCGCACCGTCCGTATCTTCAATGCCGGCATTGTCATTTGCATGAGACTCGCGCGGCCTCGTAATATTTTTCAACAGAAATATTATGTTCTCTCCCCCTTGGAGGAATCGAGATGTCCTCATCTCAAGATAAACTGGGGATATTGATGGTTGAGAGTGCTTTCATCTATCTAAGTGGCATCCTCCTCAGGATAATCTTTTCACTGGACGAGGCATTCTCTCAAGGTTTTGGATCTCAGTTGTCTCTCCCTAACATCTAAGATCCTGTTAGGCCGTAGCTCAAGGACTCCTTGAGTAGGCATTACAACTTGTTGGTCATGAAGTATGTGGCTAGGATTAGGTATATACTTCTTCAATAGGAATACATTATGAACCTTTAGGTTATCAGGGAGTTGCAGTCTATAAGCATTAGGTCCTAGGCACCTGAGGATCTTGTATAGTCTACAATACCTTGGACTTAGCTTTTTGCAATCTCCTAAGGATCGGGAACTCTTATTTGGGTGTACGCACATGAAGACCATGTTTCCTTCCTTGAAGATTCTATCTTGACACTTCAAATCTGTGTATGCCTTCTATCTATCCTTGGCGGCTTGGATGTCCTGTCTTATTGACTTTACTTGGTCATCCATCTCTTCCAACATGTGCCTAGAAGCTTCAACCCTCAAGGTTGGATCTGAAAATTTTAGGAGACTTCGACAGTCATGACCATACAATGCTTGAAAAGGGGTCATCTGAATGCTTTCTTGGTAAGAAGCATTGTAGGCAAACTCAACCAAGGGCAAGTATTGAATCCACCTTTTTGGCTCACGACAGTAGTGTGCCTTTAGCATATCCTCGATAACTTGATTGACTCGCTCTATTTGGCCATCAGTTTAGGGATGGCAAGCTGTACTAAAATAGAGTTGAGTCCCAATGGTTTCAAAGATAGCTCTCCAGAAATGTGATGTGAAGAGAGAATCACGATCACTAATGATTCTCCTAGGTAGCCCATGTAGCTTGAATATTTCCTTGATAAACAACCTTGCAATGTGTGAGTTTTATAGTTTGTCTTTACTGGAATAAGGTGTGCAACCTTAGTAAGCATGTCAACCACAACCGTGATGGAGTTGTATCCTCCTTGAACTTGGGGTAGGCCAACAACAAAGTCCATACTGATGAATTCCCATTTCATTTGGGAAATGTCAAGTGGTTGCAACTTTCTTGGCATTTTGACATGTTCGGCTTTGATACGTTGACAAGACAAACACTTAGTGACATATTTGAGAACGTCAGCTTTAAACCTTTCCCAATAGTAGCTCTTCCTAACTACATTGAGAGTCTTGGCATAGCCAAGATGTCCTGAGAAAGGGGAATCATAAGCTTCCCACAATATCTTGTGCTTAAGTGACTGGCTTGCTGGTATGCACAATCTCGTTCTATAGTAGGCAAGTCCACTATTGATAGAGAATTCATGATATTTAGCCTGTAGCTTTTGGTCTTGGTCCTTGATAGGGATCTCCCTTAGCATCTTTTGATAGGCTGGGTCATGGCATGCTTCCTCTCTAGCTAGCTCAAGTATTGGGTTGTTTGGCATGGACACCTTTGTCGCTAGAGATCTAGCTGTTGATGGGTTTTGCAAGATTAGAGAATTAAGGAATGCCTTGCGAGTGAGTGCATCGGCAACTACATTCTCCTTTGCCCGTCGGTATTTGATTTCAAAATCATACTCCTCCAGCACTTCAATCCACCGACATTGCCTCATGTTGAGCTCGTTCTGGGTAAAGATCCACTTGAGACTTTTGTGATCAGTCACTATAGTAAACTTGTTACCCAACAGGTAGTGTCTCCAAAGATTTAGAGCATAGATGATAGCTATTAGTTCTAGATCATGGGTAGCATAATTCTTCTCATGGCTCTTCAGTTTCCTTGAAGAGTATGCTATAGGGTGACCTCCTTGCATGAGCACACATCCTAAGGCAAGCGTACTAGCATCAGTTACTACCTCGAACTCCTTACTGAGGTCTGGAAGTTTTAGGATAGGTGCTAATACCAAAATTTGCTTCAATCTATCAAAGCTAGTTTGTTCGGCAGTTGACCATGCAATGGATGTTCGCTTCTTACTCTGTTAGAGGTGCTGCAATCAAAGCATAGTTTTTGATGAAGACCCTATACCATCTTGTCAATCCAAGAAAATTGCATATTTCTTTGATAGTTGTTGGTATTGGCCATTCTAGAACATCTCTGACTTTGGCGGGATCCACTGAGATTCCTTCCGCTGATACGATGAATCCCAGATATTCAATCTGACGCTTGAAGAATGCACAGTTCTTCATCTTGGCATAGAGCTGATGTGCTCTCATTGTCTCAAGGACAATCCAAAGTTGGGGTTCAGGATCTTCTTCTTGTTTCAAATAGACTAAAGTGTCATCGAAGAAGACGAGCACAAAGTCATCAAGATATGGCCTAAAGATATCCTGCATTAACCTGTTGAAGGTGACAGTGCATTCATGAACTTGAATGACATAACTAGGAACTCAGAGTGTCCATAACTTGTGTGAAAGGCCGTCTTTGGGATATCTTCTTCCTTGATCCTTATCTCATAGTAACCAGACCTGAGATCAGTCTTGGAGAAGATCTTCGCACCCTGAAGACGATCAAGAAGCTCATCTATTCTAGGTATAGGATACTTGTTCTTGACAGTTGATTAATTCAACTCTCTGTAATCAATACACAGTCGAAGCGTTCCATCTTTCTTTTTCTGGAACAGTACTGGAGCTCCCCATGGTGAACTGCTAGGATGGATGTATCCCTAATCTAGCAATCGCATGAGTTGCTCCTTTAGCTGAATTGCTTCCAGGATGGACATTCTATAAGGTCTCTTTGCAATTGGTGCAACTCCTGGCACTAGCTTGATCTCATGATCCACTTCTCTTTGAGGCGGGAGTTCTGTCAACTCTTTAGGAAATACATCCGCGTATTCCTTTAGCCATGAAGGTCCTTCGCTAGACTCCTGCTTTTGATCTAGCTTATTGAGTTTAATCAAGTAGACAGGTATTCCCTTTCTAACTCCCTTTATAATCTGAGATGCTTTGGCTAATTGAATTTTTGGCTTTCCAACCTCACCTTGAGTTGTGACCAATTCCCCTTCAGAGTTTCAAAAGGAAAATTGGCCCTTTCCACAATGAATGTGGGCGTCGTTAGGTTTAAGCCAATCCATTCTGAGTAAGCACTCATGGATACCTAGGTTCATGACTCTGAATTCGACCGAAGTCGTCCTTCCTCCCAGAAAGAATTCCGCCTTAGCAGTTTGCCTGGTACAAGTAACCTCACGACCATTTGCTAATTCCGCAAGAAAGGTAGGTGCTTCTACTGTGGCTACTCCTAATCTTCTTGCACAAGCTGGTGAGATAAAGGAATGTGTACTACCGCAATCAATCAAGGTCTTGGAACCTTTACCTTGATAGTCTGATGGTGTTTGAATCACCGAAAACTGGCGATTCGGCCCTTTCTTGTGAAGAGCGGCATGGACTCTCGCCCTTTCAAACTCTTCTTCCATGGTCAGATCTTCTTCTTCGCACATTTTCCTATTGGCAACGCAGGCGATTCTTCCTCTACCTCGGGTAGCGGCTCCCTGGCCACGACCAGTTCCTTGGAAAGGTGCTTGGTGATGTCCTCCTCCAAGCTTGGGACATTGCCTCTTGAAATGACCAGGCTCCTTGCAGTGGAAACAACGGAGGTTTCGGTCATTGCTTTGAGTAGGGACAAAGCTGTTGGCATTATTAGTTCTTGCTTTCTTTCTTTGTCCCCGATTCTGACCTTGAACTCTCTTCATTTGAGGCCTATATGCTCCTCTGTTCGGGTCATTATAAGACCAAGTTTTGTTACTTCTTGGTCTAGCATGCACCTCTTGAATTATAGGCGCAACTCGAATGAGTGCGTCGTGAAGATCTGATGGCCACATAGATTCAAGACAGGTATTCACTGGTAGGTTTAAACCAGTAGAAAATTTTGACACCTGCTGTGTCATGTCCATCTGTGGTGCATACTTAAGAAGTGAAACAAATCTAGAGTACTATGCGTCAAGAGTGAGTCCCAGCTGTATCAGCTCATAAAACTCATTCATTTTCTGCATGCGATACGCAAGTGGTAAGTATCTTTCTTGCACAACCTTCTTCAATTTTTCCTAGGTAACGGATCCTTCTACAATCCCTTGATCTCTGCACCATTGCTTCCACCAAAGCCTGCTTCGCCAGTGAGCTTCAGCTTGGCAAGCATAGCCTGGTTGGTAGGTGCAATACTGGCTACTTCAAAGTAATCCTCCATAGACTCTATCCAAATTTCAGCATCCGCTTGGACAGTCCTATCTTTCTCGTCAAATTTAGGTGGCTTAATCTATTTGAGAAGAAACTTCTTCTCTTGGATCATAGCAGTACTTGATGTAGGAGGTGAACTAGGAATCTGTACCTGGGGTTGTGCCTAAATAAAGGATTCTTAACGTTACAACTCGCTAATCGTTATGATTTATATTTCATACCCAATTTGGCTATCAACCAAGAATCCTAGCTACTTAACTTTTTATCAATCCTCATGGACAAAATAGACATTGTTAAAAAGAAGTCTTATTGCATTTATATGGGCATAGCCCTTTCAGAGTACAATATTTCCTGAGATGATAGAGCAACTATTACATTTAGTTTGGGAAGAATAATGTTGTATCACATTTATCTACGGGAGCTGGATAATAGTATGGTTTCGGGTCATGGATCTTCAGGAATCAGTAAGTCATTAGAAGATTAGGATATCCTAACCCATTCTTCTCATAGCGCCCCAACGCCTTGATCCTGTCGGCGGGGATTACACGGGTCACTTCCTCATATACATATGAGTTCAGCTCAACCCTTCGACCTTGAATATGTAAAGTGGAGTTTACATGAGCCTCCACAAAAATGAACAGCTTCACGATCTTCAGGTCTTCCAACCATTTCATCCTCTTTAGGTTTGTTCGAAGGTATACAAACCAGTGAGCAGCTATGTAGTAGATTCCTGAGTCACCCGTCCATCTTTGTTCCATGTACAAAGGCGATGGATTATAAATACGATCTAGGATGTTCATCATCTCAACCCTTTGTCGATGATCCAAGGAATGCATTGCGGTCATAAATATGACTCGAAACACTAAGAACCTGTTCTATGCTTCAAAATTCTGCAAGACAGCAACAAAATTAAGGAAATGGTCTGAGAACAGCAACATTTGCTTTACTTCTTCTTATTAAGATTTCTTAAAAACAAATCCTTCGTTGGTTCTCTCTAATACCAACTGTAACATGTCCACCTGTTCCCTTCAGGACACGTCTTAGCAGTCCATCGGAAAGAAGATCTAGAAAGCTCCGCCCGGCACTCCCATGGAATGTTACGGGGTTTGCGATCTAGGACTTCTCGTGTCTTCCACGTAGCGGAAGTATTCTGGCTGTTCCCACTTAGGACCAACCTAAATCAGGGTTTTTCCTAATGGTAATTCCTAAACCGCAACTAGCGTCAAACCCCGAGCGAACTACTTTATGCAGAAAAGCGAGGGCCAAAGCGGATTCACGTTGCACTTGGTTTGAGGAGAATGGGAAACGAGAGGGATGCAAGGATTGACCTCTCTGCCTCAAGGCATAGTCCCATTCCGTTCCCCTAAAACAGTGTAAATCGGGATTATTATAACCTAGAGTCTAGGTCAGCGCCTTTGCTATTCATTTCCTTTTGAACGATCTTCTTGCCGCCCATTATGATTAAGAAAAGTTCCCGGCCAACCGGGACCACCCATCCATGGGACAGACCCATGGCCACATCCACCACACTTTTCTTAGTTGTTTTAGTTGTATAATTACCTACCACATTTAATTGGAAATACATCAAGTAGCTTCCTTAATTAGCCCGTTAAGGCACAGGTTTCTTCACGTAATCTTAGTACTTGCTGACATAGAAAAACGGTGACAAACAAGTTCCTTTCCAACAGTTTATCATATTTATCTTTGGAATACATTTATAAAGTCCAACCCATAGGCTTAACCATAATCCACTCGAAGGCTATCTAGCAATCCACATAGATTACTAATCCAAGATTTTTCCCATAGACTAGTATGTGGGCCTCGAGATCCAATCCTGAGTCACAGGGCTCGGAAGGCAAGGGATTTACGGCCACAACCCCCCTGGCACCCAAGCGTCCTCCTGCTCCAAGTAGCGCTCAATGGAGAGACCTCTCGCGGCGGGTTCGATCCACCTTCCCGGCGTGGTTAACAACCCCCTTGGTTAGGGTCAGGCAGACAGTCGGGTGTAACTGAGGCTGACTCTCCCTTCAAGCCTTCAACCTGAAGCATTAGATATCTTTTTGTCCTTTAATTCCTTGAGAAAACAAAGCAAATAGTGCTCTTTAAACTGTTACAAGCACAATCATTTCCTATGGTCGTTATTTGGCCAACTCCTAAGGAGTGAATCCTTCTCTCTGAATGCGTCCAACATTCCATCCGAGATCAATTGCGACTCGGCAAGATCCCCAAGGGTTTGTTTGTTAACCCTTATGTCTTTGGGTTAGGGCCGTACCCTATTAACCCAACTTAACCAATACCTTAAGTTCTATTAACAAAAAATATGTTGCTCCAAATTATTGATTGGTCCTTTGCTTCCAAGCAAATATCTAATCCCCTTATGTTGGTCACTTTTTCCAAGAAAGGTGCTATATCTGGATGACTAATCATCCTCTTGCAAGATAAACTTGCGCAAGAATCTGCCAATCTCATTCTGAGGAATTGGCCATTCTCTTGTGATCAAACCACAAGATCATGCAACTCTGCAACTTGTTGCACAAGTGTCGCATCTAATCCATGGGACTATTTTACCCATTGAACGGTGTTTTCTAATCATGGAATCATGATTAGATAGGAAACAGGGTTAGGGTGTCTTTATATCCAATCCATTCCTAATTGCACTAGGCCGACATTGTCGGTCCTAGGGTTCCAATTCAAACTGAGTTTCATCTTTTTAGCGAGCGATCCTTAGGGTAGAAACCCTAGATCTTTTCTTGCAAGTATGTCCTATTGTCCCTACATTCTGTGAATGTGGACAGGTCATTAGGGTATGAGAGTTTCAACTTGGCAATAAGTGCAAATCAAATAATCTCTATCCACAACACTCTCTACCCTGCTACAAGCAATCTCCCTCTTCAGTACTATGCTATAAGATATCTTCCTCTTCAACACTCTATACTATAAGCAATCAAGTGATAATAGAGGCATCTTTATTTTTTAAAATCTGTGTGATGTTATTATTCTTCATAGTTATTGTTTAATCCTTAAGTATCAATTCATAGAGAGAGAAAGAAAGAAAGAAAGAAAGTTATATTAACGTCTTCTAAAGACCAAAACTGGTCTATGAGACAAACTGTGATACAACTGATGAGGTCCAGCTATCCAAAAATAAAAGTGCTGAATGAAAAGCTAAAAACTAGAAACTGAAAATACGGTGATGTGAGTGTGATAAGTGTCGTGTATGTGTATGTGCGTATGTAGCTCTAGTACTCCAGATAATGGCTACAAAAGGGGAACAAATGTCAGCTGTGATAGGGGAACAACTGTCAACTGTGATAAAGTGGTGCGATGTGTACATGTAACAGATGCAGGGAGATATACTATCCTGGGATGTAGTAGCAGTCGTCGAAGTCGCTAATAGCAGATGATCCCTCCTGGATGCAGGATGTGGTACATTGGCGGTGGAGAAAGAGCAAACTGGAGATCTGAGATCCAATGTGTCAAGTGTCGTCAGATCTTAGTCTGTTGTCGATGTAGATCAAGAATCTCCTGTTGGTGTGGTTGTGGGGTCCGAAACCCATGGATCCTCATGCGGCGTCGGGTACGCTGGTCCTCAGCCTGCTGTAGTGTGAGCCCGGAGATCTGGCTCGAGGCTGGTACAGTAGTTCTCACTCTGTCTGTCTGAAATAACTGTGTAATAGTCATCTGGGTGGGCCCCTCTCTGACTGGGACCCGCTGTGTGCTCTGCTCTCTGATGTGCCATGCCTCTCCCAGAAAACGGCCAAATGATCTCTGATCCATATCAGTCATACATCCCTGAAGTGAGCTGCTCAATGTGTATCTAGATCTCAACTCTGAGTATGCCGGGTATTTGAGAACAAAATGCTCCTCACTCTCCACCTCTGATATGCAAAGGGGGCATATCCTCTCCTCCTGTGGGATGCCACTGGCTCTGCCACTCTCAATCATAAGCTGATGTGATGATACCCTGAGCTGTCCAATAAGAACTCTCAATCGATGTGGCATATAGATCTACATATATCTCGGAATCTCTATGAATCCCTTCTCTGATATGCTCAAGAACTCTGTATAATAATGTGCCATCTTCGATGGCAGTGGGGCTGTGCAGGGCTGACCCATGTCCTCTATATATAAATATGCCATATCTCCTGTCTGATGACTCTGTTCCTCTTAGAGAGAGAGAGGGTTTAAGTGGGAGCCTGAGTATCATATAGAAGAGGTGGGAGTCTATTAATGTCCAGCCCATGTCTGTCAAACCAAGCTCTAGTCTGTGCATACCATGATGTGGTATCCCCCGCTCGAGCCATCTCCTGAGATGCCATATATGCTCTGTATGCAATGTGATCTCTGTCCATATCCTGAAATCTGTGTAGGAAGCAGACTGTCTGAAATAATGCCTCGACTAGCATGGGCGGTGTGGCAAGCTCTGCTCACACAATATCATGTGGGACTGAGGCCTTGCTGCGAATCAATCTAGATATCATGATCACCTGAGGTCTCTCCATCAATGTCCATACATAATTGGCAAGGCCTGGCCCCCATATAGCTGCTCCATACATCAGTGCTGGAGTGACTAGAGTATCAAAGACCCACCCCTTGGTGTGGGGCTCCTAGAAATGTGCCTGATGACACTGTCGCTCCATAAGAGCCAATGCTGAGTATCCCTTAGTGAGGCGGTCACGAGCTGCCTGTGTCATCGAGAAAGTTCTTGAAGCTGCTGTAAAGGTGACTCCCAAATATACATATGATCCAGTGACCTCAATACTCCCTCCTGCTGCCATGAAAATACTCTATTTGCGTATCTGAGCTGATGTATGGAATATAAGAACCTTGGTTTTACCAAGGTTCACTGTCATGCCTCTCTGTATGCAAAAATCATCCAATGCTAATAAATGCTGCTGTAATCCCTGAGTTGAATCTAAGACCAACACAATGTCATCTGCATATAGTAAGATATGAAATGTGGCTCCACTGAGATCTATACCTCCACCGGCTCACTGTTGCATAAACTCTGCTATCTCATCAATGTATAGCCCAAATAGAGTCGGTGAGATTGGGCATCCTTGTTTCACACCAATGGTGCTCACAAGGGGATCTGATATACCTCCCGGACATCTGACTCTGCCAGTAACCCGCTCATATAGTGCATAAATACCCCACATCATGTCATCATCCACCCCCAGATCAAGTAGGCGTCTGAAAAGCCTCTCTCTCGGAACCATGTCAAAGGCTTTGCAGAAATCCACAAAGCAATAATACAATCTCTGTTTCTTCACTCGTGTCTGGTCGATCAGACAACGGAGAGTGAAGATGTGGTCTATGATAGAAAATGCCCGTCTGAACCCTTCCTATCTGGGTGTGCGCATGCACTCTCTCTCTGCCAGCGTACTAAGCTCCTCCTCCATCACCGTGCCATAAAGTTTGGCCAAAACTAGCCCAATCATGATGGTCCTATATGTGTTAGGATCCATAGGATCCCCTGACTTGTGGATAGGTACAATGGTGTGCTCTGTCCCCACGAGTCAGGGAACCCCTCAGACAATGCACGGTTGAAGAGGTAAGCAATGAGTGGAGCCAATGTGTCTCTGCCATATATAATATGCTCTGCCTAAAGATCAAACTAGTCTCGAGCGCGGCCATGCTGTAACCGTGAGATAGCATGTTTCACCATACTAGTGGTGAAAAAGGATGAAATACCCGGTCTCGGTGTACATGGTGTGGGTATCAGCGGCTGTGCGGGTACATGATATAAACTCTATGCGTATCCATGCCATACTGCAGGGTCATGTATCGGTGTGGGTGAGCGTGGTTCTCTGATCTGCCTCCATGCCTCTGCATAATATCTACTCATAAGAAGGTGGTATATATCCCAATATCTCTCCTCCTCCCATTCCCGCTTTTTACGGCGGGTCAAGCGGTGCATGCGTCTCTGTGCTGATCTCTCCTCTAGCCTCCAAATCGTGTAGCTGTCGACGTAGATATCTACACTCATCATCATACCACCTGTTCTGTGGCATGGTACTGGTCCGAGGGGGTACGTGTATGTGTGATGTGAAAAACTGAGTGTAGCAGAATCATGCAGAATGCGTGTGATATCAGTGGTCAGTGTATTAAGGGGTGCGTATGGATCAAGTGACGTGGTGTGCTCCTCCAGATGCTGTGAGTAAACATGTGAGAGCTCATGAGTGAAGTGTATGGTAGTATGCATGTGGGGTATGATATCTGCAGGTGGTGATGGTAATGAGGTGAGGAGTGAGAAACTGAGAAAGGTGTGATCGGCACCGAGTGGAAGTCTCCCAAGGCCGAAGGACTCGATAGTATGCATCCCATCGATCGGTCCGAGCAGATAATCTACAGTACTCTCACCCCCCCCCATGTGGGAAGCATGTAAGACCTCCTGAATATGGCCATCGTGCCATCCCGTTATAAATAACGAGATGATGTCTACTACCAAGCTCAAGTAAATGCCCTCCATACCCTGTGGCGTCTGGCCTAGTATCTACTAACTCCTGACTGATCCCCAACTCCTCAGGGTCTAATGCTCTCATGATCTCTGGCTACTCCATATCAAAACTCTCACACTGTCGGCTCTGTGTGCGCCCGTTGAAGTCCTCCATAAGGAAGACCTCACCCAAACTAGAATACAGAATTATGTCCTCTGAGAGCTGTGAATAAGGGGAGGGGGAATCTCTGGCCTGAATATCACCCTATGTAGTAGCATATCTGGACCCTCGTGGTGAAAAGTAGCATACTACCATATAGATCCATCTCTCATCTAATATCTGCACTCTGATCCATATGTAACTGGCCTCCTCATCTCGTCTCACTAACTGGATATGTCTCTGTATCCCCTGATGGAATAGAACTGCCACCCCTCCTAAGCCCCTAGATGTACTCTTCCTAGTAGTAGCCCGGTATGCAGATACCCACTCAAATAGAGAGGGGGGAAAGAGGGAGAAGGGGGGAAAGACAGAGGACTGTGTTGTTGTTTAATCCTTAAGTATCAATTCAGAGAGAGAGAGAGAGAGAGGGAAAGAGGGAGAAGGGGGGAAAGAGAGAGGACTGTGTGAGATGAACTAAGAAAATAAGTGATAGAGTGATAGAGAGTAAATTAGGGTAGACGATAAGATGATGTTATTGTTCTCCACTAGGCAAGATTCTGTATAAATCTGTTTTAATATATTTGATCAATTCTTCTTGAAAGAGAGAGAGAGAGAGAGAGAGTATTTTGGATAGAACATAAGATAAGATTGGATGCTAATTAGAGGTAGATTAAAAGCTAAGATTACAAGTAGATCAGGGATTGATTAGGATCTATCATTACTAAAATCAAGAGAAAGAGACAAGATCCAACTAGGTAAAAAAGAACACAAATACAATGAATCAAAGAGGTGTAATTGTGTGATTTTAATGTTGATCCAAGTTAAAATTTGCATATATTTTTCTTTACAGGATGCAGATGAAAGACATACTAAGAGAAAGAGAGATATTTACTTTCAATTGGAGGATTGTAAAATTCCGCGTGGGAAAAAAAAAAAATTAGGCTTTTGAATTTTTTTTTATTTTCCCCCCCCTTATCCCTCCAGCCGACTGACGAGCTGGAGGGGGAGGGGAATAGAAGGAGTTATGAAGCTCCTTGGTGGAACTTGTGGAGGGAGGGAGGACATGCGTGTCGACACGCAGGAGGAGAAGATCCCCCTCCCTCCACTATTTAAACGAGGGGAGAGGGGGGACCGCTGATAGAGGAGGTTGGGCCATGCCGCCATAACTCCAAGCCGAGGAGGAAGACGAGTCACCATTCTTCAAACCGCCTATCCGTCTCGAGGAGCCGTGGGCTATTGCGCCAGTCAGCATCCGCCTCCCAGCACGCCGCTTGCATTCGCAGGCCTGCCACCTAGCCATCACGTCGACATAAGCCTTTTTCTCTCCCCCCACGTGGCCTTCCAGAAAGCCCTTGGAAGGTTCCAAGGTGGGCTTCCTAAGCCCTTATTCTCCCCCCCCCCTCCCGGGGTATTAAATTCCCCCCCCTAAGCCCTTGTTCTCCCCCCCCTCCCGGGGTTTTAAATCCCCCCCCCTAAGCCCCTTGTTTTCCCCCCCCTCCCGCGATTTTAAACCTCCCCTTAAGGCCTTGTCCCCCCCCGCCCCCTACTGGGTTTTTTTTAAAACCCCCGTAAGGCCTTGTTTTTCCCCCCCCCTCCCGGTATAATCCCCTCCTAAGCCTTGTTCTTTTCCCCTCCGGATTTTAATCCCCCAAAAGTCCTTATTACCCCCCCCCCCGATTTAAATTTTCCCCCCTAAGCCCCCTTTTTTCCCCTTCCAGTTTTAATTTCCCCCCTAAGCCCTTGCTCTTTTCCCTCCTCATAGCTCTTTAGATTTTTCACGTCACAACCATAGGCCTACCTTGTCCTTAGGCTACCTTGCAGACTTCCATTCTCTTGCGTTAACCCCTTCACTCACTTTCAAATCTTTTCGTGCAAATGCTCTCGTAGTTGAGCTTTGTGTTCTTAATCTTATCAAATAAGCCGGTGTCCACACACTCCCATGTCCTAAAAAAATCAAATTCATCATCATGGTTTCGTATGGTATCCCGTAAGGAAGAAATAGCCGTGAGATAAAAGATAGGGAGGGAAGTAGAGGGAGTGAAAAGAGGGAGTGAAGGAGGAAGAGTGGAAAAAAGGTAAAAGATAAGGAAGGAGAAGACGGTGGAATTCCAAGAAGAAAATGGAAAAGGCTATCTCGCATTCGAACTACGATGCCGCCAAAGAAAATCCAAGGTGTAGCTGCGGGAGGGTCATCTCTCGGTATCCATGTGGATATCTCACCTCAAAGCCAGGTTTTTCTTCTTGGTGTTAATTCGGTTTTAAGTCAATCATGCAAAGGAAAATTGTTAAGAAAAGATACATTTGTTCGAGTTATTTTAACGAAGGATTTAGCTTATGAATGACAATGTATACAAATTATCTTTCTTCAAATTGCATCAAGAATTATAAAATTATAGGCAAGATTAACCATTTACAAGAGTAATATATTCCTAAAGTGTAGAAATTATATCTTGCACCATTAGTCTTATTCCTTTCGCAACGAATCATGGTAAAATGGCTAAATTCATGAAAGGTTTCTTTCGATGCTCAAATTATTAGGGAGTTATCTTTGCTAGTTGCACATCTTAGCAAGGCAACTGTTGTTATTTGGCATGAGTTCATCTTTAAAAAAACGGAAGTTAAATGTTAGGAATTAACAAGTATAAAAATTAGATATACGAACTCATTTGGAAAGAAAATGTAATAGGGAATTATTGGATGACACTCTATTAACACTTTTCCCCTGCTATTTGAGGACTTGCGACTAATAAAGTGTGTATACACCAATTTCTCAGCTAGGCCTTTGTCCCAAGAAGTATCGTCGCTCTTTGTATCATCTTGGCATTATGCTATATGCCAAATTAAACTGTATTGATTGGGAAAGTTAATTGTCACAAGGATAGTAAAAGCGTGAGAAGACGAGTAAGATTACTTTCTAAAAGCTAACCGAACCAATCTTTCCAAAAGCTAACCGAACCAATCTAAACATAGAAACATTCATACCCTAAACACTTGACTACTTTCCTTACCGTAAGGACAATAATTTCATAAAGATAAGAAACTAGGAAACCCTAGGCCTGACATACGTCAACTTAAGGAATCTAAACAGATTATTCCATCGCAGGACTTGCGCAACATGTATGAAATCATTTTGTGATTGATTCACAAGGAGAAAAGGGAAAAACCCTCATCAAGGACGGCAGATCCTTACACAAGCTATCTTGCAAAAAGACGTATTTTTGGGTATCCTTCTACATAAGGAAAGTTGTAAACCAGAAACTAGCATATCTAAGGTACCTTAGGGTTAACCAAGTTTGGTATACCCTACACCCGAATATAAGGGATCTTGCCAAGTTACAAGACATCTTGAGAACGACTGCTGATACACTCAAAAAGGAAAGAACACTTCCTTAGCAGTTTGCCATATAACTGGGTTGATTAATGGAAATGTTTGTGCTTGCTAGAGATTTTAGGGCTCTGTTTGAATTATGAATTACAAATTAAACAAGTACCTATACTTCAGGTTAAAGGCCTGAAGGGAGAGGCAGCTTCAGTTACCCCCGACTGCCTGCCTGACCCTAACCAAGGGGGTTGTTGACCGCGCCGAGAACGTGGACTGAACCCGCCGCGAGAGGTCTCTCCGTTGAGTTCTACTTGGAGCAGGAGGACGCTTGGGTGCCAGGGGGGGCTCTGCCCGTAAATCCCTCGCCTTCCGGGTCCTACACAAGAGGCTAACGTGACTTGGGATTGGTTCTCGGGGCCCGCTGTCGTGTTGCTGCGCATCCGAGTCGTATACACCTCCATTTCTTTTGTTGTGCATTTGTGTTAATTCCTACGTGTGATTCATTGTTTGTGTGATGCATTTTAAATAATCCGCATCCAATGTATATATTCCCTTAATGCATTGCACAATGATCATGTTCTGGAGTTACTATCTGAAGTTGAGAAGACTGACCTCAAACCACTCCAACCATGTTTTGACAGTGCCATGAATATGTATTTGCAATTGAAGTGCTATAAAGAAGTGGAGTCTTTGTTCGACAGGGCAAAGGCTGCGAATGTGCGGCCTGCACATGCTACTTTTAATATGCTTATAAAGGCTTACATAAACAGTGGACAGATGGAAAAGGCAGAACGTGTTTATCAAGAAATGAAGCAAACTGGTGGTATTGGTGCAAATTCACTCACATACAATCTGATGTTAGAGGCCTATGGTGTGGCCTGTCTTAAAGATAAGGTACAAGAAGTTCTAAAGGAAATGCTAGCAAGAGGATGCCTTGTGGATTCTAATGTCAAGGTCCACATACAATCCATGATTGGTGTAAATAAACTTGTGTCGGAATGAGGGAAAAAGCTAAGAAAAGAGAGGTATTTTTGAAATGCTATCAATGGCGGGCTGGCAGAAAAGCAGGGAAAAGAAAAGACTAATTTGGGAGAATGCTCATGTCCGGGATCTTTTCGGTGATACAGGCTGAAGTCCCTCGAGCACCCCATTGGGCATCAACATAGGATGTATTGGACTGTGGATAGTCTGGGGATTGCATCTTGTGCTTGCTTATGCCGTTGAGGCATTGTTGTGGCTTATGTGTAGTGGTTTGACCACTTTCAGAGACAGATCAGTTCTCTTGTGATCTCGCAGACAGTTTAGCAGTGCAGTGGGAGATTAGCTTTTGAGCTATTTTGGATTTGGTTTTTCGGGTTTTTGAGCCGTTTTACAGGGGAAACTCTGCCAAATTTTTCCGAGAGTTCAGTAGTGCTATATGCACGCGGCTTGATTGCTTTACAGCACGTTTATTTTGGGTTTTCAGAGCCAGTTTAAAGGCCAAATTCTGCCAAAATTCTGCCGGATTTTGGTCTACTTTGATGCCACGGCTGATCCTGAAGCCTATGCTAACCTTACCCCTATGCAGAAGAAGCTTTTTGATCTCCGTCTCAAGAGGAATGCAGCAATACAAAGTCAGCAACCTGTGGAAGACACTGGATGAATTTCTTGGTTTTGCTAGCGGCCAGTGTCTGTTCTCGCGGTGAGGTCTTTGTTCGCTCAAAGCACGCTGCACAGTTCACTCACCAGGCTCTTCTATCTCGAGCTGATGATGCTTGGAATGAAATCGCACTTGTCCCTGTAAGGCGTGCCGCACCATCCTGTGCAGGAGGAAATAACCCATGCAGAGGTTCACAGTATAACAATGTACCTTCCAAATCCGAGTCTGCATCAGAATCGTCACTGTTGGACCTTCCGCCAATCTTAATTGCAGAGATTTTTAAGCATTTGGATGCACGAGAGCTCAGTGTGGTCTCTTGTGTGTGCTCCCTTTTTCATCGGCTCTCTTCGGACAGTCATGGCTGGAAGGATTCATACGTTGAGCGATGGGGCAATCCTGCTCCTAGTGCATCCACAGGTACAGTTCCTCCGCTCTCAGAAAAGAACTGGAGAGAGTTATATGTTGCATGAGAGATAAGAAGCAAGGCATTTCTGGGAAGATATCGCACTGACATGATGAGTGGACATACAAAAGCAATTAGATGTGTGCGGCTACTGTCTCCAGCCAACCTCATTTTTACAACAGGTTATGACTCCATTCTCAGGATATGAGATTTGAAGGAAGGCTTACCACTCACATGGTCTCGACCCCTTGGTGATACTATACGAGCCATTGCAGTGGACATGACTATCCTGGTTGTAGGAGGAATAGATGCCAAACTGAGAGTTTGTCGTGCTGTACCAGATCTCTTTCACATTTTTGATGTTGCAGGTCTCATGTCAGCTGCATCAGAGGCTGTTCTGTTAGGCCATGATGGGTCAATCACTTGTTGGAGGCTGCATGCATTGCTGCTATGCCTATTCTGAAGAAGATCCCCACTTCTGTAATGTGGTCTATTTTGCTTTCATGGCCATTGAGAGTTTGCCTGAAAATCAATTCTGGAAGAAACTGCTACTGACCTGAGCACAATACATGTCATAAAATATTTGACAAACAATATAATGAACTTGGCATCAAATATTGTGATATCGAGATCTTCTTGATAATCTTTATTTCTTGCTGTACCTTGAACCCCGTGTTCTGCAGCCCTTACACGAAATCTACGACACCGCATACTAGTTGACGGGCGGAAGCTTGGAATAGTGATCCCTGGAGATTACTGGTTAGCCTTCGGGCAGATTATGGACAAACCTACGGGCGGAACTTCTTGTAAATGATGAGATGTTAAAAGAAATTGCTTGATATTGTTTTTTTTATATGTCACGTGATAAGATTACGTGAAGGAATCCGTGCTTAACAGGATTAATTAAAGAAGCTGATTGTTATATGTCAAATTAATGTGTTAGATAATTACATAACTAAAATAAACCGAGGAAAGTGCGGAGGATGGGCCATGGGTCCGTCCTACGGTTGGGTGGTCCCGGTTAGCCGGGAACTTTTCTCAAAAATCTCGAAGAACAGCGAAATGATCATCATCATCAAAAAGAATGACGAGAACGATGACCTAGAGTTACGTCTTACCCGATTTACGTTGTTTTAGGGGAACGGAATGGGACTATGCCTTATGGCAGAGAGGTTGAGCTTTGATTCCTCTCGTTTCCCATTCTCCTTGAACCAAGTGCAACGTGAATCCGCTTCGGACCTGGCGTTTCTGCGTAAAGTAGTTCGCTCGGGTCTGACGCTAGTTGCTGTTAGCTAGTGACCCATTAGAAAACCCTAATTCCGGTCGATCCTAAGTGGGAACGGCTAGGATAGTTCCGCTACGTGGCAGACGTGGGAAGAGCTAGATCGCAAAACCCGTAACATTCCATGGGAGTGCCGGGCAGAGCTTTCTAGAGATCCTTTCCGATGGACTGCTAAGATGTGTCCTGGATGATACTAGGGGACACGTTATAGTTGGTATCAGAGCCGACCAACAACGGAATTGTTTTTATGAAATCTCAATAAAATGAAATACAGAAATTATTACTGTCCAAACATTTCCTCATCTTCAAATGCTGTCTTGCAGAACTATGAAGCGTGGAACAAGTTTTTGGTGTTTCGGGTCATGTTTATGACTGCAATGCATTCTCCGCTTTATAGACAAAGAATTGGGATGATGAACATCCTGGCGTAGATTTATAATCCATCACCTTTATACATAGAACGAAGATGGACGGGGTCTTTAGGAATCTACTACATAGCTGCCCACCGGTTCGCTTATCTACAGACCAACCTAAAGAGGATCAAGTGGTTGGAAGACTTGAAAGTCGTGAAGCTCTTCATTTTTGTGGAAGCTCACGTAAATTCGACTTTACATATTCAAGGTCGGAGGGTTGAAATGAACTCATATGTATATGAGGACGTAACCTGTGTAATCCCAGCCGACAGGATTAAAGTGTTGGGCCGCCATGAGAAGTATGGATTCCAACGAAAAGGGTATCCCGAACTTCCAATGAATTATCGATTCCTAAAGATCCATGACCCAAAACCCTACTATTACACAGTTCCTGTAGACAAATGCAATACAACGTTGTTCTCCCCAAACTTAATGTAATGATTGAATTATCATCACATCAGACGTTGTATAAGGCTACGCCCATGTAAATATAAATAAGGACTTCTTTTATCAATATCTGGCTGTGCATCAGAGTTGTTAAAAAGGTTAAGTAGCTTCATGATTTACGAGATAGCTGAACTAAAGATAAGCTAACGTCAATTATCATATAATAACGTTAAGAAAACTTTTATCCAGGCACAACCCCAGGTACAGGTTCCAAATTTGCCCCCTACATCAAGTACTGTTGTGACCCAGGAGAAGAAGTTCCTCCTCAAGCAGATAAAGCCACCCGAGTTTGATGGGAGAGGTAGATTTGTCGAGTCTGATGCTGAAATTTGGATTGAATCTATGGAGGATTACTTTGAAGTAGCTGGTACTGCACCTACCAATCAGGCCATGATTGCCAAGTTAAAACTCACCGGCGAAGCTAGACTATGGTGGAAACAATGGTGCAGGGATCAAGGGACTTCAGAGGGGTCCATTACCTGGGATAAGTTAAAGAAAGCTGTGCAGGGGAGATATTTGCCACCTGCATATCATACACAGAAAATGAATGAGTTCTACGAGCTAAAACAGCTAGGACTCACCCTTGACGCATACTACTCTAAATTTGTCTCACTCTTAAAGTATGCGCCATAGATGGACATGACGCAGCAGGTGTCCAAATTTTGCCCGAGCTTAAATCCACCCGTAAATACCTGTCTCGAATCTATGCGTCCATCAGATCTTCAGGATGCACTCATTCGAGCGGCGCCTATAATTCAGGAGGTGCAAGCTAGACCAAGGGGTAACAAAACTTGGTCCTATAGTGACCCAAACAGAGGAGCATTCAGACCTCAAGTGAAGAGAGTTCAAGGTCACAATCAGGGACAAAGGAAGAAAGCAAAGACAAATAACGTCAACAACTTTGTTTCTACTCAAAGTAATGGTCGAAACCTCCGATGTTTCCACTGCAACGAACTCGGTCACTTCAAAAGGCAATGTCCCAAGCTCAGCGGGGGACATCGTCAAACGCCTTTCCAAGGTGCAGCCCGCGGTCAAGGAGCCGCCACCCGTGGAAGAGGAAGAACTGCCTTCATTGCCAATAGGCAAAGATGCGAAGAAGGAGAAGAGGAAGATCCGACTATGGAAGCAGAATTCGAAAGAGCGACAGTCCATGCCGCTTTACACAAGAAAGGGCCGAATCGCCAGTTCTCGGTGATTCAAACACCGTCGGACTATCAAGGTAAAGGTTTCAAAACCTTGATTGATTGTGGCAGTACACATTCCTTTATCTCACCAGTTTGTGCAAAAAGATTAGGAATAGCCACAGTAGAAGTACCTACCCTGCTTGTGGAATTGGCAAACGATCATGAGGTAACTTGTACCAGGCAAACTGCTAAGAAGAAATTCTTTCTAGGAGGAAAGAAAACCTCAGTCAAATTCAGAGTCATGAATTTAGGTATCCATGAGTGTCTACTTGGGATGGATTGGCTTAAGCCTAATGACGCCCACATCCACTGTGGAAAGGGTCAAGTTTCCTTTCGAAACTCTAAAAGGGAGTTTGTCACAACTCAAGGTGAGGCAGGAGTGCCAAGAATCCAATTAGCCAAAGTATCTCGGATCATAAAAGGAGTTAGAAAAGGATTACCCGTTTACCTGATCAAACTCAATAAGTTAGATCAAAAGCAAGAGTCTCATGAAGGACCTTCTTGGCTAAAGGAATACGCTAACGTATTCCCTGAGGAATTGATTGAACTTCCGCCTCCAAGAGAAGTAGATCATGAAATTAGGCTAGTGCCTGGAGCTGCACCAGTTCCAAAGAAACCTTATAGAATGTCCATACCTGAAGCAACTGAGTTGAAGGAACAGCTCAAAGCAACTGTTGGATCAAGGTTACATCCGGCCTAGCAACTCACCATGGGGAGCTCCAGTACTATTCCAGAAAAAGAAAGATGGGACACTTCGACTATGTATTGATTACCGAGGATTGAATCAATCAACAGTCAAGAACAAGTATCCTATTCCTAGAATAGATGAGCTTCTGGATCGTCTTCAAGGTGCAAAGATCTTCTCCAAGATTGATCTCAGGACAGGTTACTATCAAATAAGGATCAAGGAAGAAGATATTCCAAAAACGGCCTTCAATACAAGATATGGGCACTTTGAGTTCTTGGTTATGTCATTCGGGCTTACAAATGCACGTGCCACCTTCAATAGATTAATGCAGGATATTTTTAGACCATATCTTGATGATTTCGTGATTGTCTTCTTCGATGACACTTTAGTCTATTCTAAACAGGAAGAAGATCATGAACCTCAACTTCGAATTGTCCTTGAGACAATGAGGTCCCATAAGCTGTATGCAAAAATGAAGAAGTGTGCATTCTTCAAGCGTCAGATTGAATATCTGGGATTCATAGTATCATCAGAGGGAATATCAGTAGACCCAGCCAAAGTCAGAGATGTGCTTGAATGGCCAATACCAGTATCCGTCAAAGAAATACGTAGCTTTCTTGGCTTGACAGGATGGTATAGGGTCTTTATCAAAAACTATGCTTTGATTGCAGCACCTCTTACAGACTTACTAAAGAAGCAGACTTCTATTACATGGTCAACTCCCGAACAAAATAGCTTCGACAAATTGAAGCAAAGTTTGGTATCAGCACCTATTCTAAAACTTGCTGACCTCAATAAGGAGTTCGAGGTAGTAACTGATGCCAGCATTCTTGCCTTGGGGTGTGTACTTATGTAGGAAGGTCATCCAGTAGCATACTCTTCAAGGAAATTGAAGAGTCATGAAAAGAATTATGCCACGCATGATCTGGAATTATTTGCTGTCATCCATGCTCTAAAGCTTTGGAGACACTACCTGTTGGGTAACAAGTTTACTCTAGTAACCGATCATAAGAGTCTCAAATAGATTTTTACCCAGAACGAGCTCAACATGAGGCAACGTCGGTGGATTGAAGTATTGGAGGAATATGATTTTGAAATCAAGTACCGACCAGGGAAAGAGAATGTAGTTGCCGATGCACTCAGTCGCAAGGCATTCCTAAATTCCCTAATCTTGCAGAATCCATCAACGGCCAGATCTCTCGTTGCAAAGATATCTATGCCAAACAACCCTATACTTGAACTAGCTAGAGAGGAAGCTTGCCATGATTTGACCTACCAAACAATGATAAAAGAAATATCTATCAAAGAGCAGAATCAGAAGTTACAAGGTAAGTATCAGGAAATTTCCATTGATAATGGACTTGTCTACCACAGAACAAGGCTGTGTATACCAACAAGCCAGTCACTTAAGCAGAAGATATTATGGGAAGCTCATGATTCTCCTTTCGCAGGACATCCTGGCTATGCAAAAACTCTTAATGCAGTTAGGAAGAGCTACCATTGGGAGAGGCTTAAAGGTGACGTTCTCAAATATGTCACTGAATGTTTGTCTTGCCAACGTATCAAGGCCGAACATGTCATGATGCCAGGAAAACTGCAACCACTTGACATCCCCCAAATGAAATGGGAGTTCATCAGTATGGATTTTGTTGTGGGCTTACCCCAAGTCCAAGGAGGATACAATTCCATTATGGTTGTGGTTGATATGCTTACCAAGGTTGCACACCTGATTCCAGTAAAGACAAACTATAAAGCCTCCGACATTGCAAGATTGTTTATCAAGGAGATATTCAAGGTACATGGGTTACCTAAAAGAATCATTAGTGATCGAGATTCTCTCTTCACATCCCACTTCTGGAGAGCTATCTTTGAAGCTATTGGGACTCAACTCTGTTTTAGCACCGCCTACCATCCCCAAACGGATGGACAAACAAAGCGAGTGAATCAAATCATTGAGGATATGCTTAGGGCATACTGCTGTCGAGAGCCGAAGAGGTGGATTCAATACTTGCCATTAGTTGAATTTGCCTACGATGCTTCTTACCAGCAGAGCATTCAAATGACCCCTTTCCAGGCATTGTATGGTCATGATTGTCGAAGTCCCCTAAACTTTTCTGATCCAACCCTAAGAGTTGAAGCTTCAAGACAAATGTTGGAGGACATGGATGATCAAATAAGGTCAATAAGACAAGACATACAAGCAGCCAAGGATAGACAAAAGGCATATGCAGATTTGAAACGTCAAGAAAGAGTCTTCGAAGAAGGAGACATGGTCTTCATTCGGATACGTCCTAAAAAGAGTTCTCTATCCCTAGGAGAATGCAAGAAGCTAAGTCCAAGGTATTGTGGGCCGTATAAAATCCTCAAATGCCTAGGACCCAATGCTTATAGATTGCAACTCCCTGAGAACCTAAAGGTTCACAATGTATTCCATATCAGCCTATTGAAAAAATATGTACCCAATCCTAATCATGTACTTAATGACCAACAAATTGTAATGCCTAGTCAAGGAGTCCTTGAACTAAGGCCAGAAAGGATCTTAGGTGTTAGGGAAAGACAGTTAAGATCTAGAACCTTGAAAGAATGCCTTGTCCAGTGGAAAGATTATCCCAAAGAGGATGCCACTTGGGTAGATGAAGGCACTCTCAACCATCAATATCCCCAGTTTATCTCGAGATGAGGACATCTCGATTCCTCCAAGGGGGAGAGAATGTAAAATTCCGCGTGGGAAAAAATAAATGAATCAGGCTTTTGAAATGGAACTTGTGGAGGGAGGGAGGACATGCGTGTCGACACGTAGGAGGAGAAGATCCCCCTCCCTCCACTATTTAAACGAGGGGAGAGGGGGGCCGCTGATAGAGGAGGCTGGGCCGTGCCGCCATAACTCCAAGCCAAGGAGGAAGACGAGTCGCCATTCTTCAAACCGCCTGTCCGTCTCGAGGAGCCGTGGGCTGCTGCGCCAGTCAGCATCCGCCTCCCAACACACCGCTTGCATTCGCAGGCCTGCCACCTAGCCATCATGTCGACAGAAGCCTTTTTCTCCCCCCCTCCCACGTGGCCTTCCAGAAAGCCCTTGGAAGGTTCCAAGGTGGGCTTCCTAAGCCCTTATTCCCCCCCCCTCCCCGGGTATTAAATTCCCCCCCCCAAGCCCTTGTTCTCCCCCCCCCTCCCGGGGTTTTAAATCCCCCCCCCCTTAAGCCCCTTGTTTCCCCCCCCCCCTCCCGGGATTTTAAACCTCCCCTTAAGGCCTAGTCCCCCCCCTACCGAGTTTTTTTTAAAACCCCCGTAAGGCCTTGTTTTTCCCCCCCTCCCGGTATAATCCCCTCCTAAGACTTGTTCTTTTCCCCTCTGGATTTTAATCCCCCAAAAGTCCTTATCACCCCCCCCCCAGGTTTAAATTTTCCCCCCTAAGCCCCCTTGTTTCCCCTTCCAGTTTTAATTTCCCCCCTAAGCCCTTGCTCTTTTCCCTCCTCATAGCTCTTTAGATTTTTCAGGTCACAACCATAGGCCTACCTTGACCTTAGGCTACCTTGTAGACTTCCATTCTCTTGCGTTAACCCCTTCACTCACTTTCAAATCTTTTTGTGCAAATGCTCTCGTAGTTGAGCTTTGTTTCTTAATCTTATCAAACAAGCCGGTGTCCACACACTCCCGTGTCCTAAAAAAATCAAATTCATCATCATGGCTTCGTATGGTATCCCGTAAGGAAGAAATAGCCGTGAGATAAAAGATAGGGAGGGAAGTAGAGGGAGTGAAAAGAGGGAGTGAAGGAGGAAGAGTGGAAAAAAGGTAAAAGATAAGGAAGGAGAAGACGGTGGAATTCCAAGAAGAAAAGGGAAAATGCTATCTTGCATTCGAACTACGATGCCGCCAAAGAAAATCCAAGGTGTAGCTGCGGGAGGGTCATCTCCCAGTATCCATATGGATATCTCACCTCAAAGCCAGGTTTTTCTTCTTGGTGTTAATTCGGTTTTAAGTCAATCATGCAAAGGAAAATTGTTAAGAAAAGATACATTTGTTCGAGTTATTTTAACGAAGGATTTAGCTTATGAATGACAATGTATACAAATTAGCTTTCTTCAAATTGCATCAAGAATTATAAAATTATAGGCAAGATTAACCATTTACAAGAGTAATATATTCCTAAAGTGTAGAAATTATATATTGCACCATTAGTCTTATTCCTTTCGCAACGAATCATGGTAAAATGGCTAAATTCATGAAAGGTTTCTTTCGATGCTCAAATTATTAGGGAGTTATCTTTGCTAGTTGCACATCTTAGCAAGTCAACTGTTGTTATTTGGCATGAGTTCATCTTTAAAGAAAACGGAAGTTAAATGTTAGGAATTAACAAGTATAAAAATTAGATATACGAACTCATTTGGAAAGAAAATGTAATAGGGAATTGCTGGATGACACTCTATTAACACTTTTCCCCTGCTATTTGAGGACTTGGGACTAATAAAGTGTGTATACACCAATTTCTCAGCTAGGCCTTTGTCCCAAGAAGTATCGCCGCTCTTTGTATCATCTTGGCATTATGCTATATGCCAAATTAAACTGTATTGATTGGGAAAGTTAATTGTCACAAGGATAGTAAAATCGTGACAAGACGAGTAAGATTACTTTCTAAAAGCTAACCGAACTAATCTTTCCAAAAGCTAACCGAACCAATCTAAACATAGAAACATTCATACCCTAAACACTTGACTACTTTCCTTACCATAAGGACAATAATTTCATAAAGATAAGAAACTAGGAAACCCTAGGCCTGACATACGTCAGCTTAAGGAATCTAAATAGATTATTCCATCGCAGGACTTGAGCAACATGTATGAAATCATTTTGTGATTGATTCACAAGGAGAAAAGGGAAAAACCCTCATCAAGGATGGCAGATCCTTACGCAAGCTATCTTGCAAAAAGACGTATTTTTGGGTATCCTTCTAAATAAGGAAAGTTGTAAACCAGAAACTAGCATATCTAAGGTACCGTAGGGTTAACCAAGTTTGGTATACCCTACACCCGAATATAAGGGATCTTGCCAAGTTACAAGACATCTTGAGAACGACTGCTGATACACTCAAAAAGGAAAGAACACTTCCTTAGCAGTTTGCCATACAACTGGGTTGATTAATGGAAATGTTTGTGCTTGCTAGAGATTTTAGGGCTCTATTTGAATTATGAATTACAAATTAAACAAGTACCTATACTTCAAGTTAAAGGCCTGAAGGGAGAGGCAGCTTCAGTTACCCCCGACTGCCTGCCTGACCCTAACCAAGGGGGTTGTTGACCGCGCCGGGAACGTGGACCGAACCCACCACGAGAGGTCTCTCCGTTGAGTTCTACTTGGAGTAGGAGGACGCTTGGGTTCCAGGGGGGCTTTGGCTGTAAATCCCTCGCCTTCCGGGTCCTGCACAAAAGGCTAACGTGACTCGGGATTGGATCTCGGGGCCCGCATACTAGTTGATGGGCGGAAGCTTGGAATAGTGATCCCTGGAGATTACTAGTTAGCCTTCGGGCAGATTATGGACAAACCTACGGGCGGAACTTCTTGTAAATGATGAGATGTTAAAAGAACTTGCTTGATATTGTTTTTTTTATATGTCACGTGATAAGATTACGTGAAGGAACCCGTGCTTAACAAGATTAATTAAAGAAGCTGATTGTTATATGTCAAATTAATGTGTTAGATAATTACATAGCTAAAACAAACCGAGGAAAGTGCGGAGGATGGGCCATGGGTCCATCCTACGGTTGGGTGGTCCCAGTTAGCTGGGAACTTTTCTCAAAAATCTCGAAGAACAGCGAAATGATCATCATCATCAAAAAGAATAACGAGAACGATGACCTAGAGTTACGTCTTACCCGATTTACGTTGTTTTAGGGGAACGGAATGGGACTATGCCTTATGGTAGAGAGGTTGAGCTTTGCATCCCTCTCGTTTCCCATTCTCCTTGAACCAAGTGCAGCGTGAATCCGCTTCGAACCTGGCATTTCTGCGTAAAGTAGTTCGCTCGGGTCTGACGCTAGTTGCTGTTAGCTAGTGACCCATTAGAAAACCCTAATTCCAGTTGATCCTAAGTGGGAACGGCCAGTATACTTCCGCTACGTGGCAGACGCGGGAAGAGCTAGATCGCAAAACCCGTAACATTCCATGGGAGTGCCGGGCGGAGCTTTCTAGACATCCTTTCCAATGGATTGCTAAGACGTGTCCTGGATGATACTAGGGGACACGTTACAAGGATGAATATGCACCAATGTTCAAAAAAATTGTAGAAAGGGATGATGCAATAAGATATAGGATGCAACAAAAAAAATGTAGAGAAAAAAATGTGAATCTTTGCATTGATGGGTGCATTTATGCACCCGATCTAGTCACTCAAAGGCCACCAAAATTTGAAGGGATTACATCATTTGTAAAGTTCATTTCTGAAGGCAATGAAGGATTGTATGGATACACATGCAGACTTGTCACACAAGGATTAGCAGGGGTTCATTAAGCCTTGACAAATATGTAGAGAAGATTACAAGGGATATATGTAGTCTTTGATAAAAAATGATAGATTATTGGTTGAGAAGGATAGGGAGAACCAAAGCCTACAATAAGCAATGTCTGTCATTGAAGATGCTATGCAGGCTACACACGTGCAAAATATGGAGTTACTGTCTAAAGTTATGGACTTGGAGAAGGAGAATCAAAACATAAAGAGGAATCTCATAAAAACTTTGGAGATTGGGCCCACTTTAAAAACCAAAGAAGCACGTTGGCACATCTAATTAGTTAAACCAATTAAGCAAAAGAAGTGGACAACATCAAAGACTTCAATCAGCTACAATGAGAAATATATTCCCTCATGTAGATAATGATACTATTGCCAAACTCCTAAGCAAGGATATGGTAAAAAATGCATTGGAAATATGTATGAGCAAGCTCCTTGTTGGAGCTTTCTCAAGGAGGGAAAACATGCACTATGCCACGCAGGTTAGGGAGGATCCCCTCCCCTCACCTATTTAAGGATGGTGGGAGGATTGGGGCAGGTGGGCTGCCAGAAAGCTCGAGGAGTAGATTGATGCTGCTGGGTGGTTGAAGGGAGAGAAAGAGCCAAGACGCTCACCGCTGCCATAGGGCAAAGGAGGGTTGCCATAGAGCCAGACGAGACGCCGCCAATCACCAATTGCAGCTGCCGCAGTATGATCCCCCTGCCCACATCACCGTCAGCAACTGAGAAGGGAAGTGTTTGTGTGGTGAGAAAAGGAGAGTCTGATGCCGCCATGCCGTGAAGGAGTACAGTCGTGAAGGGGGGAAGACTGTCAATGACGCCCAGTCCCAGCAGCTGCCGTTTAGTCTACCATTCGTCACGCCGTCTGCCGCTAGCTTGCCACGAAGTCGACCCCTTTCTCCTTCCACGTGGGCTCTATAATGTCCATAAGCTTTTTGGAAGCTTCCAAGGGTGGGCTTCCTAAACCCCCCTTCATGTGATCCTTAAGCCCCTTTCCCCCCCCATGAAAAATTCCTTCTTAACCCCTTTTATACCTTTGTTTCCCCCTCCCCCCCTGGGAATGCAAAGCCCTTCGTGTGCCCCTTTCATACCCTTTGTTTTTCCCTCCTCTTTGGTATTCTTCCACCCAATTTCACGTGAATTCTACGTAAATCCCTTGCCATAAGGTTTTCCACAAGTCCTTAAAGCCTTCTTGTGGATTTTTCCTCTCCTAGCCGATTTTAAGGCATTCTAAAGCAAATTCACCAAGGGTGTTTGCATATGAAGGAGATGGACAAGATCTAACTCCATGCCCAAGGCGAAAAGGCTACATTCGCGATGACTCCTAAGAAAGCCCAAGGCACAACCGCAGGAGGATCATCTCCTAGCATCCACGTGGACATCTCACCACAAGTCTAGGGTTTCCTTCCTAATTTTTATTTGGTATTGTTATAATTCAATCTTGCGAGGATAATTGTTGGAGATAGGATGCATTTTTCGTCTTAAATACTTAGGTTAACTCCGAAAGAATTAGCTCACGAGACAGAAAAGTTCGGTCATTAGTATTTTCAATAAAACAAACAAAATAAAGTGAGCAGAAAATTGATATGCATTTCTAGCAAGTAGTTTTTGTGCATTTCAATAAAGTGAACTTTGGTTAATGTCCATATTTATGAAATGGAATTAAGATAGTGCACTCCGTTTAGGCATGGAAGTATAAATTGCATGTCGCATTATTAGGACATATCTTCTTCGCAATGAGTCATTATGGAAAGTGCCAATAATCCATAGGAAATTGCAAGGCATGAAATGATTTCTAAGTTGCATAACTCTAGTAAACTGGTATAAATATCATTTTTCAACTGCATATTTATTAGTAAAAGGCTGCATGTTTTAGCATGAATCTTGTTTGCAAGTTATAGGATGATTAATTGGAATTAGGCTATAACCTAACCTATCCTTGATCTTAAACCGAAAAGTTAGGGTTTGAAAATCAACTTACGCGTAAACAATGAGTCATGTGGTTATGGAAATTATAGTGTAATTATCTTCAACAATAGACTGATTAAATTGACATAAACCTAAACACCTTAAAAAAAACCGTAGAATACTCATTTAGAAAAGGGTTAATTCCATGCAACGTATCCCAAGGAATTGACTAGGGTTAGCATGGTAAAGACATTTACCTAGTCACACGTATTGCTAAAACTGAAACTCCGATACCCTAAAGACTTGCCCACATTCACGTAATGTAGGGACAGTAGGACCTACTTGCGAGAAAAGATCTAGGGTTTTCCTAAGAATCTCTCGCTAAAAAGATGAAACTTGAAACCCTAGGACTGACAAGTCGGCCTAATGCCATCAAGAACAGATTATTTCGTGACTCCATTCGGTGGGTAAATAGTCCCATAATTGATGCGACACTTGAGCATCAAGCTGTAGAGTCGCATGATCTTGTGATTTGATCACAAGGGAATGGCCAATTCCTCGGAATGAGATTGACAGATTCTTACGCAAGTTATCTTGCAAGAGGATGAATAATTGTCCTAATATAGTATCTTTCTGGGTAAAGATAATTGCTAGAAAGCAAGAGACCAACCAATAAATTGGAAAAACATATGAACCTAAGGTATTGACCAAGTCGGGTTAATAGGATACGGCCCTAAACCAGGATATAAGGGATCTTGCCAAGTCACAAGTAATCCCAGATGGAGTGCTGGATGCATTCGAAAAGAAGGATTCACTCCTTAGCAGTTGGCCAACAATAACGACCAATGGAAATGATTATGCTTGTTACCGATTTAAGAGCATTGGTTTGCTTTGTTTGATCAAAGAATTAAAGGATAAATGGATATCTAATGCTTTAGGTTGAAGGCCTGAAGGGAGAGGTAGCTTCAGTTACCCCCAACTACCTACCTAACCCTAACCAAGGGGGTTGTTAACCGCGCCGGGAAGGTGGACCGAACCCGCCGCGAGAGGTCTCTCCGTTGAGCGCTACTTGGAGCAGAAGGACGCTTGGGCGCCAGGGGGGCTCTGGCCGTAAATCCCTCGCCTTCCGAGCCCTGCACAAGAGGCTAATGTGACTCGGGATTGGATCTCGAGGCCCACATACTAGTCTACGGGCAGAATCTTGGATTAATGATCCCTGTGGATTGCTCAATAGCCTTCGGGCAGATTGAGGATAAGCCTACGGGTTGGACTTTATGTATATCCAAGATAAATATGATAACTTGTTAACAAGGAACTTGTTTGACATTGCTTTCCTATGTCAAGTGATATGATTACGTGAAGGAATGTAATATTTCCACATGATCGTATCACTTCCCACACGCCGTGCAAACCCTGTGCAAAGGGTATCTCTCGCGTTTAAATTATTGGCCGCGTAATGTGTGAGCCGCACGAGGAAAGTAGGGTCCTCTGCGAATGGCAAACTGAACCGGGTGTTAAAAACTCCAAACCGCACGGAAGCACCCTCTTGGGAGGGGCAATTCAATTAATTAATTGCAATTTTTTTTTAATGTATTTATCCCTTTCCCCCAGCCGATGCATGGCTGGAGGAAAGGGAGTATGTGGGGGGGATGGGTACGTGGGGGTTGCATGGGCAGTTTCCCCCACGTGGGGGGAGACCCCTTCCCCACCCCCACTGGCTATAAAAACACCCCCTTGATGGGGGGTGTGCTGAGAAGGAGAAGACTGGAGAGGACTCTGTGGGGAGAGAAGAGGAGGAAGTCGTGTGAGAAGGTGAGAGAGGAGAGGCCGCCAGAAAGCCGCCGCTGCCGTTGAAGACCGCCGCCGTGTTGCCGCCCAGCCCCGCCGCCAGCCATTCTGCTGTCGCCCTGGCCGCCGGATCCTGCAGTTACCACCCCGTCCGCCGCGCTGTCCGCCTCGCCAGGCCGCCAGCCATCGCCACGTCCCACGGGCTGTCCACGTGCCCAGAAGCTTCTTTTGGAAGCTTCTGTGGAAGCTTCCATAGGGGGGCCTCCTAAAGGGCCTTCCCACGACCCCAAATCCTTTGCCACCCATTGCAAGGCAATTTCCCACCATTTTGGCCCAAAAAAGTCCTTTCCCACGGCCATTTTTCCAACTTCCCTAAAGGGTTTTTTTTATTCCACCCATCTCCAAAGGTTCCATCCCATCCCAATTCCGGGAAAAGGCCTTCCTATTCCTCCCTGGAACTTCTAAGAAGAGACGGCGGAGCCTCAAAGACCACCGCAAGATCCATCGAGTAATCTCCGCAAGAAGGGTTAAGCCGCAAGCCGTCCAATTACCGCACTAGTTCGAGTTCGTGGAGATTCCGGAGCTTCAGTCGCAAGCTCTATTCCGAAGAGAAAACCATCCGCCTACAAGCACAAAGGTAGACCGGAAGTCGAATTTACGACTACGATGGCTCCAAAAAGATCCCAGGAGGCAACCGCGGGAGGTTCGACTCCAAATGTGCAAGTGGACATCACCCCGACACCACAAGACCAGGTTCTTCCGTGTTAAATTCCGCATAAGGAAATGATTAGGCGCGCTTAGGAAGGGAATTTCAAGTTACGTTTAAATTGAAAGCATATGAAAGAAATGCATCTTTTTGAGCATTATGAAAGATTGAACAATTAGAGAATTAGATGCATGTAGATAATACCTTATTAAGGTAAAGAATCTAATCCTAAGCAAGAAAACGAAGTTTATATGTGCATTAGTTGCATCCTAGATATGATGAATTAAGCGTATATGCACATTAGGTAACATACCTCTCATAATGATTTCATAAGGAAAGTTTAGCACCATAAGGTTTCATTCGGAAAGAACTAATAGGGTACTAAAAATGAACGTATGACTTGCAACATAGCTATAGAATGGGATAGAATAACACTAGTTTCGTTGAGTATCATCAACGACTTAGTGGCTAGAAGAATGTTAGGAAATTGCGTAGTCTTCATGAGAAAAGGATCAATCATTAAAGAGTCGTAATTAGGTGTAAATGCATAAGATGCCAAGGGATAAACTACAAGGTTGTAGGTACGATTGTTGATGCAAGACCTAGTAGGCCCTAGGGAAAGTTAGTAACCAAATTATCATGCACCAAGGAAAGATTGTATGATTCGCCGATGCATAAGTTCGAGAGCATAAACTACAAAGTAGTGGGCTTGATTAACTAGGAAAGTTAGCGCACATATTAGTAATTAATTTTGCCTCACCAAGAAAACGGCAATCAATCGCTTGTTTACGCGAATTCGATTCCGTAGATTTGGTTTATCACCCTAGAAGGATCATCCTTGTCACAAACAGGCATAATTGAATTGGCTAAGTAATATGAACCACAAGGAATCGTATAAACATAGGAATCCTAAGAGATAACTAGGATTTAGTGCAAGGATAATTCGATATCGCTTAAGACAAAAACTGTGAACCTAAGGATCGCGATGGAACTCCGACGGAGTTGCATATTCTAGTATCATGACCCAAACCTAATTGTAATGACTTGAAGGATACCCCAAAATCCTGTTACTCGGATAGGGTTAAAAACCCACAGTCGGAACACTAGGAAATGGATAAAAGGATTCCATAGAATAGATGCAATACTTGCGCACAAGCCGCATCATTGTATAGTATTGGAATTTGTCCGCAAAGAGTATTGTCATCTCTCGAAATGAGGTTGACAAGTTATTGAAGGGAGTTAAATTATTGAGGATGAGTAATCATCCTGCTATTCACTTTCCTTGGGAAAAGTTGCCAAGGAAAAGGGAAGTTAAGTAAATTGCCTTGAAGCAGTTGTCCGACAATAAAACTAAAGCGACATGGTCGCTGGATCCTGCCACAATAAACCTAATGTATTGGAAGGGTATGACTCTAACCCAAGGATGATGGGAATCTTGCTAAGTTGCAATGGATTCCGGATCGAATGCGGGTTGCATTCGGAGGTAAGGAGTTACTCCTTGACAGTTTGCCAGCCAACCGGCCATTTGAATTTTATTGTGCTTATAACAGTTAGAAAAGCACTGTTTGCATTGTTTGCTCAATGAACTAAAGGAGGAAAACATATTTAAATGCTTCAGGTGGAAGTCCTGAAGGGAGAGGCAGCTTCAGTTACCCCCGACTGCCTGCCTAACCCTAACCAAGGGGGTTGTGAACCGCGCCGGGAACATGGACCGAACCCGCCGTGAGAGGTCTCTCCGTTGAGTTCTGCTTGGAGCAGGAGGACGCTTGGGTGCCAGGGGGGGCTCTGGCCGTAAATCCCTCGCCTTCCGGGTCCTGCACAAGAGACTAACGTGACTCGGGATTGGATCTCGAGGCCCGCATACTAGTCTACGGGCGGAAACTTGGATTGGAAGTCCCTGGTGGATTCCTGGATAGCCTACGGGTGGATTATGAATACGCCTACGGGCGGGAAACTCCTTGTATTGCAAAGATAAAAGGATAAATGATAATAAAGGAGCTGTTTGACATTGTTTTCTTTGTGTCCGTGATAAGATTACGTGAAGGAACCAGTGCCTAACAGGGTTAATCAAGGAAGTTGTTTGTATATGTCAAACTAATGTGGTAGGTAATTACATAACTAAAACAAACTGAGGAAAGTGCGGAGGATAGACCATAGGTCTGTCCTACGGATGGGTGGTCCCGGTTAGCCGAGAACTTTTCTCAAGGACTTCAACGGACAGAGGATGATCGTCATCACCAAAGCAAGAAAGGAGAACGATGACTTAGGAATACAAATTACCCAATTCAGGCTGTTTTAGGGGAACGGAATGGGACTATGCCTTTTGGCAGAGAGGTCGAGCTTTGCATCCCTCTCGTTTCCCATTCTCCTTGAACCAAGTCCAGCATGAATCCGCTTCAGACCAGGCGATCTGCGTAAGGTAGTTCGATCAGGTCTGACGCTAGACGCTGATAGCAAATGACCAACAATTCCGTTCGATCCTAAGTGGGAAGCGCCCAGGACACTTCCTTTACGGAGCAGACGCGGTAAGGCCTAGATTACAAAACCCGCAACATTCCATGGGAGTGCCGGGTGGAGTCTTCTAGACAACCTTTCCGATGGACTGTTAAGACGTGTCCTAGAGGATGTTAGTGGACACGTTACAGTTGGTATCAGAGCCGACTTATAATGGAATTGTTTTCATAAGATTTCATTAGAAGTGAAGTAAAGAATTTGTTCCTGTCCAAACATTTTCTCATCTTCAATATTGCCTTGCAGAATTACGAGGCGTGGAATAAATTTCTGGTGTTCCGGATCATGTTCATGACTGCGATGCATTCTCCGCATTATAGGCAGAGAATTGAGATGATGAACATCTTGGAGCGAATTTATAACCCATCACCTCTATATATAGAGCGAAGATGGACTAGGTCTTCAGGAATCTATTACATAGCTGCCCACCGGTTCGCCTATCTACAGACCAACTTGAAGAGGATCAAGTGGTTGGAAGATTTGAAAGTCGTGAAGCTGTTCATTTTCGTGGAAGCTCACGTGAACTCGACTCTGCATATTCGAGGTCGTAGAGTTGAATTAAACTCATATGTATATGAGGAAGTAACCCGTGTAATCCCAGCTGATAGAATTAAGGTATTGGGCCGTCATGGGAAGTATGGTTTCCAGCGGGAAGGATATCCCGAACTTCCGATGAATTATCGATTCCTAAAGATACATGACCCAAAACCCTATTACTACACAGTTCTTGTAGACAAATCCAATACTATGTTGTTCGCCCCAAACTGAATGTAATGATTGAATTATCATCATTCGAGATGTGTATGAGAACGCCATATAAATAAGTAAAGGACTTCTTTTCACTATCCGATTGTGCATCAAGTTGTTGCAAAAAGTTAGTTGCTTCATGAGTTACGAAATATGTTGAAACAAAGATAAGATAATCATGTAATAACGAGAGAACTTTTACTCAGGCGCAAACCCAAGTACAAGTTCCAAATTCGTCCCCTACGGCAAGTACGACTGTGATCCAGGAGAAGAAGTTCCTCCTCAAACAGATTAAGCCACCCGAGTTTGACGGGAGAGGCAGATTCGTCCAGACAGACGCTGAGATTTGGATTGAATCTATGGAGGACTACTTCGAAGCCGCTGGCACTGCACCTACCAATCAGGCCATGCTCGCCAAATTGAAACTCACCGGTGAAGCCAGACTATGGTGGAAGCAATGGTGCAGGGATCAAGGGATCTCAGAGTGTTCCGTTACTTGGGAGAAGTTAAAGCAAGCCGTACAAGGGAGATATTTGCCACCAGCATATCGGACTCAGAAAATGAATGAGTTTTATGAGTTAAAACAGTTAGGACTCACGCTGGACGCATATTACTCCAAGTTTGTCTCACTCTTGAAGTATGCGCCACAAATGGATACGACACAGCAGGTGTCCAAATTTTGCGCAGGCTTAAATCCACCTGTAAATACTCGTCTCGAATCTATGAGACCATCAGATCTTCAGGATGCACTCATTCGAGCAGCACCTATAATTCAGGAAGTGCAAGCTAAACCAAGGAGTATTAAGAGTTGGACTTATAGCAATCCAAGCAGAGGAGCATTCAGACCTCAGGTTAAGAGAGTTCAAGGCCACAATCAGGGACAAAGGAAGAAAGCAAGGGCAAATAACGTCAACAACTTTGTTCCTACTCACGGTAATGGTCGGAACATTCGATGTTTCCACTGCAATGAACTCGGTCACTACAAAAGGGAATGTCCCAATCTTAGCAAGGGAAACCATCAAGGTGTTGGCCGCGGAGGGGGAACCGCCAACCGTGGTAGAGGAAGAGCTGCCTGCGTCACCCATAGGCAAAGATGTAATGCAGAAGAAGAGGAAGACCCGACTATGGAAGCGGAATTCGAAAGAGCAACAGTCCATGCCGCTTTACACAGGAAGGGTCCAAATCGCCAGTTCTCGGTAATTCAAACGCCGTCGGAATATCAAGTTAAAGGGTTCAAAACCTTGATTGATTGTGGTAGTACCCATTCTTTTATCTCACCAGCATGTGGTAGGAGATTAGGAATAGCCACAGTAGAAGCACCTACCCTACTTGTGGAATTGGCAAATGGTCGTGAGGTAACTTGTGCTAGGCAAACTGCTAAGGAGGAGTTCTATCTGGGAGGAAAGAAAACCTCAGTCAAATTCAGAGTTATGAATTTGGGTATCCATGAGTGTCTACTCGGGATGGATTGGCTTAAGCCTAATGACGCTCACATCCACTGTGGAAAGGGTCAAGTTTCCTTTCGAAACTCTGACAGGGAGTTTGTCACAACTCAAGGTGAGGCAGGAGTGCCGAGAATCCAATTAGCCAAGATATCGCGGATCATAAAAGGGGTTAGGAAAGGATTACTCGTGTACTTGATCAAACTTAACAAGTTAGATCAAAAGCAAGAGGCTCATGAGGGACCCTCTTGGCTAAAAGAATACGCTGACGTGTTCCCTGAGGAATTAACTGAACTTCCACCGCCAAGAGAAGTTGATCATGAGATAAGGCTAATGCCCGGAGCTGCGCCAATTGCAAAGAGACCTTATAGAATGTCCATTCCAGAGGCTATTGAGTTGAAGGAGCAGCTCAAGCAACTGTTAGACCAAGGCTACATCAGACCAAGCAATTCGCCATGGGGAGATCCAGTTCTATTCCAGAAAAAGAAAGATGGGACACTTCGACTATGTATTGATTACCGTGGATTGAATCAATCAACAGTCAAGAACAAGTACCCTATTCCTAGAATAGACGAGCTTCTTGATCGCCTTCAAGGTGCGAAGATCTTCTCCAAAATTGATCTCAGATCAGGCTACTATCAAATCAGGATCAAGGATGAGGATATTTCAAAAACAGCCTTCAATACAAGATATGGGCACTTTGAATTCTTGGTTATGTCATTCGGCCTTACAAATGCACCTGCCACCTTCAATAGGTTAATGCAGGATATTTTCAGGCCATATCTTGATGATTTCGTGCTTGTCTTCTTCGACGATATTTTAGTTTATTCTAAACAGGAGGAAGATCATGAACCCCAACTACGGATTGTGTTGGAGACAATGCGGTCTCATAAGCTGTATGCAAAAATGAAGAAGTGTGCATTCTTCAAACATCAGATTGAATATCTAGGATTCATAGTATCATCAGAAGGAATATCAGTGGATCCAGCCAAAGTCAAAGATGTGCTTGAATGGCCAATACCAGTATCTGTCAAAGAGATACGGAGTTTTCTTGGCTTGACAGGATGGTATAGGATCTTTATCAAAAACTATGCTTTGATTGCAGCACCTCTTACTGACTTATTAAAGAAGCAGACTTCTATTACATGGTCAACTCCCGAGCAAAATAGCTTCGACCAATTGAAGCAATGTTTGCTATCAGCACCTATTCTGAAACTTCCTGATCTCAGTAAGGAGTTCGAGGTAGTAACTGATGCTAGCATTCTTGCATTGGGTTGTGTTCTTATGCAGGAAGGTCATCCAGTAGCGTATTCCTCAAGGAAATTGAAGAGTCACGAAAAGAATTATGCTACTCATGATCTGGAGTTATTAGCTGTCATCCATGCTCTAAAGCTTTGGAGACACTACTTGTTGGGAAACAAGTTCACTCTAGTAACAGATCATAAGAGTCTCAAATGGATTTTTACCCAGAATGAGCTCAACATGAGGCAACGTCGATGGATTGAAGTATTGGAGGAATATGATTTTGAAATCAAGTATCGGCCAGGAAAGGAGAATGTGGTTGCCGACGCACTTAGTCGCAAGGCATTCCTAAACTCTCTAATCTTGCAGAATCCATCAACGGCCAGATCCCTAGCTACGAAAGTATCTATGCCAAGCAACCCTATACTCGAACTAGCTAGAGAGGAAGCATGCCATGACTTAGCCTACCAAGCAATGATAAAAGAAATATCTACCAAGGATCAGAATCCGAAGTTGCAGGCAAAGTATCATGAATTTTCTGTTGACAATGGACTTATCTATTATAGAACAAGGCTATGTATACCAGCAAGCCAGTCACTTAAGCAGAAGATATTGTGGGAAGCTCACGATTCCCCTTTCGCCGGACATCCCGGCTATGCAAAAACTCTTAATGCAGTCAGGAAAAGCTATTATTGGGAAAGACTCAAAGGTGACGTCCTCAAATATGTCACCGAATGTTTGTCTTGCCAACGCATCAAGGCTGAACATGTCATGATGCCAGGGAGATTGCAACCACTTGACATTCCCCAAATGAAATGGGAATTCATCAGTATGGATTTTGTGGTGGGTTTACCTCAAGTCCAAGGAGGATACAACTCCATTATGGTTGTAGTTGACATGCTTACTAAGGTTGCACACCTGATTCCAGTGAAGTCAAATTATAAAGCCTCCGATATCGCAAGAGTGTTTATCAAGGAAATATTCAAGCTACATGGGTTACCTAGAAGGATCATTAGCGATCGAGATTCTCTTTTCACTTCTCACTTTTGGAAAGCTATCTTTGAAGCTATTGGGACCCAACTCTGTTTTAGCACTGCCTACCATCCCCAAACAGATGGACAAACAGAGCGGGTAAATCAAATCATTGAGGATATTCTTAGGGCTTACTGCTGTCGAGAGCCAAAGAGGTGGATTCAATACTTACCATTAGTAGAATTTGCCTACAATGCTTCTTATCAGCAGAGCATTCAAATGACTCCTTTTCAGGCATTGTATGGTCATGATTGTCGAAGTCCTCTAAATTTTTCTGATCCTACCCTGAGAGTGGAAGCCTCAAGACAAATGTTGGAGGACATGGATGACCAAATAAGGTCAATAAGACAAGACATACAAGCAGCCAAGGATAGACAAAAGGCATATGCGGATTTGAAGCGCCAAGAGAGGATCTTCGAAGAAGGAGACATGGTCTTCATTCGTGTACGTCCCAAGAAGAGTTCTTTATCTCTAGGTAAATGCAAGAAGCTAAGTCCAAGGTATTGTGGACCATATAAAATCCTCAAATGCCTAGGACCCAATGCTTATAAATTGCAACTCCCTGACAACCTAAAAGTTCATAATGTATTCCGTATTAGTCTTTTGAAAAAGTATGTACCCAACCCAAGTCATGTACTTGATGACCAACAAATTGTAATGCCTAGTCAAGGAATCCTTGAACTAAGGCCGGAAAAGATTTTAGATGTCAGGGAGAGACAGTTGAGATCTAGAACCTTGAGAGAATGCCTCGTCCAGTGGAAAGATTACCCCGAAGAGGATGCTACCTGGATGGATGAAAGCTCTCTCAATCTTCAATATCCCCAGTTTATCTCGAGATGAGGACATCTCGATTCTTCTAAGGGGGAGAGAATGTAATATTTCCACATGATCGTATCACTTCCCACACGCCGTGCAAACCCTGTGCAAAGGGTATCTCTCGCGTTTAAATTATTGGCCGCGTAATGTGTGAGCCGCACGAGGAAAATAGGGTCCTCTGCAAATGGCAAACTGAACCGGGTGTTAAAAACTCCAAACCGCACGGAAACACCCTCTTGGTAGGGGCAATTCAATTAATTAATTGCAATTTTTTTTAATGTATTTATCCCTTTCCCCCAGCCGATGCATGGCTGGAGGAAAGGGAGTATGTGGGGGGGATGGGTAAGTGGGGGTTGCATGGGCAGTTTCCCCCACGTGGGGGGAGACCCCTTCCCCACCCCCACTGGCTATAAAAACACCCCCTTGATGGGGGGTGTGCTGAGAAGGAGAAGACTGGAGAGGACTCTGTGGGGAGAGAAGAGGAGGAAGTCGTGTGAGAAGGTGAGAGAGGAGAGGCCGCCAGAAAGCCGCCGCTGCCGTTGAAGACCGCCGCCGTGTTGCCGCCCAGCCCCGCCGCCAGCCGTTCTGCTGTCGCCCTGGCCGCCGGATCCTACAGTTACCACCCCGTCCGCCGCGCTGTCCACCTTGCCAGGCCGCCAGCCATCGCCACGTCCCACGGGCTGTCCACGTGCCCAGAAGCTTCTTTTGGAAGCTTCTGTGGAAGCTTCCATAGGGGGGCCTCCTAAAGGGCCTTCCCACGACCCCAAATCCTTTGCCACCCATTGCAAGGCAATTTCCCACCATTTTGGCCCAAAAAAGTCCTTTCCCACGGCCATTTTTCCAACTTCCCTAAAGGGTTTTTTTTATTCCACCCATCTCCAAAGGTTCCATCCCATCCCAATTCCGGGAAAAGGCCTTCCTATTCCTCCCTGGAACTTCTAAGAAGAGACGGCGGAGCCTCAAAGACCATCGCAAGATCCATCGAGTAATCTCCGCAAGAAGGGTTAAGCCGCAAGCCGTCCAATTACCGCACTAGTTCGAGTTCGTGGAGATTCCGGAGCTTCAGTCGCAAGCTCTATTCCGAAGAGAAAACCATCCGCCTACAAGCACAAAGGTAGACCGGAAGTCGAATTTACGACTACGATGGCTCCAAAAAGATCCCAGGAGGCAACCGCGGGAGGTTCGACTCCAAATGTGCAAGTGGACATCACCCCGACACCACAAGACCAGGTTCTTCCGTGTTAAATTCCGCATAAGGAAATGATTAGGCGCGCTTAGGAAGGGAATTTCAAGTTACGTTTAAATTGAAAGCATATGAAAGAAATGCATCTTTTTGAGCATTATGAAAGATTGAACGATTAGAGAATTAGATGCATGTAGATAATACCTTATTAAGGTAAAGAATCTAATCCTAAGCAAGAAAACGAAGTTTATATGTGCATTAGTTGCATCCTAGATATGATGAATTAAGCGTATATGCACATTAGGTAACATACCTCTCATAATGATTTCATAAGGAAAGTTTAGCACCATAAGGTTTCATTCGGAAAGAACTAATAGGGTGCTAAAAATGAACGTATGACTTGCAACATAGCTATAGAATGGGATAGAATAACACTAGTTTCGTTGAGTATCATCAACGACTTAGTGGCTAGGAGAATGTTAGGAAATTGCGTAGTCTTCATGAGAAAAGGATCAATCATTAAAGAGTCGTAATTAGGTGTAAATGCATAAGATGCCAAGGGATAAACTACAAGGTTGTAGGTACGATTGTTGATGCAAGACCTAGTAGGCCCTAGGGAAAGTTAGTAACCAAATTATCATGCACCAAGAAAAGATTGTATGATTCGCCGATGCATAAGTTCGAGAGCATAAACTACAAAGTAGTGGGCTTGATTAACTAGGAAAGTTAGCGCACATATTAGTAATTAATTTTGCCTCACCAAGAAAACGGCAATCAATCGCTTGTTTACGCGAATTCGATTCCGTAGATTTGGTTTATCACCCTAGAAGGATCATCCTTGTCACAAACAGGCATAATTGAATTGGCTAAGTAATATGAACCACAAGGAATCGTATAAACATAGGAATCCTAAGAGATAACTAGGATTTAGTGCAAGGATAATTCGATATCGCTTAAGACAAAAACTGTGAACCTAAGGATCGCGATGGAACTCCGACGGAGTTGCATATTCTAGTATCATGACCCAAACCTAATTGTAATGACTTGAAGGATACCCCAAAATCCTGTTACTCGGATAGGGTTAAAAACCCGCAGTCGGAACACTAGGAAATGGATAAAAGGATTCCATAGAATAGATGCAATACTTGCGCACAAGCCGCATCATTGTATAGTATTGGAATTTGTCCGCAAAGAGTATTGTCATCTCTCGAAATGAGGTTGACAAGTTATTGAAGGGAGTTAAATTATTGAGGATGAGTAATCATCCTGCTATTCACTTTCCTTGGGAAAAGTTGCCAAGGAAAAGGGAAGTTAAGTAAATTGCCTTGAAGCAGTTGTCCGACAATAAAACTAAAGCGACATGGTCGCTGGATCCTGCCACAATAAACCTAATGTATTGGAAGGGTATGACTCTAACCCAAGGATGATGGGAATCTTGCTAAGTTGCAATGGATTCCGGATCGAATGCGGGTTGCATTCGGAGGTAAGGAGTTACTCCTTGACAGTTTGCCAGCCAACCGGCCATTTGAATTTGATTGTGCTTATAACAGTTAGAAAAGCACTGTTTGCATTGTTTGCTCAATGAACTAAAGGAGGAAAACATATTTAAATGCTTCAGGTGGAAGTCCTGAAGGGAGAGGCAGCTTCAGTTACCACCGACTGCCTGCCTAACCCTAACCAAGGGGGTTGTGAACCGCGCCGGGAACGTGGACCGAACCCGCCGTGAGAGGTCTCTCCGTTGAGTTCTGCTTGGAGCAGGAGGACGCTTGGGTGCCAGGGGGGGCTCTGGCCGTAAATCCCTCGCCTTCCGGGTCCTGCACAAGAGACTAACGTGACTCGGGATTGGATCTCGAGGCCCGCATACTAGTCTACGGGCGGAAACTTGGATTGGAAGTCCCTGGTGGATTCCTGGATAGCCTACGGGCGGATTATGAATACGCCTACGGGCGGGAAACTCCTTGTATTGCAAAGATAAAAGGATAAATGATAATAAAGGAGCTGTTTGACATTGTTTTCTTTGTGTCCGTGATAAGATTACGTGAAGGAACCAGTGCCTAACAGGGTTAATCAAGGAAGCTGTTTGTATATGTCAAACTAATGTGGTAGGTAATTACATAACTAAAACAAACTGAGGAAAGTGCGGAGGATAGACCATAGGTCTGTCCTACGGATGGGTGGTCCCGGTTAGCCGGGAACTTTTCTCAAGGACTTCAACGGACAGAGGATGATCGTCATCACCAAAGCAAGAAAGGAGAACGATGACTTAGGAATACAAATTACCCGATTCAGGCTGTTTTAGGGGAACGGAATGGGACTATGCCTTTTGGCAGAGAGGTCGAGCTTTGCATCCCTCTCGTTTCCCATTCTCCTTGAACCAAGTGCAGCATGAATCCGCTTCAGACCAGGCGATCTGCGTAAGGTAGTTCGATCAGGTCTGACGCTAGACGCTGATAGCAAATGACCAACAATTCCGTTCGATTCTAAGTGGGAAGCGCCCAGGACACTTCCGTTACGGAGCAGACGCGGAAAGGCCTAGATTACAAAACCCGCAACATTCCATGGGAGTGCCGGGTGGAGTCTTCTAGACAACCTTTCCGATGGACTGCTAAGACGTGTCCTAGAGGATGTTAGTGGACACGTTACAAGGAACCAGTGCCTAGCATGTTAATTAAGGAAGCTGATTGATACATGTCCAACTAAATGTGTTAGGTAATTAAATAACTAAAACAACTTGAGGAAAGTGCAGTGGATGTGGCCATAGGTTTGTCCTACGGATGGGTGGTCCCAGTTGGTCGGAAACTTTTCTCAAAATCAAGATGGACAGTGGAAAGATCGTTCAAAGAACACGAACATCAAGAGCGTTGATCGAGAGTTTTAACCGATCCCGATTTACATTGTTTTAGGGAAACAGAATGGGACTATGCTTTATAGCAGAGAGGTTGAGCTTCGCATCCCTCTCGTTTCCCATTCTCCTTGAACCAAGTGCAGCGTAAATCTGCTTTGGACCTGGCGTTTTTGTGTAAAGTAGTTCGCTTAGGTTCGACGCTAGTTGCTGTTAGGAAATTACCAATAGGGAAAACCCTAATTTAGGTCGATCCTAAGTGGAAACGATCGGAATACTTCCGCTACGTGACAGACACGGAAAGTCCTAGATCACAAACCGTGTAATATTCCATGGGAGTGCCGAGCGGAGCTTTCTAAACATCCTTTCCGATGGACTGCTAAGACATGTCCTGATGATAACAAGTGAATACGTTACAGTTGGTATCAGAGCCAAACAATGAAGGATTTGTTTTTATGAAATCTTAATAAGATAAAGTAAAGCAAATGTTGCTATCCAGGCATTTTCTTACTTCCAATACTGTCTTGCAGAACTATGAAGCATGGAACATGTTCTTGGTATTTCGAGTCATGTTTATGACTGCGATGCATTCCCCGGATTATCGAAAAAGTGTTGAGATGATGAACATCCTAGAGCAAATCTATAATCCATCACCTTTGTACATGGAATGAAGATGGACGGGTGCCTCACGAATCTACTATATAGCTACGCACCGGTTTGCATACCTACAAACCAACCTAAAGAGGATCAAGTGGTTGGAAGACCTGAAAGTCGTGAAGCTGTTCATTTTTGTGAAGGCTCACGTAAATTCAACTTTACATATTTGAGGTCGGAGGGTTGAACTAAACTCATATGTATATGAGGAAGTGACTCGTCCCCGCCGACAAGATTAAAGTGTTGGGACGCCATGAGAAGAATGGGTTCCAAAGAAGTGCTATTATTTAGCGAGCTCTTCATTTAGAGATTTTTAAGTGCTTCTTGAAGCTTTTTGGTCATCACTTAGATTTTTTTGGTTATTTTATGGAGCTTTTTGTTTGATTATGTTACCGCTTTGAATTTAATTATTTTGCAATTGCAAACTAATTAGATCAATTATATTAGGATATTGAATTGCAAACTAATCGCAAACTATTGAATGCTTTGATCTCTAACAAAAAATAGGTATGCAACTACTTCTAAAGCATGAAGTTTTAGCATAATTTTATAAGTTTATGAAGTAATCCCAATTTAAGTGAGATCCAAAATCCATAGAGTCATACATAATTCCCGAGCATCATCAAGCCCCATGGCATGCACTACCAATACAAGGCATCATATTAAAAATAATGCAACTACAAATCATGTGAAATCATCATCGTCACTAGGATGAACAGATGGTGGTCCGCATGCCACATCAACCAAGCACTGGTTGTAGAGGCTAAAATCACCCTCAAGGCACATGCAAAAATAATGCATCTCTATGCATGCTCTACCAAGGCTGCCACAACCTGAAAAAATATCCAACACATAGTCGAGATCCTCTGTGAACGTAGCAAGGAACCACCTACAAAAGAAACCATTTAGTAACATCCATAAAAAAAGCATGATATATCTCAATGCAAAGTATAAACCAGTCTAAGAGTGTATAACGTACCTATAAAAAACTAGTGATCTTTTTGCACCCCCTGGAACCTCTACACCATCCACATAAGTGTGCTCAAATGATGTGTCCTAGAGGCCTGTCTCGAAGAGGAAGCTACGAGAGGCAGGAAACCTATATGGGGTAACCCTCTCGCCAGCCTCTCTATCATATGAAGGGACATGCATCCCTCGATAAAACAAGCCAATAGTAAGGACCATGACCTAGCAATCAGAATCATCTTGTTAGCTACTTAAACTTTTATTTTAAAAAGTTACAATTTTGTCTTCAACACACTTACCTCCTCTTGAGTATCAGGGTGTCTATATCCAGCCTCACACACGAGAGTCCATGTGCGATGGAGCTTCGATCCAATGGCATGAGCTCCTCTAAGCACTTTTCCAAAGTGTTGTGCAAGTCCCAAAGTCACCAAGAACCCCTCATTTGGCAAGAATCTATGGGCTAGGTCCATGACACCTTTGACAAGTACACTAGAAAATGTATTCCATTCGGAAATCCCTTTCAAATGTAAAGATGTATAAGACCATGCAATATCACATGAGTTTATAGACTAAACTAATGCAAGCACATATACCTTCTACCTCAAGGCCAACAACAAGCAAAGATGTAGGAAAATCTCCAAACAATAGCAACCTCATATGATGGGACACCATTACACTGGTAAGAGTTGATGGTATTTCCCTCCATGAAGCGCTTAATGCTAAAATTGACAACACAATAACAAAGAATAAGTAACCATTACAATAGATGTGTATATAGAGAATGGTGATAAAATATACCCATCCAATGCAAAATCATCGATCGATGTCACGTCTACCAACAGAGCATCTACGATAGTTTGGTATTGAAATCCAATCATCAAAATAAAGTTTACTTACAAATGTTGATGTTGGCTAAATGTTAAGACTTAGAATGTAAACCTAGAAATCTACATACATGTCTTGCGTATAGCGGGACGTCTACAAGACTCTTGTATAGGCTCTGATGTGACTCAGTCATGAACGACATAGCCCGAGAAGGTATAGTATGTTGCAAAGATCCCTCAAAGTGACCCTTACTTTTTTCATTTTCTTTCCAAATGCTATGCATGTCAAAACCATCTTTTTTGCCTAAACTTGTAAAGAAAAATAGGAAGGAAAGCAAATTATTTAGTGTTTAATGTTTAGATTTTATATTATCTTCAAAAAAATATAAAAATGTACTTTTAACATGACTCCAATAATCCAAAAAATGATACTTGATTCACCTTCTAATTCTTCATCCAATGAAACAACTTTCTCTTTGTGTTTAGACCTTCGCTTTGTTGTACCAACCTCATTTGATTCACTTATATTACCTATGCAATATAAAGACAACAAAATAATACTTTAATAAATTGAATCGTCAAATGAAAATCCTAAACTCTATCATTCATGCAAATTGGCTTACCCTTGCTATGCTTCAACGCATCATCTATCGTGGGGATATTCTTTTGTTTTCCCATGGACTTTTTTCTTCATTGTAGTATCAATAGTTGCATCACTAATGGCACCTAAGTAGTGTGAAGTCAACACAATATAATATCATATTCATGCAAATTAGAAACAAGTCTACTTGGATCAAACTAAAAATTTGCATTCCATCCAATATACCCTTTGCCATGCTACCACCACAAGTCACCTTTATCCCCACAACATGAGGGGCCATGTCTATTGTATTGGACATTTCTAATTTGCAAAAACAACAAAGTTAAGAAAACACAAAAGTCTAAAAAGTTATGATAAGTTTCATGTTAAACAAATACATTTTTAGAAAGTACCATTTCCTTCATCCTCTTCTTTGTGCATAGAAATTACTCTATTTTGTTCCAAAAATCCTGCATATAAGGTAAGTATTACTAAAACAAATAGCTAAGAGCAAGAGTTACCACATATTTACTATGTTTGGCTCTCAAAGTACTTACTCTCTCTTAATTCAATCTCTTGTCACGGAATTTCATCCAATGGATAGTCTATCCACCATGGGCAAATATGCATTTCCCATTTTGATAGACCCCTCTCAAGCAGTGCTTTTGAGAACATACAATTTTCACATCCCAAGTCCATCCACTCCTCCACTAGAGGAGGGAGGCTTTCTAGCACTCCACTTTCCTGTAGACTACGCAACCATCTTTTCCAAAAACATAAGAACAAACAACAAAAGCACTCTTAAGTTAGAATACATTTGTACATATGGTATTTAGAAAATATGGTTTCTTTATACTAGAAATACCTATATACCACCCTCTTTCTTGATTGTGTGAGCTCTGGAACCTTTTTAGAGTCTCCAACATTCTTCATTTCACCAAAAATATTTGCAAATGCCTTTAAAATATGTAAACGTCTTTGGCCTTTAAAAAAAACATCAAAGCCTCCTGGAATCTCATTGCCATCAACTTGTAAGCTCCTGATCAATAAGGAGCATTTTCCATTCATACGAAAACAATACACCTCTTGCTTCATGTAGCTACGAAATCTCCTTACATCCGCAAAGTGTGACATGGTGGAGTCCTTTGCCTTTGTGATAGTCATGAGAAGTAAAATCTCCCTTTTTCTAATATATTGGTTATTGAACAAAACATAACTTCAATATTGTTGAACCAAATTATGTTCAATTTCAAAAAATAAGAGAACATTAGCCCATGAGGAAAACATACCTCTCTGTAGCAATATTAGCACTACAAATGGCATACAATTTGTCCTTGGTAATAGCCATCATGTTCTTTTCATCCCAATTCAATGCAAACAAAACAGAACAGAAATCCTCTCCATGCGGCGCAGGATTAGCTATTCCAAGGTACTTGTATCCTTTGTCCCTCAATTTATCTTGCTCTTTGTTTATGAATTGTTTTCTTTTTGCCTCATAATTTGCCTCTGGCAATGCAAGCTCCTTGAGGCGGGCCTCCTCTTTGAGTATGGCAGAGTTATAGTAATCCTAAATAGAAAAACCAATACACTATTCTTAGTTATGGTTAAATTCAAGATACCACAATTTGTTATACTAAAAACTAAAATACTATACCAAACTTTTTACCTTCCACACCAAAAGCGATATTAGCAAACATGGGTTCTTGTACCATGGATCATTGCCATGGTTACTTTTTCCCTCAATTTCATACTCTATTTCAGCCCACCGTCTTTGAGAAGGGCTCATCCTTTCCAAAATGCTTTGTTTATCAGCGATGCCAAACTTTTGGAACATGAAAATCTCATGGCCTAGGTTGGGTTTGACATGTGCTCTTGTTACACTACAACATTGAAATTTTTCTTTAAATTTTAAGATTCACACAGAAATAAAACCTATTCACATTCACATAACTAATAAATGAAACCTATTGGCATTCACACGTAAATGAAACCTATTGGTATAAATAAAATATCTTGACATTCACACATAAATTATCTTTATATTTTGAGATTCACACATAAATAAAAACTATTGGAAATATTCACACACAATTGATGATCTATTAACCCATTTGAAAAAGTTAATAGTGATAAGTATACTTACGCATTTGATGTATCCAATGCTAACAATAGTTCTCATTCTTTCTTCTTCTCCACTTGAATGAATTGGCATAGAACTCTAACATGTTGCGAAATATCTTCATTATAAACTACATACATCAAATAATAAAATAAATAATTAGTCAAAGAAGGAAGTATCATCACAATAAACAAGAGAAAGAAAGACAATGCATAGTTACCTTCCTTTATCCTCTTCATCCATGTCTTCAACCTATGATTACCGTCCCATACCAAAAAGTTGTACCCTCTTAAATCAGCCCACTCATCAGTCAATTCATCTTCAAACCTTTGGTTAACTTCTCTCCAAAGAGGGCCCCACTCTTCCAAATTTTGGGGAGATACATCCATTAGCTCACTAGTGGGCCTTCTCAAAGAAACCAAAATTTTTTCCATTGTTTCCATATACGAAGCATTATCGAAAGATGAAATCAACCATGTAGCAGAACTAGATGCAAGCCTTATAGCCTCATAGGGCACAAGTCTACACAAAGGGATAGGAGGAGGAGAAGTAGACCTCATTACAAAAAATGAGGCCAACACATCTGACATAAGCCCAAACTTGACATTCTCTCCAATGTGTCTATCATGCTCATTGACCTCTTTCTTTTCTTCATTAGCAACATCCTCATTCACCTCTTCATTTTCCTCATGTACATTTTGCAAATCTAAAGACCTCCCCTGTGTTGTTTCACCACACTCCGTGGTGGTAGTGTGGGTGCTCATAGGATCAGCATGAATGTCATTGCTTGCTTCATCCATGCTATCCTCAAGCGCTTCATCATCAATGAAAGGACATTTTTTCCTTGGTTTTCCATCCTTGTTATTTGGAGATTCAGAGAATGCACAGGAGGATGCTTCTTGATCGATACTTACTAGTCTATTGCATAGACCGGATCTTAACCTTGTAATTGGAGTATCTACAAAAATAATTTGAAAATAGAATATAACATTTATATGGAACTTTAGAAGAGTTTCTTAACCATTAAGAATAGAATATGTAAATTTAAAAGAGTGATTGAATGACTTACTTGGACGGCCCCTTTTGCTTTAACCTCTCCTACCACCACCACGCCAACCTATAGCCATGCTCAGAAGCACTAAAACAAACCACAAATCATTTTAAAAATGAAGACAACTCAACTAAATCACATGTTCTATTAATTAATCTCCACCAAAATATGACCATTTGACACAGACAACACACTTTAATATCATTTGTTATTTGGTTTTAATAAATGTATTAAATTTTCTTAATCATTTGAACCTCCTGACCACATTTTCACCCCCGCATCCCCAAAGGGGGGATACTCCCAACCCCTTGTTCCTCTCTGCGTTGACGCAGACAATGCTGAGTGTTTGACAATTCCCAATCTAAAAAAATCAAATCATGTCACACTTATTTCTTTAGGATGATTTGCGTACGATTTAAAAATGGTTTAATTTTTCATGCCTTGGACTCGCGCGGTTTACACCCACTCTATATGGGGGGGGGTGTAGGGGGGGCATCAACCCCCCTACTACTGTCACCGGGGGTTCCAAGAGGGGCTGGCAAAGATAAAAATTGTAGGTAACTTGGCTATAGAAGAGGTTTAAGGGGCGGTTTAGGGAGGAGCAGTGGTTTAAGGATGAGGGGCTAAGAGGGGAGTGGTTTAGGGAGTAGGGACTGAGAGGGAAGTGGTTTAAGGAGGAGGGGCTGAGAGGGGGGCGGTTGTGCACTACCTGCCCCATTTCATAAGGTATCCCATGTCAATATTGTGGGAGAGAAGGAAGGAGTCTCGCTTGAAGCTTTCTTGCTTGCACAATGGGGGAAGACACACAAGGGTGGAGGCTGAAAACAGTTTTCCTCTTCTTAGTTGTGTAAGCCAAAAGAACTCACTTACAAAGAAATAGAAGAACCCTATATATGGGTCTCAAACCAAACTCAACTAACTAAGGTGGCATACTAACTGAGCCACGAACTAGAGTAGATAAGGATAGCTATCATGTAGCTATTATTCATGGGCGGTGTACCAACCGCGTCTGCAACTGACAAGTCGGTGACATAAATACACAACGGTCACCCTGGCGTATCACGAGTGGAGCTCGATATCTCAACATCCCACCCCCCACCAGGTCGTCTGCATTGACGCAGACAGCGGGCGGGTACTGAGGGTTCCCCCTCCTTGCCTTCTCCCTCTCCTCCTCCTCCCTCCAAAGGAGGTTGCACCCAACCCCCGAGAGTTGTCTGCGTTGACGCAGATAGCCCCGAGTGTCCCAAAGGTCTCCTCCTCTCCCATTTTTTCAATTTATCATCTCCTTCTCTACCTCCCCTTTCCTTCTCTCCCCTCCCATTGTTGTCCTCTCATTGTCTACCTGCTCTTCCATTTCTTTCAGCCATGGAGGAAAAATGAAACTTGAAATATAGATTTTCAGCCATAAGGATGGAGTGTGGAGCTTACCCGGTGAGTTTGATGGAGAATGTTGATCTTGTTTGAGCTTGTTGCAAGGGCTGCTCTCCTTCTTGCTTCTTCTTTATGCCTTCCAACTTGCCATGGGAGAGAAGAAGAGGGAAACAAAAGAGAAATGGAAGAAGAAGAAGAAGAAGAAGAAGGACAAATAAGAAGATATGTTTAAACAGTTACACATAACTTTCAATGGCAAGCGGTACGTGCATATTGAACATCCATCATGAGAGAATGTTTCTCTCGAACACCAAAATGTGGAAAGCATGGTTACATAGAATCTAATCATGTATCATCTACTCTAGTCACATTTCTAATATATATTATGGTTGCTTCTCCTTCCCATGTTACACCTTCTCAATTGTTTGCTTCCCTTTATCACATTATCAAGGTGTTTTTTATCTAAACCATGTTCTAATTTCTAATATTCATTTGTTAATTGGGTATTTTTTATCAAGACCCTGTTTCATCTAACCTTTGATTGGCAAGTCTGGTATTGATATAAACCATGGCCAAGTTTGATGTTGAACCAAACCATGATATGGTTGCTTCCCGTCCTTATGCAACAACTCTACTCTTTGCTTCTCTTTTGCATATTGCTCTTCCTTCCACTTTCCATAGTCAATTCTACGAATTTTTATTTTTAGCACAAGGTTTTCTTTAAATTCTACATGAGTCAAATCATGCCTAAACCTACACAGGAGGAGCTAGATATGAGAAAGACCTTCAGAACCGCAAATGGTAAACTAGATTCGTTGTCAAAAGGTACAAACTATGACGAGAACTGGTCCATAAATGATGCAACCTTTGCCATTTGAAAGGTTGAACAAATACTTGGCCAATTTTTTCAACAAGAGGATGAAAATGATATATCCCTTGTAGATATGTTAGAGTTAAAGCTCCCTACAACCATTGCATATATGAGAAGCTTTGGAGTGATTAGTAAAAAAGATGAGGAAGATATTGACATTTGTTGCTATCAAGTCCACATATCGATACTATATAATAGTTATATATAAGTGGCTTTCATAATTTGCCTAAATAGTTGCTAGAGAAATAATTATATTTTCCTATATTGAGTTCTTTTTGTGTTTTGTTTAGATTGACTCATAATTTTAGAGATTAGTCTGATTGATAAGGGTACTTTTTGAGATGTGTGGTAGAAACCCAATTTTGTTCATTTTTCTCTCTTCGGTACATTTTGAGAGTTCGAAAAAAATGGTCCCTTGAATAGCTTGTTTAATACAAATTTTCAATATGGGTAACAAGATTATCCCTCATAAAGTTACAAATTTTGTGAAAAAACTCCAAGTTTTGGCAAATACATTGAAAAACTCCAAGTTTTGGAAAATTTTGTGAAAAAACTTCAAATTGGGGGCTTGCTTTTTTAAATCCCCCGTTCCAAAGGAAAGGATACCCTGGACTTCCAATGACTTACCGATTCCTGAAGATCCATGACTCAAAACCATACTATTATCCAATTCCTGTAGATAAATGTAATACAACATTATTCTCCCCAAACTAAATGTAAACAATTGGCTTATCATCACAAGAAATGTTGTATTCCAAAAGGGCTATGCCCATACAAATACAATAAGACTTCCTTTTATCAATATTTGTTTGTGCCTAAGAATTGATAAAAGTTAAGTAGTTAGATTGCTTGATTGATAGCGAAAATTGAAATGAAATATAAATCATAACAATTATCGATTAATAAAGAAACCTTTATCCAGGCACAACCCTAAGTACAGAATCCTAGTTCGCCTCCTATATCAAGTACTGCTGTAATCCAGGAGAAGAAGTTTCTTCTCAAGCAGATTAAGCTGCCCGAATTTGACGGGAGAGGCATGTCCATCCAAGCAGATGCTGAAATTTGGATTGAATCCATGGAGGATTACTTCGAAGCAGCTGGTACTGCACCTGCCAATCACGCTATACTCGCCAAGCTGAAGCTCATCAGCGAAGCCAGGCTTTGGTGGAAACAATGGTGTAAAGATCAAGGGATCGCGGAAGGATTCGTTACCTGGGAAAAGCTGAAGAAAGCCGTGCATGGAAGATACAAACCACCTGCGTATTGCACGTAGAAAATGAATGAGTTCTACAAGCTAAAACAGCTGGGACTCACTCTTGACGCATACTATTCCAAATTTTTCTCACTTCTTAAGTATGTGTCATAGATGGACATGACATAGTGCCAGGTGTCAAAATTTTGTACTGGTTTAAATCCACCAGTTAATACCCATCTCGAATCTATGCGTCCATCAGATCTTGAGGACGCCCTCATTTGAGCTACGCCTATAATATAGGAGGTGCATGCTAGACTAAGGGGTAATAAAACTTGGTCTTATAATGACCCAAACAAAGGAGCATTTAGGCCTCAAATGAAGAGAGTTCAAGGTCAGAATCAGGGACAAAGAAAGAAAGCAAGGACTAATAACATCAACAACTTTGTTCCTACACAAAGCAATGGCCGAAACCTCCGTTGTTTCCACTGCAACGAGCCCGGTCATTTCAAGAGGCAATGTCCCAAGCTTGGAGGAGGACATCGCCAAGCACCTTTCCAAGGAAGGGGCCGTGGTCAAGGAGCTGCTACAAGAGGCAAAGGAAGAACCGCCTGCGTTGCCAATAGGAAAATGTGCGAAGAAGAAGAAGATCCGACCATGGAAGCAGAGTTTGAAAGGGCGACAGTCCATGCCGCTCTTCACAAGAAAGGGCCGAATCGCTAGTTCTCAGTGATTCAAACACCATCGGACTATCAAGGTAAAAGTTTCAAGAACTTGATTGATTGTGGCAGTGCACATTCCTTTATCTCACCCGCTTGTAGAAAAAGATTAGGAATAGCCAGAGTAGAAGCACTTATCTTGCTTGTGGAATTGGCAAATGGTTGTGAGGTTACTTGTACCAGGCAAACTGCTAAGGTGGAATTCTTTCTGGGAGGAAAAACGACTTCGGTCAAATTTAGAGTCATGAATTTAGGTATCCATGAGTGTACCTACTCGGAATGGATTGGCTTAAGCCTAACGATGCCCACATTCATTGTGGGAAGGGCCAAGTTTCCTTTCGAAACTCTGAAAGGGAATTAATCACAACTCAAGGTGAGGCTCAAAATCCAAAAATCCAATTGGCCAAAGCATCTCGGATCATAAAAGGAGTCAGAAAAGGATTACTTGTCTACTTGATTAAGCTCAACAAGTTAGATCAGAAGCAAGAGTCTAGTGAACGACCTTCTTGGCTAAAGGAATACGTGGATGTATTTCCTGAAGAGTTGACAGAACTCCCACCTCAAAGAGAAGTGGATCATGAGATTAAGCTAGTACCAAGAGTTGCACCAATTGCAAAGAGACCTTATAGAATGTCCATACCAGAAGCAATTGAGCTGAAGGAACAACTCAAGTAACTGCTAGATCAGGGCTACATCCGTCCTAGCAATTCACCATGGGGAGCTCCAGTACTGTTTCAAAAAAAGAAATATGGAACACTTCGACTATGTATTGATTACCGAGGGTTGAATCAATCAACTTTCAAAAACAAGTACCCTATTCCTAGAATAGATGAGTTTCTTGATTTTCTTCAAGGTAAAAAGATCTTCTCCAAGATTGATCTCAGGTCGGGTTACTATCAGATAAGGATCAAGGAAGAAGATATCCCAAAGACGGCCTTCAATACAAGATATGGACACTTTGAGTTCCTAGTTATGTCATTTGGGCTTACAAATGTGCCTGCCACCTTCAACAGGTTAATGCAGGATATATTTAGACCATATATTGATGATTTTGTGCTTGTCTTCTTTGATGACACTCTACTCTATTCTAAACATGAAGAAGATCATGAATCCCAACTTCGGATTGTCCTTGAGATAATGAGGACACATAAGCTGTATGCTAAGATGAAGAAGTGTGCATTCTTCAAACGTTAGATTGAATATCTAGGATTCATTGTATCAGCAAAAGGAATCTCAATGGACCCAGCCAAGGTCAGAGATGTGCTCAAATGGCCAATACCAACAACTGTCAAAGAAATATGCTGCTTTCTGGGATTGACAGGATGGTATAGGGTCTTCATCAAAAACTATGCTTTCATTACAACACCTCTGACGGACTTCCTGAAGAAGAAAACATTCATTGCATGGTCAACTCCCGAACAAACTAGCTTCAACAAATTGAAGCAAAGTTTGGTATCAGCACCTATCCTAAGGCTTCCAGACCTCAGTAAGGAGTTCGAGGTAGTAACTGATGCTAGAGCACTTGCCTTAGGATATGTGCTCATGCAGGAAGGTCATCCTGCAGCATACTCTTCAAGGAAATTGAAGAGTCATGAGAAGAATTATGCTACCCATGATCTGGAATTGTTGGCTGTCATCCATGCTCTAAAGCTTTGGAGACACTACCTGTTGGGTAACAAGTTTACTCTAGTAACTGACCATAAGAGTCTCAAGTGGATCTTTACCCGGAATGAGGTCAACATGAGGCAACGTCGGTGGATTGAAGTGCTGGAGGAGTATGACTTTGAAATCAAGTACCGACCAGGAAAAGAGAATGTAGTTGTGGATGCACTCAGTCACAAGGCATTCCTTAATTCCCTAATCTTGCAGAATCCATCAACAACTAGATCTCTAGCTACAAAAGTATCTATGCCAAACAATCCAATACTTGAGTTAGCTAGAGAGGATGCATGCCATGATCCAGCCTACCAAACGATGCTAAGGGAGATCTCTATCAAGGATCATAACCAAAAGCTGCAGGCTAAGTATCATGAATTCTCTATCAATAGTGGACTTGTCTACTATAGAACAAGGCTGTGTATACTGGCAAGTCAGTCACTTAAATAGAAGATATTGTGGGAAGCTCATGATTCCCCTTTCTCAAGATATCCTGGCTATGCCAAGACTCTCAATGCAGTTAGGAAGAGCTACCATTGGGAGAGGCTTAAAGGTGACGTTCTCAAATATGTCACTGAGTGTTTGTCTTGTCAACGTATCAAAGCCGACCATGTCATGATGCCAAGGAAGCTACAAACTGCTTGACATTCCCCAAATGAAATGGAAATTCATCAGTATATGGACTTTGTTGTTGGCCTACCCCAAGTTCAGGGAGGATACAACTCCATCATGGTTGTGGTTGACATGCTGACTAAGGTTGCACACCTTATTCCAATAAAGAAAAACTATAGAGCATCAGACATTGCAAGGTTGTTTATCAAGGAGATATTCAAGCTACATGGGCTACCCAGAAGAATCATTAGTGATCGTGATTCTCTCTTCACATCACACTTCTGGAGAGCTATCTTTGAAGCCATTGGGACTCAACTCTGCTTTAGCACAGCTTACCATCCCCAGACAGATGGCCAAGCAGAGTGAGTCAATCAAGTCATCAAGGATATGCTTAGGGCATACTGCTGTCATTAGCCGAAAAGGTGGATTCAATACTTGCCTTTGGTTGAATTTTCCTACAATAGGAAGAGGTCATGGGGATAATAATATTGGATCTGGATCATTAATAGGATAATGGAAAAAAAATTTATTCCCCTTACACCCTAGCCGACAATCGTGCTAGAGGGGAGGGGAATAGCATGTATGAGCAAGCTCCTCGCTGGAGCTTGCTCAAGAACGAAAAACACGCACTATGCCTCGCAGGGGAGGGAGGATCCCCTCCCCTCACCTATTTAAGGATGGTAGGAGGATTGGGGCAAGTGGGCCGCCAGAAAGCTCGAGGAGGAGTAGATTGATGATGTTGGGTGGTTGAAGGGAGAGAAAGAGCCGAGACACTCACCGCTGCCATAGAGCAAGGGAGGGCTGCCGTAGAGCCAGATGAGATGCCGCCAATCACCAATTGCAGCTGTCGCAGTCTGATCCCTCTACCCACATCGTCATCAATAGTTGAGAAGGGAAGTGTTGGTGTGGTGAGAAAAGGAGAGTGTGATGCCGCCGTGCCGTGAAGGAGTACAGTCATGAAGGGGGGGAAGACTGTCAACGCCGCCCAGTCCCAGCAGCTGCCATTCAGTCTGCCATTTGTCATGCCATCTGCCACCAGCTCGCCAAGAAGTCGCCCCCTTTCTCCTTCCACGTGGGCTCTATAATGTCCAGAAGCTTTTTGGAAGCTTCCAAGGGTGGGCTTCCTAAGCCCCCCTTCATGTGATCCTTAGGCCTCTTTCCCGCCCATGAAAAATTCCTTCTTAGCCCCTTTTATACCTTTGCTCCCCCCCCCCTCGGGAACCCAAAGCCCTTCGTGTGCCCCTTTCATACCCTTTGTTTTTCCCTCCTCTTCGGGATTCTTCAATCCAATTTTATGTGAATTCCATGTAAATCCCTTTCCGTAAGGTTTCCCACAAGTCCTTAAATCCTTCTTGTGGATTTTTCCTCTCCTAACCGGTTTTAAGGCCTTCTAAAGCAAATTCACTAAGGGTGTTTGCATACGAAGGAGACAGACAAGATCATAACTCCGCACCCAAGGCAAAAAGGCTACATTCGTGATGGCTCCTAAGAAAGCCCAAGGCGCAATCGCAGGGGGATCGTCTCCTAACATCCACGTGGACATCTCACCACAAGTCTAGGTTTTTCTTCCTCATTTTTATTTGGTATTGTTATAATTCAATCGTGTGAGGATAATTGTTGGAGATAGGATGCATTTTTTGTCTTAAGTACTTAGGTTAACTGTGAAAGAATTAGCTCATGAGACAGAAAAGTTTGGTCATTAGTTTTTTCAATAAAACAAACAAAATAAAGTGAGCAAAATATTGATATGCATTTCTAGCAAGTAGTTTTTGTGCATTTCAATAAACTGAACTTTGATTAATGTCCATATTTACGAAACGGAATAAGGATAGTGCACTCCATTTAGGCATGGAAGTATAAATTGCATGTCGTGCAATGAGTCATTATGGAAAGTGCTAATAATCCATAGGAAATTGCAAGGCATGAAATGATTCCTAAGTTGCATAACTCTAGTAAATTGGTATAAATATCATTTTTCAACTGCATATTTATTAGTAAAAGGCTGCATGTTTTAGCATGAATCTTGTTCGCAAGTTATAGGATGATTAATTTGAATTAGGCTATAACCTAACCTATGCTTGATCTTAAACCAAAAAGTTAGGGTTTGAAAATGAACTTACGCGTAGACAATGAGTCATGTGGTTATGGAAATTATAGTGTAATTATCTTCAACAATAGACTGGTTAAATTGGCATAAACCTAAACACCTTTAAAAAAACCGCAGAATACTCGTTTAGAAAAGGGTTAATTCCATGCAACGTATCCCAAGGAACTGACTAGGGTTAGCACGGTAAAGACATTTACCTAGTCGCACATATTGCTAAAACTGAAACTCCGATACCCTAAAGACTTGCCCACATTCACGTAATGTAGGGACAGTAGGACCTACTTGCGAGAAAAGATCTAGGGTTTTCCTAAGAATCTCTCCCTAAAAAGATGAAACTCAAAACCCTAGGATTGACAAGTCGGCCTAATGCCATCAAGAATAGATTATTTCATGACTCCATTCGATGGGTAAATAGTCCCATAATTGATGTGACACTTGAGCATCAAGTTGTAGAGTCGCATGATCTTGTGATTTGATCACAAGGGAATGGCCAATTCCTCAGAATGAGATTGGCAGATTCTTACGCAAGTTATCTTGCAAGAGGATGAATAATCATCCTAATATAGTATCTTTCTAGGGTAAAGATAATTGCTAGAAAGCAAGAGACCACCCAATAAATTGGAATAACATATAAACCTAAGGTATTGACCAAGTCGAGTTAATAGGGTATGGCCCTAACCCACGATATAAGGGATCTTGCCAAGTCAGAAGTAATCCCGGATGGAGTGCTGGATGCATTCGGAAATAAGGATTCACTCATTAGCAGTTGGCCAACAATAACGACCAATGGAAATGATTGTGCTTGTTACAGATTTAAGAGCACTGTTTTGCTTTGTTTGATCAAAGAATTAAAGGATAAATGGATATCTAATGCTTTAGGTTGAAGGCTTGAAGGGAGAGGCAGCTTCAGTTACCCCCGACTGCCTGCCTGACCCTAACCAAGGGGGTTGTTAACCGCACGGGGAAGGTGGACCGAACCTGCCGCGAGAGGTCTCTCCATTGAGCGCTACTTGGAGCAAGAGGACGCTTGGGTGCTAGGGGGGGCTCTTTTCGTAAATCCCTCGCCCTCCGGGCCCTGCACAAGAGGCTAACATGACTCGGGATTGGATCTCGAGGCCCACATACTAGTCTACAGGCGAAATCTTGGATTAGTGATCCCTGTGGATTGCTGGATAGCCTTCGGGCAGATTGAGGATAAGCCTACGGGCTGGACTTTATGTATTTCCAATATAAATATGATAACCTGTTAACAAGGAACTTGTTTGACATTTCTTTTCTATGTCAAGTGATATGATTACGTGAAGGAACCAATGCCTAACAGATTAATCAAGGAAGTTGATTGATACATGTCCAACTAAATGTGTTAGGTAATTAAATAACTAAAACAACCTGAGGAAAGTGCGGTGGATGCCATAGGTTCATCCTACGGATAGGTGGTCCCGATTGGCCAGGAACTTTTCTCAAAATCAAGATGGACAGCGGAAAGATCGTTCAAAGAATACGAACATCAAGAGCGTTGACCTAGAGTTATAACCAATCTCGATTTACGCTATTTTAGGGGAACGAAATTGGACTATGCTTTATGGCAGAGAGGTTGAGCTTCACATCCCTCTCGTTTCCCATTCTCATTGAACCAAGTGCAGCGTAAATCCGCTTTGGACCTGGCATTTCTGCATAAAGTAGTTCGCTTGGGTTCAACGCTAGTTGCCGTTAGGAAATGACCAATAGGGAAAACCCTAATTCAGGTCGATCCTAAGTGGGAACGGCTGGAATACTTCCGCTACGTGGCAGACACGGAAAGTCCTAGATTGCAAACCTTGTAATATTCCATGGGAGTGTCGGGCGGAGCTTTCTAGACATCCTTTCTGATGGACTGCTAACACATGTCCTGATGATAACAAGTGGACACGTTACAAGAGCTAAGAAAAAAAAGGGGAGGAGGGTAGCCCACATCATTGAATTTAGTTATAGCACAGCTGTTTATGCCATTTTGGATTAAAAAATAATGGTGGTAGGCAGTACTCTTGTGATGTAGACTCTTGCTTTAATAGTACCCTAAGTAATCTAAGATAATTAAGGTTCGGTCTAGGCATGAGGTGAATTTGTTAAGGAAGTGGGTTATGGAGTCATATAGATCTTGCAACGTGAAAGTGAGGGCTTCCTTAGGCTTAATGGAATTGACTTTGTATATTTTGGGGAAGTCATATCGATGTGGATGTTGGGATCGCAATCCATTTCTACCCTTCTTGGATATGGCATGAAAGTAGGGTTATTTATTTTGAAGGGCCTAGGGTGTTGAAAAATGATTTCTAGGCATTAGTGTTTCCTTCCCACATGCGCCTCCTCTACTTCGGTTGGCACTCATAGCCCTTCAGTATTTTGGGCACTTCATAGAAATTTTTCTCCCAGTAGTCTCGAGCATCTGTTCCCCATTGGATAGGATTCCTCTCTCTCTCAGGGGTCCACCTATCTCCCAACCTCTTTTTGATGTCGATCACCTCTTCCACCACCTTGGTTGATAATACCCTACTCAATGTGGTGGAGAATCAAAAATCAAAGTCAAATAGCTCACAGTTATTCTTTCTCTACTCCCAAAATATGAGTTTAGTGTTATAGTTTAGTAGGAAGTAATCTTTTCTTGGCGGGATAGACACTGCATGCTAGCATTACTGTTGCTTGAGCATTCTGCCTTCTTTGTGCTTGCTCTAGCATTTGCTTCCTCTTCTTTTTCAGCTTGGCTTTCCTAACAGCAGGGGTGTCCACTTTTGTTGTTGCTCTTTAGGTCATGGGGAAGGAGGTTGTGGGACTAGCTCCTCCTTTTTCTGTCCCATTTCCAAGCTTGGTCCTATCTCTTTAGTTGGCCTTTGCATCTCCTCTCTTTTATGCTTTCTCAAGCCCTATTGCCTATGCTTTTATGTGTTGTCTATGTCTCAGGGTCCTACAGGTGGTTTCCAATTTTTCCCTTAATGATTCAACAACCTTCTCCTCTTCAGATTTTGTGATGTCTAAGAGAGTGTCGAGGAAGCAGTGTTGTTGGGCTTCCAAAATTATTTTTGTGGCATGTGCCCTGCTTTCTACTAACACCTTGTCACATTCTGCAAAGGCTAGTCAATGTGCCAAGTCTCTCACCCTTCCTTCGCTCCTATCCACCCATTCATTTTCTCTTCTCTTCATTTCCTCCAAGCTCACATTATGGCTTTGGCCTAATGCCCTCAGTCTCCTCTCATGTTCCTCAATTTCTCTTTCCAATCATTTCTGCTCTTCTATCCCCGAAGCTACCCTCGTTTCCAAATCTTGAATGTGATTTTGGTGCCTTCGATCTCTCTCTTCTTTTATTGTTGCTACTACACTACAAGATACAGACCTCATACTGACGTTCAAAGCGACGAAAATGTTCATTAAAAAAATTATCCCCATCATTGCTAAACATGTCTATATTAGCGATGCCATAGAACCATTGCTATTTGCGTCACAAATGTAACGCAAATAGCGACGCGTGCAATAAATTTGCGACAATTACAGAGAAAAAAAATGTGCCATGCCACATGTAGCACTATGTGGTGTATTTGGGCTATACAAAAGAGTTACAGTAAGGTGTACAATGGTCGTCAAAATGAAGACAAAGTTTACTTAAATCCACAATTAGACTAATACATAAAATAAATACAAGATCACGTAATGAAATCGATGATAGAATCATGGCAAGATATAAATGATGATAACAACATAGTGTATAGAAAATGCCTACATAAATCACATGACCAAAAAACAAGAGGATGTGCGCTCCATGGATCCAAGTGTGAGCTATAGATCCTTGCCATCCAAAAGCTCGTCCCGTCGCAAAGGAGCATGGAATGGACTCTACACAAAAATAAACAACTATACATTAGTCCACCATACAATAATGCATTTTAATTAAAATTAGTAACTACAGACAAAAGATATGAGTGAGTTACTGGGCCGCTGCGTCCATACAATCGGTCGATCAATGTAGTGAGATGGTGTCTCTCTGCATATCGAGTCTCTAGGCCGGTGGGATTGCTGTTTGTAATGGAGTGGTGCAAGGAAAACAAAATTCAACTGTTAGAAACACAATTGCCAGTACAAGGGATATTGCAAAAAAAAAGCAAGTAGAACAAAAGAAAAACTTACAAAGTCCTCCAGATAAGTGTTGTGGCCGCTACTCCTAAGATGATGAACCACTCCTACCTCTAGTTGTGCCCTCACCGCCTTGCGCTAATGTCTCCAACATCTGGAGAATCTATAGCCTCTTCCCTAAGTTGGCATTAGTCATCTGCGTCTAGCCACTTGGGCTTTAAGTTCCCACTTTTAAGTGCCTTGCGTGCGTCCGATCATCTGTGTGACATGCATACATGCATGCACTCCATCATCTAGCCAGTACAAAACCGATCTGCTATGGCGGGTACTAAAATGAAAGGATTCTATTATATAGTCCTTGCTCCCCTCCAGTATGTTCTTCCAATTATCCAAGACATAGTGCCGAAAAACTTGTTGACACAACTCTCTCATACGAGCCATCACCCTCCTCCCCTCATCATTCATGATAACGGCTTCTTTTCTATCATCTACAAGGTTTCCATACCCCTCATAGGTATTCCTAAGATGTGTCCTCTCCTACGTGCGACCATGCTTCTGGGCATATCAAGGAGACCCCTGTACATCTAGTGTACCTATAGGGGTAGTGTCTCTTGGAGTAGCACCCATAAGGATACCACGTGCGGACAACTGAGAAAAATTAGGAGTGATTGAAGTAGATGTCCCCACATATGTGACAAATCCCACAAGTGACGCAAATCCAGTAGAACAATGAGGCAGATACACTACATGGATACCTCCTCAACAACCACCTGAGCCACCCTCTCTCGAACTTACACAAGAGCGAGGAGTAGCACCCATATCTCAAGTCAACCGCGGGCTAACTGCATCCACATCTTCGCAACATCCCCCAGAACCACTCCCTCCATTCAACCCAAGTCTTTGGAGCATTGACCTCGTCTACTCAAAACCAATGCATCAGAGCATACCAAAGTAGATCTAATAGAATAGCCTGATGGTGTCCGAGATAGCTCCTGGTCTGCCATATCTTTGAATCGAGCCATTTGATATGGAGACATACGTGTGGAGATCTCCACTAGCTCCTCGTTGCTCATCCGTCGACTGATCGTGTTATCCAAATATCCATAAAGATCACCTGCACATATAAAAATTGATGTTAGCATAATCAATATAAAGATTCAAGCAAAGCACGGTAATATAACTCTAAAACAATTGTTCCTATTTAAAACACATATTCTAGAGTACCCTTATAAGTGATTCATCAATAAATTGAGTAGGTGGATGCTCCAAGTATGACGTAGCCTATGGTCCCATGTCAATCTCCTGACACAACTCCACATACACTAGAAGGTCGATAGAAAGGTCACCACAAAAGAATGAGTCCATCTCATTCTCTTGACCTCCTATCTTTCCATCATTGTTACTCAATTCTTCCTCTTCTACATGCTCCAAGCTTTGGGAGGCCTCTACCCCTTGCAATATCGACCCCTCTATCTGCATACTATCATCATCTATGCTGGGAACATTGCTTTCATCATATACTCTCGCACTTCGGGGAGCTTGAGGTAAAACATACCACCATTGAGGTTGTCAGAGGTTTGGATAGAAAAATACCTATTCAAAATCACATACAAGAGAGAGTTAATATTTGTGACATATATACCATGTCGCAATAAAAGTCTTAAAAACATGAGTTCATGCACATGTTCACAATGGGCCCATAATACAAACGTGTCGTACAAATCTGTCTATCTTTTTTCAGAATCTATTTTGAGAAATCCAGATAGACCTCATCGAATAGTTGCCTCAACTCCTTCCCATACCACTTTGAACCATTGTACATCGAATAGATCATGGAAATGCTACAATAATCCACCGTGATAATACTTTGCAAGTTCCCAAAATACTTCATCTCTTCTACAATGGTGTTTAGATCCATGGCTCCTCGTCGGCTCTCTTGCTAGAACTTTGCCATGACACCACAATTCATTGTGGAGTGCATTTTGCCGATACGCTCCATACAAAAATATCATCCACGTGACCACGTTGCACTGTATATTTTGTACTATACATTGAAATGGTTAATTAGTTGTCACATATAAAATCTAGATACAACAGCTTATAAAATATGTGGTCACCTTTGGACTACATCCCCTCGAGAATTCCCACTCCTCATTAATAGAGACCTCCACCCCTCCGTGAGAGGCTGCAATCAAAGCTCCATGCAACCATCACATAAACATAAACTGGGGCATCTCCTCCATGCCCTCGGGATATTGAATTGATCGGTGCCGCGTACTATGTCAAAATTTGGATTGCTCTTCTTCTCGATCTTTCCTAGCTTGCTCATACCTAGCGAGCCACATCTCCATGGAGACATGGTACAACATATAAAAATGATTCACTTTCTCCTCCATTGCAGTATCTATCCTTTTTTATACCCTGTTTCCAATCACCACATCTTTGGTCAGTCTATCATCATCCTTCAACGACCATAGCATATCGTTGTCTGAATCCACCATTGATAGCCACTGTGAGATATGCACTAATGCCTCCGACACTAACCAGCCTTCAGCCATGCTACCTTTTGGCCAAGCTTGTTGTTGCACAAAGCCTTTCAGGGTTTTCATGGAGCGCTCCAAGAAAAACATCCATCGCATATGCATTGGTCCCGCAATCTCTACTTCATCTACAAGATGCACCACGAGGTGGGTTTGTATCGTGAGCATGCTTGCGGATGCAATAGAGGATGTCTTGATCTCCTTCTATGAGATCCATTGCACTAAATTTGACAACTTGGAAATTGCCCCATGTATTTCTAGAGTGAGGAATCCTATGATCGCGATCGGTAGTACAAATTTCCACAAATGAAGAAGCATTACAAACAACGACTACACTCCAAATTGCAAAATAGGCATGCCACTTACAATCCATTCGTAGTACAAACCTGACACATCTTATGCCGATCATGGGATTTTAGCTCTAATAATTAGTCATCTTTAGAAAAAGTTGATCTGAGAGAACACATCCTGCACGTCGAAGTACGAATAGACCTGATAATTTGCTTCACAAACTTTTTTTCTTTAGTGGACAAAACCTAGGAAGTACGAGGCAGTTGCAAGCAACCATCAACACTCGACTGTGGCCAAAGCATCTCCATCTTGCCTACCTCCTTTAAATCCATTCGTGCCCTTGCAGTGTCTCTCTTTCATGTGATGTGGTCCCATAGTAAGCTACCCACATTCTTAAAAATATGTATGGGATCCAGCAAAGTGGGTCCAATACGACAACTCATAGAAAAGTGAGAATTGTCGCATTTTGTCTAGATACGACTCCATGTGGACCATTTTCAGCTCATACCAACTTTGGGCATTCATTCATGTTGGAGGTTGTCCAAGAAAACCTTCCCTCAATTCATGACCCTCTAGCAAGAAAGCGACGTGTCCTTGATATACCATCTTCTTCATGGTTTGTGACCTTTGGAAGTCTAATTATGGCCCACACAATGGACATGCATAATAACTTGAGGTAACCAGACCTGTCCCAACACCTCTATCTAGTGAATACAAACTTGAATGTTCTATGATAGATATTACCAACAAGAATGGAAGCCTAGTTACCTGAGCACTCCTCGAATCCCAAAAAGACATGCATAGTCTACATGAGAATGACTTGTATATTGGTGGACCGTCCACCATCATGCTTGCTCATATCTTCCAAGGCGACCCCCTCCTCCCACAAAATCTTAAGCTCATCGACTAATGGATGGAGAAAGACATCCATATTCTTGACTTTGTAGCAGCTAGGAACGAGCAAGCTAAGGATTAGGTGCCCTTTCTTTATAGAAAACCATGGTGGGATGTTGTAGTTAATAAGCACTACAAGCCACACACTGTAAGATGTTGAACAGAGATCGAATGGCTTCACGCCATCCATAGCAAGACCAAGTCAAAGATTCCTTGGCTCTTGTGCAAAGCCTGGAAAGGTAGAGTCAATGTGGCTCCATGTGTGTGAATTAGGTGATATTCATTGGACTCCATCTATGGATCTATTATGTGCATGCCACATCTTGAAGCTCGCCAAGCCCGATGTACGGAACATGTAATGTTTACGAGGGATAAGTGAAAAGTATTTAAGAACTTTCTAAGGGATGGTTTGCCCTTACAAGTCATGTCGATACCTATGAGAACCACACTTTGGACATGTCTCCAGAGTCTCGTACTCCTCGAAATAGCACGCAATCGTTGACACATGCATGGATGCTATTGTAGTCCATACCAAGCTTTCATAAAACATGTCATGCATCATCACGAGACATAGGCATGGGATTTTCAAGTGGTAATATATGATACTTTAGTAACTTTTAAAAAAATCATAAAACACCTTGAAAAGGCACAATTTTTTTATATTATGGTATCGAAAAGAAATCAACAAAGCCTACGTAGAATGTACCTAAACAACTCGGTCACACTCGCATCAACCCACTCGTATTTTGCTTGCACACTTAGGAGTGCAAGTAGTGTCTTGAGGTGAGATACCCAACACCGATCATATAATGTTATGGATTGTTCCTCTATAAGCAGATTAGATTTCTCAGTATCCATGGACATCAATGCATCGATCATTGCCTCCATCTCACGTTCCAAGATTGTAGAAAAGTCTAAAAGGCTACCTGTCTCCTCTCATATTGATGGTATAGATTGGGTAGTGCCTTCCAAGTGGTGGATTGGCTCAGGCACTCCATCCATTGCACGCCTATGAACTCTTCTAACTAGTTGCAATAGGTGCACTCCTCCTTGGGATGAGACGTTACCTCCCTATATAAATTTTATAGTCACATCCATTGTTGTTGTATATGATATTTAATTAGTTTGCAAATATAATGCATGATTTATACACACTTTTGTTACCATTTGCTCAAAGTTTGAGATTTCTTGATCAATAATCTCCGATTGAGACTCACCAAAGCATCGTACGTATTCTATAAATAGGCGATGCTTTCGTCTGATTTCCAACTTGCATTGAGAGCAAGGACACAGGACACGCTAATTAAGATACATCTCGCAATCTTGAATATCACGACCTTCATCATTTTCCATTTTTTCTACATTACGACAAAAAATATCTAAGTTTACGCAAGGAAGTGGTGGCTTCTGAGGAAGAAACCTCTCGCTATCCAAATTTGTCATATATTCGATGTGTCGTATGCTAGGTGCTAAAAGGCTTTCTGATGATAAGGTCCATTTTTCACAATCTCTTTTCTTTGTCTAAGCCATGATTGTAGGGGTTTCTAGAGTCTGTCAATATTTGGTCTCTCTATTTCTCAAATTTCGTTATGTATTTTGTGATTTCTTTTTTTAAATTATTTTTTTATGTATCTTGTGTTCCTTTGTTAGAAATTTGCAATTTTACTAACTTGCAAGTGTATATAGGTGCACCATGCACAACTAGGCTTTTTTTTTCCACAATCAATGTGATTCAATATAAATTCAAGTATCTTCATGATGATGGTGCTCAAACTTCCAATTAAATTATGACATATGCAAACAAGCATTCAATCACAATTTTTACAACACTAGACAATGTGTGAACTCCCTTTTTGATGATCCAACCGCTTGTGAGTGATTTTCTAGGCTAATTAAGGTGAGATCCTAGTCTTCTCAGGGTTGTAATCTCTTAGATGTATTCACTTTTGATGACCTAGCTACATGGGGTCCAAGGGCTTGACTATCACTATTAGTGCTACCTCCACTCAAGTTGTTCTCACCAAATGGTTCTAGGTTAGCTTAAGAATAGTTTTAGATTGACTACTCAAGTTCATTTCTTGAGGTATGAAGGGGGCCTTTAGCACTTAATTTGGAAGTGTGCATGTTAGAAGTGTTGGCATAATCTCTTTTGCCTCTATCTAACACTCTGAAAATACTCCTAAAGGTGTCCAAAAAAGTGAGTTGAGTTGAGCTTCCCGTTAGTGAAGACTTAGTTATTGCTTCTCAAGTGCAATGGTCCTTGTGACATGTCAAGGTGTAGGGAGTTTCTTTCACCAAGATTTTAACCATGAAATGTCCTCTTACATGACTATGGTCTCTCTTTGTTTTTCTCTACGCCCTCATATTTTCTCGTTCATTCTCCTCTCTCCCTCCCTCCCTCCCTCTCTCTCTCTCTCTCTTTCTCCCTTTCTTTATTATGTTTCATATTTATTCCCTCTCTCTCTCATTCTTTCTTCCTTTTCCTTTCTTCTTCTCCCTCTCTCATTTCCTCTCTTTCTCCCTTAATGCACCTCATTAATCTCAACAAAAAATAACAAAATAAAAGGAGAAAGGACAATAACAAAGCAAGACGGAGAAATGTACTCACTGCAAAGGCTCAAAGATGGATTCTTTGTCTCCTCTTCACAACGGATCCTCTTCGCCCTTCGTACACTTCCTCCTCTTCTTCACGAATAGCAGCATGGCGGCGGCGGGGAGAAGCTATCCCTCCTCTTTCTATCTTTCTCTCCCTCTCCCACCCTCTTTCGCTCTCTCTTTTGCAAGCTCTTTCACAAAATGCTACGGTTGGGTTTTGGCTTTTTTTTTTTCGAGCACCGTTGCTATTTGTGTCGCTATTTTCGTTGCAAATAGCGACATGACTAATTTTCGTAAGCAACCGGTGTTGCTATTCCCCCTTCCCTTGTAGTGCTAGTTGCTCCACGGTATTCTGGATCTTTTCATTTTCCTTTTGCAGGCCTTTATACAACACTACTAGCTCATCATAATGGCGTTGTAGGATCATGAGGTTATGTTTCTTTGCGCAACAAGCTTTGATTGCCACCTTTCTTCTTCTCCTCCCTTGGCCTTGAGCTCCTCTTTTAGCTAATTTATTTCCCTTTAACACATGGCTACTTGGTAGAATTTCTCTACTTAAAAGGTTTCTTTTTCTCCTTTTCAACCTCTGAATTAGCAATATCTATTGTCTTTTTTTATTTTGCTCTATCAAGTTGTGTTAGAAGTTTCTCGACGTAGTCATCATAGTTTGCATAAGACAAAAATGCTATAGGAGTAGTCGTTGTCGATGCTTCTATCTTCTACCTTTTGGGGGTCCTATCTAAACTCTGTATCCACAGAGCTGTTTGTCTTTTTTCTTGAGTCACTGGGGTCCTTGCACTTCCACCTTAAATTATTTCTTTATTGACCAAAAACTACAGAGGCCACAAGGTTACTGCTATCCATTGTGGTAGAAGAGCCTTGGGTGGATGCAGAGATTGGGGTGATGGGCACTAGGACAGGTGGGATGGGGTTAATTACACCCTTGCCCTTTCCCTCTACTACTAGGGGTGGCATTCTTTTGGGTTCTTAGGAGCTTGTGCTTGGGCATTCTTCTTCATGAGGGATCATGGTAGCCAGCTCTTCTTCCCTTGAGGGCTACTCCACTGATAGGCAGATGGCTAGGGCTATGTCTTCTTCTTCTTTCCTCCTTAACTCCTTGGCTTCTTGCTCTACTTTCCTCCTCCTCTCCTCTTCAGCTTTCTTGGATTCCTCTTTTATTCTTTTTTCCTCATCCTTTTCTTTTCTTTTTCCTTCGTCCTCTCTTTCTTCCTACTCTCTTCTTCATCACTCTCCATCCTCTCACTAGATTTCCCATGTTCTTGGCGGGGAGGGGACCTATCTGGTGTCTCTCCAAGTCCCTCATCTTCTTGCACTTCCCCTAGAGCCTTTCTGATGATGGAGGTCAAGACCCCTTTGAAATCAATGGTTGAGACCTTCGATGACGACTTATTCCTAGCCTTGGAGATTGGGGATTCTCCACCTGCGAGGGTCTTCCACCTGTGGGGGCTAGTGCTTTTGAATAAGTCTCTATTGTCTTCTGCACAAAGCTATTCAATTTCACCTCATCAAAGGACTTGTTAGTGATGCTTTCTAGCATTGGCACATTGATTTTGCTCATCAATGCATTGTATCTTTGGCTAGAGAACAAGGCGTGCACAATTTTGGCCTGTAGTTGGAATTTGGGATTGGCAATGTCAACTAAGTTGATGCCATCATTGGTGTGGACCATCACTTTGTCCATTCCCAACATGCTTTACACGTCCCTTTTTGGCCATATTTTAACTTTGTTGGGCAGGTCCAGTGCTCTCTGCACCAAATCGGGGCTCAATTGGAAAGTTTTACTTTCTTGATGCACCATGACGGTGTTGCAGTTCCTGTTGAAAGTTCGGAGGTATTCTGTGCACTTCTCATAGTCCACGTCTTGCCCCACCTTCTCCACATACTTATGTAGCTTGCATTGCCTCACAATTTGCCTAATGGCTGGCTTCTCCATGACTATGCCTTCCAAATTCAAAATGTGCTTGAATTTGAATTGGTTGTAGGCCCTTATCTCAACTACGAGGCCGTATTTTCATTGCTCTTCCTTTGATAATGGAAGCTTGCTAGTTTTCTTCTATCCTGCCATTGTAGATGCTTGTCATGAAGCCATAGCTCACCATCAGTATTCTTCAGATAATTTTTATGAAAAGACGTGTAGGAGATGAAAAAAATATATAGAAATAGATTTTTTCTTTAAAAAATCCATGCATTCCGCAAAAATTTCTGACACTTTTCCTCAATCATGAGTTGATTTTCACATATTCTTTTCCGTTTTTGAATGTTGATTGAGGTTTTAGGGTTTGTTTATATGTTCCACACCTTTTATGTTTTGTTATTTTCCACACCCTTTCCATTATGTTTCACACCCTACCCCTCCCCCTTAGAGATGAGAAGAATCCTTCCTAGGATGAGAGGTTGAAGGGTGAAGGCTATTTGGTGTGTTTTGACAATGTTTCACCTTTGCATGATCCAAGTGTAGAAGTTCAGGTTGTATTCCATTTGAGCATAATGGTCCATGTTGACAGGTCATACACTTATGTGGGTGAGGTAGTGAGGACATCCATCAGGAAATCACTAAAGCCTATTTGGATGGCAATGTGTAATTCCTCCTCTATCAAAATGTGATCTAGGTACGGATGTAAAGATATTAATCCATGACAAGCTGCCAATGTATTTCAACAAATTTCTCAAACAATTAGCAAAGCATGGGTTGAATGTGCTATGAAGGTATCTCTCCTCAAGTCTCATACATGTCGCCCTATTTGTAGCCTCACCATCCTCAGTAAACTGGATTTCATTTTCAACTCCAACTTTTTCAACACCTTCAATCCATTCCTCCACAAGCTGATCATCAATTTTTCTTGTTCTTGAGGCATCATGTGAGGAAATGAATTGCATCTTTCCTTGGGAATAAGAAAATATCCCATGGATGGACCATTTTTTGAATATCACTCCACCCATCAGCTAATCAAAGAGATACGATTCTTCAACAAACTTTCTTGCATAATTGCCACAACACATTCGATTGCATCATTTTCGTTTTGCTACAAAGTGGTATCCAGTGTCTCATATGATGGAGGCTTATAAGTAGGACCATACTTTGCAATGTCTTGGACCATCTCAAGGAAGTAGGGAGATCTTATAACATTCAATGCAACATGATCATGGTACAAAAACCTTGCCACAGTTGCATCTACCCTCTCTTTTTTACAAGGATCCCAAGCTATTCCCAAGGCTTGTTGCTTGCTGCAATTTCCATGATGTGATTGTGAGAATGCAAAAGTTTTAAGTCACCCATGCATGGCTCCATTACCCATGACTACATCATAAGCTTTCTCACTAAAAAAAGAGGCATCAATTGCTCACTTCTTCCTTGTATATGTTTTGTCTTCTTCACTTGGGTACTTTGCCCAGACTGCCTTCACATTTTGCGTGTGGTTTTTGGGCGAAAATTTATTTGCATTCCAATGTCAACATGTCATAAGTGTTGCTTCATAAGATTGAATACTCTTGTTTTAAATTGCTCACACCTTTTTCATTTCCATTTCTTTGCATCTCCCTTCTATGCATCATGGTCCACTTTTTCAACCTCATACTGCCAAGTAGGCTGAGATTTCTTTGTATACAAATGCTTTGATCCTAGGGAAGCCATGACTTCTACAAATTGGGGAATCAAAAGCATTATTGAATTTCTACACGACAAGTAAATCTCTATAACCACATGCAACTAGATAAGTATCCAGATGATGCTTTCAAGGTGGGATTCATTGGGACTTTGTTGTGTAATCAAGCTTCATTATGGTTCCCCCCCACCCCCCCATCTTGGAAAAGAATATGCTAGTACTTCATAATTATCAGACATTTCTTTGGGAGCTCACTCCCACATTTCGAAGATGCAGATACTGGTCGAGTAGCAAAAACAAAACTTCAGAAGCTACAATAAGGTAAACTGTTGTCGTGACACTACGCATCCACCATTGCAAACGTGAGGGTGAGTTTTTTCCCAAGAATTTGAACACATTAGACAACATCATTAGGAATTTATTTCTCATTGTGTGTGTTTGCATTACCGTTGTTGCTACTGTGGAATGCATTGTAGACTTTAGGGTTATTAGGTGCACACGATGGGAAAGCTATCAAGTATTGTTAGGAAGGTCATGGATCTTGCAATCTGACTATCAAGTGGATATACCTACTAGTCATTTGATATTCGGTAGAGGATGTGTCAATCATGTGGTAGTCGATGCTTACCCTAAGTCTCCTCAAAGTGAGAGAGCTCCTCTATCATCTACGGAATTAGAGACATTAAAAGATGTCTCTGTTAGTGAGACATCATAGAGTGATGAATCCAAAGAAGGATCCACTACAGAGGACATCTATCAAATAACTCTGAATGAGACAATATAGCCTCAAGATTAATTGAATAAGAGACATGGATGTAATTGAGTTGAATCTTGGTATGCCAAATGATCTACCGCCAATTAAATTAGGGTCCATGCTTAGTCCGGAAGAAAGGGAGGACTACATGTCCCTTATCCAGGAGTTCCGTGACATCTTTGCATGGAGTTATGATGACCTAAGAGGAATTCCTTCCAGCTTGGCTGTTCATACCATTCCTCTAAAGGAAGGTATTTGTCCTATGCATCAGAAAGTAAGGCATATGCCTTTTGAACTACGGGACGGGCTGTTTGAGGAGTTATAGAAATTGCGAAAAGCTCGTTTGATATTCCCTATTCAGAGCACACTACTGAATGGTGTTCACCTATTGTTATTAGGATAAAGAAAAATAATCAAATTCGGCTTTGCATAGAATTTAGAGAGCTTAATAATTAGATAGTTAAGGATGACTACTTGTTGCCCTTTATTGACTAGATTTTGGACTAGTTAGCCAGTATAGAGATATATTTGTTTATGGATTGCTTTGGGGGATACAACCATATAGAAATTGTAGAAGAAGATAAGATGAAAACAACTTTCATTACTGTCTTCGGTACCTTTGTGTACCATGTGATGGCTTTTGGCTTATGCAATGCACTTGGTTCATGGCAACAAACAATTGATAAGACCTTTAGTGACATCTCACTAGAGTAGTTGAAAGTATTTATCGATGACCTAGGGGGGCAGCCACCATAAGAGAAAGGAAGTTGATTATTTTAAGATAGTGTTTTGAGCACTGTAGACAATTTTTCATAGCTCTTAACCCACGGAAGTACGTCTTTGGGGTGCCTTATGGGCTATTGCTAGGCCATGTGGTCAGTTCAGTAGGAATCGTGTGACTGACCCTGACAAGATCAATGTCATAGTCACCAAGAGTCCACCACTCACTCCGAAAGAAGTACACAGCTTTATGTCATCTTTAGGGTACTATCGAAGGTTCATAAATGCCCTAGCAGAAAGAATGTTGCCACTAAAAAATTTGTTATTCTTTAGCTATCTATTTATATGGAATGACCCTTGTAAGGTAGCTTTTGATTATGTGAAACAAGAGCTAGTAAAGGTACCAATTTTAAAAGCATGCATAATATTAGCTGCTATTTAGCCCAAATCTTGGAGGAAAATTTGTATCATCTGATCTCCTTTGCTAGTTGGAAGTTGGGCGTATAAAAAATCAACTATATCTATATGGAGAAGTTGTGTCTTGCAATGGTATTTGCGACTAAAAAATTCAGGTACTACATCCTCTATGAGAAGGTAGTTTTCTATACGAAGGCTGAAGGACTTAGATTGTTGATGAACAAGTTACAGCTGCTTGATCGTTTAGCAAAGTGGTTAATTACTTTGCAGGAGTTTGATTATGAGATTAAGAGAAAGGCAGCGAGGTTGCAGGGCATTGTGGAGTACCTTGTGGATTTCGATGAGCCGAAAGAGACTTTGGTTTAAGAAAGTGATATTGATTTAAAATTGATACGGCCTCCATTCCATCTTGAAATGCTCTATCACACATTAGCTATCAATAGGAGAGATTGGGGCAGATTTATCAAAATCAAAAAAGAGGAAATTTAGACAACAGACTTTGAAAATTTCTTTGATCTTAGGAACATTATATCATCAGGGGGTTGATGAAATCTATCACCAATGTGTGATGCCTAATGAGGTTCCATTCATTTTGGAAGAGTGCCATGCCTCCGCTTGTGGAGGGCATTTTGCTGGACAGCTGCCCAAAAAGCTTTAAGAGCCGGATATTGGTGGCCATCCATTTTCCAGGATGCATTCAAGTATGTTAAGAGATGCAATACTTGTCAATGACATGATGACAGGGAGAATAGGAAGCGACCACTTCCTCCGATTATGGCTATACTTCCATTTGAGAAGTGGGGCATAGATTTTGCGGGTCCTATTACCCTGTTTTCTACCACACAAAAGAGATATATCATAGTGGCTGACTATTTTACGAAGTGGTCAGAAGCACAAGCCACAAGGAAGGATGACCTGAAAGAGACTGCTAACTTTCTACTAGAGCAAATTATATGCCAATTTGGTTTGCCAAAAGAATTATTATCAGACCATGGAACCCATTTCCTAAATAAGGTGATTAAAGTCCTGATTTTTGCATGGCAAGTTAAACATAATAAAACAACTCCTTATAACCCGCAAGCAAATGGAAAAGTTGAAAGTACTAACAAGCAACTTGTGGGTATTCTATCGAGAATAGTGTTAGAAAAGAAGCGAGACTAGGATAAGAAACTATATGTGGCAGTGTGGGCATACAACACAACGTTTAAACGAGCCATTGGCCACACCCCATTCAAGTTAGTCTATGGGGAGGATTGTATTCTGCCCCTAGAGATTGAGTTTCCAACTATAAGATTCGCAATCAATCATTCTTTGGGTGACAAGGATGCCCTCTTTGAGCACTTTACGACTTTGGCCCACTTGGATGAGCTCAAATTGTAGATTCTGTTATACCAAGAAGGTAGCTAAGCATCACATGAATCAGTTTTGTGCTTTAAAAGTGAAAAATATACCTTTAAGAAGAGATAATTAGTTCTATATTATGATGCACGTAGAGATCTATTTCCAAGAAAACTTGAGCCCAAATGGAACAGTACCTACTACAAGATCGTAAGGATAGGAAACAATAAGTCCACAACATTACTTTGCTGATCTTGAGGGAGTGGAGTTTAGAAATAAGGTTAATCTTAATAATATTAAACCTTATTATCTCTAAATGCACTAACAAAATAAATACATTGCAGGTCAATGCGAGGCTAATTAGAAACTTGCAAGAGAAAATATTGGTTAATGGGGCATCTTATTCCTTACTTAGAACACCCATACTTGAGTAGCGATATCATCAGGGAAATCTTATCTGGTGGAGTAAAGGCTATAAAGTGATTGAGCAAGAGGATAGATCATTCATTTGGAAAATCAAAGTCTTATGTCATCACTGCTTACAAATTCTGACAAGTACCCCTGTTATATTCAATGAAGAAGGTGTGATGGAGCCTTCAGTACATCCTCTGAATATGCTAAATTTTGACTATCATAATTATGAGTCGAGTTGACAATGGCTGGCTATGTAAACCCATTGTGGATGTACATATTGCACTTTGATGGAGCGTCCAGGGGTCCCAACAAGAAAGGGAGTATAGGGGTAGTTATAAAAGACCCTTGAGTGATGAAATTAGCAATTTATCTTGGGGTTGGATTTACCAATAACATGGTGGAATACAAAGCTTTAATCATGGGTCTAAATATTGCTAAGAGAGGCGGTATCTATCAGTTATTACTAAAAGGGGATTTCCAATTGGTATTGAACCAACTAAATGGGACTTACATAATATGAAATCTCATTCTTTCTATGTATTATTACACTATTATGACCATGCTCAACAGGTTTGAGAGAGTGTCTCTTTAGCTGGTTCCATGTTACCGGAATCAGTTTGCAGACTCATTAGTAAACTTTGCTTATAAAGAAGACATTTTCTTCAAATGTGGTCCTAGGTTGGATATCTCTATTAATGATGAGATAGGACATGGTCGAGTATGGGTGCTTTTATCAGAACATGCCCTATATGGTAGGCGATGGTTAGTATGGGTTATACAAAGAGTAGATGAGACCCATTTACCTTTGTTATCAATGACCCATAGGCTGGTCAGACAACATGTTATGCATATCCAAATAGCAAGAGATATGGGTCACAATCTGATGCATTTAATTTAGGGCAGGATTCCTATTTCCTCCTTGGGATGGAGAATCTTGTTGTATATTAGCGAGATTTCAAAAGGGGGGAAATATACGAGCTGTTTTGTTTTATTCCATTAGGCCTTCTTTTTGGGGTTTTAACGCTTGATTTCCTTAGGCCAAGAGAGCTGGGTTTTGTCGAGATTAAATGCTTTATTTCTTTTGGCCAAAAGGGCCCTTTTTTTGGGTGTGAAATGGGATATTTCTTTAGGCCAAGAGGGCCATATGTATGTTTGGTGTAGGTATGCTTAATGGTTTTCTGTTTTAGTGATTGCATCACACAGGTTGACGAAGTCATTGGAGGGAGCCTTTGCTACTAGAAAGGAGCTTCTCATGGCCATTTCAGGTGGTATCACCGCCTTTCTGAGTTTTCCCCTTAAGCAGATAATATTATATGTGTATGTTGTAAGGGTTATTTTCTTTTCATTGTTGGGTACTAGCGATCAAGAGATGAAGTCCCAGGGCCGGTTATAAGTATATCTAGAGGAGATTTGAGTAGTTGTCTACCTCCTGTTAGGACATTGTCAATAGGTGATAAAGGCCTATGATAGAGGGTAGTCCTTGTGACCCTATCCTTCCTACTTGCTAGGCAGATGTCCTTGGAGTCCCTGCTCTAGTGTGAGGTAGCTAGAGAAGGCTGCAAAAATATTCAAAAAGAGCAAGTTCTGAATCTATCTAAAAATAAAAATTACAAAGGTGTGTAAAAAGGGGTTCTAACCCCTTACTAAGAAAAGGAAAAGAAAAAAGAAGAAAGTTCCTATAAGCAATTGATTATCGCCTTGCAAAGGCCTGGTAGGTTCCTGGGGACGAGTGAGACCCACGGATGATGCCTTGTCTCCCTAGGGGTCTAGTAGAAAAAAAAAGAAAAGGAAGGTTGGAGCAAAAATAAACGTGAGGCTCATTAAAAAATGATTAAGTGTCGTATCTTGCGAGTGCTTGGTAAGTTCTTGGGTACCAAGTTAGGACCTGAGACCGATGCCCTATTCTCCTTAGGTCACTCTATACTCCGCTCCCTCCTTTCTATATGCCCGAGTATGAAACCTTGAATGGAAAATGTGTTACCGGAAGAATATGATGACCAAGCTATAGGAGTCCTTGCCTGGTAGGAGGTCGTGGTCCAGGTGTCCTAAGTTAAGTAGGTAGTTTAGACCACCACTCAGATGACCTATTTCATAGGCTTTTTAGCCAGTCCCTGTTCAAGCAATTGGTTAGAGAATTTCTCTGGATTTCTTTTTGATTATATTAGGCCTCTCCCTTCTAGATTTGCATGCCTTGATTTTGTTAGGGGGTAGGGTGAGAGCTGTGGAATGTTTGTTGTGTATTTGTCATTTCAGCTTGATGCTCTGTATGGTTATATTTGTGAAGATTTGTTCGTGGGATTCGACGGGCTGAGTTGCTCTATCCCATGGTCGCCAATGAGAGTGGAATTTAAGATCGTTAAAGTACGAGAAAGACCCGGAGAAGAGTAAATTTATGGTGGAATTTGACCTCGTTGGAAGCAATAAAGACGGATTTTGTAATTTTTAGGAGCCGTGAAAGACGGGATCTCAAAGTGACTTTGAAGAGAACTTGAAAAGTTTTCATAATTTTTCCATATGCCAGATCAAGCCAAAGCAAGTGGCTAGCAATGCCGGACCTCAAGTCAGCGGACATGCAAAAAATTTTAGAAGTCAATTCGGAAGTCGAATGGTGGCGATATGAAGTCAGGCAAGGCCAAAGGGAAAAAGTGCCAAAGCTTAAAACTTTTTGGGCAAGGACTTTGGGGGGGCCTTAAGGCCCTCTTTGAAAGAAAATTGAATTTGGGGGGGGGGGGGGGGGGGGTGTTGGCCAAATGGCGCGATGCTAGGCTGTCACCCCCAAATTCATGACAATTTTTTAATGGGGAGCATCATCAGGTTGAGAACAACCCCCCAATCTGATCTTGGCAATGAACTTCTCTGATTTTTCGCTCTCCAATGCCCACTATCTCTGCTTGCATAATGGCTTCCAAGTTGAAGAGCATAGAATTCAGTGTTTCTCTCTCTTCCTCCTCTCTCCTCTAAGGGACTGATCATACACAGAAAATCAAGAAGAGGATGCGATGAAGAATGCTTGTCTGGCATGGACCGGATTGCTCCAAGATCGAAAGGAGAATTAAAGGCAATATCCAGCATGGTTGGGGAATTCATGAGTCTATTGGATGCCCGAAACCATTTCTTAAAAACACGCAATACGCAAATAAGCAGTATGCTCAATTTTTACAAAGAAAATCTCATTGTTTTGATGTTTGATGGCTTTAATGATGTGCGCATGGAAAGAAAATTTGTACGAATCATGTTTGAAGTATGTTTGACGATTGTATATGATAAAATGCAGAACATGTAGTCGTACATAGTTGTAATTAATAATTTAAAACTCAAAATGCGTCATAAATGATGGAAAATGAGGATTTCTTCCGTTTCGGGTTGGAAAATGGAATTCAAATCAGATAAAAATTTGATAAAAATGAATGTTCAGTCAATATGATTAGTTAAGACATGTAAATTTAAAAATACCATATTTTTGTGAACAAATAAATGGAAAATTTTAAGAAAAATAAGAGAAATTTTAGTTTTTATGCCTAAAAATTTAACAAAAAAATGCATTTTATATTTGTGAATATACAACAAGGTTGGAGCATGAGGATCAAGCCTCATTCAAGCCTTTTTTCTAAGTCAGAGTATGTTTTTATCAAATTTTACATGAAAAAACTACATAAAAATGAACATTACACCTACCCACCAACGAATGAAAAATCTAAACGGTAGGAGGGAAGAGGCATTGTGAAAGTGGTTAGTTGCTGAAAATGATTCAAATTTAGATTGATTTGTCTATGCATAACATATAGGATGGACTAGCATTTGATTTAAGGAGACTAGTAGCACGAAGAAACTCGGTGCTAGTCTCTATCAACGCCGCACATACGATTAGTTGGAAAATCATTGAAGTGTTGTTCTTGCACTTTACCTAACTAGTTTCTAATGATAAAATGATTGAGCATAATGGTCATCCACATTTGCATTGAGCATAACATGGTATCAAACCTAGATGCATTGCAATTGTTTTCCAAACATTGGCCTACATGGAGTGTGTAAGGAAACCAGAGCTGTAGGGTAGATAAGAGGTTTCTTAGGGCAAGCTTGGTAACGAAATATCAAATCTCCTGGATCACTCAAAAAATATAAGAGTGGATATTGTTTGTGTGTTCTTTATGTTAGAGCAGCGTATCAAGTGGCCAATCCCCAAGGTGTAGGAGAGTTGTAGTGGGGCCGTAGCATTCAACCGAGGGGTTGCCTCCTACGTGTGTATCACGCTGGTGTACTACACCAAGATGTGTGGGATCTCCCTCTAAGGAGTAAGAAATGGCAATTGTTGGACTACGGTTCACTACAAATGCAATATCTACATTAGCAATTAGGGTAGTGTATCCCTTGGACACTCCTGGCTGTGAGGCCATGTAGGGTTTGGTTGTCTTGTGAGTGTTATGTTGAGATGGCAAGCTCAACACGTGCAGGCATTGATGATGGACTACCTAGCTAGATGAGTCCGCATGTCTACACTTAGCACGTTGGTGGTCATTATGATACTCACATGGCCATTGACTTATCACTTATTATATTTAGTTTGTTACACTTACCTATAACTGGCAAAGATATCACAACAGTCCATTAGTGTAGTCGATTATATACTGTTTGACTTAAAAGGCCACTTTCCTTTATATTGTATCTTATCTATACTTTGTGTACATTGTATAGCGTGTGGAAGAAGAAGAAAAAACTAGCAAGAAAATGTTTTGGCCTCCATCTCTCTTCTTGTGTTCTTAAGTGAGCTTCCTCTTGTGTATACGTGCAGCAGCTCAAGCAAGTCCCCCCACCACGTGATTTGTAACATGGTATTAGAGTCATGCCACTAAGAGAGGCTGATTTTGAACGTTGAAGTGAAGGAGAAGAAGCAGGGATAGTGCATGTGGAGGCACCGGACGTAGGGTCGAGCAAAAATCTTAGATTGTTGTGAGATTTGGTGCGCAAGCAAATCATTTTATATTCTACAAATTAGCCCTTCAGAACATATTCACATATATTTTGGGCGTCTGAGGCCGTTTCTGACCCCGTTTTAGAGCTGCAAGATTGTAGACAACAATTTTAGGGTACACTGTGATTTCGGTTGTATTGACCAAAAGTGGGTGCATAGATTAGGGATTGCGAATCTGTAATTTGTGAGGTGTTTGTAGGAAGCAAACATAAGGTTTATCTACAAACAGGTTACAGATTACATGTACTATTGAGCAATCAGTGAAAAACGTTGCTTGGTGTATTGTTGTACACATGTTGTGAAAGAATGCAGAAGACTAGCCTGTTGTGTTGTATCCTTATTTGTGATAATGGCAGAGAATAGTGGAAATTCCATTATTGAGAAGCTCAACAAGAACAACTATCCTTCATGGAAGTTTCGTGGATGAACTTCCTCATTGGAAAGGGTCTTTATGAGTTTATTTCAGGTGAAGAAAAGGAGTCAGAGCTGGGTATCCCTCCAACTGCAGATGAGTTAAATGCATGGAAAGAGTGGAATGTGAAAGACAAAAAGGTAATGTACTGGCTATCAGCAGTTATTGATAATACTATGCTGGGACATATCGGAAATGCAGAAACTTCACATGCAACTTGGACAATTTTTGAGAGTATATTTTCAGTAAATATAAAGACACAAAAGATTCAACTCAAGCAAGAGCTGAATACCTTGAAGAAAGGAAAATTGTCTGTCAATGAGTATGTGTTGAAGGTGAGGAGCATTGCAAATTCTTTAGCAATGATTGATGCATTTCCGGATAATGATGATTTGGTTTCATCCACTCTAAGTGGCCTTAACAATGAGAAGGCATGGAAATCATTTATTACTTCAGTATATGTACGAAAGCCATTTCCAGATTCTGATGAGCTAATCTTTCTCATGATTACTGAAGAGATCAATATGCAGGGTGATTCATCTGAAAGAAATGGTGAACATGTCCAAGCATTTTACTTGAGTTCAGGAAGGGGACGTGGTAGATCCTCCTTGAGAGGCCATGGTATGGGATGTGCTGGCGATAACTAGCAAAACAAGTTCAATCAACAGTTAAGTGAAATACAAGTTTTTGGAGGCAGAGGAAACTTTAGAGGTAGGGGGAGCTCTAGAGAAAGAGGTGGATGGCAGAACAGAGGCTCTGAAAATTCTACTATTGTTTTCCATTATTGTGGCAAAACATGACATATTACAGCCAATTGTTATGCTAAGAAGGATGATATTCACAATGGTAAATTGCAGCAAGGAAACTATGCATCGTCTTCACGACAGAATGAAGAAAAAAATGAGTGTCTGTTTGTTATGCAGCATATGATGAATGGAGTTACACGAAAGGGGACACATGATGATGTATGGTATGTCGACTCAAGTGCATCTAATCATATGACTAGTCATGCTGAATGGTTTGGAGAGATGCAGGACTTACAAAACCCAGGTTATGTGTGGACGGGTGATAACTCATGCCACCCAATTTTGCACATTGGAAAGGTTCCCTTATCCTTGTATGATGGCCAGACAAAGAGTTTGACAGATGTATTACATGTGCCATCAATTACAAAGAATCTAGTGTCTATTGGTCAAATGGTAGAGCAGGGGTTGGAGGTCCGATTCAATGCAAAAGGTTGTTTTGTAGAAGACTCTAATGATATGTTTGCTTAGTTTCGGGCATTTTGCTTCTGGTTTAATTGAAGCACTTATGTAAGTTTTATTACTATTACCTTATTATGTATTTAATTTTTGGTTTTTTATGAAACAAGGTTTACATTAAGAACTAGTGTAGGTTGGTCACAAAAGGAAGTAGATTTGGCCGAATGTTCACTTTAGATGCTGCAATTCCTGCAATGGATGCTGCTATGTATGCTAAAGAAAAAAGAGTAGTTGCAGATATTGAAATATGGCATAAACGTATTGGACATGCAAATATGCAAAGGCTGAAATTAATGCACTCCAGGGGATTAGTTACAGGGTTGTCTTCTTTTAGAATTGCAGAATTCCATAAAGTCTGTAAAGCTGGTAAGCAGGCAAGACAACCCTTCTTGCATGACAGAGAAGTGAGTATAAAAATACTTGATGTAGTGCATACAAATGTTTGGGGGCCTACACAAAATGTATCTCTTAGTGGCAGGAAATACTTTGTCACATTTATTGATGACTGTTGAAGGAAGTTATGGATATACTTCATGAAAGAAAAGAGTGATGTATTTGAGCACTTCAAATCTTTTAATGTAGTTGTTGAAACAGAAATAGGCTTAAAAGTGAAGTGCTTGAGATCAAATGGAGGGGGAGAGTACCTCTCTAATGAGTTTACTGGCTTCTTAAGGACTTATGGAATAAAGAGGCAATTTACTTGCAGGTATACCCCATAGCAAAATGGTATTGCAGAAAGAAAAAACAGGCATATTGCAGAAGTTGCACCGGCATTAATGGCTGAAAAGAATATGGAAAAACATTTTTGGTTTGAGGCTATCCATACTGCTATCTACATTATGAACAGAACTCCCATAGCTACAGCTCATGGGATGATTCTTGAAGAATGCTTTACTGGCAAAAACCCCGATGTATCGCACTTGAAGGTATCGCCAGATGAGTAGAAAGGGTATCGCTGTTATAACCCTGTGCTGGTGAGTTCAGAGTGAGCAGGGATGTTATCTTTGATGAGATGGGAAGTTCGTATACACCTGTTGGTGATGTTTTGGATGATGATAGTGATTAGGACAACTATGTGCAGAAATATAAATAAGAATCACGGAGTCTTAGTGGACTAGAAACATCATATGGTACTACATCTACAGTGAGCCCTTGGTCTGGGAGACTAAGGAGTAGCCCCACATCTTCATGTGGATCTATAAGTGTTGCAGGGAAAGACAAAGGAAAGAAGAAAGTGCTGGATGATAATGATGCATCTACCAGTCATTCGGGATTGGATGGATATTCTAGTGGTTTGAAGGCACTTTATGGGCTCAAGCAAGCACCTAGAGCATGGTCTGACAAGATTGGAGAAGAAGAAGTTTGAGATGAAAGATTTGGGTGAGCTGAGATACTTTCTTGGTATTGAGGTGATCAAATGTGATGATGGTATATGGCTATCCCAAAGGCAGTATGGCTTGGATATGTTATTCAAGTATGGTATGATAGCATGCAAGACTCTTTCAGTACCATTGGATTGAAATGTGAAGTTAAGTGCTGACGTTGGGGATGAGATAGAAGACCCTACTATGTTCAGGAGAGGATAGTAGGGAGTTTGATTTACATGCCTATCACAAGGCCAGACTTGAGCTATGTTGTTGGCCTTGTCAGTCAGTTTATGCAGATGCCTAGAAAGCCTCATTTGAATGCAGTTAGACGTATATTGAGGTATGTGAAGTCCACTTTACATTATGGACTTTTTTATGAGGCAGGTAAGGACATACAGATCTTTGGATACATAGATGCAGACAGAAGATCTAAAAGTGGATTCATGTTTTCCCTTAGTAGTGCAATAGTACATGGAGCATAAAAAAGAAACCTACAACTGCTTTATCAAGTATAGAGGCTGAGTATAGAGGTGCTACTATGGTAGCATATGAGGTGGTATGGATGCAAAAGTTATTGGGTGATTTGGATGTGCAGGGAGATGGTCCAATTGTCATTCATTGTGACAACATGAGCAACATACAACTAGCTAGGAATCCAGTGTTCCATGCTAGGACAAAACACATTGAGGTGCACTACCACTTTGTGAGAGAGAAGGTACTTACAAGAGAGATTCACTTAGTATATGTCAGCACACAGGATCAGATAGCTGACATTTTTACAAAGGCATTGGGTGCACAGAAGCTACGAAAGTTCCGAAGCTTACTTGGAGTTGCAGAGATAGAATTGAGCTTGAGGGGGAATGTTGAGATGGCAAGCTCAACATGTGCGGACATTGATGATGGACCGCCTGGCTAGATGAGTCCGCACGTCTACACTTAACACGTTGGTGGGTCATTATGATACTCACATGGCCACTGACTTATCACTTATTATATTTAGTTTGTTACACCTACCTACAGCTGGCAAAGATATAACACCAGTTAATTAGTGTAGTCGATTATGGACTGCTTGACTTAGAAGGCCACTTTCCTTTATTTTGTATCTTATCTATACTTTGTGTACATTGTATAGCATGTGGAAGAAGAAGGAAAAACTAGCAAGAAAACGTTTTGGCCTCCATCTCTCTTCTTGTGTTCTTGAGTGAGCTTCCGCTTGTGTATACGCATAGCAGCTGAAGCAAGTCCCCCCACCATGCGATTCTTGACATGTTATAGAGGCCCAACTAGTGCCTATAGCCAATGTTGGGCCCATTTTTTGGTCCCAACATGATGTACCTTCCAACCATAATTTACAACCATAGCAATTACACATCTCACCATACTCATAGGGGATGTAGGAGCAAAAATCTCTTCATAATATATGCCCTTCTTCTGTGCATAGCCTTTTTCTAATAACTGTGCTTTGTATCTATCCATGGTACCATTAGCCTTGCATTTGAGTTTAAAAACCCATTTTGTGCCAATGGCCTTCTTGCCAAGTGGTAAGTCCACAAGATCCCATGTAGAGTTAGTGAAAATAGAGTCTAACTCATCTTGGATGGCTTGTATCCAATGTACATTTTGCTAAGCTTTGTTCAAGGAAGTAGGTTCATCATCATTCAACAGTAAGTTCATAAATACATGCTCATCGCAATCATCTACTTCCATAAAATCGGCCAAATGAGCTCCCCTTGCATTGTGTGCTGCATGTTTAGCAGCCCTTCTAGTGCATTGAGCTAAGGAAGCATCCATTTTACTCTGTTGAGAGTTTGTGACTTTCATCTCGAGATTTTTTTTCCTGCATTTATAGCAAGCCTTTCATGGTGCATTGCATCTTCCACTGCATGTGGCAAACCATCATCAATATCATATTGTTAAGGCGCATATGGTGTAGCAATAGCTTGCTGTATTATGTCTATTTGGCCATTTACAGTAGGCATAGACTCCAAAGAAAGTGGCAAGAGACCCTCAAAGAAAGTGGCATCGCAAGCTTTGATGGAGCCACATTGCCCTTGTTGAAAGTCATTACTATTCGTACATTGCCGATGGCAAGATGAATACGTTGCGACTCATAGTCGGCATTACAATGTGCTTTCTTTTTAAATGATAATCGTAAAAATGATTCATTATGGGTATCTTTTGTGTTCGGCAACACATAAAAGATTATCAGTATGCTTTCAGACTCAATAGAGGCTGTGACTTTGCACTTTCTAAAAGGTTATACAATTGACCCCCAAATGGGCTAAGTTTTGCATTGCTGGGTTGTAGTTGAGGTTGGCCAATTTGAGTCCAATGATCCTGAGTTAAGATATTAAAATCAACTCCCTCATCGATCAATGCATGGAAGGTATGTGTCTATTGGGCAATGACTATTATGCATAGGTAGGCAAGTGCTACTGCTTCTTCATCTTTCTCCTCAGTTTCTGTTATTGTGGCAACTTGGACCTTCATAGGGGACTCTAGCATGGGAGGTTCATGTAGTGGATGTGTGGGAGGATAGTACTTCTTTATACAGCTACCATTGAAGATTCCTATGTCCTCTCCATCTAGGGTCTCGAGCTCTGCATTGCCTATTCAACTGGATAGTGCAAACTCGAAAAGGCTCTAATCCCCTGAACTTCATCTTTTGTTTATGGCCTTTTATTGAGTACAACAACACTAAGTCACCCTATTCAAATTCGCACTACTTGACGTGCTTGTCAAACCAACTCTTACAGTGTGCCTTTTCGCAAATCAATGCATGGGTCGAGTCTCTAATAAGTGTTCTAGCTCCATTATTAGGTGCTCTTTCCATTCCTCCTTTTCGTCCCATCTCTCTTGGGTGGCTACTCTTAGGCTGTGAACAAAGAACTCTACAAGTAGAATGGCCTCAATATTGTAGATTAACTTAAAGGGAGTCTACCCTATTGCTATTTTATAGGCTATTTGATAGACCCATAAGGCTGCCCATCAGTTTGTTGTCCTAGTCACATTGCACGAGGTAGAGACTACTTTGGTTAGGACATTCACTAAGATCTTATTAGTAGACTCGACATGGCCATTCGCTTGAGGGTAGTAGCATGAGGATTTTCAATGGATGATCAGAAAGGTCGACAGGAAGTGAGCAATCACTTCATTAATGAAGTGTGTGGTAACATTCCCGATTACCAAGCACACATTCTTTGCATGAACCTCCTCTTAATAGGAGGTCATTAATTGAATAATGGCAAAATTTTACAATTAATTATCCCTCTCTCCTCCAACCGACTGTCGTGCTGGAGGAGAAGGGAATAGCAAGGGCCATCAAGCTCCTTGCTGGAGCTCGCAAGAGGGTGGAGACCATGCTTGATGCCGCGTGGGAGAGGGAGAATCCCCTCCCCTCAGCTATATAAGATGTGGGAGGAGAGTAGGAGGCAGAGAACCGTCAGATTTCTGACGCTGCTGTTGTGCACTGCCGTCAAGAGGGAGGAGCCAAGACACTACTACTGCCATTGAAAACGAGATGCTGCCTGGCCACCATTGCAAGCTACCGCCTGTGGGCCAAGCGTGCCACTGCATTCCATCGGCTATCGCCATCACGCCACCATCTGTCGCCGTCGTTCTGGCACTACCCACCAGCTGTAGCCCTTTGACTGTCATCCACCCTTTCTCCCTGTGGGCAGAAGCTTCCAAGGGGGCTCCCTAAGCCCCCTTTCATATCACACCCCCCACAAATTCTTCCTTGTGGGCTTCCTCCTAACCCTTGTTCATGTGGGCTTGGTAAACCCCCCCCCCCCCCCCCCCCGAGAATCCAAAGGCCCTGTTGTGGTCCTCATACTCCCCTTTCCCCCCTTTTTTTATCCACCGTGGGCATTTTTAAAACCTTCTCCTTCCCAAGAATTAAATCCCATTCCCGTGGGTTTCTCCCCTCCCCCACAAAAATCCCTCTAGAAGGCCTTTTACACCCTTGCCCTTCTTTTCAATCCCTCAAAAATCCATTAAGTACCTCTTTTTCCGTGGAATCCTATCCCAGTCCTTTAAAAAGGCTCATTAAGCCCTTTTTTCCCTTGGATTTCCTACAATCTCCCAACTAGCCCAAGTGCTAAACCCCTTTCCGTATAGAAAATTTGCACCCTGGAGCTTCTACGACAGGAAGGAGAAATTAATGAGTTCCATTTCTAAGATTTGATTCTGAAGGACGGGGGAATCACAAAGGGAGTTTTGCGTGCAAAGGAGACGGCCAACATCATAAATTGGCATCCGAAGCAAAAAGGCCGAATTCGCAATGGCTCCTAACAAAGCACAAGGCACAACTACAGGAGGATCGTCTCCTAACATCCATGTGGACATTTCATCACAAGTCTAGGTTTTTTCTTCCTAATTTTGATTTATGTCGTTATAATTCAATCGTGCATGGATCATTTTTGGAGATAGGATGCATCTTTCGATTTAAGTACTTTGACTAATTTAAAGGAAAGAGCTCACGATGGAAAAATTCGTTCATTAGTATTTTTCAATAAAATGAACAAAATAAAGCAAGCATAAGATTTCTATGCATGTCTAGCAAGTGGGTTTTATGCATTAATTAGATTAATTAATGCCCATCTTTACAAAACGGAATTATGATAGTACACTTCAGCATGGAAGGAATAAACCGCACATCACATTATTGAACATCTTTTTTGAAATGATTCTTAAAGAAAGTTGCTAGCAACCGTAGGAAATTGCTAGGGCTACATGAGGAAGATTTAACTCTAGGTAAGTGATCTAAAAAACTCAAATCAACAAAAGGTTGTGTAAGTTCTACATACGACAAATTCATTTGGAAATGAAAGTAGAAAAAGGCTGCATGTTTAAACATAAAAACCTAAAGCCTAGTAGCATGAATATTGTTTGCATGTTATACGATGATCAATTGGAAATATGTTGTAACTTAACCTATGCTTTGATCATAACTTGAAAAGTTGGGGTTTGTAAACCAATTTATACACCTAAAAACTAGTTAAATTGGTTTAAACCTAAACACATAAAAACCGCGAGAGACTCATTTAGGAAGGGTTAATTCAATGCAACATATCCCAAAGAGCTAACTAGGGTTAGCTTGTTGAGGACATTACCTAATCGCTTTTATTGCAAAAAAACTGAGACTCTTAAACCTAAAGACTTGCCCACATTCACAAAATGTAGGGACAGTAGGACATACCTGCGGGAAATGATCTAGGGTTTTGACCTAAGAATCTCTTGCTAAAAAGATGAAACTCGATCTGAACTTGGAACCCTAGGACTGACAATGTCGGCCTAATGCAATCAGGAACAGATTGTTTCGTGACTCCATTCGATGGGTAAATAGTCCCATAGTTTGATGCGGCACTTATGCAACAAGTTGTAGATTCGCACAATCTTGTGAATTGATCACAAGGGAATGGCCAATTCCTCGGAATAAATAGCCCCATAGTTTGATGTGACACTTGTGCAACAAGTTGTAGAGTTGCACGATCTTGTGAATTGATCACAAGGGAATGGCCAATTCCTCGGAATGAGATTGGCAGATTCTTACGCAAGTTTATCTTGAAAGAGGATGAATAAGTACCTTTCTTGGGTAAAGTGGCCAAGATATAGGAATTAGATAGCTGCTTGGAAGCAAAGGACCAATCAGTAAATTGAAATAGCATATTTACTGCTAATAGCACTTAAGGTTTTTGGTTAAGATTGGGTTAACAGGATACAGCCCTAGCCCAAGGATACAAGGGTTAACAGTAAAAACCTTGGCGATCTTGCCAAGTCGCAATTGATCCCGGATCGAGTGCTAGATGCATTCGGAAAGAAGGATTCACTCCTTAGCAGTTGGCCAAAAATAACGACCAATGGAAATGATTGTGCTTGTAACAGTTTTAAGAGCACTGTTTTGCTTTGTTTGCTCAAAGAATTAAAGGATGAAAAGATATCTAATACTTCAGGTTGAAGGCCTAAAGGGAGAGGCAGCTTTAGTTACGCCCGATTGCCTACCTGACTCTAACCAAGGGGGTTGTTAACTACACCGGGAAGGTGGACCGAACCCACCGTGAGAGGTCTCTCCGTTGAGCGCTACGTGGAGCAGGAGGATGTTTGGGTGCTAGAGGGGGCTCTGGCCATAAATCCCTTGCCTTCCGAGCCCTGCACAAAAGGCCAATGTGACTCTGGATTGGATCTTAAGGCCCGCATACTAGTCTACGGGTGGAATCTTGGATTAGTAATCCCTGTGGATTGCTGGATAGCCGTCGGGCAAATTATGTATAAGCCTATGGGCTAGACTTTATGTATTTCAAAGATAAATATGATAACCTATTGAAAATGAACTTGTTTGACATTGCTTTTCTATGTCAAGTGCTATGATTACATGAAGAAACCAGTGCTTTAACGGGCTAATTAAGTAAGTTGATTTATACATGTCCAACTAAATGTGCTAGGTAATTAAATAACTAAAACAACCTGAGAAAAGTGCGAAGGATGTGGCCATAGGTTCGTCCTACGGATGGGTGGTCCCGGTTGGCCGGGAACTTTTCTCAATCATGATGGATAGCGAGGAGATTGTTTCAAAGGATACGAACAGAAAAAGGGCGCTCACCTAGAGTCTAAGTTATAAATGATCCCGATTTACACTGTTTTAGGGGAACCGAATGGGACTATGCCTTATGGCAGAGAGGTTGAGCTTCACATCCCTCTCGTTTCCCATTCTCCTTGAACCAAGTGTAGCGTGAATCCACTCCGGACCTGGCATTTCTACGTAAAGTAGTTCGCTCAGGTTCGACGCTAGTAGATGTTTAGAAAATGGCTAGTAGGAAAAACCTTGATTCAGGTTGGTCCTAAGTGGGAACGGCCAGAATACTTCCACTACGTGGCAGACGCGAAAAGTCCTAGATCGCAAACCCCATAGCATTCCATGGGAGTGCCAGGCAGAGCTTTCTAGACATCCTTTCCGATGGACTGCTAAGACGTGTCTTGAAGACAACAGGTGAATATGTTACATGTGTGCCTTGATCACTAACTAGTTCAATGGGGCAACCAAATCGTGAGATTATCCACTACTACCGAAGGAATTTAGCAATGGTTCTAGCATCGTTGTTTCTCATGGCTTGTGCTTCTACCCATTTTGTGAGATAGTCTATAACAATGATGATACTTGGTGTAACTTGTCCACCTGTTTTCTTCAGGACACGTCTTAGTAATCCATCAGAAAGAAGATCTAAAAGCTCCGCCCCGCACTCTCATGGAATGTTACGGGGTTTGCGATCTAGGATTTCCCGCGTCTGCCACGTAGTGGAAGTATTCTGGTCGTTCCCACTTAGGACCGACCTGAATCAGGGTTTCCCCTTGTAACGTGTCCACTAGTATCATCCAGGACACGTCTTAGCAGTCCATCGGAAAGAATGTCTAGAAAGCTCCGCCCAGCACTCCCATGGAATGTTACGGGATTTGCGATCTAGGTCTTTCCGCGTCTGCCACGTAGTGGAAGTATGCTGGCCGTTCCCACTTAGGATCGACCGGAATTAGGGTTTTCTTGATTGGTCATTACCTAACAGCAACTAGCGTTGGACCCAAGCGAACTACTTTACGCAGAAACGCCAGGTCCGAAGCAGATTCACACTGCACTTGGTTCAAGGAGAATGGGAAACGAGAGGGATGCAAAGCTCAACCTCTTTCCCATAAGGCATAGTCCCATTCCGTTCCCCTAAAGAAGCGTAAATCGGTTAAGACATCACTCTAGGTCAACGCTTTTGTTGTTCGTGTCCTTAGACGATCATCCTGCTGTTCTTTGAGAAAAGTTCCCGGCTAACCGGGACCACCCAACCGTAGGACAGACCCATGGCCCATCCTTCGCACTTTCCTCGATTTTTTTTAGTTATGTAATTATCTAACACATTAATTTGACATGTAACAATCAGCTTCTTTAATTAATCTATTAAGCACTGGTTCCTTTACGTAATCTTATCATGTGACATAGAAAAACAATATCAAACAAGTTCTTTATTAGCATATCATCATTTTTATCTTTGAAATACAAGGAGTTTCCGCTCGTAGGCTTGTCCATAATCCGCCCGAAGGCTATCCAGTAATCCACAGGGACCACTATTCCAAGCTTCCGCCCGTAAACTAGTATGTGGGCCTCGAGATCCAATCCTAAGTCACGTTAGCCTCTTGTGCAGGACCTGAAAGGCGAGGATTTCACGGCCAAAGCCCCACTGGCACCCAAGCGTCCTCCTACTCCAAGTAGAACTCAATGGAGAGACCTCTCGTGGTGGGTTCGGTCCACATTCTTGGCGCGGTCAACAACCCCCTTGGTTAGGGTCAGGCAGGCAGTCGGGGGTAACTGAAACTACCTCTCCCTTTAGGCCTTCAACCTGAAGCGTAGATATTCATTTAATTTGTAATTCATAAATCAAACAGTGCTCTAAATTCTCCAGCAAGCACAAACACTTTCATTAACCGATCTTGTTGTTGGCAAACTGCTAAGGAATGATTCTTTCCTTTCGAATGCATCAGCACTCGTTCCAAGGTGTCTTGCAACTTGGCAAGATCCCTTATATTCTGGGTTAGGGCGTACCTTATTAGCCCAACTTGGTCAACCCTAAAGTTCATTGGATACTTTGGATTCCGGTTTTTAACTTTCCTTATTTAGAAGGATATCAAAAAATACATCCTTTTGCAAGATAACTTGTGTAAGGATCCGCCATCCTTGTTGAGGGTATTTAACCTTTCTTCTTGTGAATCAATCACAAGACTATATGACTTCGTACTTGTTGCGCAAGTCCTGCATCATAATATACGATGAAATAATCCATTTTCGTTTCTTTAAGCTGACATTTGTTGGACCTAGGGTCTCTTTTTAAGAACCTCAGGGACAAACCCTAGTTCTTTTACATTTTACGAATTTATTGACCCTACAATCAAGGAAGATAGTCAAGTGTTTAAGGTATAAACTTTTCTTGGCCTTTAAATCATTCCAAAGGCATATTTCGCAGCATAGGTATTTCTAAGTTTACATTAATTCGGTTATCTTTTAGGAGGTAATATTGAGATCACCTCGACACGATTTGTTATCCTTGTGACAATTGATTTTTCAGTCCTAAACTTTAATGCTTTGAAACTCATGCCAAATAACAATCCTTTCCTTGCTAAGATATGCAGTTAGCAATGATAACTTCCTAGAGTTCAAGCAACGTACGAATCCTTCCATGAATTTCATCTTGTATGATGATTCGTTGCAAAAAAAGAATAGGGGTTAATGGTGCAAGATGCAGTTTTGTTTTTTCTTCAAGATTTAACCGAAATATACTATTATAGTAAGTAGATAATCTTGCTCGTAATTCGTTTTAATGCATGATGCTATTCGAAGGAAACTATATTCTATACAATATCATTTGTTCAATTAAACTAAACTCCTTCATCGTAAATAACTCAAAAAAATATATCTTATCCCTAACAATTCATCTTTGCATGATTGACTTAAAACCAATATAAAACCAAGAAGAAAAAACCTGGTTTTGGGGTGAGATATCCACATGGATATCGGGAGATGACCCTCCCGTAGCTACTCCTTGGACTTTCTTAGGCGGCATCGCAATTCGAACGTGAAGGCAACTTTTACTCTTTCTTCCAGATTTCCACCATCTCTCTTTCGAGGCAAGGAGCCATTTAAATGGTTGATCACAAGAAGGAATAATAAGACCTTTAGGTTCTTAGCTTTTTCGGAGAGGGAAAGGTTTATAAAGCCTAAAAAGGCCCTATAGGGTATATACACGGCAAAAGAAATTGTGCGTGAGTGTGGCTTCGCAACCTACGCACCTTGAGAGATTTTTGGGCATGGGAGTGAAAGGACTTAGGGGTTTTCGAACCTAGGGGGGGAAAATTGAAGGGTAACACAAGGGATTATAGCAGGGGAGAAGGTGTGAAGGAAAAATGGTACACGGGGGTAAGGGCTTAGGGGGTGTGTTAAAAGGAGTATGGGGGGTGGAAGGGAAAAAAGGATTATGAGGGGGGTGAAGGGTAAAAGGAATATGAGTATAGGAGGGGGGTTGAGGGTTTTAAAAACCCGGGGAAAAAAGAAGGAGTAGAAGGATTATGGATATAGGAAGGGGGGCTTAGAGGAGCCCCCCCTTAGAAGCTTCAAGAAGCTTCTTGAAGCTTCTATGGGGGGTTTAGGAGCCACGTGGGGGGGGGGGGGGGGGAATCTTGGCAGCGACACGACTGGGGGAAATAGACTGCAGGCGGCGGTGATGGCGTTTGTGGGGAGAGAGGATAGAGGCGGCAGGCGGCTAATGGAGGCAGCATCAGGCGGCAGCATTCGAAGCAGGGCGGCGGCGTATCTCCTTCCATCCTTCCTCCTCCCTGAAACCCTGCAACCCTCCCTCTTTAAATAAGGGAGGGGAGGGAATCCTCCCCCCCTTGATGTGTCCACCTGCATGGCGAGGGCCTGAGCAAGCTCTAGTGAGGAGCTTGCTGGCCCCTCTATCCCCCCTCTCCTGCTCCAGCTCGATGCGTCGCCGCGAAGGCTATTTTTTTTAAATATATATATTTAATATATTACATTCTCTCCCTCTCACCCCTAATGGTCATTTCCTAAACGGTAACTAGCGTCGAACCCTGAGCGAACTGCTTTACGCAGAAACGCCAGGGCTGAAGCGGATTCACGCTACACTTGGTTCAAGGAGAATGGGAAACGAAAGGGATGCAAGGCTTGACCTCTCTACCTCAAGGCATAGTCCCATTTCGTTCCCCTAAAACAGCATAAACCGGGATTATTATAGCCTAGAGTCTAGGTCAACGCCTTTACTATTCATTTCCTTTTGAACGATCTTCTTGCCGCCCATTATGATAGAGAAAAGTTCTCAGCCAACCAAGACCACCCATCCGTAGGACGGACCCATGGCCACATCCACCACACTTTCCTCAGTTGTTTTAGTTGTCTAATTACCTACCACATTTAATTGGGTATGCATCAAGAAGCTTCCTTAATTAGTCCGTTGAGGCACCGGTTCCTTCACGTAATCTTAGCACTTGACATAGAAAAACAGTGACAAACAAGTTCCTTTTCAACTGTTTATCATATTTATCTTTGGAATACATTTATAAAGTCCAGCCCATAGGCTTATCCATAATCCGCTCGAAGGCTATCCAGCAATGCACAGGGATTACTAATCCAAGATTCCACCCGTAGACTAGTATGCGGGCCTCGAGATCCAATCCCGAGTCACGTTGGTCTCTTGTGCAAGGCCCGAAAGATGAGGGATTTACGGCCAGAGCCCCCCCTGGCACCCAAGCGTCCTCTTGCTCCAAGTAGCGCTCAATAGAGAGACCTCTCGCGGCGGGTTCGGTCCACCTTGCCGGCGCGATTAACAACCCCCTTGGTTAGGGTCAGGCAGATAGTCGGGGGTAACTGAGGCTGCCTCTCCCTTCATGCCTTCAACATGAAGCATTAGATATCTTTTTATCCTCTAATTCCTTGAGCAAACAAAGCAAACAGTGCTCTTTAAACTGTTACAAGCACAATCATTTCCTGTGGTCGTTATTTGGCCAACTGCTAAGGAGTGAATCCTTCTCTCTAAATGCGTCTAGCATTCGATCCGGGATCAATTGTGACTCGGCAAGATCCCCAAGGGTTTGTTTGTTAACCTTATGTCTTTGGGTTAGGGCCGTACCCTATTAACCCAACTTAATCAATACCTTAAGTTCTATTAATAGAAAGTATGTTGCTCCAAATTATTGATTGGTCCTTTGCTTCCAAGCAAATATCTAATCCCCTTATCTTGGTCACTTTTTCCAAGAAAGGTCCTATATCAGGATGATTACTCATCCTCTTGCAAGATAAACTTGCGCAAGAATTTGCCAATCTCATTCCGAGGAATTCGCCATTCTCTTATGATCAAACCACAAGATCATGCAACTCTGCAACTTGTTGCACAAGTGTCGCATCTAATCCATGGGACTATTTTACCCATCAAACGATGTTTTCTAATCACGGAATCATGATTAGATAGGAAATAGGGTTAGGGTGTCTTTATATCCAATCCGTTCCTAATTGCACTAGGCCGACATTGTCGGTCCTAGGGTTCCAATTCAAACTGAGTTTCATCTTTTTAGCAAGCGATCCTTAGGGTAGAAACCCTAGATCGTTTCTCGCAAGTATGTCCTATTGTCCCTACATTCTGTGAATGTGGACAAGTCATTAGGGTATGAGAGTTTCAACTTGGCAATAAGTGCGACACAACGTGCTAAACCCTAGTAAGCACTTGGGATATGTTGCATCAATTTAACCATTCCTAAGCAGTTCCTTTGTGGTTTAGGTGTTTAGGGTAAAGCAATGTACTTGTCTATTCATGAAGATATTGTCTTGATCAAAGAGGGAAAAAACTAGTTGCATTATGATAACATTGTCATAAGCACATGATTCATTGCCTACGTATGATTAGATTTACATCCCCTAACTTTTCTAGTTAAGATCAAAGCGTATGTTAAGTCACGGCATAATTTCCACTGATGCATTCACGATTCATGCTGCTAGGCTTTTAGGATTTATGTTAAAATGAACCATGCAGCCTTTCCCTAACTTCATTTTTGAATGAGATATTTGTACGCTGAATGAGCATTACACAACATTTCGTAACTACTTACGTAGTTGATTGAGATTTATGCCAATTGACTAGAGATCATCCTACTTCATGCAGCCTTAGAATCATTTCCATGCCTTGCAAATTCCTACGGTTGTTAGCAATTTTCTTTAATGAATCATTGCGAAGAAAGAGATGTCTAATAATGCAACATGCGATTTTATCTTTCCATGCATAATCAAAGTGTACATCAATAATTTCGACTTTGTAAAGATGATCATTAGTTGATCTAAATTCGTTACTTTACAATGTATAAAAACAACTTGCTAAGAATGCATAGACGTCTTATGTCCTTCTTTCATTCATTTCTTTGAAAAATACAAATGACTGATTCTTCGATTATGAGTTATTTCCTTTAAAATATCCAAAGCGCATCCTAATTCCATAAATTATCTATGCACAATTGCAATATTTTGACGTAAACCAAAATCAGGAAGAAAACCCTGGACTTGTGGGTTCGGTGAAATGTCCACATGAATGTTAGGAGATGATCCTCTTGTGGTTGCGCCTTGTGTCTTTTTAGGGGCCATCGAGAATTTGACCTTCTTGCCTTGGCCACAGACTTATGATCTTGGCCTGTCTCCCTCGTATGTGAAATTCCCTTTTCAGTACGGCTTCCTCGATCAAAGCACCGTCTTTCGAAATCGGACTTTAGAAATGGAAACTTACGAATTTCTCCTTTATTTCATAGAAGTTCCGGGGATAAGGATCTTTGTGGAGGAGTGTGAGGGAAAAATTAGATGTGAGTTATGGGGGAAATTCGAGTGGAAAGGGTTTAGAAAAACCCCTCTTGTTCTTACAAGAACCAGGGTGAGGATTTTTGCTTGTGGTGGCTGCTATGGGAAGGGGACTTGAAAATTCCAGATTCGGAATGAAGTTACAGATATCAATATGAAGGCTTAATTCCCAGGGAATACAAGGGGAAAAAAAGGGCTTTAAATCCCGGTTACAATGGACTTAATAGGGTCTCCACGGATAGGGCTTTAAACCGAGGTTAATAGGGAATTATAAGAGTCGCAATGGGAAGGGGTTTATGACGAAAGGAAGAGAGGAGAGAGGAGAGAAGAGAGATATGAGACACCGGAACTGGAACCCCAGAAGTGTGTCAACTGAGCACACATGATAGGAATATATAGAGGGGACCTAGGGTTGCTATATATGGACAGACTATATATAGCTAATAGGGGCACTATATATAGACAGACTATATATAGCTAATAGGGGAAAGGGGCCTTATGGAAGTTCACAGGAAGGGGGGCTTTAACAAGGACCCTTAGAAGCTTCCAAGTAGCTTCCAGGAAGCTTCTGGGGGATGTGTGGTCATGAAGGGGAAACGTGGTGGCATCACTTAGTCTCCAGCGGTGGCAGCTTCACGAAGCCAAGCATCTTCATGCAGCTCCTCCACCCACACTGGCTACAAAGCCTCCCTTAGCTCCCTCTTTTCATGAATGGTGGCATGTACCTCCTCACGATTAAGAATCCTCTCCTTCTCTCTTCACGATTCCTTAGCTCCTTTCTGTCAGCCTTGCCACCCTCCTCCCCTCCACCCCATAGTGAGGGTTTATATAGGACAAGGGGGGGAGAGCTCCCTCCCACGTGGTGACACGCATGGCTCTACTCACCCCCACCTCTCAAGTTCCCTATTTCAGTCCCATCCCCTTCCCTCAACCACGCTTCGGCTGGGGGAGGGTAATAAAAAAATTTGCAATAAATATAACATTATCCTCTTGACATCCTTCCAAGAGGAGGTTCACACGTATATATGCAGGTATCTTAGTGCTTGGTCTCGATTTTTGCCAGTGGAGGGTCATGTTGTTAAAACATAAAGATTGCACCGTCCGTATCTTCAATGCTGGCATTCTCATTTGCATGAGACTCACGTGGCCTCGTAATATTTTTCAACAGAAATATTATGTTCTCTCCCCCTTGGAGGAATTGAGATGTCCTCATCTCGAGATAAACTGGGGATATTGATGGTTGAGAGTGCTTTCATCTATCTAAGTGGCATCCTCCTCAGGATAATCTTTTCACTGGACGAGGCATTCTCTCAAGGTTTTGGATCTCAGTTGTCTCTCCCTAACATCTAAGATCCTGTTAGGCCGTAGCTCAAGGACTCCTTGACTAGGCATTACAACTTGTTGGTCATGAAGTATGTGGCTAGGATTAGGTATATACTTCTTCAATAGGAATACATTATGAACCTTTAGGTTATCAGGGAGTTGCAGTCTATAAGCATTAGGTCCTAGGCACCTGAGGATCTTGTATAGTCCACAATACCTTGGACTTAGCTTTTTGCAATCTCCTAAGGATCGGGAACTCTTATTTGGGTGTACGCGCATGAAGACCATGTTTCCTTCCTTGAAGATTCTATCTTGACACTTCAAATCCGTGTATGCCTTCTATCTATCCTTGGCGGCTTGGATGTCCTGTCTTATTGACTTTACTTGGTCATCCATCTCTTCCAACATGTGCCTAGAAGCTTCAACCCTCAAGGTTGGATCTGAAAATTTTAGGAGACTTCGACAGTCATGACCATACAATGCTTGAAAAGGGGTCATCTGAATGCTTTCTTGGTAAGAAGCATTGTAGGCAAACTCAACCAAGGGCAAGTATTGAATCCACCTTTTTGGCTCACGACAGTAGTGTGCCTTTAGCATATCCTCGATAACTTGATTGACTCGCTCTGTTTGGCCATCAGTTTAGGGATGGCAAGCTGTACTAAAATAGAGTTGAGTCCCAATGGTTTCAAAGATAGCTCTCCAGAAATGTGATGTGAAGAGAGAATCACGATCACTAATGATTCTCCTAGGTAGCCCATGTAGCTTGAATATTTCCTTGATAAACAACCTTGCAATGTCTGAGTTTTATAGTTTGTCTTTACTGGAATAAGGTGTGCAACCTTAGTAAGCATGTCAACCACAACTGTGATGGAGTTGTATCCTCCTTGAACTTGGGGTAGGCCAACAACAAAGTCCATACTGATGAATTCCCATTTCATTTGGGGAATGTCAAGTGGTTGCAACTTTCTTGGCATTTTGACATGTTCGGCTTTGATACGTTGACAAGACAAACACTTAGTGACATATTTGAGAACGTCAGCTTTAAGCCTTTCCCAATAGTAGCTCTTCCTAACTACATTGAGAGTCTTGGCATAGCCAAGATGTCCTAAGAAAGGGGAATCATAAGCTTCCCACAATATCTTGTGCTTAAGTGACTGGCTTGCCGGTATGCACAATCTCGTTCTATAGTAGGCAAGTCCACTATTGATAGAGAATTCATGATATTTAGCCTGTAGCTTTTGGTCTTGGTCCTTGATAGGGATCTCCCTTAGCATCTTTTGATAGGCTGGGTCATGGCATGCTTCCTCTCTAGCTAGCTCAAGTATTGGGTTGTTTGGCATGGACACCTTTGTCGCTAGAGATCTAGCTGTTGATGGGTTTTGCAAGATTAGAGAATTAAGGAATGCCTTGCGAGTGAGTGCATCGGCAACTACATTCTCCTTTGCCCGTCGGTATTTGATTTCAAAATCATACTCCTCCAGCACTTCAATCCACCGACATTGCCTCATGTTGAGCTCGTTCTGGGTAAAGATCCACTTGAGACTTTTGTGATCAGTCACTATAGTAAACTTGTTACCCAACAGGTAGTGTCTCCAAAGCTTTAGAGCATAGATGATAGCTATTAGTTCTAGATCATGGGTAGCATAATTCTTCTCATGGCTCTTCAGTTTTCTTGAAGAGTATGCTATAGGGTGACCTCCTTGCATGAGCACACATCCTAAGGCAAGCGTACTAGCATCAGTTACTACCTCGAACTCCTTACTGAGGTCTGGAAGTTTTAGGATAGGTGCTAATACCAAAATTTGCTTCAATTTATCAAAGCTAGTTGGTTCGGCAATTGACCATGCAATGGATGTTCGCTTCTTACTCCGTTAGAGGTGCTGCAATCAAAGCATAGTTTTTTATGAAGACCCTATACCATCTTGTCAATCCAAGAAAATTGCATATTTCTTTGATAGTTGTTGGTATTGGCCATTCTAGAACATCTCTGACTTTGGCATGATCCACTGAGATTCCTTCCGCTGATACGATGAATCCCAGATATTCAATCTGACGCTTGAAGAATGCACAGTTCTTCATCTTGGCATAGAGCTGATGTGCTCTCATTGTCTCAAGGACAATCCAAAGTTGGGGTTCAGGATCTTCTTCTTGTTTGAAATAGACTAAAGTGTCATCGAAGAAGACGAGCACAAAGTCATCAAGATATGGCCTAAAGATATCCTGCATTAACCTGTTGAAGGTGACAGGTGCATTCATGAACTTGAATGACATAACTAGGAACTCAGAGTGTCCATAACTTGTGTGAAAGGCCGTCTTTGGGATATCTTCTTCCTTGATCCTTATCTCATAGTAACCAGACCTGAGATCAGTCTTGGAGAAGATCTTCGCACCCTGAAGACGATCAAGAAGCTCATATATTCTAGGTATAGGATACTTGTTCTTGATAGTTGATTAATTCAACTCTCTGTAATCAATACACAGTCGAAGCGTTCCATCTTTCTTTTTCTGGAACAGTACTGGAGCTCCCCATGGTGAACTGCTAGGATGGATGTATCCCTGATCTAGCAATTGCATGAGTTGCTCCTTTAGCTGAATTGCTTTCGGGATGGACATTCTATAAGGTCTCTTTGCAATTGGTGCAACTCCTGGCACTAGCTTGATCTCATGATCCACTTCTCTTTGAGGCGGGAGTTCTGTCAACTCTTTAGGAAATACATCCGCGTATTCCTTTAGCCATGAAGGTCCTTCGCTAGACTCCTGCTTTTGATCTAGCTTATTGAGTTTAATCAAGTAGACAGGTATTCCCTTTCTAACTCCCTTTATAATCTGAGATGCTTTGGCTAATTGAATTTTTGGCTTTCCAACCTCACCTTGAGTTGTGACCAATTCCCCCTCAGATTTTCAAAAGGAAAATTGGCCCTTTCCACAATGACTGTGGGCGTCATTAGGTTTAAGCCAATCCATTCCGAGTAAGCACTCATGGATACCTAGGTTCATGACTCTGAATTCGACCGAAGTCGTCCTTCCTCCCAGAAAGAATTCCACCTTAGCAGTTTGCCTGGTACAAGTAACCTCACGACCATTTGCTAATTCCGCAAGAAAGGTAGGTGCTTCTACTGTGGCTACTCCTAATCTTCTTGCACAAGCTGGTGAGATAAAGGAATGTGTACTACCGCAATCAATCAAGGTCTTGGAACCTTTACCTTGATAGTCTGATGGTGTTTGAATCACCGAAAACTGGCGATTCGGCCCTTTCTTGTGAAGAGCGGCATGGACTCTCGCCCTTTCAAACTCTGCTTCCATGGTCAGATCTTCTTCTTCGCACATTTCCCTATTGGCAAAGCAGGCGATTCTTCCTCTACCTCGGGTAGCGGCTCCCTGGCCACCACCAGTTCCTTGGAAAGGTGCTTGGTGATGTCCTCCTCCAAGCTTGGGACATTGCCTCTTGAAATGACTGGGCTCCTTGCAGTGGAAACAACGGAGGTTTTGGTCATTGCTTTGAGTAGGGACAAAGCTGTTGGCATTATTAGTTCTTGCTTTCTTTCTTTGTCCCCGATTCTGACCTTGAACTCTCTTCATTTGAGGCCTATCTGCTCCTTTGTTCGGGTCATTATAAGACCAAGTTTTGTTACTTCTTGGTCTAGCCTACACCTCTTGAATTATAGGCGCAACTCGAATGAGTGCGTCGTGAAGATCTGATGGCCACATAGATTCAAGACAGGTATTCACTGGTAGGTTTAAACCAGTAGAAAATTTTGACACCTGCTGTGTCATGTCCATCTGTGGTCCATACTTAAGAAGTGAAACAAATCTAGAGTACTATGCGTCAAGAGTGAGTCCCAGCTATTTCAGCTCATAAAACTCATTCATTTTCTGCATGCGATACGCAAGTGGTAAGTATCTTTCTTGCACAACCTTCTTCAATTTTTCCTAGGTAACGGATCCTTCTACAATCCCTTGATCTCTGCACCATTGCTTCCACCAAAGCCTGCTTCGCCAGTGAGCTTCAGCTTGGCAAGCATAGCCTGGTTGGTAGGTGCAATACCGGCTACTTCAAAGTAATCCTCCATAGACTCTATCCAAATTTCAGCATCCGCTTGGACAGTCCTATCTTTCTCGTCAAATTTAGGTGGCTTAATCTGTTTGAGAAGAAACTTCTTCTCTTGGATCACAGCAGTACTTGATGTAGGAGGTGAACTAGGAATCTGTACCTGGGGTTGTGCCTAAATAAAGGATTCTTAACGTTACAACTCGCTAATCGTTATGATTTATATTTCATACCCAATTTGGCTATCAACCAAGAATCCTAGCTACTTAACTTTTTATCAATCCTCATGGACAAAACAGACATTGTTAAAAAGAAGTCTTATTGCATTTATATGGGCATAGCCCTTTCAGAGTACAATATTTCCTGAGATGATAGAGCAACTATTACATTTAGTTTGGGAAGAATAATGTTGTATCACATTTATCTACGGGAGCTGGATAATAGTATGGTTTCGGGTCATGGATCTTCAGGAATCAGTAAGTCATTAGAAGATTAAGATATCCTAACCCATTCTTCTCATAGCGCCCCAACGCCTTGATCCTGTCGGCGGGGATTACACGGGTCACTTCCTCATATACATATGAGTTCAGCTCAACCCTTCGACCTTGAATATGTAAAGTGGAGTTTACATGAGCCTCCACAAAAATGAACAGCTTCACGATCTTCAGGTCTTCCAACCATTTCATCCTCTTTAGGTTTGTTCGAAGGTATACAAACCAGTGAGCAGCTATGTAGTAGATTCCCGAGTCACCCGTCCATCTTTGTTCCATGTACAAAGGCGATGGATTATAAATACGATCTAGGATGTTCATCATCTCAACCCTTTGTCGATAATCCGAGGAATGCATTGCGGTCATAAATATGACTCGAAACACTAAGAACCTGTTCCATGCTTCAAAATTCTGCAAGACAGCAACAAAATTAAGGAAATGGTCTGAGAACAGCAACATTTGCTTTACTTCTTCTTATTAAGATTTCTTAAAAACAAATCCTTCGTTGGTTCTCTCTGATACCAACTGTAACATGTCCACCTGTTCCCTTCAGGACACGTCTTAGCAGTTCATCGGAAAGAAGATCTAGAAAGCTCCGCCCGGCACTCCCATGGAATGTTACGGGGTTTGCGATCTAGGACTTCTCGTGTCTTCCACGTAGCGGAAGTATTCTGGCTATTCCCACTTAGGACCAACCTAAATCAGGGTTTTTCCTAATGTTCATTCCTAAACCGCAACTAGCGTCAAACCCCGAGCGAACTACTTTATGCAGAAAAGCGAGGGCCAAAGCGGATTCACGTTGCACTTGGTTTGAGGAGAATGGGAAACGAGAGGGATGCAAGGATTGACCTCTCTGCCTTAAGGCATAGTCCCATTCCGTTCCCCTAAAACAGTGTAAATCGGGATTATTATAACCTAGAGTCTAGGTCAGCACCTTTGCTATTCATTTCCTTTTGAATGATCTTCTTGCCGCCCATTATGATTAAGAAAAGTTCCCGGCCAACCGGGACCACCCATCCATGGGACAGACCCATGGCCACATCCACCACACTTTTCTTAGTTGTTTTAGTTGTATAATTACCTACCACATTTAATTGGAAATACATCAAGTAGCTTCCTTAATTAGCCCGTTTAGGCACAGGTTCCTTCACGTAATCTTAGTACTTGCTGACATAGAAAAACGGTGACAAACAAGTTTGAGAGCGGAATTTAGGTGACGGGAAGTGCTTAAAAATAGCTAAAAATTATGAATATCAAGGGAAAAATATTCACTGTCAAAGGCGGTGGCTCGATCTAGGACGATTTTAAGCGCCAAAGTGCTTTAAAGGCGCCCGAGCGACACTTGTTGATTTTTCATAATTTTTCAGACAGTCGTGCGGGTTGACACAAGCTACTAGCCAATGCGGGATGCTAAGCCGGACGCCCAGGATTTTTCAGAGCTCGATTCCGAGTCCGGACGGGGAAATGGCCAAGAAACCGGTCAAGATGCGAAGAGGTGGACAAAACTTGGCCAAAATGGGCAAGTGACCCTTGGGAGCCAAAATTTTAATGTAGCATGAAAGTTTCATGCATTTCATGGGAAGAAAATCGTGGAGGAAGCGTGGAGAAACTGCGCCCGATTTTTTCGCTTGGATGATGGATGATCAATCTACAGCCTGCACACAACCCCCCCCAATCATCATTGGCCCTCATTTCCCTCTGTATGCAGACTCTATCGCCGCCCTTCGCTCGCGCAATGATGCCCTCTTTGGAGAATTCTGATTTCAGTCTTTCTCTCTCCTCCCTCTCTCTCTTCTAAAGGCAAGTTCCTGTGGGAAGAAGAAGGAAGAAGAAAGAATGATGGAGACTTGTCCGGCATGGACCGGATTGCTACACGGGCTGAGAATGGTGATTTGTGATGTTGCTGGACATGAAGTGTTGCTATTTTCCAAATCTACAGCCATGGAAAAAAAACCCGAAACACGCGTCTAAGCGGTAAACTAAAAAATTACAAAGAAAATTTAGTGTTTTATGCTTTTGATTGATGGAATGCCGTTCATATGGACTAAGATTTGATTATGCTGCTGATTCTTCTGAGTTCTTACTGTTTATAACCAAAAATTATGAAAAACATGCATTTCATGGCTCGAAATAATGTCAAGAAACCCGAAAACGCATGAAAAATGGGGAAAAACAAGGGTTTTGGGCATATAAATGGGGAAAACTGTCGATACACATCAACTAATCTTTCAATTTTGTTGCAAATGAACTAAGGGCCACAGCCCACAAACTGGTTTTCATTTTCAAAAATTTAAAAAAATACAAGAAAATGAAGAAAATGGCGGGAAAATGATAAAAAAACCATGAAAAATAGGGGAAAAATACATTTGGGGCTACGAAAAATATAGAAAAATAGGATTTATGTTTGTTGATGTATAGCAAGGCTGGGGCATGAAGTTATGCTTCAGTTCAGCCTTGTTTATATGTTTTAGTGCGTGTTTCCTTCCTTTCTCCACATAAAATGACAAGGAAACCCTAAAAGAAATGAATGCAATGATGCACTATCAAAACGGGGAAGGGTAGAGTTGTGGAAAAAATGGTTAAATGCCGCTGAGCATGAGGAATAATTTGCTGATTTTATATGCATCGCATCTAGGACGGAATAATAATGATAAAAATTAAAACCTAGTAGCACGAAGATCACTTCGGTGCTAGGTGTTGCAGCGAAGCATAAAGCGGTTAGAAAGAAAAGCATGAAAGAGATGTTTTGCACTTGCACGCTGCTGGTTTTTAAAATGTTTGAGCACTAGGCATCCACCTCTTTGCATGATCATTTAGAGGAAATTAAAAGTATCAGAGTTAGCTCCTGGACATGCATAGCAATTGTTTTCAGTAGGCCCTTGACCCACCGTTGAGAGCGTGAGGTTCCTATGCTGTAGGCTAGTCGTGGGATCATAAAGGGGAAGTCAAGTAAGGAAAATGGTACATTCCTGGATACGTTTATTTGGTACCTTGAGTGACGTTTGTGCGAAGTGTCTAAATGTTGAGCGACGCATCGAGGGGCCAATCCCCAAGGTGTAGGAGAGTCGCAGAGGGTTGACAGCATTCAGCCGTAGGAGGAACCCCATGTGTATGTGATTCGAGCCTTTTGGCCATGTGAAGGGGACTCCCTCTGAGGAGTAATATTGGGTTAGAATCAGTTGGACTACAACGTATTACAAACGCAATGTTTAGGAAGGCAGGGATTTTGATAGACGCTCCTGGCCGTGAGGCCGAGGGGTTGTCTTGTGCATAGTGACGAGGTCCGGCTAGTGCATGAGCCAGTGCCGGCCCGTTTTTAGGTCCATCAAAGTTCCTTTCCAACAGTTTATCATATTTATCTTTGGAATACATTTATAAAGTCCAACCCATAGGCTTATCCATAATCCACTCGAAGGCTATCTAGCAATCCACAGAGATTACTAATCCAAGATTTTTCCCATAGACTAGTATGTGGGCCTCGAGATCCAATCCTGAGTCACAGGGCTCGGAAGGCAAGGGATTTACGGCCACAACCCCCCTGGCACCCAAGCGTCCTCCTGCTCCAAGTAGTGCTCAACGGAGAGACCTCTCGTGGCGGGTTCGATCCACCTTCCCGGCGTGGTTAACAACCCCCTTGGTTAGGGTCAGGCAGACAGTCGGGTGTAACTGAGGCTGACTCTCCCTTCAGGCCTTCAACCTGAAGCATTAGATATCTTTTCGTCCTTTAATTCCTTGAGAAAACAAAGCAAATAGTGCTCTTTAAACTGTTACAAGCATAATCATTTCCTATGGTCGTTATTTGGCCACCTCCTAAGGAGTGAATCCTTCTCTCTGAATGCGTCCAACATTCCATCCGGGATCAATTGCGACTCGGCAAGATCCCCAAGGGTTTGTTTGTTAACCCTTATGTCTTTGGGTTAGGGCCGTACCCTATTAACCCAACTTAACCAATACCTTAAGTTCTATTAACAAAAAATATGTTGCTCCAAATTATTGATTGGTCCTTTGCTTCCAAGCAAATATCTAATCCCCTTATGTTGGTCACTTTTTCCAAGAAAGGTCCTATATCTGGATGACTAATCATCCTCTTGCAAGATAAACTTGCGCAAGAATCTACCAATCTCATTCTGAGGAATTGGCCATTCTCTTGTGATCAAACCACAAGATCATGCAACTCTGCAACTTGTTGCACAAGTGTCGCATCTAATCCATGGGACTATTTTACCCATTGAATGGTGTTTTCTAATCATGGAATCATGATTAGATAGGAAACAGGGTTAGGGTGTCTTTATATCCAATCCGTTCCTAATTGCACTAGGCCGACATTGTCGGTCCTAGGGTTCCAATTCAAACTGAGTTTCATCTTTTTAGCGAGCGATCCTTAGGGTAGAAACCCTAGATCTTTTCTTGCAAGTATGTCCTATTGTCCCTACATTCTGTGAATGTGGACAGGTCATTAGGGTATGAGAGTTTCAACTTGGCAATAAGTGCAACTCAACGTGCTAAACCCTAGTTAGCACTTGGGATATGTTGCATCAATTTAACCATTCCTAAGCGATTCCTTTGTGGTTTAGGTTTTTAGGGTAAAACAATGTACTTGTCTATTCATGAAGATATTGTCTTGATCAAAGAGGGGAAAAACTAGTTGCATTATGATACCATTGTTGTAAGCACATGATTCATTGCCTACGTATGATTAGATTTACATCCCCTAACTTTTTTGGTTAAGATCAAAGCGTATGTTAAGTCATGGTATAATTTCCATTGATGCATTCACGATTCATGCTGCTAGGCTTTTAGGGTTTATGTTAAAACAAACCATTCAGCCTTTCCCTAACTTCATTTTTGAATGAGATATCCGTACGCTGAATGAGCATTACATAACCTTTTGTAACTACTTTTGTAGTTGATTGAGATTTATGCCAATTGACTAGAGATCATCCTACTTCTGTAGCCCTAGAATCATTTCCATGCCTTGCAAATTCCTACGGTTGTTAGCAATCTTCTTTAATGAATCATTGCGAAGAAAGAGATGTCTAATAATGCAACATGCGTTTTTATCTTTCCATGCATAATCGAAGTGTACAAGAATAATTTTGACTTTGTAAAGATGATCATTAGTTGATCTAAATTCGTTACTTTGCAATGCATAAAAACAACTTGCTAAGAATGCATAGACGTCTTATGTCCTTCTTTCATTTATTTCTTTGAAAAATACAAATGACTGATTCTTCGATTGTGAGTTATTTCCTTTAAAATAGTCAAAGTGCATCCTAATTCCATCAATTATCCATGCACAATTGCAATATTTTGACATAAACCAAAATTAGAAAGAAAACCTGGACTTGTGGATTCAGTGAAATGTCCACATGAATGTTAGGAGATGATCCTCCTCCAGTTGCGCCTTGTGCCTTTTTAGGGGCCATCGAGAATTCGACCTTCTTGCCTTGGCCACGCAGACTTTAAATCTTGGCCCGTCTCCCTCGTATGCGAAATTCCCTTTTCGGTACGGCTTCCTTGACCGAAGCACCGTCTTTCGAAATCATACTTTAGAAATGGGAACTTATGAACTTCTCCTTTCTTTCATAGAAGTTTGGGGGATAAGGATCTTTGTGGAGAAGGAGTGTGAGGGAAAAATTAGAGGTGAGTTATGGGGGAAATTTGAGTGGAAAGGGTTTAGAAAAACCCCTCTTCTTCTTATAAGAACCGGGGTGAGGATTTTTGCTTGTGGTGGCTACTATGGGAAGGGGACTTGAAAGTTCCGGATTCGGAATGAACTTATGGATATCAATATGAAGGCTTAATTCGCGGGGAATAAAAGGGGAAACAAAAGGGCTTTAAATCCCGGTTACAATGGACTTAATAGGGTCTCCACGGATAGGGCTTTAAACCGAGGTTAATAGGGAATTATAAGAGTCGCAATGGGAAGGGGTTTAAGAGAAACCCGGGGTAAAATGGACTTGTGTGGGATGCAAGGGGAGAAAGAGGGTTTAATCTTGGGGTTGTAAAAACCCGCTTGTGAAGGATCCAACATGGGGAAAAGGGGGCTTATGGAAGTCCATAGGAAGGGGGGCTTTAAAAAGGCCCCTTAGAAGCTTCCGAGAAGCTTCCAGGAAGCTTCTGGGGGACATGTGGTAGTGAAGGGGAAACGTGGCGGCGTCACTCAGTCTCCAATGGTGGCTTCATGAAGCCAGGTGTCTTCACGTAGCTCCTCCACCTACACCGGCTACGAAGCCTTCCTTAGCTCCCTCTTCTCACGAATGGCGGCCTGTACCTCCTCATGATTAAGAATCCTCTCCTTCCCTCCTCACGATTCCTAAGCTCCTTTCTATTAGCCTTACCACCCTCCTCCCCTCCACCCCATAGCGAGGGTTTATATAGGACAAGGGGGGAGAGCTTCCTCCTACGTGGTGGCCCGCATGGCTCTCCTCACCCCCACCTCTCAAGTTCTCTATTTCAGTCCATCCCCTTACCTCAGCCATGCTTCGGCTGGGGGAAGGTAATAAAAAAGTTTGCAATAAATATAACATTATCCTCTTGACCACCTCCCAAGAGGAGGTTCACATGTAGATATGCGGGTATCTTAGTCCTTGATCTCGATTTTTGCCAGTGGACGGTCATGTTGTGTACAACATAAAGATTGCACCGTCCGTATCTTCAATGCATGCATTGTCATTTGCATGAGACTCACGCGACCTCGCAATATTTTTCAACATAAATATTACACTTGGCCTGTGAATAGTGTGCCACACAAGTAATCGGCCTAATGAAGCCAATGTTCCATTTCTTGAATGGTTTTCTTGCAATGATTGAACTAAGCTCAATTTTGTCCTTGCGAACGGGTAACTTAATCTGTTGGCACTCGTCACAGTTCTTTAAAAATTGTGTTGCATCTCAGAAAAGAGTAGGCCACCATAGTTGAGACTACATCACCTTGCAGTTCCACCATGTGCTTCACCAAGTGCATCGTGCATCTCATGTTCGCACACATATCTACGCAACAAGCTATCTTGCCTCAACTTATAGAGTCATCCTAATATCAAACTGATATGGTTTTATTTTAAGGATGAGTCACCTAACTCAGGCCTTCTCAATGGGTCTTTCACGTAGTTTGTGCTCAAGCACTTGGACTATGTCATATGCCTAGTATGATGTCAAGTCAGCTCTAAATAAGTCTCTTTCACTAGATAGGTTAAATAGATGTGCGTTAGACAAGTCATCTGTGATGACGTGTCCAGTGGCTTCTCTTGTGGATATACGAGACATCAAACTCGAGAAGCAGAAGTAGCCTTCGAGCAATGTGTCCCATAGCACACGGTTTGTTAACAAGATAAAGCAAGGCTTAATGGTCAAAAAAGAAGACAAAAGGTGTGGCCAAAAGGTAATGCCAAATTTTCCTTACAACAAACACCATGGCTAACCCTTCCCTCTCTATGGTGGAGTAGTTTATTTCAGTATTCGTGAGTTATCTACTAGCAAAGCTCACTACATAGTCTAAATTGTGCTCACCAAGCTGGCACAACATAGCTCCCATGGAAAACTTCAAGGTGTCAATGTGAACATATAAGATTATGGTCTAGTTTGGGGCTCTTAGAATTGGTGTTTTGGTTATATCCTTCTTTAACTCTTCATATGCGCATTGGCATTCCTCAGTCCATTCAATTATCACCGGCAAATTGTACAAGGGTCTGGCAATTAATGCATAGTTCAACATAAATTGTTGTTTGATAGTACCTTGTATAGCCTAGGAAGCATTGAAATCCCTTGTAATTGGTTGGTGGTGGAAGATCGACGATAATCACAACTTTGGATAATTTGGTAGCAATGCCATTCTTTGACACCATGTGCCCTAGGATGTATCCATGCTGTACCCAGAACTAGCACTTCAAGAGGTTTAACGAGAGACGATAGTGTCTATATCTTTCAAAGACTATTCGAAGCTTATCTTGGTGTTCCTTCCAATTAGAGTGAACACATAAGTCGTCAACGAATACCTCTGACTCTTGCCTAAGCATGTATTTGAAAATGGTACACATGAGCCTCTAGAATGTGGCTGGTGCATTTATCAACCCGAAGGGCATGACTATGTAGGCAAAGATGCCCCACTCAGTAGCGATGAAATGCGGTCTTGTGTGAATCATCCATATGCACTTGCACTTGATTGTATCTGAAGAATCTCTCCAAGAAATTGTAGGCCTCTTTATCCGTCACCCTCTCAAGCATATGCTCATTGTACGACATCAAATAATTGTCTCTCTTTGTGGCAATTTTGACTTTCTTGTAATTAGCACACACTCTAATCTTTCCATTCTTCTTCATTACAATCACTATGGGTGACACCCAATCCATGTGCTAGATTTCATAAATGAATCATACTATTAGTAGCTTATTGATTTCCTCTTTGACAATGTGAGCATATTTGGGATTCATCGTATATGGTCCCTACTTGATCGGTGTTGCATTGGGTGTCATCGGGATGTTATGAGTCACTACACTTGGATCTACCCCCTTTAGCTCATGGAGGGACCAAGAAAATACATCTATGTACCCTCGCAAGAGAGCAATAAGAGTTTTCTTCTCTTTCTTGATCAATTCATCGACCATGAAAACAGGTCGGGGCATCTCTTAGCTAGATTGACCTCCTTGAACTTGGTGGGTTCTTCTATAGGCTCACTCACTTGCCCTTATCTTTTGACTCCTAGCAAGACCACTACCCTTTCACCTTTCTTAAATCCCATGAATTATTTTAGTAGGTCTCGCAACTTTCTTTGCTCCTCAGCTTACAAATGCCTAGGTTGTTTCCTCTTTTCCTCCTTCAACCTTTGGTGCCTTAGGTGGATTGGTAGTCTTCTTTGGTGTATTTAAACTTAAGTGGTCGGGATATCTCAAGATCACTGTCCTTGAAATCAAACTCTTTGTCTTTTCTAGAAGAGGGAGTCTCTCCTGGAGTTCATAGCTTCGATGGTGATTTCATTTTGAGTACTTGTAGGACACTTGGTTGGGCAAGACCTGCTCAATCTCTTCTATGTGCTCCAACCAGGTGCAATTGCAATCCATTCGCATGACTCCTTTATCGATTCTAAAGATGCTCTTCATCTGTGTTTTTGAGTTTGCTCGTATTTATTCAATCACATGCCCCTCAACGTCATAGTGTATTGTATCGATCTCTTCTTCAACCTTGTTAAACTAGAGGAACAATAGTTTTCATACTCATCACCTGAACTGTCCTCATCTGACTGGTCCTCATCTTCCTAGTCTTAATAATACATTTCTTTGTTAGTGACCAAGGCCCAATTGTACATCAATTTTAGATTGTGCACCTTGGTCCATACTCACTCAGGTTCATCCAAAGACCCTTTAGTGGTTTAAGATTTTTAGCTAGATTACAAGCCAATTTTTCCATCAGGTGCTCTAAGATCTCATGGAGGTCTCATTTGTTATTCAAGACGTGGAATGCAATAGAGGTGGGTTGCCCATATGAGCTTCTAGTCATCATGTAGACTTGTACTGTTGGTGTGTCTTTGGGCTCATTGATTGCCTTCGTAGCTTCTTGCTCATATTCCTCATTATCTGAGAATGCATATCGATTATGGCTAGCACGTGCATTTAATCTCGCTCATCCTCAAGGCAACGAATATACCTATTTAATGGCCCGTAAGATTTTCTAACTTGAGCATCACCCTTCAGTATAGCTGAGATGGTGTCTAGGTCAACTGGTGTGCTCTTCCAAGTATCCATATCCACTCTTACCACTTTCATTCAATTTCCCAAGAAGATTATCTAAGAATGGTAGATTGATTTGACTAGAACATGCATTCAATCTCGCTCATCCTCAAGGCAAGGGATATACTTGGTCAACGGCCCATAAGATTTTCTAGCCTGAGCATCGCCCTTCAGCATAGATGAGATGGTGTCTAGGTCAACTGGTGTGGTCTTCCAAGTATCCATATCCACTCTTATCACTTTCATTCAATTTCCCAAGAATATTACACCATTCCTCCAGTCCTCTATGACTCGTGCATTGCGCATCCAGGGTCGGCCTAACAAAATATCATAGTCCACTCCTTTCATGACCATGAAGTCCACTAAGAAGCGGACTCTTGCGACCTTCAATGGCCAATTTTTCAGCACTCTAGATCGCTTCACTTTTGTTCCGTTAGCCACTGTGACGTTAAACCTAGCATCCTCGATAGGTAGGTTCCCCCAAGCTTGGAGCACTGCATGGCTAAGCATACTAACTCTTGCCCCATGTCCATAATCCCTTTCCTCATGGCATCACCTAGAGCTAGGATTGGAAAAATTGTATGTATCTTTGTGCCTTCCCAAAAAGCATTAACATGCAAGGAATTCGGCACTGAGTGGAGAGTTAGGCTTGATATTTGCGTTACTGCATCATGTCTTGCAAGTCAATGGCAGCTTTCTCTATTGATCCTTCCACCCATTGCTTTAGCTCCTGCAATAGCGTGGAATGCTGCCTAAGCAGATCTCCTAGGCTCAAAGTAAAAGGGGTGGTCACTAGCATTGTGAGAAGGTTGCTAGCCACTTGCTTGTCTCCTAATTCTGTGCTCCTTGGCCAATGGCCTTGATTGGTTTGCTGGCTTGTGGCATTTAAGCTCTCTCTAGGTGGCACAATTTGAGGTGTGGATGCATCTCTTGATCGTGTGGAAGAGACTAGTGTGCTCACACTAGAGAGATCATCAGTCTCATCCTCCAAGATGGGCTCAGCATCCTTTAGGTGGTCATGGGCTTCTCTCACCCACTCATTCACCTTTTCTATGGCATCAAGTTGCTGCTTCGGGTTGGGGTACTTCCCTACCTTAGCACTTCCTTTCTCAAGAGTTTTTGGAGCAGATGTTTTTGCCTCAACATTTGTGACTTTCTTTCCAATAGGAAATGTTGTTGTGCTCTTGGTTTTCAATATGACCTTTGCTTCACTTTTCTTCTTTCTTCACCTATGACTTTTCTTTTCGATTGAGGTTTCATCTAGGTTACTAGGCCTCGACAATGATATGCTAGCCTACTTCATCTACGTGCAGGTCATAACCTACAGTGGAATGGGCATGGCCTCCTTGTCAAGTGTTTCAACACTGGATAGTCCTAATGGAACTGATGGTACAATTGTCAAACTAGAGGATGGTTTTTGCCTAGGGCAATTGGCAAAGAGATGGGTGTGCATCTGAGACCAGCCTTATCTTGATTGGCTTGCTCCCTCACAAGGCAGTGTGAAGAGATGTGCCCTAGGTGGGGCCACAAGTCCAACAAGAAATCAAATCTTGGGTCTGCCCTCCTAAGCCTCTACCTCTCCATCTTCCTAGTGCCATCATTGACACTGGTCGATAGTCAATGAGAACTAGATTTCCCTCTTTGTCGCACAAGACATAAGGGTTCACGTAAGGCTTCTCATCATTTGGCTCCTCCGCATAGTGGATTGGAGCACCCCTCAATGGATGGGTTATGTAAGGTCCACGTGGCCTAGGTATGCATGTGGGATTGATTTACATCCTAGAGATGGTAGGCTTTGCATCATTAGGTGTTGGAGAAGGACCAATGGAGCTCCTCTCCCAAATAAATTCGGAGGCCTATTCCCTAGATATGGCTGGTTATAAGGCTACTAGTATGGGAATCTCCTTGCTAGCCTACAATGCATGGCATCGTGGGGTCAAACCTACCATAATTGGCACAAGGTCGGGACCTAGGATCCTGACACTCAACTAAAAGGTAGTTTCCACTACAATACACTCATGGGACATGTTAGCGCATATGTCTTCTCATCATTTCTTGTAATCTAACTAGCTCCATTTTCATCTCTGCTAGCTCTTGGCTTGGGTTAGCGTCCTTTTCTTTATCTTGGTTTCTTGGGCCTAATCTTTTGCTAGGATGTTTCCCTTTCTCAGGTTCTAGAGTCAGCTTCGTCTCAATTCAAGCTCCTAGAGCTTCTCTCCCCTGAAGCTACTCGTCCACTTGTATGGCCTCTTTAAATACCCTAGCTAGTGCATCTCTCTACAAGCTTGAGTTGCATGCCAAGAACTTGTAGAGCTCCTCACTGTGTATTCCATTGATGAATATGGTGGACACTACTCTCTCAGTGGATCGTTCATTAGTGGGGATTCTCTTATAGAGACTCTGCATGTGAGTAACGTAATCCCTGATGTCCTCTTTGTCCCCCTAATTGGCATTCATCAGCTGGACTATAAGATTATCCGAGTGCCCGGCCTTTGAGAATCTCTTCATGAAGAGACTCTTGAGGTCATTGAAATTTTTGCACTCCGCAGCTTCTAAGCTTGTGTACCATGTCCTACCCTTATCACCCAAGCATAGGCTGAAAGCTTCTGAATACTAAGTGAGATTGGTGAGGTCACTAGCCTTCTAGACCTGCTCAAACTTCTCTACAAATCTATACGGGTCATTGCTCGGCTAGTACTTGTCTAGCTATTTTGCAACTGTGGGGATTCTCAATTGGCTCTTGGAGCCCTAGGTAACTTCTAGTCCTGCAAGCAAGGACATTGTTCATGCTACTATGCTTTGTTATGCCAACGCATTGTCTATTAGTCTCTTCATAAGAAGCTCACTCAACATTAAATCCGCCTCTAACGCCCTTTCCCTCTCTTTGCATTTGATCCTATTCAATTTCAATTTGCTATGGCTAGACTTCTCGCGTTTCTATGTCTAGCGCGTGCTAGGGCTAGCATGCATTGGACTTCTTGCATTTCTATGTCATGCCTAATCTCCTACTCTACTACTACTAGTTGTATGCCCCTATGCTCTACAAAGATTTCTGAGCTAGATTTCTTTCCTCCTCGAGGTCAGCTATGATGTCTTCTAACGGTCTATCATGGTGGTCCATAGCCTAGTTTGTGCGTCGTATTCATTCACCATCTGTTGGTTTTCAACTGGGAAATGCCCCAGGTCAAGCTCTTTATTTCTACGATTTCTATTGGGTTCTGCCATATTTGTGGTCTCTTGCTCCACCAAGCTATGTGTCTAGCTTTCGATATTGCGTCTCTCACTAGGTCCTACCAATTGGGGCTGTTGATCACTCGTCTAGGTTTGACAGTCATCTGCTATTGGTGGGTTTATTCTGCTCATTAAGTTTGAGTGTGTTCCTTCTTATTTATAGACAACCCTCAATTTACTTTCACTCACTGCATGCATGGTGCTCTTTTCCGTGCATTGTGCAAAATCAGACTTTTAGTTTTCTTCAAGTGCACCCTAAGTATTGAAAACAACATGGGTGCAAACACAAGGTAATGAATGTAGCTTCCGCACTCTGGCCTATGTTTCCAGTCAAATAGGGATTGACACTCGATCATTGGCTGCTCTCACTAGTCTCTAGGGTCTGTGCTACGTTATTGAGCTCTCTCAAGGTCAATTGGAGTTTAAAGTTTAGTTTAGGAATCTAAGATGGGCTAAAAGATGGCGTGCCTATCAATGGTTGTGTCTAGGCACCCAATTGCGATTTCCAAGGTCAATTGGGCTTGTAAGGCTTTTGGATCCTTTCCTGGTTGTGGGAGATATTCTGCTTTGTCTGGGATATGCTAAATTTGTCAGATTCTCCTCTCAGATTCTTGGTTCGATTTTGTAGTGTCTGATCTCCAGAATCGGACATATGATTTTCAACTATTTGATTTTCGTGCATCGGATTCAGACTTATTAAATTCTTGTGTCCTATTGTGATGCGTCTTATTTTGACTGATTCAATTATTGTTTTCTTGAGTGGCCGATGGCCGAGCATCCGAGTCCAATTTTGGAGGTGTCTGATTGTGGTGCATCTGATCATTTGAATCAAACAGGGTAAATCTCTGATCGAACAAGCAAGGGGAAGGGTCCAATTTTAAGGATGGGAGGAGTAGCATTCGATCAGATAGGTCGAGGAAGTCCAAGCATTTGCTTGGATAGAATCTGACGTCCAATTGTCCGATTCTAGAAATCAGACCCTGTGAGCTGTGTCCAATTTTAATGGCACGAAAACAAGGAAGATGAAAAATCGACTCGAGGTAACAATTTGGGTCACACCAACATGCAAGGAGCTCCAAAATACAATAATGGACACATAGGAATGTTTCTATATACCTGGTATGCGCAAAAAACTCTTGTGGAAGCCAATTGATTCTCCCAAAGCTCAATGTCTCTCTCTCTCTCTCTCAAGTACTCTCTCTCACTATTAAAGGTAGAAATGAGCTTCCCCCTTGCTCTTTGAGGTCTTAAACCCTTGTTCCTCTCAGCCTTGACCTCTCCGATTACTCATCTTGTGGTATTGACACATTTAAGCACTAATTTTTTCCATTTTTTCCTTATTTGTGCCATGTTTGGACTTGTTCTACAGCATCAACCCTAAAGTGATTCGCTTTGATTTCTTGAACATATCCTACTCTAAATGCAACAAAAATCAAAACCCGAATACTAAACTAATTTATTCTTCTTGCCTACTCATCAAAAACTCAAAATCATTACTTATTTTGAAGATTAAAACCCCAAATCCCCTACATATATCAAGCATTGGTTCGGGGATGAAACCCTACTTCAACTCTTGATTTGAGGTGTGCAAGTGCTCAAGCTTGAATATGTTTTTCCTAGAACAATGGAACCAAAATGTAGTGGGAGCTCACACTCATCCACTAAGACCCATAGGCTGCTTATTGCTTCAAGTGTTTCAAGTGAGCACAAATGGCTATCTCTTACCTAGCCAATGCACCTTCATTCCTATGGGGGTGTTGTGAGCTTACCTTGATGCCTGGATGAGTAGCCTCCTCCCTCAAGCAAACCAGTAGCTCCAAGATTCGAGATGTAAGATCAAGCAACCTCAAGCCTCCACCTCCAAGCTCCATCCTCCATAGCCTTGTTGCGTGAGACAAGAGAAGAGAAGAGAAGAAGAAGAGTAGATGATAATGGAGAGCTTCTTCTCTAAGATCCCTCACTCTCACACTCACTCCCTCACACCCTCGCATTCCCTCTCTTAAGAACACACAAGAAAGCAAGAAGGAGAGAAGAAGAGAAGAAGAGACCACTTTTGCCACACACTCAACGCTCTTATTGTTCATGGTCTTTGAACGATCTTCTTGGTGTTCATCTTGATTGAGAAAAGTTCTCAGCCAACTGGGACCACCCATCCGTAGGATGGACCTATGGCCACATCCACCGCTCTTTCCTCAGGTTGTTTTAGTTATTTAATTATCTAACACATTTAGTTGGACATGTATCAATCAGCTTCCTTAATTAGCCCGTTAGGCACTGGTTCCTTCACGTAATCATAGCACTTGACATAAAAAAGCAATGTCAAACAAGTTTCTTTTTAACAGATTATCATATTTATCTTTGAAATACATAAAGTCCAGCCCGTAAGCTTATCCATAATCCGCTCGAAGGCTATCCAACAATCCATAGGGATCACTAATCCAAGATTCTACCCGTAGACTAGTATGCGGGCCTCGAGATCCAATCCTGAGGCAGGTTAGCCTCTTGTGTAGGGCCCAGAAGGCGAGGGATTTATGGCCAGAGCACCCCCTGGCACCCAAGTGTCCTCCTACTCTAAGTAGTGTTCAAAGAAGAGACCTCTCGTGGCGGGTTCATTCCACTTTCTTGGCACGGTTAACAACGCCCTTGGTTAGGGTCAGGCAGGCGGGGGGGTAACTGAAGCTGCCTGTGGGAGCTTTCGCTCAATCGCCAAGACCCACGGACCGCTTATTGTTTCAAGCGTTCCAAGCGAGCTCTCATGGATATCTCTCACCTAGCCGATGCACCGTCGATCCTACGAATGCAGTGAACTTACCTTGATTCTCGATCGAGTACCCTCCTCTCTCTCACACTCCGGTAGCTCCACAATTCTCGATGCCAGCTCAAGCATCCTCAAGACTCCTCCATCTCCAAGCTCCATCCTCCATAGCCGCGCGCACAAGAGAAGAGAAGAGAAGAGAAGAGAAGTTGGGGAGAGGAGATGGTGAAGAGCTTCACCCTCTTGATCCCTCGCTCTCACACACACTCACTCCCTCACACTCTCACACTCCCTCTCTCAAGAGCATACACAAGCAAGAAGGAGAGAAGAAGAGAGGAAGAAGAAGACTAGTTTTGCCACACCAAAGAATGAGCTCTTCATTCACTTTTCAACTTTATATACAAAACCCTACTTCCCTTTTGGGCAGTCATCCCCTTTTTCCCTTTTTTACATGGCCGGTCATAGCCTAGGCCCTGTTTTCCATTGTCCTTTTATCTTCCTTGTTTCCTTTTCACTACCCTTCTATATTTACAAATTGCACGGGTGAGAGCCCGACACTCTTTTACAAGATTTTAGGGTGCGCTTTTTATGCGCCTTTCCCTTTTCGTGTTTGCCTTGGCCTTTTAAGGTTGTCCTTGCACTTTTTGCCTTTTCTCCTTTTTTTCCTTCCATCGGGCTACCTTTTTTCCGCCTTTGCCCTGTGTCTTTTCCACTTTCTTTCGCTCTCTTTGTGTTGGGGTTAACATTACCCCCCTCCTAGATGAGTGCCAATCCCATGGCACTCATTGGCGTAGGTAGCAAGTGGTAGCATGCACTGAAGACTTCGGGGGACAGGGGCGCCTGGGGCATGTACTGGTGACCGGTTTGCATGGGGGTTTGTTGGGGATGCTGCGTAGGATGATCTTTCCGGCTTGTCAGATGCTGGGTGGGCAATTAGCATTGGACGTTGATGAAGAACGAATGCCACTTGTGCTGTGGTCGTCAACACCTGCAATTGAAAACCTGTCAGGTGGTCTCTCCCTAAGGGTAGTGCTAGTCTCTGTATTGTGCACAAGACATTTTTTAGTAGTTTGGGAGACAGGTCGAACTCTAAGCAAGCTGAGAGTATTGTTCTGCACTTGAGGACCCAAACTGTGAATTAGTTCTGTGTAGGTATTATGTGAGTGCGGTGCTTGTGCGTACTTAGATATTACTTAGCTAGAAGACTGGTTGGCGTGGGGCCGTGTAGCGCAGAAATGTGGTAATGAGAAGATGAAGTACACCTTTGACGCCTGCTTGGAGACGTCGTTAGGGGTTTGCCATTGTCATCAAAGCTTGCTTTCTTTCTTTCTTTCTTTTTTTTTTTTTGAATGAGGTGGGTACATGGAGGCAACGGTGCAAGGGATAACGGGAGTTCTACTCCTCATCATCCGAATGGTGGGTAAGGGTGGGCGGAGGGCGAGGGGCTTTGTTAAGGAATTTTCGGCTTAGCAAGTAGCCCTTAATGTGGAGACGGGTTTTGAGGGTGGTGGTGGAGAGAAAGGGGTGGTTGCACTGTGTGAATTTGTTGTCATTCATGTCTTCCAGCAGTGCACCACAGAAGGATGGCAAAAGAGTAGCACGCATCATGAGACGGGTCATGGTGGTGCTGTCTATGGCATTGGGGTCAAAATAGAGGGGTGGAAGGTGGCGTTCTTAGGGTGCGGGTTCCTGGTGTACTAGGATTCTAATTAACCTAAGGTAATTACAGGTGGTGATGAATGCTGGGTCAGGGCAAGAGGTGAATTCGTTAAGGAATTTATCTATAGAGCTGTACAAGTCGGGAAGGGTGAAGAGAAGAGCGTTCCTATGGGAAGTGGTATTGGCATTATAAATGACGGGGAAGTCGAACCTGCCGTGGATGGACGGGTTAAAATCCACTCCTACCCTTCGAGGATACGGCATAAAGGTGGGGTCGTTCCTTTCTGAAGGGAGGGTGTTGCAAAACGCCATCCACGCCTCTAGGTTGACGTCAAAAATGCGCCGCCTCCAGGTGGGTTGGCAATTATAGCCTTCCATTGTGCAAGGTACCTGGAGGACTTTGTCTTGCCAAAACTCGTGGTCCTCGGCCCCCCAAGCAGTTGGGTGGGCCTCATGCTCTGCTAACCATTTAGCCTTGAGCCGGGCCCCCATGGCGATGACATTCTCCACCAACTGAATGGGTAGCACCCTATTCAAGGCAGTGGGAAACTCGAAGCGTAGATCGAAGGGGTCTCGGCTATACTCCTGCTGCTCCCAGATAATCATTTCAGCGCGGTATTCAGCGGGGGAGTCTTGGGTGCGCAGCGGGAAAGGGGCAGGTTGTTTCTAGGCAGGTCTGGCCTTCAGTTTTCTTCTTGCCTTCTCCACCATCTCCTTTCTTCGGGTGGTGTGGGCCGCTCTTCACTCGGCAAATGTGTCATGGGGTGGCACTTCGGTTTTTTGGGGTTGAGGGGGTGGTGGGACATATTCCTCTCCTTGAGGCCCTAGGTCAAGCTCTAGCTCACCCCCTTCCGCTTGCTCCTCCTCCTGTGTTTTCTCCTCAGTGAACCCAAGGTCGTCCATCTCCTGTGTTGTCAGTCCTACTTGTGCCAGATATTTTCTTTGTTCTTCTAGGCTCTGCGGTGGGCCTCCTAGCTGCAGTGGTACGTGCAGGCCTACCGTGAGGGTCCTGCGCGCAATGGTTAGCTTTCTCTGCAGCTGATCATTAACCTCATCTATTTTTGAGTGGGTGGCGTGGAGCAGTGTGTTGATAAAAGTGTGCTGCTGAGCTATCATAGCGAGCTGGGCTGCCTCTACCTGGTTTTCAGCCATCACTCAGTCTCCCTCAGCCTTGGCCAGCCGGCGTGCTAAGTCCCGCACTCTTTGCTCGTTATGATTGGACCATTCCTTTGCCCGCCTCTCCATGTCTTCCAGGCTTTTCCCTTGTTGGAGGGTCATCGCCATAAATTGTTGTTGCTGGGCTTCAAGCTCATGGCGCAAGCGGGACTGCTCTCGGTGCTCCTCTGCGATCTGCTCGTTGAGTTGATCCCGCATTGCCTGCAACCTGCGCACCTGTTCTGCCCTTAACTGATCCAGCTCTGCAACCTCTTGTCTAATTTTCTCAAGCTGACTCTACGCCTCGAAGTTGGCTGCAAATAACTGGTCATTCTTGCACTGAAGGTGGGCAGTTGTCTCCCTCTCCCTGGTGAGACGCTCCATTAGGATTTTCCTTGTTCCCTCCTAGGCAGCGTCACGCTCCTTCACGGCTTTTAGCTCCTCCACCTCCTTGGTGCTGGCCTCCTCCCTAAGCACAGCGATTTCCTTTTGATATTCTGTTATCTGCCTTACTCTGTCCAGTTGGAGGGCGGCTTGTGACTCGCGTTCCGCTGCCAGCTCCTCCATCGCCATCCTCCTTTCTTGCCTGGCCGTTTGCAATTGCGTGAGCAGCTCCTTCACGTAGTCATCGTAGTGGTCTATCGGAGGTGGGGAGTGGGACATGATCGTAGTGGTGGCAATCTCCTCCACTCTTTGTCTTTTCACTTCTGGCCCTAGCTCTAGCTCAGCCGTCACTGCCCTTTTGGCACCTGAAACTGGGGTGGCCCCGGTCGCTTCCCTTGCCAACTCTCTTTCCACCAAGAATTGCAACCAGGTGACCACGTTGCTTTCATCGATCTTTGGGGTGTGCCCCAGGGCGGCTGTGGTAGGGGGTGTCACCCTGAGGGGAGTGGCTTGCATGGGTGGTACGAGGAGAGGGGAGACGAGCCTGACTAGGTCTTTTCCTTTCCCTTCTGCAGGAGGCAGCTGCACAAGTTCCGGCATACCAGTGCTGGGGCCGGGTGCTTCAGGTTGGTATGGACTGCCCGCTCCTTCCACGTCTTTTCTCCGTTGTTCCTCGATGGAGCGACGGGTCGCCAGCTCCAATTCTTCTTCTTCCCTCCTCCTTAGCTCCTCAGCCCTCTTTCTTCTTTCCTCCTCTTCTCTTACCGACTCTCTTCGGGCCCATTCGAGCTCTTCCTTCTCTTTTCTCCTTCTCTCCTCCTCTCTCTTTCCGTGCAGGGCTTTAGTCCGTTGCTCCGCTTTCCTTTCTGGTGCAGCCTAGCGTTCTCTCTCCTCGTCGGTGTCCGTTTCTATTTCATTCGACTGCTCTTCCGGCTAAGGTTGGGATTGCGACGACGATTTGCCACCTTTTCCCCCATCTCCTTGTTTGTCCTCTCCCGCTCGTCCCTGCCCTATTGCCTCGTGGATGATCGCAGTGAGGGCACCTCCAAAACCTATGGTGGAGGCCTTGGAGGATGAGGCTTTGCGGGTTGATCGAGGTGAAGGGGATTCTCCTACTACGGCCTTTCCTCCTGTTGCCAGGGCCTTTGCCGAGGCCTCAATCGTCCTTCTCACAAACCCATTGAGGTTCACCTCATCCAGTGCCTGAGCAATAGCGATGCTTTTGAGTAGAGGCACATTGATCCTGGACATGATGCTATTGTACCGCTGACTCGAAAATAGGGTATGCATCATTTTTGCCTGCAGTTGAATCTCTGGATCAGGGATGTCTGCTAGGTTGACTCTGTCGTTGGTGTGGACCTTCACTTTGTCCATTCCCAACATGGCATAGACGTCCCTTTTTGGTTTCTTCTCCACCTTGTTCGGAAGTCTCAGTGCCCTTTCTATCAGTTCAGGGGTTAGTTCAACCTGCACCTGTCTGGTGGCTTCCCTATCCCACACCGTGAGGGTGCCCCTTTTTTTCTTGAAGGTGCACAGGAACTCGGCGCACAGGGTGTAGTTTATCCTCTGGCCTACTGCGTCCAGATACCTTTGTAAGTGGCATTGCTCTATGATCCATCGTATCGCTGGTTCCTCAATAACCACGTCTTCCAAGTTGAATATGTGGCGGAACTTCAGCTGATTGAATGCTCTGGTCTCCACAGTGAGGCCGTACTGCACCTGTTCTTCCTTCGAGAAAGGGAGTTTGCCAGCTTTATCTTGACTTGCCATGGTTGCCACCTGTATATTCAGTCAATTAACGTTTTAGTATTTTTGGCAACCAATTTGTTAGACGACCATAGCAGGTTTTATCATTCATAACTATGATTTTTCCTTTCAAACTTCTATCACCTATTTCTGCATGGCATTTTAATTTGGAGCCTTTTCATGCTTGGTTCACTTTTTAGTTTTAACTTTCATGCTTGGTTTACTTTTTAGTTTTAACCCCATTTACTACCCCATCCCCCTTGTGGAAAAGAAAAATCCGTCCCAGGATTGGAGATTGTGGGTCCAAGGCATTCATGTTTATTTGTGAAGGAGACAATCGTAGAAGTTGGGGTTATATCCTAAGTGTGCAGAGTAGTCCAGGTCATAGGGTCGGATGCCTACGTGGGTGATGTATGTGAGGACATCGGTGAGGAAATCACCGGAGTTGACCCGACTTGCGATGTGGAGCTCTTCTTCTGTCAGGATGCGGTCGAGATAGGGGTGCCCTAAGATATGATCGTCCATGGTTTGACCTCGAAGAGTGGTTAACACTCAATACGAGGTGGGTGCGACGTATGTGGGATCATACTTGGCCGTCTTGATGGCTCGGCGTTATTCGGCGTTGGTCATTATGCGGTATCCCTCAACTGCCCATTTCAATCAAAAAGCGTACCACTACTTCAAGAAGGTTGATTCCGTGTCCGCCAGGTGGGACAACATTGTTGTTTCTTGGCTAGTGAGGCGGGACGTCGTGCGTGGGTCAAATGATGGGATGAGGCGTTGCTTAATGGCTTGCTCTTTGGAGACCTCGCGAGCGAGCAGCTCAGCGGCAGAGCGAGAAGCTTGTGCAAAGGCGAATTCAAAAGTCTCCCAAGAGCAAGGCATAGTGCGCATGTCAGTTGCAAGGGGTTCTGCTAATAGTCCCAAGTCCAGGCGATCATAGCTGAGGGCTAGTGCAATAAAGGTGGCGTCGAGTTGTTTGATGCAGTCCACGACATCATCCCCCGTGTCCTCGACGAGGTCAGCAGCCAGCGTTAGGAATGACTTCCATTTCATAGAAAGGCTTAAGGCCGGCGGGTGGTTGGGGTTTGTTGGAGCTGGAGGTTCTGTCAGTACAGAGCTGCAGCGGGGAGCTTGTTTGAGTCAGCAACCCGGGCATTGGTTGGACGGATGGGTCGGGTTTGATCTTAGGGGCTATGCTATTGCGGTCAGCAGGGTTGCTGAGCTGCGGGTTGGGTTGGTTGGGTGGTGCCTCCTGTGGTGATGGCCGTTGCTTGGGTCATTGGGCGTGTGTAACGCCCGTGGGTTGACTCGCAAAGGAGTCAGATGACTGGGGTGGACCCTGCGATTCGTGGTCTTGAGGTGTCAGGGGGCAAGGCCTTGAGATTGACATAGAACCTGGTCCTGTGCCAATTGGGATTTTTCGGATCCACAGCGAGGCATTCCCCTCATAGTAGCCTTGTGTACGCAGGAGGATTTTAGGGACCCATATTTGTTTAATCACGAGGCTTTTGTGATGATGGCGTCTTGGTCTCCTAGGTTTAGGTTTGTAGGTGCTCCGTGGACATGCGCGTCTGGTTCTAGGCCGGTCTCGAGGCTTCTTAGGCACCCATTGCAAGCGAGTCTGTTGGGGTTTTGCTTTGAGTGTGGCGGGCTGCAGTGTGTGGGGATCTAGGTGTAGTAGATATGCACGGCCCTCTTCCTTAGTCCTAGGTGTGGCTATTTCTATCGGTGGCCCTGTGAGCGGCGCTGGGGTTACGAGGCCCTTGCTGAAAGTCGTGACAATAGGCACACTCCCGATTGTTAGGTGGATGCGTTGCGACTCATAATCAACATTGCAACGGGTCTGCTTTTTAAAAGTTCGCCCGAGCAATGACTTTGTGCTTGCATTCCTGGCATCGGGTAGGACATAAAACAGCATGGGAATAGTTTCAGTCTCGATAGAAACAACAACTCTGCATGTGCCGAGGATCGGGTAGGATTGGGCCCCATATGGGTTCAATCTGGCTGTTGTGGGATGAAGCATTGGTGCACCAAGTTGGGTCCAATGCTCATGCGTCAAAATGTTAAAATCCGCCCCCTCGTCAATCAGGGCGTTGAAGGAGCATGTCTGCTTGGCCGTGACCATGATGCGGAGGTAGGTGGGTTCTACAGGCTCCTCCTTATTCTCGTAGATTTCCGTAAGTGTGGCTACTCGTATTTTAATGGGCGTTTTCCACCATTGGTTGTTCATGCAGTGGGTGAGTGGGCGGATAGTACTTCTTGATTCGACTGCCGTTGAAGAAGCCCATTCCCTCACCATCCAGTGTTTCCAGCTCGACATTACCAGTTCAGCTGATTGTGCGGACCTTAAAGGGTCTGAGACCTCTGAATTTCATCTTTTGTTTGTGTCCTTTAACTGAGTAGAGGAGCACTAGGTCACTCGGCTCAAACTCTTGTTGCTTGACGTGTTTGTCAAACCAGCTTTTGCGTCTGGCTTTCTCACAGATAAGCGCATGGGTGGCTAGGAGACGAACCTTTGACAGACGTTCTAGCTCGACCAAGCGTTGCGTCCATGCCTCCCTCCCTTCCCATCGTTCTTGGAGTGCTATCCGCAGGCTAGGGACGAAGAATTCTAATGGGAGAATAGCTTCAGTCCCATAGGTTAGCCTAAAAGGCGTTTGTCCGACAGCCGTCTTATAAGCTGTTCGATAGGCCCACAGGGCTGCCATCAACTTGTTATCCCAGTCACTTCGTGAGGCTGAGACTACTTTGGTTAGGACAGTGATGAGAATTTTGTTGGTTGATTCAGCCTGGCCATTAGCCTAAGGGTAGTATGGCGAGGATTTGCGATGGATGATGAGGAAGGTGGATAGGACGTGGACTATCACTTCGTTGATGAAGTGCGTTCCCTGGTCGCTAACCAATTCGATGGGGTAACCGAAATGCGAGACTACTTGCTCCAAAAAAACTTGGCAATTGTCCTAGGGTCATTTTTCCACGTGGCGCTCGCCTCCGCCCATTTGGTGAGGTAATCTATGGCCACCATGATGTATCTAGCCTGTGAATATTGTGCCGCGGGGCTGATGGGTCCTATGAAGTCAATTCCCCATTTTTTGAAAGGTTGGCGAGTGATAATCGGGGTTAACTCCATCTAATCTTTACGGACCGGGACCCTTGTCTGTTGGCACTCGTCGCAATGTTTGACAAATTGTGAGGTATCGCGGAAGAGTGTGGGGCCACCATAGCTGGGACTGCAACACCTTTCGTGCTATAGTGTCCCCGCTAAAGTGTCCTCTTGCAATACCGTTGTGCGCTTCTGAGAGCACATCGTGCATCTCATGCTCACATACGCATCTACGTAGCAGACCGTCTTGCCCTAGCCTATAGAGCTGGCCTGCAATCAACTGATAGGGCTGGATTTTCAAGATTAAGCACCTAAGCCGTGCCTGTTCTATTGGTCGTTCGGGCAGCCCATGCTCGAGCACTTGGACTATGTCGTCTGCCCAATATGGTGTCAGATCAGCCCTGAATAGGCCTTTTTCGCTGGATATGTGGAATAAGTGGCTGTCTGGTAACTCGTCCACGATGCCTTGTCCAGCAGCTTCTCCTGTGGGTATACGGGACAGATGGTCAGCCATGTAGTGTTGTTTTCCCTTCCATACCACCACTGAGAAGTCGAACTCCAGGAGTAGGAGAAGCCATCAGGCTATACGTCCTGTAGCGCAAGGTTTGTTGACTAGATAGACCAGGGCTTGATGGTCTACAAAGAAGGTGAAGGGGGTGGCTAGTAGGTAATGCCGAAACTTCTTCATGGCGAATACCATGGCTAATCCCTCCCTTTTCGTTGTTGAATAATTCATCTCTGTCTCAGAGAGCTGCCTGCTAGCAAAACTCACTGGGTAATCTAAGTTATGCTCACCAGGTTGGCACAGCACTGCCCCCACGGCAAACTTAGAGGCGTCGATGTGTACGTGAAAAGTCCTAGTCCAGTCTGGGGATCATAGGATAGGTGCCGTTGTTAGGGCTTTTTTCAGTTCCTCGTAGGCTCGTTGGCATGCTTCAGTCCACTCGAAGACAATTAGCAATTTGTACAATGGTCTAGCGATCAATGCGTAGTTCAATACAAACCACCAATAGTATCCTGTGTGACCTAAGAAGCATTGAACTCCCCTGTAATTACTTGGGGATGGAAGGTCCACGATGACCTTGACCTTTGAGAATTCCGTGGCAATGCCGTTCTTGGACACCACGTGTCCCAAGATACATCCCTGCTTTACCCAAAACTGACATTTCAGGGGGTTGAGGGAGAGAGGGTATAAACGACACCGTTCAAAGACCGCGCGGAGTTTTTCGAGATGTTGGTTCCAGGCTGAATGGACACACAGGTCATCGACGAAGACCTCTAACTCCTTGCGAAGCATGTCCTTGAATATGGTGCACATGAGGCGTTGAAAGGTGGCGGGGGAATTGGTTAGCCCGAATGGCATGACTACGTATGCAAAGACGCCCCACTCAGTGGCGAAGGCGGTCTTGTGCCTATCCGCAGGGTGCACTTGCACCTGATTGTACCCCGAGAAGCCATCCAGAAAACTGTAGGCTTCCTTACCTGCCACCCTCTCAAGCATGTGCTCGGTGTACGGTAAGGGGTAGTTGTCTCTCTTTGTCGCGGCATTTACTTTCTTGTAATTGACGCACACTCGAATCTTGCCGTTTTTCTTCATCACAATGACTATGGGTGACACCCAGTCCGTGTGCTCAATTTTGTAAATGAATCCGGCTCTCATAAACTTGTCAATTTCCTCCTTGACAGCATGGGCGTGCTTTGGATTCATGGGATATGGTCACTGCTTGACCGGCGTTGCATCTGTTGTCATGGGTATGTTGTGAGTCACAACACTCGGATCTACCCCTCGTAGCTCATCTAAAGACCAAGCAAATACGTCCCGGTACTCCCGCAAAAGAGTGACAAGGCTGGATTCTTCTTCAGTGGTCAAGTCCTCGGCAATGAACGCTGGTTGGGATGCTTCCCCTTCCAGGGCTAGGTTTACCTCCTTGACCTTGGCTAGCCCTTCGATTGGTTCGTGGGTTTGCCCTTGGTGCTTGGCACTTAGTAGAACCACCACCCTGTCCCCTCTTTTGAATTTCGAAAAGTGCTTAGGGAGGTCTTGTGGCTTCCTTTGTTCCTCTGATCGCGCATCGTTGGGACGCTTAGCTTCATTTTGCCGTAACCGTCTGCGCCTCAGGTGGATGGGTAAGTCTCCCTTGGTGCGCCTGGTCATGGGTGGCCTAGGGATTTATGGGCCATCATCTGAAGTAACTTCAGATTCAGAGTCGAATTCCCCATTTTCACTAGAGGAGGTGGTCTCCCTTGGCGGCCGCAGTTCGGATGGCGACTCGGTTCTAAGCATTGCTGCCATTCCTAGTTGGGTCAGGCCGGCTTGCTTAAAATTCACAGCTCCCATTTGTTCCAACCAAGCAAGATCGCATTTCGCACACATGACTCCTTGATCCATTCCAAGGGCCGGTCTCGGTTGCGGTTTAGCATCTGCTCGGATTTGCTCAATCTCTCGCCCTTCGGTGGCATATTCTACGGTGTCTCTCTCACCCTCACTTCCTTCATCGAAGGGTTGGCAATCTTCGTATTCGTCACCGGAATCTACCTCGCTAGACTGCTCATCGTCCCCCAAGGCCTGCTCTGCCTCGTCTTCTTGGTCGAAGACCAACGCCCAGTTGTATCTGAGATTCAGTTCGTGTACCCTGGTCCACTTCCACTCGGGTTCTTCCAAGAGGTCTTGGAGCAGCTTGAGATTGGCGGCTGCGTTGCGTGCCAGTCGGTCCATTAGGTGCCCCAGTATTCCCTGGAGTTCTCTCCTGTTGGTTGGCACTTGGGAAGCGACAGGCTTAGGCCTGTCATGGAGGCTTGCTACCATCATGTAGACAGGTGTTGGCAGTGTTTCTCTTGGCTTGCCAACTGTTTTGACAGCTTGCTCGTACGCCTCATGATCTGAGAACGGCAGGTCGAGTGTAGCGAGAACGTGCATCAAATCCCGCTCATCCTCTGGGCAAGGGATATACTTCGTTAAGGACCCATAGGGTTCCTTGTTCTGGGTGTTTCCCTTGAGTAGAGTAGAGATGGCGTCCAGGTCGACTAGCGAGGTCTTCCAAGTGTCCATCTCTATTCTCATAGCATTAGTTCGGTTGCCCAGGAAGATCAGGCTGTTACCCCAGTCTTCGATAACTCTAGCATTGCGCATCCAGGGTCGACCCAATAAGATATCATAGTCCACTCCCTTCATGACGATAAAGTCGACAGAGAACTGGACTCCTGCAATCTTCACTGGCCAATTCTTCAAGACCCCGAATGGTTTCACTCGCATACCATTTGCTAGCGTGACGTTAAATCGAGCAGCTTCAACAGGCGGGTTTCCCCACTTCTGTAACACTGCGTGGTTAAGCATACTAACCCCAACTCCTGTGTCTACAATCCCCTTTCTCGTTGCATCTCCCAGGGCTAGGACTGGCAGGACTGCGTGCATTTCCGAGCCCTCCCAGAAGGCTTTGATGTGCAAGGATTTAGGGCCTGAGTGTAGCGTCAAACTTGGTAAGTGCGTTTCCACATCCTGGTCTTGAGCATCTGCCGGAGCTTGCTCGTGTGGTCTCTCGACCCAATGTTTGAGGTCCTGCCATAGGGTAGAGTGCTGCCTGAGCAGCTCTCCCAGACCAACCATTACAGGGGTGGTCACTAGTGTGGTTAGGAGATTGCTAAACACTCGTCCTTCCCTTCGTTCAGACTGTCCAGGCCAATGGCCACGGCTGTCCTGCGGGTCTATTATGTCTAGGCTTGGCCTTGACGGCACTGCCTGTGGCGTAGCAACCTCGGCAACTTAGGTTGGGGTAGTGATAGCGGCGCTCTCATGCTGGAGAGATCATCAATCTCATCCTCCGTGATGGGTTCGACATCCTTGAGGTGCTGTTGAGCCTCCCTCACCCATTCCTTCACCTTTTCTATGGCTTCCAATTGCCGCTTGGGGTGTGGGTATTCCCCTACCTTAGCGCTTTCCTTTTGGGCAGTTTTAGGGGCTGAAGTCTCTACCTTTGCATCTGAGACTTTCTTTCTGTGGGGTAAGGTCGTAATGCTGTCGGTTTTTAGTGCGACCTTAACCTCTGATCTCTTCTTTTTCCGCCTACGGCTCTTCTTTCCTATTGAGGTCATGTCGAGATTGCTAGGTCCTGGCAGAGAGACGCCGGCCTGCTTAGTTTGTGCTCGGGTCATCACTCGTAGGGGGATAGGTGTGGCCTCCCCATCGGGGTTTTCAACACCAAACAGTCCCAGCGGGACGGACGGCAAATTAGTTGAACCAGAAGGCGGCTTCCGTTTTGGGCAGTCTATGAAAAGATGAGTGATTCCGCACTCCGCACACCTTTGGTCAGCTCTGTCCCTACTTTGCTGCTGTCTTTCTCGGCAGCGTGATGAGACGTGACCGGGATGTCCACACGTCCAACAAGTGACCGGATCCTGTGGCTGCCCTCCCAGGCCTCTACCCCGTCCTCGTCCTAATGCCATCACCGACACCGGTCGGTAATCCATGAGGATTGCATTGCCCTCGTCTCATGCGAGACGTAAGGGTATATGTAGGTTTCTTCATCATTGGGCTCCTCTACGTAGTGCACGGGAGCATCGCTCGGTGGGTGGGTCACATAGGGACCAGGCGGTCTAGGAATACCGGTAGGATTTATGTCTAGCCTAGGGACCAGTGGCTTCATGTCGTTAGGTGCTGGTAGGGCTAGCGGGGCTCCCCTTCCGAAGAATGGCTGTGGCCTGTTAGTCGGGTAGAGCTGGCCGTAGGGTTGCGTGTATGGTAGTCTTTGTGGTAGTCTACAGTGTGCGGCATCGTGGCCGAACCTTCCACAGTTAGTGCAGGGTCTTGACCTAGGGTCGTGACATTCTGCTGGCAGGTGGTTTCCTCGACAGTACACGCACTGGACGTGCGGACGCGTAGGTCGCCTCAACATGTCTTGTATTTTGGCCAGTTCCGTCTTGACCTTGGCCAAGCCGTGGTCTGTCTCGGTGGCCTTCCCCTTATCTTGGGATGATGCGTTGGATCGCTCGCTAGAGGTTGGCATTCGTTCTAAACTCCGTGGGTTGATTTCTTTTGGGTTTGAGCTCCTGGAGCTCCGCTCTTTCAGCTGGTCATCAACCCTAATGGCTTCCTCAAAAACCCTAGCCACCATGTCCCGTTACAAGCTCGAGTTACCTGCTAGTGCCTTGTACAATTCTTCATCCCGAATCTCGCTGATGAATACGGTTGACATTGCCCTGTCAGTCGGTCTTTCGCCTAAGGGGATTCTCTTAAGGAGGCTTCTCACGTGGGTCACATAGTCGCAGATGCCCTCCCTCTCCTTCTGCTTGACGTTCATCACGCGCACTAGCAGGTTGTCAGAGTATCCGGGTTCGGCAAACCTCTTGACAAAAAGGTCCTTGAGGTTATTGAAGTTGGCTCGTTCTATAGCATCTAGGCTCGTATACCACGTCCTACCCTTATTGCTTAAGCAAAGTCCGAATGCTTGCGAAGGTTGGGCCTGGTCGTTGAGGCCATTGGCTTCGCAGACCTGCTCAAACTGCTCGACAAAGCTGTACGGGTCGTCCGGTGGCTGGTACTTGTCGAGTTGCTTGGAGACAATAGGTATTTTGGCTTGGCTCTTTGAGCCCTGGTTTGTCCCCTAGTCCTGCAAGTAGCGAGGTTGCTAGCGCAGTGGCATTCTGTTCCACCGTGGTGTTATCGAGCAGCCGTTTCATGAGGAGCTCGCCCAGCGTTAGGTCTTCCTCGAGTGCTCTTTCCTGGTCTGTCCGGTTTCGACCAACCAAGTTCAGCACTCGCTACACCTCATGTAGCTCCATGCTTTGCCTTAGGCTCTTGGCTTGTTGGTTCCTATTGTACTCGGCTATGCCCTGCAATGCCTTGCGGGCTAGCCTCCTCTCCTCCTCTAGGTCCGCAATGATTGCCTCTGTCGTCCTGTCATGGTGTTCCTACCTGGCATGCGCATCGTAACTGCTCACCATTTTTTGTATGGCTTCTGGAAATGCGCTAACATCTAGCTCCCCTGTAAACCGATGATCTGAGCCTCCCTCTGTCATGGTGGGATTCTTGCGCCTAGTTGTAAGTCAGATCCTTGTCATTCTCGCTCCTTGCTTGATCCTACCTTGCGCTCCGCACGTTTGCTTACACCTTGGGTCTTCTCCTAGTGGTGGGTTTTTTGGGCGATTTATCTGAGTGAGTTCTTTTTAATTTTTGAATGCAGCACTCAACTTATGGTCACTCGCGAGTGTGTTGTTCCTCGTGCACTTGTGCTCAATCAGGCTTTCGACTTTCCTAAGTGTTCTTCAAGTGCGGAAATTCAATCAGAGTGTTGTGAGTGATTCCCCGGCGTCTTACTCACTCTTGCTCGTTTTGGGCCTGATAGGCTTTGCTACTCTAGTCCTGGCCGCTCTATTGGTCCCAAGGTCCTATGCTGCTTCCTGTCGCTCACGTGGGGGTGGGTCGCTGGAGGAGGGCCCCAGTGTGTCCCTGGATGGGTCAGGTTTTGTTTTGGTTTGACTCTGGGAATCGGTCGTCCGATTTGCCAGTGGTCCGATTGTGGGGATCGGACCAGGTATGTTAGGGCGGAGTGGGAGTCTTAAGGTCCGTGTGTCCGATTCTCAAGAATCGGACGAGCAGGTGTTCGAGGAATCGGTCCGATTCTAGGTGGTCCGATTGGACCGGATGATCCGATTCCTAGTGGTCCGATTATGGATGGTGGGTCCGATTCTGGGAATCGGACCGGACAGGTGGTCCGACTTGTGACGTGTATTACTTTGTCCGATCGGACATGGTGGGTCCGAGTCAGAGCGTCTGAGTGGTCCGAGTGTTTGAGTCGGACAAGTTGGTCCAAGCATCCGATTCTAAAAATCAGATGGTTGGTCCGAGTGCCACGTGCCACGTCCGATCGGACTAGTTGGTCCGAGCCTAGTGATTGGACGGGTCGTTCCGATCGGACGGTTGTCCGAGTGTCCGATTTTGGGAATCGGACACACTAGGTCGGACGTCCGATTCCGCCGGTCCAATGAGTTGCGCACACAGATTTGCTCAATTTTCACTAGGTGTTTTATCCTATTGGTCGTGCGATTAACCAGCGAGACGGAGTTGAAGTGGGGCGGAGGAGATTGGTTATCTGGGAGTCACCGAATGCGATGTCCTCCTAGCTCTGGTCGATCGGACGGCTGCCCAGCTCGCTTACTCTCTCACTCTCTATCTCTCTCGCTCTCCATTGGTTAGAAATGGGGTCCTCTTGCCCTCCCAGAGTTTATACCCTGCTAGTTCTGCCCTACATACTACAGATTCCTTCCCTGGCGTCTCCTATGCTGTTACCTTTGCATTTACTCCATTTTTTCCTTTCATTTCTTGTGGTTTTCCCCCTATTTCACAGCAGCAGTCCTCTGCCTCTTTGTGAGTGATTTTCTACTGCTAATCTATCCTAAACACATCCTGAATCGAAAGGAAAACACTGAAGTAATTTATCCATGTTTTCCAATCATTAATAACCAGATTGTTCCAAAATACTTACCTGTTCTGAAGATCAAAAACACCCGACTTCCTACCTATATCAAGCTCCGTTTCAGGGTGAATACCCTACTTCGATGCTAGATATGAGGCACGCGAGTGCTCGAGCTTGAATTCGTTAGTTCTAGAAACGGAACCAAAATGTGGGAGCTTTCGCTCAACCGCCAAGACCCACGGACCGCTTATTGTTTCAAGCGTTCCAAGCAAGCTCTCATGGCTATCTCTCACCTAGCCGACGCACTGTCGATCCTACAAATGCAGTGAACTTAGCTTGATGCTCAATCGAGTACCCTCCTCTCTCTCACACTCCGATAGCTCCATGATTCTCGATGCCAGCTCAAGCATCCTCAAGCCTCCTCCATCTCCAGGCTCCATCCTCCATAGCTGCACATGCAAGAGAAGAGAAGAGAAGAGAAGAGAAGTTGGGGAGAGGAGATGGTGAAGAGCTTCACCCTCTTGATCCCTCGCTCTCACACACACTCACTCCCTCACACTCTCACACTCCCTCTCTCAAGAGCATACACAAGCAAGAAGGAGAGAAGAAGAGAGGAAGAAGAAGACTAGTTTTGCCACACCAGAGAATGAGCTCTTCATTCACTTTTCAACTTTATATACAAAACCCTACTTCCCTTTTGGGCGGTCATCCCCTTTTTCCCTTTTTTACATGGCCGATCATAGCCTAGGCCCTGTTTTCCATTGTCCTTTTATCTTCCTTGTTTCCTTTTCACTATCCTTCTATATTTACAAATTGCACGGGTGAGAGCCCGGCACTCTTTTACAAGATTTTAGGGTGTGCTTTTTATGTGCCTTTCCCTTTTCGTGTTTGCCTTGGCCTTTTAAGGTTGTCCTTGCGCTTTTGGCCTTTTCTCCTTTTTTTCCTTCCGTCGGGCTACCTTTTTTCCACCTTTGGCCTGCGTCTTTTCCACTTTCTTTCTCTCTCTTCGTGTTGGGGTTAACACTGCCTCTCCCTTCAGGTCTTCAACCTGAAGCATTAGATATCCACTTATCCTTTAATTCTTTAAGCAAACAAAGAAAAATAGTGCTCTTAGAATTGTTTACAAGCACAAACAATTCCATTGGTCGTTATTTTTGGCCAACTACTAAGGAGCGAATCGTTCTTTCCGAATGCATCTAACACTCGATCCAGGATCAATTGCGGTTTGGCAAGATCCCCTATATCCTGGGTTAGGGTGTACCCTATTAACTCGACTGATCAATACCTTAGGTTCATATGTTATTCCAATTTATTGAGTGGTCTTTTGCTGCGAAGAAAATATCCAATCCCCGTATCTTGGTCACTTTACCCAAGAAAGGTACTATATCAGGATGATTATTCATCCTCATACAAGATAACTTGCGTAAGAATCTGCCAATCTAATTCTGAGGAATTGGCCATTCCCTTGTGATCAAATCACAAGATCATGCGACTCTACCACTTGTTGCACAAGTGTCGCATCAACTATGGGACTATTTACCCATCGAATGGAGTCACGAAATAATCTGTTCCTGATGGCATTAGACCAACTTGTCAGTCCTAGGGTTTCGAGTTTCATCTTTTTAGTGAGAGATTCATAGGAAAACCTTAGATCACTTCTCGCAAGTAGATCCTATTGTCCCTACATTCCGTGAATGTGGACAAGTATTTAGGGTATAGGAGTTTCGGTTTTTGACAATACATGCGACTAGGTAAATATCTTGACCGGGCTAACCTTAGTCAGTTCCTTGGGATACGTCGCATTGAATTAACCCTTTTCTAAACGAGTACTCCGCGGGTTTAGGTGTTTAGGTTTATGCCAATTTAACCCATCTATTTTTGAAGATAATTGCGCTATCATTTCCATAACCACATGACTTATTATCTATGTGTAAGTTGATTTTCAAACCCTAACTCTTTGGTTTAAGATCAAGAATAGGTTAGGTTATAGCCTAATTCCAATTAATCATTCTATAACATGCGAACAAGATTCATGCTAAAACATGCAACCTTTTACTAATAATTATGCAGTTGAAAAATGATATTTATACCAATTGACCAGAGTTATGCAACTTAAGAATCATTTCACGCCTTGTAATTTTCCCATGGATTATTAGCAGTTCCCATAATGACTCATTGCGAAGAAGACATGTCCTAATAATGTGACATGCAATTTATACTTCCATGCCTAAACGAAGTATACTATTTTAATTCCGTTTTGTAAAAATGGACATTAATCTAATTTTAATTCATTGCAATGCATAAAAACTATTTGCTAGAAATGCATTTATGCCCCCTTTATTTTGTTCATTTTACAAAAAAATTACTAATGACCGAACTTGTTCGTCGTAAGCTAATTCTTTTAAATTAACCAAAGTATTTAAGAAGAAAAATGCATCCTATCTCCAAAAATCATCCATGAACGTAAAATTATAACAACGTAAAATAAAAATTAGGAAGAAAAACCTGGACTTGTGGTGAGATGTCCACGTGGATGCTAGGAGACAATCCTCCTGCGGTTGCGCCTTGTGCTTTCTTAGGAGCCATCGGGAATGCGGCCTTTCTGTCTTGGATGCGGCTTTGTGAAACTCCCTTTGTAATTCCACCACCCTTTATGAGTTTTCTTTTCCTTCCTTTCGTAGAAGCTCTTTGAAGGGATATTTCTGTGGAGGAGGGGAGAAACCCACGTAAAGGGTTTGAAATCCCCGGGGGGGTGTGTTTAAAGTCTTTCGATGTGGCTTATTAAAGCCACGGGAAGGGGCCTTTTCTTGAATCCCGAGGGGTAGTTTTTTAGCATGCTTTAGGTGGGTAAAAAGGGGGGAAAAAAGAAGGGTGTAGAAGACCCTTAAGAGTGGATTTTATATGGGGGACAAAGGGTATGAAAGAGGCACATGAAGGGGCTTTGGATTCTCGGGGGTAGGGGGTGTTTAGCAAGCCCACATGAATCAGGGCTAGGAGGGAGGCCACAAGTGGAATTTGTGGTGGGGTGTTATATGAAAGGGGGACTTATGTCAACCCTCTTTTTGAAGCTTCTGAAAAGGGCCATGTGGAGGAGAATGACTCCTCTTGAGCAGCGTGATGATGGCCAGGAGCGACTGTGGCGGCATGGGACAGGGCAGACTGTAGTGGGAGTGGCGTTGCTGCGGCAGCTGGGACTCTTGCTTCTTCCCTTCACAGTGGCGTTTGTGTAGGGCGGCTCCTCCTTTCTTACCTTCACGACCACACAACAGCATAGCAGTAACTCGGCAATCCTCACGGCCCTCAGCTCACGACAACGAATTGGCAACATACAGCAGTGTCTCCACTCAGCCTGCGCACCCCTTTTTCACCCCATGGCAAAGACTTAAATAGGGGAGGGGAGGGAATCCTTCCTCCCCCACGCGTTGTATCGCATGAGATCTTCCCCCCTGCAAGCTCCATCAAGGAGCTTGATCATACCTACTATTCCCGTTCCCTCTAGCACGACAGCCGGCTAGGGGGATAAGGGGAATATTTAAAAAATTTGCTATTATCCTAATTTTTTTTTGCCTCCAAGAGGAGATTCATATGAACAGTGTATTTTTAGATTCGGAAATGTTACAAAATCCTCATAACTAAATTATTCTCAAACTGTAGGATAAGGTTACTTTTTCTCAAAATCCTCATAACTAAAAAAACACAATTTTATTTTCTCAAAAAATAGAGCCAATCAATAATATACAACTCTTTAATGCCCTCATGACTTTTCAACATGAAAATATATTAGAATCATTCTCATTCTTGCTTCTTAAAAGGACGGAAGTTGAAAAACGATATAAAATGATGTACACATCATATTTTAAGATAATTTTTTACCCAAAGACATCTTTTTTACTCGAGAGTTTCCTTGTAAATTTGTATTGTTTTTGGACAATTATATGCCTATTTCTGGGCATTTCTTCATTCCCTCTCAAAGCTCTAGTTTTGTCCAAAATTTTGTGTACTCTTCTCCTTCCCTTCAGAATATGGTTTCTTGCATACGAATTCTTTTGAAGCAACAATCAATATTATCTACAACACTCTCTACCCTACTACAAGCAATCTCAGGAGTGGTTTTGATAGCATTTTCTAAAATCAAATAATCTCTATCTACAACACTCTCTACCCTACTACAAGCAATCTCCCTCTTCAGTACTGTGATATAAGATATCTTCCTCTTCAACACTCTATACTACAAGCAATCAAGTAATAATAGAGGTATCTTTATTTTTTAAAATCTATGTGATGTTATTATTATTCATAGTTGTTGTTTAATCCTTAAGTGTCAATTCATAGAGAGAGAGAGAGAGAGAGAGAGAGAGAGAGAGAGAGAGAGGGAAAGAGGGAGAAGGGGGTAAAGAGAGACGACTGTGTGAAATAAACTAAGAAAATAAGTGATAGAGTGATAGAGAGTAAATTAGGGTAGACGATAAGATTATATTATTGTTCTCCACTTGGCAAGATTCTGTATAAATGTGTTTAAATATCTTTGATCAATTCTTAGAGAGAGAGAGCGAGAGAGAGTGTGTGTGTGTATTTTGGATAGAACATAAGATAAGATTGCATGTAATTAGAGGTAGATTCAAAGCTAAGATTACAAGTAGATTAGGGGTTGATTAGGGTCTATCATGACTAAAATCAAGAGAAAGAGACAAGATCCAATTGGGTAAAAAAGAACACAAATATAGTGTAGCAAAGGGGTGTAATTTTGTGATTTGAATGTTAATCTAAGTTAAAATTGGCATATATTTTTCTTTACAGGATGCAGGTGTAGGACGTACTAAGAGAAAGAGAGATATTCACTTTCAATTGGAGGATGAATATGCACCAATGTTCAAAAGAATTGTAGAAAGGGATGATGCAATAAGATAGAGGATGCAATAAAAAATAAATGTAGGGAAAAAAAACGTGGACCTTTGGGTTGATGGGTGCATTTATGCACCCGATCTACTCACTCAAAGGCCACCACAATTTGAAGGGCTTACATCATTTGTAAAGTTTGTTTGTGAAGACAATGAAGGATTGTATGGATACACATGCAGACTTGTCACACAAGGATTAGCAGGGGTTCATCAAGCCTTGACAAATATGCAAACAAGATTACAAGGGAATATGTAGTCTTTAATAAAAAATGATAGATTATTGGTTGAGAAGTATAGGGAGAATCATAGCCTACAACAAGCAATGTCTGACATTGAAGATGCTATGCAAGCTACACATGTGCAAAATATGGAGTTACAGTCTAAAGTTATGGACTAATGCATTTGAAAAATACACACATATTGAAGTATGGTTCCAAAGAAGTTGCATTTGTATTGAATGCATCCAACAACTTTGCATTGGATATATGTAGGGTTCAGATTGCCATGGTCGAGTTTTACAATATGTCTATGAAAGAATATAGAGGCAAGCTTAAGTTTGTCCTCAAACTTGATGAGAGTGAGATTATTAAGGGGAAAAAACTTGAACGTATGAGTAAAACACTTATGAATCGAGCATTGTTAAAGTTTTCTTTAACCTCACTAATATACCTGGTGTTATTCAACACCAACAAAATAATGGAGCAATTTTACACATCGAGGGATTTGGGGACTATCAAGTTGAATGGAATCTTGTAGGTGATTTAAAAACATTGAAGTGTATGTTTGGTTTATCAAATGCAATGAATGCGAAATTTCTGTGCATATATTTTATGCAAACTACGAAGAAAGGAAAAGATGAAAAGAAATAATTGCTTGCCAAGGCAGGACAACAAGGTACTCCAACGCATGATCAAAAATTCATGAGAAATGGAATGCTAGTTCTAGTGGATTCAAAAAACTGGCGCCCTAATTTGGAAATACCACTGACAAGGTTCACTTTTGCACATTGCATTGTTTGGTTGGAATAATTAAGAAGCTAGTATATGAATATATATTCTTTGCATACAAGATGCAGCATGCATCAGAAGCTGTCGATGCTACATGCAAGAAGGTAGAGCAAGTCCTCTCTGAAGTTGGATTGCACGGGAGCCAAGTAGAAATAAAAAAGTACGAGAAAATATCGAAAAAGAGTGGAAATATCCCTTGTAAACCATGCTTTGGCAGACCCAAGGCTAGGACGTTTATATCTCCACCTCAAGATGAGGAAGGCAATATACTCGTAAAACAACCAAAGAAGTATGAAGCATGGAAAAATTTGCACCTTGCTGTTCTGGATTGGAGCAATGGGGGACGAACAAGGATTGCAATGGCAGAAGTGTGGATACACCTAGATAGATTAGTAGCTCTCTTACAAAAGTTGAGGTTTAGGGATGGTGATGCCAATACATTTAAAGAGACAGTTGCTAAATTTCATAAGTCCATGGTGGAGGTATGTACTATAAATAGTTTAACACACTAAATGGTTAGTATTGTCACCATTACAAAAAAATATCATCATTTTGAATTAGTTTGTGTTTCTAATCTCTCTTCTTGTGCAGCATATACTTGAAGCACATGGTCCATACTTCGCAAATCAAGTTTGGCAGTATGGTAAACTCAAGGCATGGAACGATCTCATTGGCAAGCTCGTTGTGCTTTTCAAAAGGCAACTGATCATAGAGGTGGCATCAATGATTCCAATTCTATTAGGCAATTATTACAATGGTGGTATGGAAGATTAGAGATACAATACAAGGAAAAAGAAAAGAAGTCCAAAACCTCTCAAGCAAAATTTATAAGTACGTAGGGAAATATATGAAGTGAGAAAAGCAAGATATGAAAACACCACACATAATGGTTAGCAACCCAAGAGAGAGATGACAAGAAATTGAGACCTAGATAAAGAGAATACTTTTGATGCATTTAGAGTCCACGAGAGAGCATAGGTACCCAGGAGACGACACATCAATACTCCTATCTTTAACATGAGATGTCTTGTAAATTTTGAAGGTTTGTCACTATGTTTTTCAAAGTCAATTTCGAAATATGTTTTTTACTTTAAAGTTCATTTACACCATAGTAAGTTTAAAAGTTTCGTACTTAAGTCAAGTCTCTCCTTTCATTTTTTCTCATTACTCTTCTCTCTATCCTCTAGCTTTCTATCATTCATCATCACAACCATGGCACATTCCAAGCATCCTATCAAGAAGGCACATGCAATATTTCGGTTGAAAAATATTACTAGCCCACGTGAGACTCATGCAAATGACAATTCCGGCATTGAAGTTACGGACGGTGAAATCTTTAAACTGTACGCGAGGTATCATGACTCTCCACTGGAAAAACAGGACGGAGGTTTAAAAACCCGCATAACCACAGGTGAACTCCCTCTTGAGGTCAAAAGGATAATAATAGGTTTATTGATTTTTTTTAAAATTATTTACCTTCCCCTAGCTGATGCATGGCTGAGGGAAGGGAATGGTCTATTTTGGGCAATGGGGGAGGTGGAAGGAAAGAATCCATGCGGGGGGGCCACGTAGGGAGGGAGGTCCTCACTCCCCCCAGACTATATAAACCCCTTTGGGTAAGGGGGGAGAAGGGAGGCATGAGAGAAGAAGGCTACCGCAGGCCATGGAGTGAGTGGAGGGACAATTATTGAGGCATCGAGTGCCTGTTGCACCACGTGGAGGAAGAAAGAGAGAAGCCCCGCTGCGCCAGTTGCCGCCATACTGGAAGAGCCGCCAGCTCATGGAACGCTGCCGCCCAACTACCAAATTGAACTACTGCCACCATTCCGCCTCCTGTCCGCCATCAAGGCCTCCAAAATCCTCCTTGTCCACATAGTTCCTAATTCCCTTCTTCTTCCACGTGGCCATCACACATCCAAGAAGCTTCTTTTGGAAGCTTCTAAGGGGGGTTCCCTAAGCCCCCTTCCCGTGGATTCCCCACCCAAGTCCCCATAAAGTCCCCCCTTCTCGTGGATTCCCCACACAAGTCCATATTACCCCCACGGGTTCCTCTTAAACCCCCTTTTCCATTGCAACTCCCACAAGCCTTTTTACCCTCGGTTTTCTTTTAAAGGCCCTACTCGTGGAGACCCTATAAAGTCTGTTATAACCCAAGATTTTAAAGGCCCTTCCCTTTTGAACTCTCCGAGATCCCAAATCTTTTTTCCCTCTTAAGCTTCAAAGTGGAAGCCTATAAGGTCTTCCCAATAGTTCCCTAATACACCCTAGCCCAGGCTTTGAAGAGAAGAAGGGGAAGCCTACAAGCCCCTTCCCACCAATCACCCATAAGGCCGGCCCTAGGATTTTAGGGAAGGAGAAGAAGAACTCTCAAGCCTCCATTCCCGCAAGGCCCGTTCACGAGAACCCTTTCGCGAACCCCCTCTTTTTTGAAATAAAGAAGGCCCAAGCCTAAAACCCTAAGGCCTTCCATAAGCCAAAATTCGTAAGTCGGTACTTTTGCCAAGGATCCGTACTTCCAAGGGGATCTCCGCGTATGGATATCTCACCGAGCCCACAAGTCCAGGTTTTCTTCCTATTTTTGATTTACGTAGAAGTATTGCAATTATGCATGGTTATTTCATGGAACTAGGATGCACTTACGCTTGTCAAATCCACATAGCTAAATGCGATATAAATAAATTGGCTATTTGAAATTTACTTGAAGTAACTCACGATACGAAGTTGGTCATTTGTACTTTCAAGGGAATAAACGAAAAAGAACATAAGGTGTCTATGCATTTTTAGCAAGCTGCCTTTGTGCATTGCAAAGTGATGAGTCTAGAACAACTAATGACTATCATTACAAAGTCGAAATTATTATTGTACACTTTGGTTATGCATGGAAAGAATAAATCGCATGTCACATTATTAGGCATCTTTCCTTCGAAATGATTCATTAAAAGAAGGTTGCTAATAATCTGTAGGAATTTGCAAGACGTGGAAATGGTTCTTAAAACTGCGTAAAGTAAATTAATATCTAGTCAATTGGCTTAAATCTCAATCAACTATGTAAATAGTTACGAATGGTTGTACAATGCTTATTCAGCATACGAAAATTTCATTTAGAAAAGAAGTTAGAAAAAGGTTGCATGGTTCATATTAAACCCTATCGCTTAGTAGCATGGATCTTAAATGCATCAATAGAAGTTATGTTGTAACTTAGCATATGCTTTGGTTTTAACCAGAAAAGTCAGATTTGTAAATATACTCATATGTAGGCAATGAATCATGTGATTATGAGAATGGTATCGTAAATATCCTCAAGAGTAGACAAATAAATTGGTATTACCCTAAGCACCTAAACCCCGAGGGACACGCTTAGAAATGGTTAAATCTAAGCAACATATCCCAAGTGCTAACTAGGATTTAGAACGTTGAGGACCTAACCTAGTTGTTCTTATTGCCAAGTTGAAACTCTCATACCCTAAAGACCTGCCCACATTCATGAAATGTAGCGAAAATAGGACACACTTGCGAGAAACGATCTAGGGTTTTTACCCTAAGGATCGCTCGCTAAAAGAATGAAACCCAATTTGGATTTGGACCTTTAGGTCCGACAATATCGACCTAGTGCAATCAGGAATGGATTGTTATGAAGATTCCCTAACCCTGTTCCCTATCTAATCATGATTTCGTGATTAGACTGCCATTCGATGGGTAAAATAGTCCCATGATTTTTATGCGACACTCGTGCAATAGGTTGCAGAGTCGCATGATTTTGTGATTTGATCAAAAGGGAATGGCCAAATTCCTCGGAATGAGATTGGCAGATTCTTACGCAAGTTTATCTTGCAAGAGGAGAATAATCGTCATGATATAATACCTTTCTTGGGTAGAGTAACCAAGATACGAGGATTAGATATTTGCTTGGAAGAAAAAGACCAATTAGTAAATTGGAATAACATATTTACTACTAATAGAACTTAAGGTATTGGTTAAGTTGGGTTAATAGGGTACGGCCCTAACCCAAGGATAAAGGGTTAACAAACAAACCCTTGGGGATCTTGCCAAGTCACAATTGATCCCAGATCAAGTGCTGGATGCATTCGGAGAGAAAGATTCACTCCTTAGCAATTGGCCAAATAAACGACCACTGGAATTGATTGTGCTTGTAACAGTTTAGAAAGCACTGTTTGCATTGTTTGCTCAAAGAACTAAAGGATGAAAAGATATCTAATGCTTCAGGTTGAAGGCCTGAAAGGAGAGGCAGCTTCAGTTACCCCCGACTGTCTGCCTGACCCTAACCAAGGGGGTTGTTGACCGCGCCGGGAACGTGGACCAAACCCGCCACAAGAGGTCTTTCCGTTGAGCTCTACTTGGAGCAGGAGGACGCTTGGGTGCCAGGGGGCTCTGGCCGTAAATCCCTCACCTTCCGGGACCTGCACAAGATGCTAACGTGACTCGGGATTGGATCTCGAGGCCCACATACTAGTTTACGGGCGGAAGCTTGGAATAGTGATCCCTGGGGATTACTGGATAGCCTTCGGGCGAATTATGGACAAGCCTACGGGCGGAACTCCTTGTATTTCAAAGAAAAAATGATGAAATCTTAAAAAAGAACTTGCTTGATATTGTTTTTCTATGTCACGTGATAAGATTACGTGAAGGAACCAGTGCTTAACAGGATTAATTAAAGAAGCTTATTGTTATATGTCAAATTAATGTGTTAGATAATTACATAACTAAAACAAACCGAGAAAAGTGCGGAGGATAGAACATGGGTCCGTCCTACGATTGGGTGGTCCCCGTCAGTCGGGAACTTTTCTCAAAAATCTCGAAGAACAGCGAGATGATCATCATCATCAAAATGAATAAGGAGAACGATGACCTAGAGTTACGTCTTACCCGATTTACGTTGTTTTAGGGGAACGGAATGGGACTATGCCTTATGGCAGAGAGGTTGAGCTTTGCATCCCTCTCGTTTTCCATTCTCCTTGAACCAAGTGCAGCGTGAATTCACTTCGGACTTGGCGTTTCTGCGTAAAGTAGTTCGCTCGGATCTGACGCCAGTTGCTGTTAGCTAATGACCAATCAGGAAAACCCTAATTTCGGTCGATCCTAAGTGGGAACGACCATGATACTTCCGCTACGTGGCAGATGCGGGAAGACCTAGATCGAAAAACCTGTAACATTCCATGGGAGTGCCGGGCGGAGTTTTCTAGACATCCTTTCCGATGGACTGCTAAGACGTATCCTGGATGATACTAACGGACACGTTACAATTGGTATTAGAGCGAACCAACAAAGGACTTAAGAAATTTTAATAAAAAGAAGTAAAGAAAATGTTGTGTCCCAAACATTTCCTTACTTTCAATGCTGTCTTGCAGAATTATGAAGCATGGAACAGGTTCTTAGTGTTCCGAGTCATGTTTATGACCGCGACGCATTCCACGGATTATCGACAGAGGGTTGAGATGATGAACATCCTAGACCGCATTTACAATCCATCGCCTGTGTACGTGGAACGGAGATGGATGGGTGTTTCAGGGATCTATTACATAGTTGCGCATCGACCTGCATACCTTCAAATTAACTTGAAGAGAATCAAGTGGATGGAGGATTTGAAGATCGTGAAGCTGTTCATCTTTGTTGAGGCTCACGCAAACGCGACCCTACAGGTCGGAGGTCGAAGGGTTAACCAGAATAAGTATGTGTACGGGGAAGTGATTCGAAGAATCCCTGCCGACCGAATCAATGTGTTGGGACGCCATGAGAAGAATGGATATCAAAGGAAAAGATACCCTAATCTTCCAATGAACTATCGATTCCTGAAAATCGATGACCCCAATCCGTACTACTACTCAGTTCCTGTAGCTGAATGCAACAACATCTTATTCTCCTCGAATTAATGTATCAACTTGTTTCGTCGCCCCAAGAAATAATTGTACCTCGAAAGGGCTATGCTGATATGAATGGAATAAAACTTTTTTTTAGATCAACGATTGTCTTGACTGTGAATATTGATAAAGAAGTAAAGTGATTTGGTCACTTGGCTAAAGGAATACGTGGACGTAGTTCCTAAAGAGTTAACAGAACTCCCGCTTCAAAGAGAAGTAGATCATGAGATCAAGCTAGTAATAGGAGCTGCGCCAATTGCGAAGAGACCCTATAGAATGTCTATACCAGAAGCAATTGAGTTGAAGGAACAACTCAAGCAACTGCTAGATCAGGGCTACATCCGTCCTAGCAGTTCACCATGGGAAGCACCAATACGTTCCAGAAAAAGAAAGATGGAACGCTTCGACTGTGTATTGATTACAGAGGGTTGAATCAATCAACTGTCAAGAATAAGTACCCTATTCCTAGAATAGATGAACTTCTTGATCGTCTTTATGGTGCGAAGATATTCTCCAAAATTGATCTCAGGTCTTGTTACTATTAGATAAGAATCAAAGAAGAAGATATCCCAAAGACGGCCTTCAACACAAGATATGGATACTTTGAGTTTCTAGTTATGTCATTTAGGGCTTACGAATGCGCCTGCCACCTTCAATAGGTTAATGCATGATATTTTTAGACCATATCCTGATAACTTCCTGCTCGTCTTCTTTGATGCCACTCTAGTCTATTCCAAACAGGAAGGAGATCATGAACCCCAACTTCGCATTTTCCTTGAGACAATAAGGTCACACAAACTGTATGCTAAGATGACGAAATGTGCATTCCTCAAACATCAGATTGGTTATCTGGGATTCATCATATCAGCTAAAGGAATCTCAATGGAGCCGACCTAAGTCAGAAATGTTCTAGGATGGCCAAATACCAACAACTATCAAAGAAATATGCAGCTTTCTTGGATTGACAAGATGGTATAAGGTCTTCATAAAAAACTATGCTTGGATTGCAGCACCTTTGACAGACTTACTGAAGAAGCAAACGTCCATTGCATGGTCAATTGCCGAACAAACTAGCTTTGATAGGTTGAAGCAAAGTTTGGTATCAGCACCGATCCTAAAACTTCTAGACCACAGTAAGGAGTTTGAGGTAGTAATTGATACTAGCATGCTTGCCTTAGGATGTGTGCTCATGCAGGAAGGTCATCCTGTAGCATGCTCTTCAAGGAAACTGAAGAGCCATGAGAAGAATTATGCTACCCATGATCTAGAATTGTTAGTTGTCATCCATGCTCTAAAACTTTGGAGACACTACCTGTTGGGTAACAAGTTTACTCTAGTGACTGATCATAAGAGTCTCAAGTGGATCTTTACCCAGAACGAGCTCAACATGAGGCAACGTCGGTGGATTGAAGTGCTAGAGGAGTATGACTTTGAAATCAAGTACCAACTAGGAAAGGAGAATGTAGTTGTTGATGCATTTAGTCGCAAGGCATTCCTTAACTCATTAATCTTGCAAAATCCATCAACAGCTAGATCTCTAGCCACAAAGGTATCCATGCCAAACAACCCAATACTTGAACTAGCTAGAGAGGAAGCATGCCATGATACAACCTATCAAAAGATGCTAAGAAAAATCTCTATCAAGGATCACGACCAAAAGCTACAGGCTAAGTATCATGAATTCTCTATTAATAGTGGACTTGACTACTATAGAACAAGGCTGTGTATACCCGCAAGCTAGTCACTTAAGTAGAAGATATTGTGGAAAGCTCATGATTCCCCTTTCTCAGGACATTCTGGCTATGCCAAGACTCTCAATGCAGTTAGGAAAAGCTACCATTGGGAGAGGCTTAAAAGTGACGTTCTCAAATATATCACCGAGTGTTTGTCTTGTCAACATATCAAAGCCGAACATGTCAAGATGCCAGGCAAATTGCAACCGCTTGACATTCCCCAAATGAAATGGGAATTCATCAGTATGGATTTTGTTGTTGGCCTACCCCAAGTTCAGGGGGGATACAACTCCATCATGGTTGTGGTTGACGTGCTTACTAAAGTTGCACACCTTATTCGAGTAAAGACAAACTATAAAGCCTCAGACATTGCAAGATTATTTATCAAGGAGATATTCAAGCTACATGGGCTACCAAGAAGAATCATTAGTGATTGTGATTCTCTCTTCACATCACACTTGTGGAGAGCCATCTTTGAAGCCATTGAGACTCAAATCTATTTTAGCATAGCTTACCATCCCCAAACGGATGGCCAAACAGAGCGAGTCAATCAAGTCATCGAGGATATGCTTAGGGCATACTGCAGTCGTGAACCAAAATGGTGGATTCAATACTTACCTTTGGTGGAATTTTCCTACAATGCTTCTTATCAACGAAGCATTCAGATGACCCCTTTCCAAGCACTATATGGTCATGACTGTCGAAGTCCCCGAAACTTCTCAGATCCAACCTTGAGGGTTGAAGCTTCAAGGCAGATGTTGGAAGAGATGGATGACAAAATAAAGTCAAGAAAACAGGACATCCAAGCCGCCAAGGATAGACAAAAGGCATGCGTGGACTTGAAGCAACAAGATAGAATCTTCGAGGAAGGAGACATGGTCTTCATTCACGTACGACCACATAAGAGTTCTCTATCCTTAGGAGATTGCAAGAAGCTAAGTCCAAGGTACTGTGGACCATACAAGATCCTCAAGTGCCTAGAACCTAATGCTTATAGACTACAACTCCCAGAGAACCTAAAGGTTCATAATGTATTCCATATCAGCCTATTGAAGAAGTATGCACCTAATCCTAACCATGTACTTGACGACCAACAAATTGTAATGCCTAGCCAAGGAGTCCTTGAGCTACTGCCTGACAGGATCTTAGATGTTAGGGAGAGATAATTGAGATCCAAAACCTTGAGAGAATGCCTCGTCCAGTGGAAAGATTATCCTGAGGATGACACTTGGATGGATGAAAGCACTCTCAACCATCAATATCCCCAATTTATCTTGAGATGAGGACATCTCAATTCCTCGAAGAGGGAGAGAATGTAATATTTCGGTTGAAAAATATTACTAGCCCGCGTGAGACTCATGCAAATGACAATTCCTGCATTGAAGTTACGGACGGTGAAATCTTTAAACTGTACGCGAGGTATCATGACTCTCCACTGGAAAAATAGGACGGAGGTTTAAAAACCCGCATAACCACAGGTGAACCCTCTCTTGAGGTCAAAAGGATAATAATAGGTTTATTGAATTTTTTTTAAATTATTTACCTTCCCCTAGCCGATGCGTGGCTGAGGGAAGGGAATGGGCTATTTTGGGCAATGGGGGAGGTGGAAGGAAAGAATCCATGTGGGGGGGCCACGTAGGGGGGGAGGTCCTCACTCCCCCCAGACTATATAAACCCCTTTGGGTAAGGGGGGAGAAGGGAGGCATGAGAGAAGAAGGCTACGGCAGGCCGTGGAGTGAGTGGAGGGAAGATTATTGAGGCATCGAGTGCCTGTTGCACCACGTGGAGGAAGAAAGAGAGAATCCATGCTGCGCCAGCTGCTGCCATAGTGGAAGAGCCGCTAGCTCATGGAACGCTGCCGTCCAGCTACCAAATTGAACTGTTGCCACCATTCCACCTCCTGTCCGCCATCAAGGCCTCCAAAATCCTCCTCGTCCACATAGTTCCTGATTCCCTTCTTCTTCCACGTGGCCATCACACATCCAAGTAGCTTCTTTTGGAAGCTTCTAAGGGGGCTTCCCTAAGCCCCCTTCCCGTGGATTCCCCACCCAAGTCCCCATAAAGTCCCCCCTTCTCGTGGATTCCCCACACAAGTCCATATTACACCCATGGGTTCCTTTTAAACCCCCTTTTCCATTGCAACTCCCACAAGCCTTTTTATCCTCGGTTTTCTTTTAAAGGCCCTACTCGTGGATACCCTATAAAGTCTGTTATAACCCAAGATTTTAAAGGCCCTTCCCTTTTGAACCCTCCGAGAGCCCAAATCTTTTTTCCCTCTTAAGCTTCGAAGTGGAAGCCTATAAGGTCTTCCCAATAGTTCCCTAATACACCCTAGCCCAGGCTTTGAAGAGAAGAAGGGGAAGCCTACAAGCCCCTTCCCACCAATCACCCACAAGGCCGACCCTAGGATTTTAGGGAAGGAGAAGAAGAACTCTCAAGCCTCCATTCCCGCAAGGCCCGTTCACAAGAACCCTTTCGTGAACCCCCTCTTTTTCGAAATAAAGAAGGCCCAAACCTAAAACCCTAAGGCCTTCCATAAGCCAAAATTTGTAAGTCGGTACTTCTGTCAAGGATCCGTACTTCCAAGGGGATCTCCGTGTATGGATATCTCACTGAGCCCACAAGTCCAGGTTTTCTTCCTATTTTTGATTTATGTAGAAGTATTACAATTATGCATGGTTATTTCATGGAACTAGGATGCACTTACGCTTGTCAAATCCACCTAGCTAAATGCGATATAAATAAGTTGGCTATTTGAAATTTACTTGAAGTAACTCACGATACGAAGTTGGTCATTTGTACTTTCAAGGGAATAAACAAAAAAGAACGTAAGGCGTCTATGCATTTTTAGCAAGCTGCCTTTGTGCATTGCAAAGTGACGAGTCTAGAACAACTAATGACTATCATTACAAAGTCGAAATTATTATTGTACACTTTGGTTATGCATGGAAAGAATAAATCGCATGTCACATTATTAGGCATATTTCCTTCAAAATGATTCATTAAAAGAAGGTTGCTAATAATCTATAGGAGTTTGCAAGACATGGAAATGGTTCTTAAAATTGCGTAAAGTAAATTAATATCTAGTCAATTGGCTTAAATCTCAATCAACTACGTAAATAGTTACGAATGGTTGTACAATGCTTATTCAGCATACGAAAATCTCATTTAGAAAAGAAGTTAGAAAAAGGTTGCATGGTTCATATTAAACCCTATCGCTTAGTAGCATGGATCTTAAATGCATCAATAGAAGTTATGTCGTAACTTGGCATATGCTTTGGTTTTAACCATAAAAGTAGGATTTGTAAATATAATCATATGTAGGCAATGAATCATGTGATTATGAGAATGGTATTGTAAATATCCTCAAGATTAGACAAATAAATTGGTATTACCCTAAGCACCTAAACCCCGAGGGACACGCTTAGAAATGGTTAAATCTAAGCAACATATCCCAAGTGCTAACTAGGATTTAGAACGTTGAGGACGTAACCTAGTTGTTCTTATTGCCAAGTTGAAATTCTCATACCCTAAAGACCTTCCCACATTCACGAAATGTAGCGAAAATAGGACACACTTGCGAGAAACGATCTAGGGTTTTTACCCTAAGGATCGCTCGCTAAAAGAATGAAACCCAATTTGGATTTGGACCTTTAGGTCCGACAATATCGACCTAGTGCAATCAGGAACGGATTGTTATGAAGATTCCCTAACCCTATTTCCTATCTAATCATGATTTCGTGATTAGACAATGCAATTCAATGGGTAAAATAGTCCCATGATTTTTATGCGACACTCGTGCAATATGTTGTAGAGTCGCATGATTTTGTAAATTGATCAAAAGGGAATGGCCAAATTCCTCGGAATGAGATTGGCAGATTCTTACGCAAGTTTATCTTGCAAGAGGAGAATAATCGTCATAATATAGTACCTTTCTTGGGTAGAGTAACCAAGATACGAGGATTAGATATTTGCTTGGAAGCAAAAGACCAATTAGTAAATTGGAATAACATATTTACTGCTAATAGAACTTAAGGTATTGGTTAAGTTGGGTTAATAGGGTATAGACCTAACCCAAGGATATAGGGTTAACAAACAAACCCTTGGGGATCTTGCCAAGTCGCAATTGATCCGGGATCAAGTGTTGGATGCATTCGGAGAGAAAGATTCACTCCTTAGCAATTGGCCAAATAAACGACCACTGGAATTGATTGTGCTTGTAACAGTTTAGAAAGCACTGTTTGCATTGTTTGCTCAAAGAACTAAAGGATGAAAAGATATCTAATGCTTCAGGTTGAAGGCCTGAAAGGAGAGGCAGCTTCAGTTACCCCCGACTGCCTGCTTGACCCTAACCAAGGGGGTTGTTGACCGCACCGGGAACGTGGACCGAACCCGCCGCGAGAGGTCTTTCCGTTGAGCTCTACTTGGAGCAGGAGGATGCTTGGATGCCAGGGGGGCTCTGGCCATAAATCCCTCGCCTTTCGGGACCTGCACAAGAGGCTAACGTGACTCGGGATTGGATCTCGAGGCCCGCATACTAGTTTGCGGGCGGAAGCTTGGAATAGTGATCCCTGGTGATTACTGGATAGCCTTCGGGTGGATTATGGACAAGCCTACGAGCGGAACTCCTTGTATTTCAAAGAAAAAATGATGAAATGTTAAAAAAGAACTTGCTTGATATTGTTTTTCTATGTCACGTGATAAGATTACGTGAAGGAACTAGTGCTTAACAGGATTAATTAAAGAAGCTGATTGTTATATGTCAAATTAATGTGTTAGATAATTACATAACTAAAACAAATCGAGGAAAGTGCGGAGGATAGACCATGGGTCCGTCCTACGGTTGGGTGGTTCCGATTAGCCGGGAAATTTTCTCAAAAGTCTCGAAGAACAGCGGGATGATCATCATCATCAAAACGAATAAGGAGAACGATGAGCTAGAGTTACGTCTTACCCGATTTACGCTGTTTTAGGAGAACGGAATGGGACTATGCCTTATGGCAGAGAGGTTGAGCTTTGCATCCCTCTCGTTTCCCATTCTCCTTGAACCAAGTGCAGCGTGAATCTGCTTCGGACATGGCGTTTTTGCGTAAAGTAGTTCGCTCGGATCTGACACTAGTTGCTGTTAGCTAATGACCAATCAGGAAAACCCTAATGCCGGTCGATCCTAAGTGGGAACGGCCAGGATACTTCCACTACGTGGCAGATGCGGGAAGACCTAGATCACAAAACCCGTAACATTCCATGGGAGTGCCGGGCGGAGTTTTCTAGACATCCTTTCAGATGGATTGCTAAGACGTGTCCTAGATGATACTAACGGACACGTTACAGCAGATGTAAGAGCAAGAGCTCAGTATTCTTTCAAATCTAGTGAGTGTACTGTGAGTGATAAAGGTCCCTTGGTAGCCAGCAATGGTGGCCCATGGCAGGTTCACTCATAGTAAAGAAAACATGTCACCTGTGTGCAAGGAATTAAAAAAAAACCCTATTTATGAAGCTTGTAAGACTAATATATCCCCCTATTTAAGCTTATAAGATATATACATATATGACTTTTTATGTATCCCCTTTCTTAAATGTAAGTCTTCATAGAACATATACTAACTTTCTTTTTAAAAGTTGGAATTATCCTAGGCAATTAAAAGTATCAAAATTGTCATATCACAAAGTGATTTATCTAGTGGCACTTGGATACCATCGAAGTATGTGTCACAATGTTTTTGAGTGCATGTGCCCCCTTACCACATGAGGAGAGAGAGTAGGGGAATCGAACTCCTTTATACTTAAAGTGACTACACCAGGCGGACACCAAGCTCTCTTTGGAAGAAGGGGAGTTGAATCTCTCTACCAAAACCATGGGAGAGTGCCAACTCCCCCCCTCCCACACTATGATTAATTCAATAACCCTACTATGTGAGGGTTTTGGGTTTTAACCTTACTTGTCAAGGTCTCTTGTATGCCATGTAGAAACCAATCTATGGAGAGAGGTGATCAAATGCATCCCCTCCTTATTTTTTCCCTCTATCACCTCATTAAATTTAAGTTCAATATAGGAAATGAACAGGGGTCTACTCTAATGTATATGCTTAAGTTTCCCCTTCCAAAAGCCCCCTCCCTTACACTCACGTGATACAATACAACATCTATAGTGAACCCCTCGGGCGGTAGTCCTACTGCAGCTAATAATGGTGGTGCTACTATGGCCAACAATGGTGGCCCTAGTGTGGTCAACAATGATGGTTTGCCATTGTCCAGAAATGGTGGTCCACAGGCTCCAGTTACTCCACCTCCCACAACTACTCCAACTGGTAATACAAATCCTCCAATACATAAGAAGCAAAGATGGAGACCATGCATAGTTGCGCTACGTGAGATAAGGAAATTCTTAAAGAGTGCCAACTTGATTATTCCTAAGGCACCATTCTCTAGGTTGGTGTGAGAAATACTGCAAGATCTACAGATAGGGCATCATCACAAGTTCTTTTCAAGGAACTAGGCAAGGAACGTGGGGCAATGGTCAAGCCAAGCCTTACTTGCTCTCCAAGAAGTAGCTGAAAGTTACTTAATTGATCCAATGGGTGATTCTCAACTTTTAGTCATTCATGCTCGACTTACTATGCATGGAGTGTGCTAAAGATATATACACAAGATTCACACAAAATTTTACTAGTAGGGCCTCTAGGGTATCGGCAGTGTGCACAAAAAATTTTGCCGAGATCGGGTCCCCCAAAGGAGCCCTGGGCGGAGGCTCGTATCTAGGGGCCTAAATCTACAACTTGAATCTGGGGGCCTAATTTTGTGGATTCAGGTCCCCCAGATGCAAGCCTCTGGCTAGGGCTTCTTTGAGAGCCCGATCCTAGCACTCTGGATGCCCTAGAGGCCCTATTGGTAAATTTTTACATGAATCTGATAACATTACCTTCTTTGCATCATATATCTGCTGCTATAATGGATCCTCCAAGTCTGCTCCTGCAACTGGGCCATCCTCTTCTCTCTCTTGGGAAGGTATTGTGTAGCCAGGTCGATGTCCAAAAATGCTTTCTTACAACTGCTCAAACTCCTCATCTAAGATCTCATACTATGGCACTGCATTCTCAATCTGCTTTTGGATGCTCACAATTGCAAAGATGTCATTGACACTCATGCCATCATATCAAGCCACCTCATCAACATGTGCTGGTGCATCTTGTATATCAAAATCTATAAAATCATCAGGCACATCACGCACCATGATACAATATAGTTCTTCTTCCCTTAGCTCCCAAATTTCTAGTACATCCCGCATAAGTAAATATTCCACCCCCTTGATGATGATAGCATGGAGAGAAGCGAGGGGTGGCTCATCACTTGTCGACATCTCAACAGGGCAAGGAGATGGGTGCATAATGGCTAAGCTTTGTGCTGCCTCTATTCTCAAATCAAGAGTGATCTCCTCAGGCTCCCACTCTCGAAATACTCTAGTTGTGGCCGAGAAGGTATGTCGATGTCTTCCTCATTGTCTCTTGGACCTTAGTGCACAAAACATATATGGCAAATTCTACATCACGCTTGATGAGATCCATTGTGGCATGGTCCTACGATGTGGACTGCTTTGGCGCAAAGATGCTGCCCCACATGCACGAGGGCTCAATTTATTACCTTTGGATGGCTTGATCCAGCACGTAAACTATATAAGAAATCTATAGGGACCCATCTGAGAGCAAAAGTCCAAAGTAGAGCAGGTGAGAGGGTTTGCCGCATCACAAACCGATGCCAGTATACTAGAGCTAGGGTCTACCGCACAAAGTGAGCTCTCTAGACTCAAGGTCGCACAAAACCTAGGGTATATCTGGTCTCCTATGTGTACGTAGCATGTGGAGCTAATCCATGCGACGAAGACGGGAGTGGTAGCCATGGCACACAAAGAGAGAAGGAAGGAGAGCACAAGTGTAGGGAAGTAGAGAATTAAAATGAAAATGATTTTGGAGTTATAGCTTTTATGTATCTAGGGTTTTAAATAAAGGTTCTTTTTAAACTTGAAAGTTTCAAATTAAAACTCTTACCTTAGTTTCTTTACTTTAATACTTTAAAGTAACCATTAAAATTACTCATACAAACAAATGCTTCATTCTACATTATTATATCCTCTAATATACTTGGGTCACTGAGTATATTCAAGTCCAACTAGAGAAAATATAGAAAAAATTTCAGAAAAGAAATCTATAGTTGCCCAACAATCAAAACCTCTTCAACTGCAAAGACAGACTTTTGTCTAGAAAGAGTTAAATGCACCTCTTCTAGACGTGTCAAAATCCTCTCACAATCCACAATATGGTCTGCAACAAACTATCTGCATCCATGAGCATCCATCTTTTCATTCTTTTCATCCACTGCACACCCTTTGATTGGAACATCATCCAAGAATGGCACAGTCAATTGTAGTATAAAATCCATGAGTACCCTATTCTTGCAATATGCTGAAATTCAGGGTTCAAAGATTTGATGTATGTAATCCACCGGAGCATAGAAATATCCGGGGTAGCACAACTAGTAATGATACCCAATACCAGCAAACAATCAGTCTCAATGACTACATGAGCACCCATAAAATACTCCTTGTAACATTTAAGGGCTGTCACAATTCCCCATAATTCTCTTTTAACCTATGGATATCTTCTTTGTCATTCAGTCAATACTTTAGCACCTAAGAAAATTGCATATCTTTGTCCTTCCTTATCATCTTGCCCAATTGCCCATCCAATCTCGATTGGGCTTGTATTAACAGTGATAATGATAGGTTTTCCATGTGAATAGTCAATCTTTCTCAATGTAGGAGCAGATTTTAAGAAATGCTTCAATTTCTTCATTGCTTTCTGATGCTTCCTTTCCCAATGAAATTACTTACCTTTCCTTAGAAGCTGATAAAGAGCATTGGCTACATGTGCAAAGTGAGGAATCCATATAAAATAGAACATACATGCACCCAAGAATATACGCACCTCTGATACATTTGTGCATACATCTCGCATTCTATCAATCCCATCTATCTCTTCCTGCAATATGCTGAAATTCAAGGTTCAAAGATTTAATGTATGCAATCCACTAGAGCATAGCAATGTCCGGGGTAGCACAACTAGTAATCATATCCAATACCGGCAAACAATGAGTCCCAATGACTACATCAGCACCCATAAAATACTCCTTATAACATTTAAGGGCTGTCACAATTCCCCATAATTCTCTTTTAACCTATGGATATCTTCTCTGTCGTTCAGTCAATACTTTAGCACCAAAGCGAATTGCATATCTTTGTCCTTCCTCATCCATCTTGCATGTCTTGAATAAATCTCAAAGCCCCATTCTTTATGGGCATAGTAAACCAACAATTTGAGTACAGGGATGAAGAAGGCTCCAAAATATTCATGCCAATCCACTACAAGGATTTGAGCTAGTAGCGACGTTGATTAGCGACGGCGGATAGCGGTATCGCTATTGGCATCGCTACTGGCGTCGCTAATAGCGTCGCAAATGCAACGCAAATAGCAACGCTCCACAGGGAAAAAAAGCGACTGAAACCGAGCGCGGTTTTCATTTCGCGTTTGCGGCTTGTGAGTTTTGAGAGCGAGAGCGAGGGAGAGAGTGACCGTCGTGAGAGAAGGAGAGGAAGAAGACTTGTCGCCGCCGCCGCCGCCGCCATTGTTTGCGAAGGAGAGGAGGAGCCTTCATCGCAAAGAGGAGCCGCCCCACTCTCGCCATATCTCATCGGTGAGTCTCCCTCTCTCTTTCTTTTGCTTATTTAAGGTTTAAATCACTCTCTTTTGCTTGTTTAGGAGAGGAAATGAGAGAGAAAGAGAGGGAGAGGGAGAGAGAGTGAGAGAAAGATAAAGAGAGGGAGAGGGAGAGGGAGAGGGAGGGGGAGGAAATGAGAGAGGGAGAGAAAGAGAAAGAGAGGGAGAGGGAGGGAGAGTGCATTCTCTCTCTCCCTCTCCCTTTTGCTTGTTTAATGTTTACATCACTTTATTTTTTGCTTGTTTAGGAGAGGAAATGAGAGAGAAAGAGAGGGAGAGGGAGAGGGAGAGGGAGGGGAAGGAAATGAGAGAGGGAGAGAAAGAGAAAGAGAGGGAGAGTGCATTGTCTCTCTCCCTCTTCCTTTTGCTTGTTTAATGTTTAAATCACTTTATTTTTTGCTTGTTTAGGAAATGAGAGAGAAAGAGAGAAAGAGAGGGAGAGAAAGAGAGGGAGAGGGAGAGTGAGGGGAAGGAAATGAGAGAGGGAGAGAAAGAGAAAGAGAGGGAGAGGGAGAGGGAGAGGGAGGGAGAGTGCATTCTCTCTCTCACTCTCCCTCTTGCTTGTTTAATGTTTGAATCACTTTCTTTTTTGCTTGTTTAGGAGAGGAAATGAGAGAGAAAGAGAGAAAGAGAGGGAGAGGGAGAGAGAGGGAGAGAAAGAGAGGGAGAGGGAGGGGAAGGAAATGAGAGAGGGAGAGAAAGAGAAAGAGCGAGAGGGAGAGGGAGAGGGAGAGGGAGGGAGAGTGCATTCTCTCTCTCCCTCTCCCTTTTTCTTTTGGAGAGTGTTAAGATATATTGTGAGAGGGAGAGGAAATACAAGAGAAAGAGAAAGAGAGGGAGTGAGAGGGAGAGAAAGAAAAAGATAACATATATTGGAATGATAGCATATCCATGATTATGGTAATGGTATCCACTTTACTTTTTTTATGGGTACCATTACATCGACTCCTTAAGGGGGCTAAAAATTAGTCATACTGTTTAGAAAGTCTAATTAGGAGATTTAAGATGCATGACAATATGGTCATGTCCTTCATAATGTCCAAGTAGGGGATCTAATTGTGATATGCATAATTCATTGTCTTTGTATTAACTATATAGGCATAAAAAATTAGAAATCATGCCAACTAGTCAATGGAAGGACTAAAAGAAAATGATACCCTAGCTAATGGTCATTACGGTACTTCATCAAAATGAACCCAAAAGTTTTGTTATAGAAGAAGAATCCCTTAAATTGAGTATAGGATATTTTCTCTCAGGTCTTATGACTATGAGTAGAATTGATTGAAATAAATTTTATTTTTATAGTTGATAAATTTCATAGATGGCATTAATTTTAATACGCGATCCTAGGACAAAAAAACCACATTTCTAAGATGCTTTTTGTTGAGACTGATTTATTATTAGACTAAGAGATCCTCAATGATGCTCATAAATGGATTACTTATACTCAAAGCCCTCTAGTGTAGTTTTTTACAATAACGAATAATTATCTACCAGGACAAACAAATCCTTGAGCATGATACAAGGCCGAGATATAACATCAAAAATATCTCAACTACTATGTACAATGCAAGATTTATGGTCAACTTGCAACTTGACGTACATCTCCATAAAGCTATCCATTTAAGCCTCGTTTGCTGTAATGTAGATAAGATGGAAAACGAAGAAGGTCTTATTGTTCAAGATCGTGAGACGTATCTTAATTAGTGTATCCCATGTCCTTGCTCTCAATGCAATTTTGCAATTAGACGAAAACGCCGATTGTCTATAGAACACGTACGACGATTTGGCGAGTTTCAATTTCAGAAAACGGTAATTTGAAGTTAATATTAATCGTGCATTGTACTCGCAAGCTAATTGAAAACCATACACAATAAGATTGGGTCTTGTTGGCAAATTTTCTATCCAGGGGGGTGATGTCTCGACCCAAGGGGGAGTGCACCCTTTGCGGCCAATTAGAAGAGTTCGTGGACGTGGGATGGATGGATTGCAGGAGCCAATCCACCACTCGCAAGGCCCATCTATACCTTCAATGCCAGAGGAGACAGACAACCTTCCCGACCTACCTACAATCTTGAAGCCTGAGATGGAGGCAATGATCGATGCATTGATTCCCATAGATGTTGAGACATCTGACCCGCTTAGAGAGGAAGCATCCATACCATTATATGATGGGTGCCGAGTATCTCGGTTGAAGACATTGCTTGCACTCTTAAGTGTGCAAGCAAAATACGGTTGGAGCGATACGAGTGTGACTGAGTTATTCAGGTACCTTGCACATAGGCTTCATTGATTTTTATTTTTTACAGTATTATTGCAAACATTTGTGCTTTTTCAAGGTATTTTATGATTTTTTTCAAGTTATTGAAATATCATATATTACCACCTGCAAATACCATGCCTGAGTCTCGTGATGATGCACGACATGTTTTACGGAACCTTGGCATGGACTACAATAACATCCATGCATGTATCAACGACTGCATACTGTTTCGAGATGAATACGAGACTATGGAGACATGTCCAAAGTGTGGTGCTCACAGGTATCGACAGGACTTGCAAGGGCAAACCATCCCTCAAAAAGTTCTCAGACACTTTTCGCTCATCCCCCGCATAAACCACATGTTTTGCACGTCTGGCATGGCAAGCTTGACAACATGGCATGTGCAGAATAGGTCTATGGATGGAGTTCAATGAATATCAGCGGATTCGCGCGCATGGAGCCACATTGACTCTACCTTCCCAGGCTTTGCGCGAGAGCCAAGGAATCTTCGGCTCGGTCTCGCCATGGATGGTGTGAACCCATTCGGCCTGTGCTCGACTTCTTACAGTGTGTTGCCTATAGTGCTTGTCAACTACAACATCGCTCCATGGCTTTCTACGAAGAAAGGATATCTCATCCTTAGCTTGCTCGTCCCGGGCCGCTACAAAGTAAAAAATATGGACGTGTATCTTTGTCCATTAGTCGATGAGCTTAAGATTTTGTGGGAGAAGGGGGTCACTGTGCAAGATATGAGCAGGCGCAATGGTCGGCGGTCAGCCAACATTTGAGCCATTCTCATGTGGATGATGCATGACTTTCCGGGATTGGGAGAGTGCTCAGGTGAGCAGACCTCCGTTCTTACTGGTAATATCTATATTTTATTTCATTCAATCAAGTATTCACTAGGTCGTGGCTCGCCTTACAGGTTTGGTTACCTCAGGTTATCATGCATGTCCATTGTGTGGGCCACTGTTAGACTCCCGGAGGTCACGAACCATGAAGAAGATGGTATATCAAGGACACGCCGCTTTCTTGCCGGAGGATCATGAACTCAGGGAAGGTTTTCTTGGACGACCTCCAACACATATGAACGCTGCAAGCTGGTACAAGCTGAAAATGGTAAACCTGGAATCACATCCAAATGGAATGCGATGGTTCTCAGTTTTCTATGAGTTGCCATATTGGACCCACTTACAGGTCAACCACTTGTTGGATCCCATGCATATTTTCAAGAATGTGGGCAGCTTGCTATGGGACCATATCACAGGAAAGAGAGACACTATAGGGTCACGAATGGATTTGAAGGAGGTAGGTAAGATGGAGGCGCTTTGGCCGTAGTCGAGTGCTGAAGGGGAAGTGCAGCTTCCTCGCGCTCCTTGGGTTTTGTCCACCAAATAAGAGCGCATTGTGAAGCAAGTAATCAAGTCTATAAGCACTCCGACGGGTATGATGCGTTCTCTCAGGTCCGCATTTTCTAAAGATGACCAATTGTCGGGGCTAAAATCCCATGATTGGCATAAGATATGTCAGGTTTGTGAATAGAATGGATTGTAATTAGCGTGGGCATTTTTCAATTTGAAAAGTGGCCATTATTCATAATGCTTTCTCATTTGTGGTAGTTTGTCCTACTGATCGCGATCGCAGGATGCCTTACTCCAAAAATTTGCGGGGCCATTTACAAGTTGTCGACTTTGGTGCAATGGATCTCACAGAAAGAGATTAAGACGTCCTCTATTGAATCCGCAAGGCGGGGAGGAGTGGAGACAGTTTGTCTCTTTGAGAAATACCTGCCCACTAGCATGCTCACGATACAAGTTCACCTTCTTGTGCATCTTATGGACGAAGTGGAGATTGCTGGACCTGTCCATACGCGATGGATGTTCTTCCTGGAGCGCTTCATGAAAACCCTGAAAGGCTTTGTGCGACAACGAACTCGTCCAGAAGGTAGCATGGTGGAAGGTTGGTTGGTGTCAGAGGCGTTAGTGCATATCTCACAATGACTACTAATGGTGAAACCAGACAATGAAATGCTATGGACGCTGAAGGACGATGATAGACTGATTGGAGATATGGTGGTTGGAAATGGGGTAGAAAAAAGAATGGATGCCTCAATGGAAGAGAAGGTGAATTGCTTTTGTATGTTGCACCATGCCTCCATGGAGACGTGGCTCGCCAAGTACTAGATTGCAAGGCAAGATCGAGAGGAAGCGCAAGCTGAATTCCGACACAGTACGGATCATCGACAGATTCAATATCTCGAAGGCATGGAGGAGATGCCGCGGTTTATGTCAACATGATGGTTGCATGGAGCCTTGACCGCAGCATCCATCGAAAGGACAGAGGTCTCAATGGAGGAGTGGGAGTTCTCGAGGGGATGTAGTCCAAAGGTGATGAGGGGTTTAGAATATGTCGTATCTAAATTTTATATGCGACATCTAATTTGAGTGTTTCAATGTACAGTACAAAATATATAGTGCAGTGTGGTCACGCGGACGACATTTTCACGTGGAGCGTATTGACAAAATGCACTCCACAATGGACTGTGGTGTCATGGCAAGGTTTGAGCAAGAGAGCCAGCGACGAGCAATGGATCCGAACATGGTTGTGGATGAGATGGAGTATTTTGGGAACTTGCAAAGTATTATTACGGTGGATTACCGTAGCTTCTCCATGATACTATTCGATGTGCAGTGGTTCAAAGTGGTACTTGGAGGAGCTGGAGCAACAGTTCGACGAGATCCATCTGGATTTCTCGAAATAGATTCCGAAAAAAAATGGACGGATTTGTGCGACACCTTTGTGTTGCCGGACCATTGTGAATAGGTGCATAGAGTCATTTGCTTGCTAATTGTAATACGAAATGGTTTATGTCACAATGGTTTGAACTCGCTTTGTACGTATTTGTGAACATGTAGTCTTTTATCCAAACCCCCGACAACCTCGATGGTGGTATGTTATACCTTCAACTCCTCGAAGTGCGAGAGTATATGATCAAAGCGATGTTCCGGGCATAGATGAAGATAATATGCAAATAGAGGGGTCGATATTACAAGGGGTGGAGGCCACCGCAAGCTTGGAGCCCGCATCCACTAACAATGATGGAAATACAGTAGTCCAAGAATTTTTTGAGAACGAGGAAGACTCGTTCTTTTGTGGTGACATGTCTATCGACCTTCTAGCGTATGCAGAGTTATGTCAGGAGATTAACATGGGACCATAGAATACTTCATTCTTGGAGAATTGTATTACTCAATTCGTTGTTTAAATCTTCCATAAAGGTACATAAGATATGCATTTTAAGAGGGATTTTTCAAAAATGACTTATATTACTGTGCTTTTTATAGTTTAAATTGATTATTCTAACACCATTTTTTATCTGTGCAGGTGACATTTTCAGGATGAGTCGAGGGATGAGCGATGAGGAGTTTCAGGACATGATGGCACACATGTCTCCAGACCAGCTCGCGAGATTCAGAGAGATGGCAGACCAGGAGTTGTCTCGTTCTTCGTCATGACGCTCTGCTAGATCTGCTTCAGCGCGATTAGATGCTTCAGCTTCGAGCAGACAATCTCGACGCTCACGACTTGGGCCAGAGGGAGGGACTGCATCGGGATCAAGGGGGTGCTGCTGTGGAGACACGGATGTGGTGTCTCCTTCTCGTCGTTCAGCTGAAGCTGCGTCACCTCCAGGATTTGTCACACGTATGGGGACGTCTACTCTAGTTACTCTGGCTTTTGCGCAGCCGTCAACAGGTGGCACCCCTTTTGGTGGCACCCCCTTTGGTGGCACCCCTTTGAGTGCCACTCCGAGAGAGGTTACCCCCGTCGGTACACTGGATGTACAGGGGTCTCCTGGATATGCCCAGGAGTGTGGACGGAGATGGGAGAGGACCCATCTTAGGCAGACTCCTAGGGGTTATGGATACCTGGTTGATAGTAGGTCAGGAGCCATCATCATGAATGATGAGGAGAGGAGGGTAATGGCTTGCATGAGAGAGTTGTGCCAACAAGTTTTTTGGCACGTCTTGGATCATTGGAAGAATATACCGAAGGGGAGCAAGGACTACATAGTAGCATCCTTGCACGAGGAGTTTCCGGTGCCAGCCGCAGTAGATAGATTCTCTACGTACTGGATGATGGGTTGCATGCGTGCATACATGTCACATAGACGATCCGACGCATGCAAGGCAATCAAGAGTGGGGCTGCAAAGCCCAAGTGGTTAGATTCAGATGACTAGTGCCGACTGAGGGAGGAGGCTACAGATTCACCAGGACGTTGGAGTCAGCAGTGGGAGGCGGCGAGGGCACGACTCGAGGCCGGAGTGCTCCATCATCTTGGGAGTGGCGGCCACAGGACATATTTGGAGGACTTTGTAAGTTTCTCTTTTGTTTTGCTTGTTTGTTTTTTTGAAATATTCTTTTTTACTAACAATCATGTTTCTAACAGTTAGCATTTTGTTTTCTTTGCAGCACTCCATTACAAATCGCGATCCGTAAGGCCTTGAGACTCGATATGCAGAGAGGCACGGTCTCAATGCATTGATCGACCGATTGTATAGACGCGGCGGCCCTGTAAGTCACTCATCTTTCTTGTCCGTAGTTACCATGAGATATTTGAATGCATTATTGTATGGTGGATTGATATGTTGTTTCTTTTTCTGCAGAATCCATTCGATGCTCCTTTGCGGCGGGACGAGCTTTTGGGGGATGAGGATTTATAGCTCGCCCTTGGATCCTTGGAGCTCACACACCTTTAGTTTTTAGTCGCCTGATCTATGTAGTCATTTTCTATGTATTAGTGATATCCTTTCATGATTGTACCAATCGCATTTTATGCGATCATGTATTTATTTCATGTATCAGTTTTGTGATTTCAGTATACATTCTTTTTGTTTGCAAGTGCTTTGTATGCAGTAGTGCAGAAACTATTTTGTATGGCTGCCACAAATTTACTGCTCGCGTCGCTATTGGCCTCACTATGTGCGTCACAAATTTACTAGTTGCGTCAAGCTGCCCTGTCACAAATTTTTTTTCCCCTATTATCGTCGCTATTTGCGTCGTAAATTTACTGCTCGCGTCGCTATTGGCCTCGCTATGTGCATCGCAAATTTACTAGTTGCGTCGCTATATGCGTCGCAAATAGCGACGGCAATAGCGACGCCAATAGCGACGTTTCTATGGCGTCGTCAATAACGACACTTTTTGCAACGAGAGGGGCAAATTTTTTTGTTTGTATTTTCATCGCTTTAAACGTTGGTATAAGGTCTATATCTTGTAGTGATCTATTCATTTAGCAAATCCATCAGTTTTGGCAAGTAAGCTTTAGACACTGGAATAGGCCTCAAGTTCCATGGTACATGTGACACAGTAAATATGACCATAGGAGAGACAACATTTGGATCCACACAACCTATTTCACTTGGCTGAAATGCAAATGCCTTTCCATGTCTAGCCAACATCCACATAAAACAGTCTCTCTTAGCAGGCAAAAGAAACCCTTGTGCACCAACTTTCAATTCCCGTAATGTTTCAGATGTAAATTGATGACCTATATCTTTAGGATCCCGTAAGCTTGGCTGCCTTGACACTTTTTCACACATACTCTCACTCTTTGGTGGAAGTGGAAAAGCAATTGGTTTCACCTTTTTATCAACTGTCTTGTACTTTGTCTCCACAAGTGCTTCAGCCCATTGTAATCCTTCCTCCTGAGCAAACAATGCTATAACATCATACATATACAAAGAACATATTGACAACACTTTGTTTTCAGCCTCATTTTTTGCATGTATAGTTGCTGAAATTTTTGCCATAGTGTTATTAATATTGAGTCCATAAAAGATTCCGAAAATGCCATCATTTTTAGCTAAACAACCCCAATACTCTCAGTTTCTTAGTAGCTCATTTCATAGATATGCGTTTAGCCCTACACATAGCTTCCATAGGCTTAAACCAACATGAACTGTTTGTTGTAAACTGAGAATTGCCCATAGTAAATACATGCTTCATTTCATCAAGAGGCGAGTATACCCACTAAACAACACTATTGTAGCCCTGCATTACAGCAGTACTTAATGAAAATCCAGGTCTTTGAATTCCCTTGCATTTGGAACCAAAGGAGATTCTCGAAGCGTGTCCTGATTTCTAAGATGATTAACACAAATAGTAAGAAATTGGACTGCTTTTCTCCCATCCTTGCTTCTGACTCTTGCATAATCAGAACCATCATCAAGCACCTTTGTTTCCATACGCACACCTGTAATATAGGGCTGTCCCAAAATCACTGTATATGAGGAATTATCTTGCACAAAGAAGTGTTGCTCTTCCTGCACATCAGCAATTGCCACTTTTACATTAGGACATGCAGCATAGAGCTCCCCTGAAGAATTATTTGCAGCCCTCATATGCCAACCATGATCAGTTTCCACAGGCCATGCACCATTTTCATACAATCCCCGCTCAATGACATTTATCTCAAACCCATGGTCAAGTAAAAAAACACAAGGAGTTTCACGTTCCCCTATTTTCACTACCATTTCAGTGGTAGCTCTATGATGCCAGGAGGCATATTTCACGGTGGATTCCGTGCCACGGTGGATTCCGTGAGGTTTTACGGTGGATTCCGTAAACTTTGATGACCGGGGCTCATACACAAAGTGGATTCTTTGTGCGAGAAGTTGATGGGGACGCCTATCCTTTTCGGGCGTTTCATTAATTTAGTGTGTACATGGGTGATTCCATAGCGGGTGATTCCGCAAAATGCATATTAAATTAATAAACGTTTATGAGTTTAGAGTGCACACTCGTAATAAATTAAGGTTAGGATTTATTTCTAACCAGTTGATTTATTTATGTAGCTGAAGACTGCTAGGTATTCACTTTTGTCGATTTAATTGTATTATTTTACTAAAGATTGTGAATGCTTCAGTTGATGTGTAGAGATAGCAGCAGTGGTGAAGGAAAGCATTGGAGGATAGCGAGTATTCGATTTATGGATTATATTTTGATAGGCGCCACGCCTATATTTTTTCATGCCTATTTATTGAGTCATCGATTATTTATTATTATTTTGTATGCGCATGGGCGCACGATTATGTTATTTCTATTTGGACATTGTGTTGGGCGTGCCAGACTCTTTGGGCACCGTCCATTAGCTTTATTCCTATTTTTGTGTAAAAGCAAACTCAAAAGCTAAAAGCTTGCTATTTTGTAAATTTGGCTATTATTTGAGCTTGAAGATGAAATATACATAAAATACATGCTTTGTGGAGCGCTCACACAAGGCATGGGGGGAGATTGCACCCAATTGGTCTCTTGCTCTTGTTGTTCATGCTTTTTACCTTGTAATTTGTGCAAAAAGTAGAGTTCTATTGTTCTTGGGGACCTTCCGGCATTCACTACACGAGCGTACAACGTCCAATCTGCACACCAGTGGTATCAGAGCGAAGCTGAGATCAAGAGCTTCCAATCGCTACCCATCTCGTGCGAAGGCGGAGCTCCTGGAACGATCGGGCTCTACGGTCAATCTCATCGCGAACCGTCGATACAGGCAGATTTCTGGCGATCAAGAACCCCTGTTTCCATCATTGGATCGCGAAGGACCGATCTACAGAGGTGGAGGACCACTCCTACATCCTCACATACAAGTCATCAAAAACCAGTGAGATAAACTCCATAGCTAACAAGCTTAAAAGCTTTTCCTTTTAATAAGCTTAGTATTAAAGCTTATAAGCTTTAAGAAGCTTAAAAGCTTCAAAATCATCACACGAGATATCAGAGGACGTTGCGGATTTTTCGGTGGCGTCAGAAAAACGCCCCCCCTCCCCCCACGAATTTACGTTTTGGACAGTAAGCTATTTGAGCTTACTTACCAAAACAACAAAGTTACCTAAGCTTCAGTAAGTCAGGTCACACAAACTGATTCAGCAAGTCTCTCAAGCTGAAATCCTGCAAGTCACCTAAAGCAGGTCAAGTACTGCAAGTTTCATAAATCGACTAAGTTCTGCAACTTTGCAACTCTGCAAGTCACATAAATCTGCAACTCTGCAAGTCAGACAAGTCAACTTGAGTCAGAACTGACTTGTGTTTAAAACTCCTAGAAGGGCTGTTCCTGCGCAGAAACTCCGAACTGCAAAGTTGTTCATTGGAAGGTACTCTATCCATACGTAGGTTTTCTGAAGCATTTTCAGCATACGAAGAAAGATAAAATGCAGATTTTTTGAAGATTGTGAAAGCTACACCCAAAAATACATAAGCCTTGTATTCCCGAACTTAAGCTACACTCATCGCGCTAACTTGATTATGAGTGAGAAAGGTCTTTTGAGTTTTGCAGGATGACGGAACCACATATGGATGATCTTATGGCTGAAGGCGACCTACCTGAGCCTACGATGGAGCAAAAGCTGGACTTAATCATGATGCAATTGGAAGAAGAACGAAGGGCTAGGCAAGCATTGCAAGTTCAACTGACAAATTTACAAAGAGCATCTACCGACAAAGAAGAACCTCAAGCTGAAGATCTTATCCGACGTACCATCGACTCAACTCTTGAAGCTTAAACCATCCGCAAGGAATCAAAGATAAGTAAAAGAAGTTTCAAATTCCATACTTTCAATGGCATACGAGAAGGAAAAACTGTTCTAGCATTCATTAGTCAGTTTGATGACTATTTCCATGAGGAAACCTATGCAGAAAAAGATAAAATCAAGTGTGTCACTAATCATTTAGTGGATAGAGCATCTCTTTGGAAGACTGTAGTACACAAGAGTATAGATTGTCCTGCTACTTGGGAGAATTTCAAGAAGAAGTTCATGCAAAATTTCCTTCCTCCACAATTTCATGAGAAAGCTATTAAGCAATGGGATCTTCTTCAGCAACGGGATCGTGAGCCTATTTCTCAGTATACAGAGCGTTTTTGGAATGCATTACTCTAGCTACGCATGCTTGAAGACGTACCTAAAGCGATACATAAGCGCAAGTATATGTCCGAACTCCTTGGGCATTACTACACTGAAGTTAACATGTTCAAGCCTGCTACTCTTGAAGACGCCATTTCACTAGCTCACGACACTGAAGATAAGCTATGAGGTAGAGACAGACGTCCACAGCAATTCCAAGCCAATGGTAACTATGGATCTAAGCAATTCAATTCCAACTTTAGAAGATTTAATCCAGAGTCGTTTCTCTTCATCATCTTTTCGTAAGAATTGGGCAAAACCTCCTGCTTTACCATCTCATGTCAATCCAAACCCTAAGCCTATTCCACAACCAAATCCTAATGTCCCTAGACTTCCCGCCATTGCAAACAATGTAACCAAAGCTAAGCCAATAGTATGCTATAAATGCCACCAACCTGGACATCTAGCAGCAAATTGCCATTTGAAGAAGCCACTTGTCCATATCAACTACCTTGGAGCAATGGATGATGAAGAACATGAAGATATGCCTGATTTCACAGAAGATGAGGACGACACTACTACTACTTTGCATACTTTACCAGGTATGCCAACTCCACATTCTTTATTGACTATGAAATGTTTGGTGCATGGAAAGGAATAGATTATTTTGCATGATGACGGTAGTACTCATGATTTTATTTCAGCAAAATTAGTAAAGGAATTGAAATTACAGACTGTACCTACGCATTATCGCATCAAAGCTGCATTCTTAGGTACTAGGTATAATGGTACACAGGAAGTGCATGACTTAGAGATTCAAATTGGTCAATACACTGAAAGAAGAAATTTCCTAGTTGTTCCATTACAGTTGAGTGACATTATTTTAGGTATGCCTTGGCGTCACCAACATAACCCAGATATAGACTATTCCACACATTCAATGAATATTAATTTTCAAGGAAAATCTATTACATTATATGGTATGCATGCATCTAATGTTTTTCCACTGCTTTCTCATACTCAAGCTAAATGTGCATTACTCAAGAGTAGTAAATCTTATCTTATCTGGGTGAATGAACTGCAAGTCGTGAGGTTTTACGGTGGATTCCGTAAACTTTGATGACCGGGGCTCATACACAAAGTGGATTCTTTGTGCGAGAAGCTGATGGGGATGCCTGTCCTTTTCGGGCGTTTCATTAATTTAGTGTATACATGGGTGATTCCATAGCGGGTGATTCCGCAAAATGCATATTAAATTAATAAACGTTTATGAGTTTAGAGTGCGCACTCGTAATAAATTAAGGTTTGGATTTATTTCTAACCAATTGATTTATTTATGTAGCTGAAGACTGCTAGGTATTCACTTTTGTCGGTTTAATTGTATTATTTTACTAACGATTGTGAATGCTTCAGTTGATGTGTAGAGATAGCAGCAGTGGCGGAGCAAAGCATTGGAGGATAGCGAGTATTCGATTTATGGATTATATTTTGATAGGCGCCACGCCTATATTTTGTCATGCCTATTTATTGAGGCATCGATTATTTATTATTATTTTGTATGTGCATGGGCGCACGATTATGTTATTTCTATTTGGACATTGTATTGGGCGTGCCAGACTCTTTGGGCACCATCCATTAGCTTTATTCCTATTTTTGTGTAAAAGAAAACTCAAAGGCTAAAAGCTTGCTATTTTGTAAATTGGGCTATTATTTGAGCTTGAAGATGAAATATATATAAAATACATGCTTTGTGGAGCGCTCACACAAGGCATGGGGGGAGATTGCACCCAATTGGTCTCTTGCTCTTGTTGTTCATGCTTTTTACCTTGTAATTTGTGCAAAAAGTAGAGTTCTATTGTTCTTGGGGACCTTTCGACATTCACTACGCGAGCGTACAGCGTCCAATTTGTGCACCACTCTAGCCCAATGATTTCTTGTGTAGTGACTTCGAGGAATAAATCCTAGAGTCTCTTCTCCATATTGTTGCATTTTTCTTACTCCACCATGCATATTGCTTCAAGACAATGCATTTTTAGCCACTTTCTTCTCTTTTCCACATGCTGTCCATTGATTAGTAGCATCCTGCATAGACAATCATGTACTTACTTCATGCTCATATTCAACCCGAATACCAAACAAACTAGTTCTCTCTTCAAATTGCAACAATGCACTAGTGGTATCACCAAGAAACTGACGCTTCCTTTTAATTATGTCAATGATCTCATCATGAAATTCTCGCTTGGCAATGCCAAGCACCTCTCTCAAGGTAAATTCCACCCGACTGTTTAAGATCCATTCTTCAAGAACCTTCTTAAGATCTGTGGCTGTCTCAATGCTAGATTGCAACTTATATCGTGGCTGCTTGCCCTTCTTTTTGCCCTCTTGTTTGTTATCCTGCTTTTGCTCCTGACTGACCTCTTCCATAACATGCTCGGGAGGTGGCTGATTTGCAGATTTAGGCTGATCTACACTTCTTCTTATCATTGTTTTAGATGTCCCTACAACATCTTCATCTCTTTTTTATTTTTCTTCCACAAGTACATCTATATTTTGTACCTTTGCTAAATATGCATACACTGAATATGCTTCTATCAGTGATTCCCAACCAGTTATGCCATGAATATCTTGCCCTGCATGAGACATTTCACTATCAGTGACCTTTCTCTTTTCAACTGCATGTAATGCATGTGTCCATATTTCACGACCAACCATCACTTGGCCATGCATTCTATCCAATTGTAAACCAAAAGTAGAAGCATGTACCGCAACATAAGTATTTTAGATAGTCAAGTCTTCCAACAACTTCTGCATACCTCCCTTTCCAAAATTCAAAAGCAAGATGCAATCCCATTTCTTGTACATGGATCTTGCCATCTTTCCAAAAGATGAGCTATCGTGCCAAGGCCTCCTGATAGGTAGCACAATCCTTTCTCTCATGCTGCAAATTGTCGCACCACATACATATTTTTCCAAGTTTAGGGACTGCTGCCCGTCCCCTTTCCTCTTATCCTTTTTCATCCAATTTTGCAACCTTCAATTGAAGATCCTGCATCCCTTTGATCAATTTATCCAAGACATCTTCCCTAACAGAGGAAACAATAGCAGGTACATCCATAGGGTTAGCCACAGAAGTGGGTGGCTTACTGGATACTTCAACTGTTTTTGCCCGTAACAGTGGGCAAGCTAGAGACATGCAATCTTTCTCTTCTTCTATGCTTCTTCACAAGCGCAGTAATAGATTCCTTGACATGTCTCCACTCTGTTTTCAAACCTGTCTCTATAGTTTGATCCTCCAGCAAATCATCAAGCTTCTCTTGAAGCTCAGGATCAGTTGCTTGTAGAAACAATTCAATTTTCTGACTTGTAAGAGCTTGCTATTCTGCAAGATCCAATTACTGAAATCGACTTTCAAATTCTCTTAACAATTATGTAGCCACAAGACCCTTATTAGGTTGTATAACCCACTCTTGAAAAGTCTTGCGTATAATCAAACTGGTATTCTCAATATAAAATTCTTCCCTGAGTGTCTTCTTGAAGGCTACCCAATCAATATCCTGCAAGTATAATTCAAAAATTTGTGCTTTCATTTCATGAACACTAACACCTACAAAATACCAGCTCCATGCAGATTGAGCTACTCCAAATAATTCCATCTTCTAAGCATAGGTATGTACATATGGAGATACATTCTTGCCATTGAATAACTTCACCTCACTCTCAATTGCTTGCAAAGCATTCATCACAACACTTTCTGTTTGAGCAGAAGCTTGCATCACCTGTTATTGTTATTGTACATGTATAAGTATATTCATATTTTGCACCAACTGTTGCAAAACATCACTGAAGAATGTATTCGAAGATTCTCCCATCTTGTATTTCATTCTTCTGACGACCTTTCACATCGGGTTCACCAATGTCGGAGGGGTTTTTGTCGAAAGGTCGAATCCACTGGGGATCAGAAGTAGAAGGAAGTAGATATAGGAGATGGAAGAGAAGATAGAGAATACCCAAGTGGTAAACACTATAAAGAAAAATCACAATGAATTGAATCAATATGTATTGAAAGAACTTGGAATCTTTGCACTACTTAAAAGCAATCTCCAGGCATTAGATCTCCTGGAGCTTCTTCGTAGAATAAAACATGCATAAAAATTACAGCTCCTTCTCTGCTGCTTCGAACCCAAATCTGATGGCTCCATTGGCTCTGAGAGGGGGGTAAGACCCTAGGACACCTGCTCATGAATATCCCAGATCACTCCTTCTTCTTTCAATTCAATCTGTAGTTTTCAGCCTGTTTACAGCGATCGCGACGCGTAAGATTTCGTTAATCTGTCTTTTTTGTGAAAATCCCCTAATTGGTTGAAAAGGCAACTAGCTTTTTGCATGCTATCCTAATGTAGAAGCTTTTTTCTAACTTTTTCAGATTTTTACAATAAATAATATCAAAGATAGTCTAAAAGTATCCAAAAATCTAGTATTTTTGGATAATCCATACAACTCACACTAGTACTAATGGATCAGATCACAATTGATTCTCTAAATCAATTGTGATCTTAGTTGATGATGATGCATTCCATACTTTTTCACGCTGTGTCCTCATAACATCATAATAGCATGGTGTGTGATCGCAATTTACAAGCAGCAAAGAGTAATCCAAACTAGGAAAAGAAGGAGCGATTTGGGAGAATTTTGAGGAGGTGTCTTGAAGTTTTATCCACCTTTTGGAGCCAACTGAACCATCAATTTTACACTTTGAGAGCAGTAGAGAAGAAGTTAATGTTTGTTGCATGTTTCTAGTCTACTAGGGAGCTCTATGAGATGTAATGCTTGAAGATTGTTTCTAAGTAGTCCGAGACAAGGATTTCTCTCATCTTCTTAGGTTCTATCAATACATAGTGCTTTAATTCATTGAGCTTTGTCTTTATCTTGTGTACCTCTTGTCTATTCATTTTCTTCTCTTCTATCTCTTGTTCTCTACTTTCTTCTCTCTCTAATTCGCGGTGGATATGACCTTTTGATTAAAACCCCTCCAACAATGCAAGAAAAGAGAAGATAAGAAAAAGAGGAGGAGGAGGAGAAGAAGATCTTCTCCACAATCCCTCACTCTCAAACACTCACACTCTCCCTCTCTCACAGTCCCTCTCTCCCTCTCTCATGCACAAGAAGAAAGAAAGAGCAAGATTAATAAGACAGCTAATTTGCACACACACAAAGAATCCTGTTATACATTCACTTTTTGGCTTTTATACATACCCTTCTCCCCTTGGACACCCAACCCATTTCTACCTGTTGTCTTAAGGGTTTCAAGAAGAACAAAATACTTGTGAAGAGAGGTTGTTGAAAATACCATAGATGCTGAAAGGAAGCCTTGAAGAAGTAGAAGAAGGAAAGTTTGCTCCCTGAAGCCTCTTTAAAGCCTTCAATAATGGTGCTCCACTTATTGAGAAGCTTCTTCGCCATGGAAGCTTGGCTGAAGCTTGAGAATGAAGAGAGAGAAGACTATTCTTGAAAAGTAACCAAGACTTTCCTCTCTTCTACTCCATTTACCAGTGTCTTCTAAGAAAATACCTTCAAAATTGGCCAAAAATTACCCCGGGGGGTCCACCTTATAGGCCCGTAGGTGTAGCACGTGCACTCAACAGGAGGGGGTTTAATATCAGTTTCACCTATAGATTTAAAATGAAAGAAGGGGGTTAAATATTGTATACTGAGAAATTAAAATAAGGGGTATTTTTATCCATAAATCTTCAGAACTAGGTTGTTAGTATACACACACACACACACACACACACACACACACACACACACACACACACACACACACACACTACAAGGTATTATGGATATACCGACACGGCCTATCGACGCAAAAATCGGTATATGCCTCGGTATAAGTCTTTCTATACGTCTCGGTATGTGCATCGGTATACAAAAATACTGAGGCGTATAGGGAGAGAGAGAGAGAGAGAGAGAGAGAGAACCTCTCTTGACTTTCACATCCATGCACGAGACGATATATATATAAATTAAAATAATATATATTAATAATATTCACCATCTCTTTATGTGTGTCTGTGTGTATGTATGTGTACACACACACACACACACACACACACACACACACACACATTTATATATTCATATATATAGTCACAGGGGGAGGGGTATATTAATATTAATATATATTGCACATACGCAAAAGTTGGGGGGTATATTAATATTCATTTATATTATATTGCATGAATGCAAAAGTCAAGGGGCATGCTCAAGAAAGTTAGTAGAAGAGTCGGTCAAGGGTGTATATTAATATTAATATATATTATATTACATAAACACAAAAGTTAGGGGATATATTAATATTAATTTATATTATATTGCACAGATGCAAAAGTCAAGGGGCGCACCGTGCACCATGTGGTGACTTGGATGGGTAGTGTGGGAAGGGCTCCGCGTGCGGCACGTGCCTCCCCTAGGTTAATATTAGTATAGATGCATTATTAATATCTATACATGTCAAGTTTGCTATCTCAAAAAAGTTTCTTAGACTTGAATATATAATTTCAAATTTCTAGTAGACTTTTAAATCTTCAAAGCTTTATTATATTCGATATCTATATAACGGATATCATATTTACTATTAATATCTATCTTTTCTTCATAATATGTTTTTGAGATTCGATGCTTTGCATTATAACATGTTGTGACATTCAAGACTTTGCAACACAAACTATCATTACAAACCATGAAAAATACACATGAATTTCTAAGATTGAATATCAAAAGATTGGTTTGATATACATATCATTATTCTAGATAGCGAAAGTTTTCAAGAATACACTTGCAAAAACTTAGTAAAAATAGTAGCGCAAAGTATTTTATTTTTTTGATTGTTGTAAATAAAATAATTTTATCTACAAAAATCCTAAAAACCCAATGGCAGGGACCATATTCATCAGAAGATGAACTTGTTATAAACCAGGAAATGTTCTTTACCTTCGAATCGGGGGCCTGCAGCTTATCATGGCTCACCATGCGTGGCTGGACGGTGGCAACACTTCCGTGCAAGAGCAGGTAAGAAATCTGCGCGCGGTTCTCTCTTTTATCAAGCCAGACCTGCAACAGTCTTGGCTTACCTTTGTTGCTTGCCACACAGGTGAGAAGAGATGCAGTGCTCGCTAGGACCTTGCAAGATGAAGAAAAAATCATCTCGATGATGACTTCTCGAGACTCTAAGGGTCAGATATGATGTTGGTGCTTGTAGATTCTATGCGATGGCATAATCAAAATTCTAAGCGGCATTTTCACCATTGAATTCTGCAGCGGCGGAGGAGCACCAGGGAGGAAGCAGCTCTAGACTGGTATGTGGTAGAATGCTTCCAGATATTTACATACTTGGGGGGGGAATCGAAAGCGTAACCTCTCATTGATTGATGTAGTAACCGAAGCTTAAGCATGCACCTGTTTTCACAGAAGGTCACACCCTCATCTTAAAGATTGATAGACTTGCCTTTATTAGTCGAACCTTGATTCTCCTGAGGCATGGCTGCTAACAGCTGATTTATTGTGCGTTCAAACTCTCTAAGAGTTGCTTTTTATTTCGATTCTTCTTAGCCATGGCTGCTTAGGAGCCGATTTATTGTATGTTGAATTTACCTAAGTGTTGCTTTCCGTGGTGCCTTCTTCACTCTGCAATTCTATGTGATATGAAACACACGCTACGATTCATTTCCACCCGGCCTGTGAGTAAATTCCTGTCTAGCCTGTGGCATATGAATCTTATGTACCAGTATGGCAATTTTATCCACGTTACATCTGTATGGAGTCTACCGTGGTACGTTTGTGACATAGGTAGCATGGGGATGCGACACAGTCCATGGGACCTGAAGACTAGTAGAAAATCCCTGAGTTCAATGGTGCATATAGAATAGGGTGATTTGCAAGTTATTGCCATGCTTTCCTCTCCAAGGTTTTGCTCTTGGATGCAGGCTTGATGTGAGGGCTTTGAACATCCTTGCCTCTAGGGCCAGGGTGGAGGTGGCTGAAGGATTGGGTGTTGAAGTCTGTCAGACTCAAATGGATCCTGAAATGCAGCAACAATATGAATTTGTTTGATGAAGAAGGTGGCAGTAGTGTAGTCCACCCAGAAGGCTGAAAATGCAGATTAGGCTGGAGGGATGGTGATGTCAGATGTTTGCCAGCTTTGAAGGACTGTGCGGCACCAAGGTGGCCTGCCTGGCAGCAAAACACATGTATGGAGATAGTTGAAGACCTCAAATCGGGAAAACACAGGCTGGAACAGGTCACAAAGTGAGATGATCATGTGGGCAGCTGAGTAGAGTCCTAAACCAGTAGGATGGTAGCTGAAAACTGAAAACACGAATGCTGTTCACCATGGAGTGGTACCACTTGAGCGATGCCCTCGTGGGGGATTTACTCACTTGCCCAAATGTCCTTTTCTAAGAATGATCGTTAAGATGCAAATGCATGATGATACAAAGGTATGAGTAAGTCAACAAAATGACCAAGATCTTGTAAGTAGTAAGAGAATGATACCAACCCCTCTCACCATTAGATGATGGAAAGGAGAAGTAAGCACCTCCTCTTGCTCGGACATATTGATGCTTGGTTTGGGGGGGGGGGGGGGGGGGGGGGAGGGGAAGGGGGAGAAGCACCTAAAGAAGATTAAAGGAGTTGTCATGGGGATGTAAAACTTTGATGTTTTGCTTAGCATTTGATTTCTCACCATTGGACAATTGAAGGAGAAGCACGCATCTCCTTTTATCCACAAGGGGGAAAGGGAGAGAGGCACCCAAAAAAGATTAGTGAAGTCATCACAAGGATGTGAAATTTGATGCTTTGCTAGCATTTGATTAAGTTGTTAATCAAATGTGCAAATGTGAGCTGCATATGTGATGTGCAAGTTAGTCATTTCAAAATGTTTGGCCAAGGACCCTTAGATATCGGTTTGTGCCAAAGGTAAAAGCTGTAATAGGTTGTACGGGTTAGGTACTAGGTAGCATTAATTGATTAATTAATGCTAGTTCAAGGGCTAATAAATGCTTAGGATTGTTTGGATGATAATTTGCCTAGCCAATTTAATTGTTGGAACTTGATTGATACATTAAATTTTTTGAACTAGAAATAATAATTACATTAATTTTCAGAATTAAATTTTTGAAAAGTAATTTAATTTGGCTGAAAGTAGTTGGAAATGCAATTAGAAGACTGTTGCTTGGCAGAACTTGCCCATGCAAGTGAGAGGAGGCTGGTGGAGGAGAAAGAGTCATTGTGGTTGGATCTAGTTGGAGAATAGACTGTTGAAGCACATTGCCAACTGATTTGAGGCTTTTTTAGCTAGTAGGAGCAGCAACCTTGGCGATAGTGGTTCCAAGTGCTCGTGCAGTAGACGACAACTTGGGCAAGGAGAATTTTGCTTGGCAACAGCTTCTGGTTGGCTGTAGGTGAACGATCTTCAGACTGTTTTTACCAGTCAACAACAATATTCAGCTATTTGTTGCAATAAAAGTGTTAAGAGGACGTGGAATTCCATTGCTTTGCTTAGCATTTCATTTCAAGTTAATCAAATATGCAAATGTGACTTGCACATGTGAGGCACACGTCAATTATTTCACAGTGTGGGACCTAGGATCTCGAGATATCACTCAGAGAAAGGTACAAGCTCCCATGTGTTATTTGCATATAGAGACTTCATCTCTTCTTGCATAGCAAGCTTCCACTTGCTCTTGTTTTCACATGATTGTGTCTCTCTAGATGTCAGAGGCTCACCTTCATCAGTTAATAAAATGCAATCCAAAGATGGCTAAAACCTCTGTGGCTGCCTTCTGACACATGTAGACCTTCTTATCCAATGATCTGTATTGTTAGGCAATGGGCCTACATCCTTAGGTATGTGCACACCATCACCTGGTGGCTGATTTTCAGCATTTTCTTGCTGCTGTAACCTATTTTCAGCATGTTTTTCTTGATGTCCTATTCCATCCCGTGCATCTATTTGCTGTCCATTAACTTTTGGCTGTAGCACAATAGGTTGCTACTCATTTTGGGGATCAAAAGAAACAAAATCTTCAGCTAATGGCTGGTTGTTCATGCTGAAATTTGACCTCCTTTTTGTCAAGGTCACCTTCTTGTGTAGCATGTTTCAACAACTTTGTCTCGTTAAATACTACGTTTTGGTTGCATACTATCTTGCTACCCTGAAGAAGCCTGTTACAAGATATGTCACGGACATCGACCATGTAGCAAAAAAGAAGCAGAGGAAGACCAAGGAAGCCCAAGTCAAAAAGTGAATGAAGAAGCTCATTCTACCAAGGCAGGAAAAGTGGAGGAGAAGGCAAGCTAAAAAAAAAACGTGAGAGAGCATCGAATATTCTAGCAAGGCTCTCTTAAGGATGAAGGAGGTCCTCTCAAGGATCAAGGGCTCTCTCAAGGATCAAGGAGAACCTCGGAGGGTTCTCACAAGGATAGTGCGGAGCGTAATGTAATTCATTTTATAAGAGCGGTAGACTCCCTCCTTTGCAAGTTGTAAAGTCTAAAGGGACATAGGTGAAGGTAGAAGGGAATATGGAAAGAGGACCTTTGCAAGGTGCTCGGTCATGTAAAAAAGGGGACGGGTGTCGAAGGGATATAGGGTTTGTATATAAACCTGAAAAGTGAATGAGGAGCTCATTCTTTGGTGTGTGGCAAAAGTGGTCTTTTCTTCTTCTCTTCTTCTCTTCTTCTTACTTGCTTATGTCTACTTGAGAGAAAGTGTGAGTAAGTGAGTGAGTATGTGAGGGTGAGGGATCTTGGAGAAGAAGTTGTCCATCATCTCCTCTCTTCTTCTTCTTCTTCTCTTCTCTTCTCTTCTCTTGTCTTGCGCGCGGCTATGAAGGATGGAGCCTGAAAGAGGAGGCTTGAGGTTGCTTGAGCTTGCATCTTGAATCGTGGATCTACCGGCTTGCTTGAGGGAGGATGCTATTCATTCGGGCATCAAGGTACACTCACTACACCCTGTAAGATTGAAGGTGCGTCGGCTAGGTGAGAGATGGCTATTTGTGCTCACTTGAAATTCTTGAAGCAATAAGCGGTCCGTGGGTCTTGGAGTCATGAGGACATGTATTTTTGAAATCTCACTTAACACGTGGATTAATTTTTAATCACATGATTAAGTAAATGTTGCACATATGAGGTGCAACTGGGATTAGAGTAAATTTATGAGCCCGAGATCCGAGAAAATCACGGGATGTCAAAGGCAAAAGTTGCTTTAAGTTCTGCCGCACATGAACTTGGTGGTATTTGGTGCCAGTTGTTGGCCTAGGTCATTCATTTGGCCATAAGTGTCAGTTGACGATACTAGAGAAGTGGCATTTAATGGTACCTAACACCAATCTGATGGTCAAAGATGGCGTAGAGACACTTGGGAATGGAAGTTGCCTAGTGTCACAACTCTATAGAAACAGAATTTGTATCCTTTTTCATTAATTTGTCTATATAATGATTTATTAAATTTGTTTCCTTTGCACTAATTAGATATAAAGAAAAGTGCATTGGAGTTGGCCACTGATGAGTGGTCACACGTTATGGTGGACCCACACGGTGGGTTAGAGAAAAGATAGTTCACACTTCCACCTATATGGCCCGATTGGGCACCTGTGACCAGAACTCACGCATATCAGGGTTAGACTCGCATACAGAAAGGATTGATGCCTTGAAGTGTGGGTTAGATCCGCCAGAACAGACAGTTACAATCAATAAGATGGCATGATCATGAAATGCTTGTACAATGTGCATGTGTTGGTTGAAAGCTTGAAATGCTCATTTGTTTGCATAGGAAAGTCACATGAAGATTCCGATACCGTTTTTGCGATGTACACGGAAAAAGCTTTCATATGACACCCATATTGGGGGGGGGGGGGTCCCTAAATTTTAGGAGCCTCGAATTAGCCTAAAAATGCTAGTTCTAAAAAATAGGGATGTCATTCTAAAAATAGTAAATTCTGTACTCTGACTGTGCTTACTAAATTTGGTTGTTTCTATTCTTGACAGTATTCAGCCCAAAAAGGAAGGCCATAGAGAAGAGACAAGTGTCAAGACACTTGTCACACAAGTTTCCAAGTGTCCCACCACTTATCACATCTCATGACATGTGGCTGGACACTTGTCTTGTGCTACTCCACTTTCCCCTTTTGTACTAGCTCTTCCCTCTCCTATAAATAAGAGCTCATTTTTCTTCATTCAACATTATTTTTCTTTGCTGTAAACTCATATACAGCACCCACAGATAGCCATGAACATATTTCTTTTTATACCTGTTACAGCACCATGATCATTCTTTTCTTTGTCGACTTTTCGTTGCTGTAAACTTGGGCTGATTCATGATGAACATAGACTTGATATTTTTTACACTGTTGAGCAGGAACAATCTTCTCAATGTATTAGACTTTCTGAAGCGGCCAAATTCTGCTCAACTGGTATCAGGCACAAGAGACCGTGTAAATTTGCATGACAAGTTCAAGAGCTTGTATGTCCAGATGTTTCCTGGTTCTATTGAAGAACTGGAGAGTAAAGCTGCAGCAAAAGCTAAGCAAAGAAATGCTGGCTCATTTTGGGACATAGTGATGGATGCCAAAGTTGGCAGCTTCAAATTTGGTTTCTGAAATGCAGTTTTTTAGTGACCGCTATGTTTAGGCAGGTAATACTCTCTATAATCTTCCTGGTGCATGGTGAGAAAACTAACATATTTGCCTTGAGTTGTATCATGTGATACCTTATTAGGTTCGTTGGCATGCAAAGTCAACTTTGTACCGATTATCCCATTTGCCTGCTGGTGGCATAAAAAAGTTCTCTTTGGTGCTCAAATCATATGCAAGGAAATATATTGAAGTCAAAAATTTATATTTAGCAGCCTCATTGTCTTCATGTCTTTGCCATGTAGTAGCGTATTATTTTTGTAGCTTCATACCCTAAATGCTGAGGGTGGTTGAGATGTGACCAAAATGTCAGTGTTGATACACTCGTCATTTTCTTAATGTTGGCCTCTACTTTGTGTCTCATAAGAACAGGAAGAACTTTTTGCAATCTGAGTAGGGACTCCTGCTTTTTCGAGCTCTTGGCATCAAGGGTTGAACTATGGAGTGATCTCACAAGGACACACTTGCCTCTCTTCTCTATATGGAATGCTACGCTTTATTTATTATTATTTTTTTACTCCATGGCATGCCCAATGCAAAGGGCTGATGTGTTTCACCGCACCACGTTTTACAAGATGGACAGTTGCTTCTTATTGCTGTATTGGCCCTAATAGCATGGATTTCAACCTGCATAGGTGTTTTTCTTTGTCCTAATGAAGGTTCTCAGTCAAGGTTGGAAAGCCACTCTCTAGTTGCAGTATCAAATACATTTGACAAAGATCTGCAATCAGACGAGCCAATTTTTTAGATTACTTTTGAACCGAGTGCTTTCAAGTGCCACATACGATGTTAAGGAAACTTTTCACATAAAATGTCTTCTCCATCCAGTGCCTCAAGTGAATGGGCCTGGACGATTCAGCAAAAGCCTCGACACATGTCCCATGGACAAGAATGGTCTTTCTGTGAATACCTAGCTAAGTGTCGTTGGAGGGTCCTTCGCTAGAAAATGTCTCTATGGGTTGCATTTAAAGGCTGTGTTAGCTTGGAACTAAGTGCTAGAAGTGGGCCTGAATGATTATTGCAGCTCTGACAATGTCTATCTTAGTACCCAAATGTGCTAGATTGTCACACCTAGCATAGTTCTGTTTTAAGAATTTATCAAAGCAAGGTCTTAGTGCCCAAGTGTGCCAGATTGTCACCTAGAATACGTCTATTTTAAGACTTTATTAAAGCAAAGTCTAGACTCATGCAAGCCCTATGCAGTCTGGCATTATGAAGTTGTGTAGCAGAAATGTTGAGAGTAGACCTGTTTTTCTGTTACTAAGCTATCAAATTTTTTTTTGGCGTCTTCCATCTTTCTACTAATGGACAGTTTTGTGGATAGAAACATTTGTGTAGCCGAATAGCATAATATTTAATTGTGGAAGGAGTGGTTGCACACATGGTCATAAGCCATAGTTGCCATGGTTTGAAAGCCTATGAGCCATGCGAATATGTGCGAAATAGAGTCATAAAATGATACTCTTACAAGGTTATCACACCAAATCAATATGGTGAAGCATGCAATACTGTCATTCTTTATTTATCTCTTCAAGTAAGCCTATTTGTGACTTCTGAGGGGTGTACCTATGGTTGAAGCTTGGCTCACCCAATGGTTCATGAAAGATTGGGTGGTTCAAGCAGTTAGGGTGTTCTTTTGTAATCCTCTCAAAGTCATGCCAATTTTGTCTTTTATGGATTGGAGAATATACTAGAAATAAAAAGATCGGATGGGTCTAGCAGACCTATTCTCAAGGAAATATTCTCTCCTTAAGTGCAGCTACTATTGTCCATCTATTCTTTGTCCCATTCTATTAGATGGGATGGCTATAATATACCTCTGCATGTGGTTCCAATTTTGACAACTACGCTCTTTTCTTTTTGTTTTCAGTTGTTTCCCACTTCAAAAGGGCATATGGTAGTGGTGGATCCTCATAGACATCTCTCAATTTTGTAGGTCTTACAAAGGCTGGTGCAATTGAGGCTATTAATACTTTTTTAACCCTTTATTCTTCCCAACTCCACCATCTAGTTGTATTTTGATACTCGTCGTTGATTCTTCAAGCAAGAGTTCAATTGCATATCTAACACGTGTATTTTTTTGCAAATTCATTGGGCATTTTTCTTTCTCAATCTAGAAACTCATTGAACACTTCTCTTCATAGTTAGGGACTTCTCTTCATCGGGTCTGGCAATCCACTCTTGCGTAGTACCAAAGATCTTGTAATGTAAATTATACAGGGAGGGGGGGGAGAAATGCATAAGCTTAAAATTTTAAAATTACAGGAGGGTTATTATAATATACCACAAAGATAACAGGAGGTATATATTAAATAGGGCAAAAAAGGTTACAGAGGGGTTTTAAAATATGCCTTTGCACGCACGTGATATCCATGATTTTGTAAGGTGGACCCCCCGGGAAAATTACTCATGAGCTGCTAAATTTGGTCTTCCAGCCTCTAAAATTGGTCCAAGGACTCCATGAATGCTCTTGATTGCTATCCTCCTAGTCCTTGACCTCTGGGTCCTTCAATGCTCCTCCATTTTTGTGCTTGTCCATGTGTACTTGAAGCTTCTTGGATTTTTAATTGAAAAGGATGGTAACTGAGCATGTAAGGTAACTAAATCGATCAGAACTAGAGCTCTGATACCACTTTTCAAAGAGAGAACTAGAGAGAGAGAAAGAGGAGAGAGAAGACTACATAAGAGAGAGAAGGAGTGCAGAAGAGAGAGTGATGAGGAGAGGGAAATACTAAAAATGGAGAGAGAACGACATGAAAGAAGAAGAAAGATGGCTGGAAGCCATGAAAGGATAGGAGAAGCTAGAGAGAGAGGAAAGACAAAGATGTATTATTGTGTAAAAACTCGTTTTCTGTACATGTGTCCTTTTCCCTTTTATGTGCCCCTAATTCAGTTCTTTACATATTCTCACATTGTCGGATCTACCAAGTTTATGGAGATCTAAGTCGGTATTCATGTGGTGATTGCCACATTATGGAGAGGTTTGTATTGTTTAAATTGTTATCTATTTAAATAATTGATTAGTAAGTTAGTAGGTTTATTTACTACTAATAAGTTAAGATTTATAGATTTCTAGCCATGATTTCTAGCTAATTTAAAGAGAGAGAGAGAGAGGGAGGGAGAGAGGAGAATGAGTGAGAAAACACGGGGGTGGAGAGAAACAAAGAGAGGGTTTGTCGTGAAGAGGAGACGAACAATTCATCCCCCTCTTGATTTATTCTTATTCTTTCTTATTCTTCTTTTTCTTTTCTTGAGAATAAGGTGCATTGAGGGAGAAAGAGAGGAAATGAGAGAGGGGGAGAAGAAAAAATGAAAAGGAAGAGAGAGAGAGAGAGAGAATAAATATGAAAGATAACAAAGAAATGGGGAAAGAGAGAGAGGGAGGGAGAGAGGGAGAGAGGAGAATGAGTAAGAAAACAAAAGGAGGTGGGGAGAAACAAAGAGAAGGTCAACAAAGAAAGAGATATAGAGAAATAAAGAGAAGGGGAAGAGCACATAAAACGAAGAGCGCAAAGAAAGGTGCAAACAAAGGGGGAGAAAACCAAGACTTTAGTTGACATTAATTTTATTTCAATCAAAGATCATTGATCCATTAATATCAAAATTTGAGAAAATGGTAAGAAAAATGTGTATCAATCATGCCTTATATTATTTTTGCAAACTAATTGAATAATATATACAAAAACATTAGACGTGGTCATAAAATTTATACAGGGAGGTGATGTCTGATCATTCCAAGGAGAAATGCACCTATTACGGCCAGTTAGAAGAGTTTATGGCCGTGCGATGGATGGATTGCCTGAGCCAATCTACCACTTGGAAGGCACGACCCAGTCTACACCGTCAATACCAGAGGAGATAGGTAGCCTTTTAGACATTCCTATAATCTTGGAGCCTGAGATGGAGGCAATGATCGATGCATTGATACCCATGGATGCCGAGACATCTGATCCACTAAGAGAGAAAGCATCCATACCATTATATGATGGATGCTAAGTATCTCGCCTGAAAACACTACTTGCACTTCTAAGTGTGCAAGCAAAATACAGGTGGAGCAATTCGAGTGTGGCCAAGTTATTCATGTACCCTTTACGTACGCTTCATTGATTTCTTTTCGACACCATTATAAAAAACATTTTTACTTTTTAAAGGTGTTTTATGATTTCTTTTCAAGTTGCTAAAATATCATATATTGCCAATTGAAAATACCATGCCTAAGTCTCGTGATGATGTGTGACATGTTTTACGAAAGCTTGGCATGGACTATAATGGCATACATGCATGTGTCAATGATTGTGTGTTGTTTCGAGGAGAGTACAATACTATTGAGACATGTCCAAAGTGTATCGACAGGACTAGCAAGGGCAAACCATCCCTTAAAAAGTACTTAGACACTTTCCACTTATTCCCCGTATATGTCATATATTTCGTACATCAGGCATGGCAAGCTTGACAATGTTGCATGCGCCAAATAGATTCACAGATGGAGTCCAATGAATATCAGTGGATTTACACACATGGAGCCACATTGACTCTGCCTTTCCATGTTTGGTACAAGAGCCGAGGAATCTTTCCCTCGGTCTTTCTATGGATGTCGTGAACGCATTCGATCTTCGTTCATAAACTTCTTATAGTCTTTGGCATATAGTCATTGTTAACTACAACATATCACCATGGCTTTCTATGAAGAAAGGGCACCTGATCCTTAGGTTGCTCATTCCTAGCCACTACAAAGTCAAGAATATGGACGTCTATCTCCATCCATTAGTTGATAAGCTTAATATGATCATGGACATCTATCTCCATAATCATATGCGATGTGCAGTGGGTCAAAGTGGTACTGGAAGGAGCCAAGGCAATCGTTCGATGAGGTCCATTTGGATTTATTGAAATAGATTCTGAAAAAATATAGACGGATCTACGCAACACGTTTGTCTTGCCGATCCATTATGAAGAGGTGCATGAACTATGTTTTTAAATTTTATTACGACATGCTACATGTCACAAATTTTGAATCTCTCTCATATGTAATTTTGAACATGTAATTTTCTATCCAAACCCCCGACAACCTCGATGGTGGTATGTTGTGCCTTAAGCTCTCCGAAGTGTTAGAGTGTATGATAAAAGCAATGTTCCCAGCGTAGATGAGGACAATATGTAGATGGAGGGGTTGATGTTGCGAGGGGTGGAGGTCGAAGATGGCTTGGAGCATGTAGAGGAGCCAAATCGGGTAACGATAATGGAAAGACAAGAAGCCAAGAATTCTTTGAGAACGAGATGGAGTCATCCTTTTGTGGTGACATGTCTATCGACCTTCCAGTGTATGCGGAGTTGTGCCAGAAGATTGACATGAGACCATAGGCTACGCCATTTTTTAAAGAGTTATATTATTGTACTTTTCTTAAATCTTTATATTGATTATGCTAACATCACTTTTTGTCTGTGCATGTGACCTTTGACCATATTTTGGAGAGCACAATGAGTCGGGGGATGAGCGATGAGAGGACCAAGAGCTGCCTTGGAAACCATCAGGCTGTTCCGTTAGATCTACATCGCTACACTCTGATATTTCTCTTTCTAGTAAATGAGGTCGATGAGCCAGACTTGGGCCAAATGGAGGGAGTGGTTCTGGGGGATGCTGCAGAGATGTGGATGTGGTGAGCCCACGGTCGACTCAAGATACAGGTGCTACTACTCGCTCTCATGTAGGTTCGAGAGAGGGTGGCTCATGTGGTTGTTGTGGTGGCACCGATGTAGTATCTCCGTCTTGTCATTCTGGTGGAGTTGGGTCATCCGTAGGATTTATCACACCTATGGGGACGTCTACTCTCGTGACTCCAACTTTTGCTTAGTCATCCGTAGGTGGCATCCCTATGGGTGCTACTCCGAGAGATACCACTCCCGTGGGTACACTAGATGTGCATGGGTCTCTTGGTTATGCCTAGAATCATGGTTGTAGGTGGAAGAGAACACATCTTAGACATATTCCAGAGGGGTATGGATACCTTATATATGAGAGGACATGAGCCGTGATTATAAATGATGAGGAGAGGAGGGTGATGACTCGTATAAGTGAGTTGTACCAACAAGTTTTTTGGCACAACGTCTTGGACCATTGGAAGAACATACCCGAGGGGAGCAAGGACTACATAGTAGCATCCTTGCATGAGGAGTTTTCGGTACCCACCACGGTAGAGAGGTTTTTTACATGCTCGATGGAGTGTATGCGTGTGTATATGTCACACAAACAATCAGACGCACGCAAGGCACTCAAGAGTGGCGCCTCGAAGCCCAAGTAGCTTGATGCCGCAGATGACTGGCAGAGACTTAGGGAGGAGGCTATAGATTCTCCGAGATGTTGGAGATAACAATGCCAGGCAGCAAGGGCACGACTGGAAGCAAGGGTGGTCCATCAACTTGGGAGTGGCAGCCACAGGACTTATCTGAAGGACTTTGTAAGTTTTTCTGTTCTTCTCGCTTTCTTTTTTGCAATATTGCTTGTACTAACAATCGTGTTTCTAACCATTGTATTTTATTTTCTTTCCAGCACTCCATTACGGACTTGCGATCCCACTTACTTAGAGACTTCATATGTAGAGAGACACGGTCTCACTGTATTGATTGATAGACTATATACACACAGCAGCCCAGTAAGTCACTCATCTTTCTTGTCCGTAATTACTATTTTTATTAAAATGCATTATGTTGTCGTATTGCTGCGCATTTGAGGTGTGAAAACCACCTAAAAGTCGTGTGTGTGATTTGATACTTTGTACATATTTAGTTGTTATGTTTGCTCTTTCATTCTATGCCGAAGACGGAGAAGAATAAGGAATTTTGGTAGACTGGTAACTTGAGATGCAATTACATGGACCACTTTGATTGTGACCAAGGGTTCGTTTGAAAGCTGTGGCAGCATAGGAGCATTCCCAATGGGCCAAGAGATACATGCTGAGATCATCCTAAGGGGCCTAGAAAGAGACTCTGTTGTTGGTGACATGCTTGTGGACATGTATGAATTATGTGACAACTCGTGAATGGGCAACGGTAGTTGATAGAACAAAACTACCAATTTCTATTCTCTACAGGAAGGATCTTGTGAAACTAGATGGTACAGATTCCATGCTGTTGTATGGTTATGGATCATATGAGTATCCAATTGAGCCAGAATTTTGATCAAATAGATTAGCGCTAATTGATAGAGGATTTGTGTATGTTGTTGCACACATACGCGGAGGGGGAGAGATGGGAGGAAAATGGTATGAAGACGGGAAGCTATTAAAAAAGAAGAACATGTTTATTGACTTTATTGCCTCAGTAGAACACCTATTGGCCCACAATTTTGGTGCTAAGGACAAGTTATGTATCCATGGGAGAAGTGCAGGTGGTCTGTTGATTGGTGCTATGCTAAATATGAGGCGTGTGGAACAAAAAGGAAGGGAGAAGAGGTTTTTTTTAGGGGAAAAAAGGAAGAGCTTTTTTTGAATCGGGAGAGAGGGAAAATAGACGAATGAGGAAATAAAATAGGGGGAGGAACGCCATGGACGGAGCTATCGGATTGTGAGCACCGTAGCAGAAGGAGATACAGAAGACAAAGAGGCCATGGTGCAGCTAAAGAATAAGACGAAGAAGGAGGTGACGGGGGCTCATATGGCAGACGATGAGGCGAAGACCTACTGAAGATGGCGGACAGTCAATCGCGGACGAAGGTGAGGACTAAGCTGCTACAAAAGACGAGAATCTGAGACCACGACGAAGCTAATGGGAGAGCCGACAGAGGCGATGTAGCTTCAACGACAAGGAAACTGGTGAACTCTCCTGAAACGAAGGCTGGGAATGGGATGACAAAGGCGTGGATGAAGCCGAAGGGAGGAAACACGACATTATTGTGGTTAAGTTATCATTTATCACCGGCGTGTAGAGAAATTGAAGAGGAGACTTCATTGAGGAGGAAGTTGATGGAAACCTGCAACTGAGGGGGGGGAAGTTCCTGAAGCCCAACAAGGTGGTGATCATCCTGCAGGGCCGCTACGCAGGTCGGAAAGCTGTCAGCATCAAGAACTATGACGATGACACGCAGAGCCACTCTTATGGCCATGCTCTGGTTGCAGGCATCGACAGGTACCCCCGGAAGGTGATAAAGAAGGCTTCTTAGAAGAAGATTGCCAAGAGGTCTCGCTTGAAGCCTTTTATCAAACTTGTCAACTACAACCACATTATGCTAACTAGGTACACTCTTGACGTTGATCTTAAGACTGTTGTTACTACTGAAAAGCTCGAGACTAAGGCTAAGAGAGTTGAAACAAGAAAGGAGACCAAGGAAATATTTGAAGAGAGATTCAAAACGGGGAAGAACAGGTGGTTTTTCTCCAAGTTGCGATTTTGAAGCCTGCAGGACAACTGCTGCCTGCTGAATTGAACAGTGTGGTAGTCTTCTGATAGCGGATGTTTCCAACAACCTTTCTCAATTTTATCTTCAGCTCTACCTCCAGCTCCTCACACAGAAGGCACAAGTTTGTATATGAATCAATGCGTGATATTGCTGGTCAAGATAACCAGATGAAGGCATTGCTATTTTCAGCCACAGAAATTTACAGGTTTACACGGTTAAGGGAGTGGGAAGTATGCTGAATGTACTTGTTGAATGTACTGCGAATGCACCTGCCCTCAGAGATTCCTATTGTGGGTTATGAGCTGATTCCCAATGTTTTCTTGCACTATCAGATGGCTCCATTACTCCAAACAATGTCCCTGAAACAGCACCTGTGACTGGGATTTATCTCAAATATGTGTGGTTCAAATTCAAAGTGATAGAAGGATTACAGTCTGTAATGTGCACTCTTCAAAGCCAGCTACCCTTCAATGCCTAGGATGTGTCAAAGTAAAGATAATCAGCAAGAGTTACCACTGTTCTCCTGAGTACTTTGCTAACTATTGGAAACATAGTAACCAGTAATGATATTCAGACCCGGGTTATCCTAGACAACGAAGCACTTCCTTGCTTGTTGTCTCTGTTTTCTCAAAATCCTGTGAAAAATATAAAGAAGGAAGAAGAAAGGAGAAAAGACACGTAATTTAATTGGATTTTTATGTGATGTCTGGTGCTGGAACAGGCTGACCTATTGGAGCGATTTCCATTCAGATGAAGTTGATTGTATGTCACATATTATCTAAAATTGAACTTTTAAATTGAATCTGATTTTTCTAGATTAATCTCCTATCCTGAAATTATTCAAAGTCCTCCGTGGACGCGACTTTGCTTTCGAAAACCCTTCGACATCTTTGGTGAACCTGATGTGAAAGCGTCGCAAAAATTTCAGGATGGGAGATACTTCAGCCTCTATTTCAGCTTCGTCTACAATTCCAGCTACCTCTACTTCAGCTCCATCAATGACCGCTGCGTCAAGTACTTCAACGGAGGATCTAAAGTAGATTTTGCAGAATATGTCCATGTATATGCAGCTCCAAAATCAGCAAACACAATTGTATATGCAGCAGCAACAACAATTGCATCAACAGTAGTTGTCTCAGCAAAGGCAACTCTATTCGGAGCAGGAGAATGCAAACAGCACGACTAAGGCTATTGAAGCAGTTGAGAATGAGAAGAAGCTATTTGACAGGCGTAATGTTTCAGCATATTTGAAGACATATGAGATCAAGATGGGGTTTTTTGGAGTTCCAGCTGGACTTATGAGTAAGTACTTCCTTCGTCTCGTCACACCTGCTTTGAGGACAAAAGTGACTGATCTTTTTATTCAAAATGCACATTGGCAAGATTTTAAGAAGGCCTTGAAAGAAGAATATTTCCTTGAGGACTTTGGTATGGCTACTCGGCGGTCATTCCGAGAGTGGGTCTATATGCCAAACAAAGGTCTCACTGCTTCGGAGTTGATTCTAGAATTCGAAGAGAGGTATAGTCAGCTTGATGCCATTGAACAAAGAGCATTGGATGTTGAAAAAGTTGAGCTTTTCTTGCAAGCTGCAGATCCTGCTCTTCAAGAAGAATTGGGTGAGCTTCTTGAAGATCGCACGAAGCCTATGGGTCTTAAAACTGATTGGCAGGATGCTCAGGATGCAGTCTCGACTTTGACCAAGAGGAGAATATGAAAGACTCGCCTACAGAATGGTTCCATGACACCTACACCATCATCAGCTCCTATGCCTACTTCTATCCCTGTTATTTCTTCTCCTCCTCAGCCAGTTTCTTGGCCTATGCCAATGCCTACTGTTGCCACTCCACCTATTCCTCCTGTTCCACGACCGATGCCTACACCTTCTGCTCCAAAACCATCCGCTCCATCGGTACCTACTTCTCTTGACGACATAATCAAAGGCATCATAGATTTGACATTGGAGTTAGTTAAAGCGGAGTTGGTGGGTAAGTTGAAGGAGCAGTTTGCTTCGACTGCGCCTACTACTTCTTCTAGTGCTCCTACTGCACCTAGGAGTGTTCCTAGTGCACCTAGGAGAGATCGGAGATGTATTTGGTGTGACAGTACGGACTATCAGCATTGCAGGGATTGTGATTCTTTCCAGGATGCAAGGAGGCAGAATTTGGTATATTGGGGGCAAGATGGTAAGATTTGGTTGACTGAGACAGGAGCTCCACTTGCTACCAACTTTGGTAAAGGTGGAATGAAGAAGTTAGTGGAGGACATGGCTGCGCGTACTTCTTATGTGACAGCTAGAGGTGATGCTTCTGCATATGGAGTTCAGATTGAGAAGGGTTCAGAGACTCAGTCAGCGCTATGGACATATGCTATGGAGACTACAAATAAGGGGAAAATTCAGCAAACTGTTTTGACTAGTGCAGGCTCTAGCATCAGATCAGAGACAGGTTGGGACTCGCCTGTTGACAGGTATTCTATTTATGCTTATTTGGCTAAGTCTCATGGTGCAGATGTACTTGTTGAGGAGAAGCGTAAGAGGGATGAAGAAAATCCAAGTGCAGCTAAGAAGACTAGAGGGGGTGAGTTTGTTACTCCACCTACTGCAAGACCGTCTTCAAGACCAGGGCCAGATCGACAGATGGAGGATGCTCAAAAGAGAGAAAAGAGGCAAGAGCCTAGAGAGAGAAAGCAGCCAGGATTCAGATTGATGTCCGATATTGAGACATCTACAGACATGAAGAAAATCTTTAATGATAAGATACTTGGCAGTGAGGTGACTTTCACTATTCTGAGATTTTGGGCATCTCAAAAAGAGAGTTTCAGGATCAGTTTCAGGAGGTCTTGAAGAGGAAAAGACATGCATTGTCTACCACTGATACACAGGGAGTTTTGATTGGGGAGTTGGATGAGGATGATGATGAGGTTATGGTTGAAAATGCTTCTGTTTTTCCGCAGGTAGAGAAGAGGGTTTAGCCTATGCATTATACTGAAATTGATGAGCTTGTCATGATACCGTGTAGTCACTTTTCGCGGAGCCATTGGGCTAGGGCAACTACAGAGACGATGGTAAAGATTGGAGAGAAACATGTGCCTTATGTTGCATTGGTTGACCATGGTTTAGAGATTAATCTCATAGTTCGTGGAGTTTATGAGAGTAACAGATGGCCTATGGATGTAGAGCATGGGTGGCGTATGAGAGCCGCCAATAACACTGCAGGTGATTTGTATGCTGCCTGTCCTAGTGTCAGGGTGAGATTCGGGTTTTCATTAGGTACCGCCGTTTCACGAGACAACGGTGGTACAGAGGAGAGGAGATTGGAGTTCTCGCCTCCTGGCAGCAGTGTTTTCTCCTCCGGTTTTGTTGGGATTTCAGCAAACAGTTCGATGAGTTATCAGAAGACTTCTAGGTTGCCTAGAGCTGCCAGGCAGTATATATGCAGGAAGGAGAAAAATTTGAAAAATGCAAGAATTTTGGAGGATGATGAGCACATAGATGGGATGTATGATAGTGTGATTTGTGCAGATACGATAACAGAGATGGGAGATATGCTGAAAACTGATATGCTGAATTGTCACAGTAATGTATTAGTGCAGTCCCTGGACATGTTTCATGAAATTGCAGATTTTATGTCACAGATTGAGTCAGAGGCTGAGGTAACTCAGCAAAGAGTGTTGAGTGCTGAAGAAATTCAGCAAACAGAGTTTCCAGCTAGTTATGATCAGCTTTCAGAGAGACAGAGGGCTGAAAATTTTCAACCAACAGAGTTTACTGCTGAAATATTTCAGCATTCAGAGTTTGGGGCTGTTCCTATGCAGTCCATAGAGCAGAGGGCTGAGAATATTCAGCCATTGGAGTGCAGAATTGTTGATTTACAGCAAGGTTTATGTAATGCAAGAGAGCATAATGAAGCCAGGGTTGACACGAAATACAAAACTGTGGATAAGAAGGTGAAGCCGGTTGCTGTACCGCTTCCACCTGACAGTGATCAGCAAATAGAGAGGGCTGCTAAACAACAAATTTTGAGGAATCCGGAGCATATTGGTCATAAATTTTCAGCAGAGACTCTTGCTGAATTGAAAATTGGAAATGGTGATTTCTTGTTACCCATAGAGAAGCAATGCTTTCAGGAGATGCTTAAGCGACATGGAAGGGGATTTGCTTTTTTCCCACATGAGTTTGGATGTGTGAATCCTAATATTGTTGCTCCTATGGTCATTTTTACTATTCCTCATATCCCATGGAATCTCCGACCTATTCCAGTGCCTAAAGCACACTTGCCAAAGCTGATTGATTTATTGAATGAGAAAATCAGGATGGGAATCCTTGAGCCTTCATCTGCACCATACTCAAACAGGTGGTTTACAGTTCCAAAGAAGAATGGTACTCTCCGATTTATTCAGGACATGCAGCCAGTGAACAGAGTTACTATCAGGAATGTTGGTATAGGTCCAGTTGTGGATGAGTTTGCAGAGGCATTTGCTGGACGTGCCATCTATTCTTTGGGTGATTTGTATTCAGGATATGATCAGTTTCAGCTGGCTTTGGAAAGTAGGGACATAACCACCATGAGAACTCCTATTGGGCTTGTCAGGATGTGTACCTTGCCTCAAGGTGCCACTAATTCTGTTGCGCATATGATGAATGCCATGCATAAGGTCCTTCGTGATTACATACCTCAGCTTACTATGCCTTTCTTGGATGATGTGCCCATTAAGGGGTGTGCAGAAGAAGAGAAGAATGAGTGTCTAAATGAGCAGGGATGCAGATACTTTGTGGCTGATCATATTTCAGCATGTGAGAAGATTTTGGCCAGGTTAGAAGAAGTGAACTTGACACTTTCAGGGCAAAAATATGTTTTTGGAGTGAATGAGGTTGTCATTGTTGGGCATATGTGTGGATATTATGGCAGGAAACCCTCACCTGATAAGGTGAATGCTATAGGCAAGATTGCAGAGTATTGTTCTACTACTTCTGAGGTACGGAGATTCATTGGTGCTTGCGTGTTTTATATGATTTGGATACCTCATTTTGCACACATTGCAGATTGTTTGTATCAGTTGCTTCGAAAGGGGCAGAAATTCTATTGGGATGAGAGCCACACTAGAGCCATGCGGAAATTGAAGAAGTTATTGCAGAATGCTCCTATTCTCAGAAAAGCGGATTATAATAGTGATAGGCCTATTGTATTGACAGTTGACACTAGTCCAATTGGCATAGGTTGGGCTGTGGGTCAAGATGATGCATATGGAAATAGGTATGCTATTCGGTTTGGGGCAAAAGTCCTAAACAAGAGACAGAGGAGATATCCGCAAATCAAGAGGGAGTTATTGGGGATTGTCACGGCTCTTAAATGTGACAAGGAGTACTTTATTGGAGCTTCAGTTGTGGTAGAGACAGATTGCTTGCCATTGATTGGTATGATCACGAGTTGCTCTACTCCGGATATAGCCATGTTGAGATGGATTGCATACATCAAGTCATTAAATCCGGAATTTAAACACATAGCAGGGAAGGATAATCCAGTGGCAGATATGTTGTCTAGAGCCAGGTATGATGATGAGGAGACTCTACTTGCAGAAGAGGATGATGCAGAAATTTCAGCCACTATGGTTGATCATGTTTGTCATGTCTTTGATATTATGGCTTTTACAGAAGAACTTTACGTTGGAGAGTGGTTGCAGATTGGCAGGTACCTTAGTACACTAAGCAAAAGAGATGAATGGACAGATGAAGAGTTCAAGAAGATCAGAAGGAAAGCCTATGGTTATTTTCTCAAGGACGGATTTCTTTGGAAGCATCCGAAGAAAAGAGGCGGATTACCTTTGCGGGTTGACTGCGATAGAGAGACACAGTTACAGGTGATGAGGGAGTTTCATGAGAGTCCTTGGGCTGGTCATAGAGGAGTATGGGCTACTTATGAGAAAATCAAGGAGAAATATTGGTGGAAAGGCATGTATAGAGATGTTTCTCACTTTGTTGAAACTTGCAGAGACTGCCAGATGTATTCAGTAGTGCGTCATCGAGATGAGCTTCATCCGACTTATCCGCTATGCATTCATTATAAGTGGGTAGTTGATTTGGTTACCATGCCTATGCGTCTATGGCAGATGAGGTACATTGTTTTGGCTAGAGAGAATCTTACCAATCATGTTGAGGGCAGATCTTTGAGAACGAAGACCACTAGTGCAGTGTGTAAGTTCTTATTGGAAGAAATTTTTTGCAGGTATGGTTGTGTGGGTAAGATCACTGCGGATCGTGGTGAATTGGATGCAGATGAAGCTAGGGAGTTTTTCTCTCAGCTAGGAATCAAATTGGCTCTAACCACAGCATATAATCTAGAGGGAAATGGAAAGAGTGAAAGAGGGCATCCGTCGATAGTGAAAGCATTAGCCAAAGCATGCAGAGGACGGATTGGAGATTGGCCGAGACTTCTACCATTTTCTTTATGGGCTGATCGTACGACTCATAGTGTTACCATAGGATATATGCCTGCAGAGTTGATGTATGGTCAGAAACCTGTTATGCCGATTGAGACTTGTGCTTTGACTTGGTCAGTTTTACCTTGGCAGGAGGATTTGACGAGAGAAGAGCTCTTAGCTCTTCGGATTCGACAGTTGGAGAAGAGACCAGAGGATATTCAGCTAGCTATTGACAGGTTGAAGGTTGCTAGACTAAGGAACAAGGACAGGTTTGACAGCAAGCATCGCTTGCGGCTTAGAGCAATAGAAGAGGGAGATTGGGTATTGGTCTTTGATAGCAGGCTTGAAAATCGGCATACTGCACTTCGGAAGATGGTGAAAAGATTGTTTGGGCCGTACATAGTCAGACATGTCTTTGATAATGCAACATATGAGCTGACTGAATTGGATGGGACAGTGCTTAGAGTGCCTATTGCTGGAAAAAGAATCAAGATTTTCAAGAAAAGAGATGATGAGGATTATGCATTGGATGAATTTTCAAGAGAAGAGCAACGACAAGAAACTCCAATGGAAGAGACAGATGATATGACAGATAATCTTGTTGATCTACTGGAAATGCATAACGAAGAGATTGATCTGTTTGTGGATCTTGATGTCAATGATCATGGGTAGTGGGCCCATCTGGAGGATGCGAAGGATTAGAGGGGGTCGATGTCGTATTGCTGCGCATTCGAGGTGTGAAAACCACCTAAAAGTCTTGTGTGTGATTTGATACTTTGTACATATTTAGTTGTTATGTTTGCTCTTTCATTCTATGCCGAAGACGGAGAAGAATAAGGAATTTTGGTAGACTGGTAACTTGAGATGCAATTACATGGACCACTTTGATTGTGACCAAGGGTTCGTTTGAAAGCTGTGGCAGCATAGGAGCATTCCCAATGGGCCAAGAGATACATGCTGAGATCATCCTAAGGGGCCTAGAAAGAGACTCTGTTGTTGGTGACATGCTTGTGGACATGTATGAATTATGTGACAACTCGTGAATGGGCAACGGCAGTTGATAGAACAAAACTACCAATTTCTATTCTCTACAGGAAGGATCTTGTGAAACTAGATGGTACAGATTCCATGCTGTTGTATGGTTATGGATCATATGAGTATCCAATTGAGCCAGAATTTTGATCAAATAGATTAGCGCTGATTGATAGAGGATTTGTGTATGCTGTTGCAGACATACGCGGAGGGGGAGAGATGGGAGGAAAATGGTATGAAGATGGGAAGCTATTAAAAAAGAAGAACACGTTTATTGACTTTATTGCCTCAGTAGAACACCTATTGGCCCACAATTTTGGTGCTAAGGACAAGTTATGTATCCATGGGAGAAGTGCAGGTGGTCTGTTGATTGGTGTTGTGCTAAATATGAGGCGTGTGGAACAAAAAGGAAGGAAAAAGAGGTTTTTTAAGGGGAAAAAAGGAAGAGCTTTTTTTGAATCGAGAGAGAGGGAAAATAGACGAATGAGGAAAGAAAATAGGGGGAGGAACGCCATGGACGGAGCTATCGGATTGTGAGCACCGTAGCAGAAGGAGATGCCGAAGACAAAGAGGCCATGGTGCAGCTAAAGAATAAGACGAAGAAGGAGGTGACGGGGGCTCATATGGCAGACGATGAGGCGAAGACCTACTGAAGATGGCGGACAGTCAATCGCGGACGAAGGTGAGGACTAAGCTGCTACAAAAGACAAGAATCTGAGACCACGACGAAGCTAATGGGAGAGCCGACAGAGGTGATGTAGCTTCAACGACAAGGAAACTGGTGAACTCTCCTGAAACGAAGGTTGGGAACGGGATGACAAAGGCATGGATGAAGCCGAGATGAAGCCGAAGGGAGGAAACACGACATTATTGTGGTTAAGTTATCATTTATCACCGGCGTGTAGAGAAATTGAAGAGGAGACTTCATTGAGGAGGAAGTTGATGGAAACCTGCAACTGAGGGGGGGGGAGTTCTTGAAGCCCAACAAGGTGGTGGTCATCTTGCAGGGCCGCTACGCAGGTCGGAAGGCTGTCATCATCAAGAACTACAACGATGAGACGCTGAGCCGCTCTTATGGCCATGCTCTGGTTGCAAGCATCGACAGGTACCCCCGGAAGGTGATAAAGAAGGCTTCTCAGAAGAAGATTGCCAAGAGGTCTCGCTTGAAGCCTTTTATCAAACTTGTCAACTACAACCACATTATGCCAACTAGGTACACTCTTGACGTTGATCTTAAGACTGTTGTTACTGTTGAAAAGCTCGAGACTAAGGCTAAGAGAGTTGAAACGAGAAAGGAGACCAAGGCAATATTTGAAGAGAGATTCAAAACGAGGAAGAATAGGTGGTTTTTCTCCAAGTTGCGATTTTGAAGCCTGTAGGACAGCTGCTGCCTGCTGAATTGAACAGTGTGGTAGTCTTTTGATAGCGGATGTTTCCAACAGCCTTTCTCAATTTTATCTTCAGCTCTACCTCCAGCTCCTCACACAGAAGGCACAAGTTTGTATATGAATCAATGCGTGATATTGCTGGTCAAGATAACCAGATGAAGGCATTGCTATTTTCAGCCACAAAAATTTATTGGTTTACACGGTTAAGGGAGTGGGAAGTATGCTGAATGTACTTGTTGAATGTACTGCGAATGCACCTGCCCTCAGAGATTCCTATTGTGGGTTATGAGCTGATTCCCAATGTTTTCTTGCACTGTCAGATGGCTCCATTACTCCAGACAATGTCCCTGAAACAGCACCTGTGACTGGGATTTATCTCAAATATGTGTGGTTCAAATTCAAAGTGATAGAAGGATTACAGTCTGTAATGTGCACTCTTCAAAGCCAGCTACCCTTCAATGCCTAGGATGTGTCAAAGTAAAGATAATCAGCAAGAGTTACCACTGTTCTCCTGAGTACTTTGCTAACTATTGGAAACATAGTAACCAGTAATGATATTCAGACCCGGGTTATCCTAGACAACGAAGCACTTCCTTGCTTGTTGTCTCTGTTTTCTCAAAATCCTGTGAAAAATATAAAGAAGGAAGAAGAAAGGAGAAAAGACACGTAATTTAATTCGATTTTTATGTGATGTCTGGTGCTGGAATAGGCTGACCTATTGGAGCGATTTCCATTCAGATGAAGTTGATTGTATGTCACATATTATCTAAAATTGAACATTTAAATTGAATCTGATTTTTCTAGATTAACTTCCTATCCTGAAATTATTCAATGTCCTCTGTGGACGCGACTTTGCTTTCGAAAACCCTTCGACAATGTATGGTGGACTGATGTGTTTTTTTTTTTTGCAGACTCTGTTTGATACTCCTTTGTGTCGGAACGAGCTTTCAGATGGCGAGGATCTATAGCTCGCCCTTAGATCCGTGGAGTGCACATCCTCTTTTTTCTTGGTCATGTGATTTATGTAGGCATTTTCTATGCACTATGTTATTATCATCTTTTGTATATTGTTATGATTCCATGAGTTTTCATCAGTAGTCTTTTATTTTATGTTTCAGTCTCATAGATTCTAGTACATTTTGACGACCATTGTACACTTAACATGTAATCCATTTGTAGAATGTAAATACATCACATAGTGGTATGTACACACAAATCATCAATGAAGTCTCTAACAAACTTACAAAATAAAGGTGTTGGAACAATATTCACTCTTTCCTAATATCATGATGGTCAATTTGTTAGCTTGAACTACAAAATTGTATAAGTAAAGCATCCCCATGACTTATAAATGTAGTGTTTCTTTGATCTTCTCGAGATATGAGTATTTGAAAATAACCCAAATATCCATTGCGTAGACACTATATCTTTCATATCCTGCAACAAAATAATCAAGCATTTCATCAATAAAAGGCAAGGGGTAATGATTACATTTGGTACTAGCATTCAATGGCTTACAATTCACACAAATTGTCTACCAACCTATCTTCTTTGATGCTATGACAATGGTATTTATCCAATCAAAATGTTCCGCTAGGTGTATAAAGCTTCTTGACAATAATTTCTCAACTTTGTCCAAAAATACAAGCTTGTTCAAGGGTTAGTGGCTTAAGCCTTTGACAGAATATTCTTTCAACTCAATTTTTAGCTCTTCCCCTTTCATGCCTCAAAATTCTCGGTAAGATGTTAAGAAAAGGTTTGGATACTTATTAAATATTTTGGAGTATTTTGTTTTTTCATTAAAGACAAGTTAGTATTTAACATTGTTTCCATTAAATTTTCTCTTTTTTCAAAAGTTTGTGGAACTTGTTTGATGAGTTATTCGAACTCTTCTAACTTTCCTTCCTCATCCTCTCCAAATTCAATTTGCTCTTCAAATTTATTTATCATTTGCAACTCATCCTCTGTTTGTTTACTCTCACTCTTTTCTCTTTTAGATGGCATTTCCCCTATTGTTGTTGCTTCATCTTTCAACAGAAAGAAAAACTCTTTTTTTCTTTCTAAAAATATCTCCATGTAGTTCTTTTTATGATCAAATTCTTCTAACTCTTTTCTACACAATTATGATTGTCTTGCTCATAATCAAAAATGCACTTTTTTTTTCTTGCACGCAATCAAAGAATTTCAAAACTCCATTTTTACCTTGCTACAAAATCTTGGCATACAAAGAAGATACCTTGAAATTAGAATCATTGTTTGAATCTTCGTCCTCTTCATCATCTTCCTCAAAGCTTTCTTCATAGTCTTTAACTTCTTCATTATCTTCTTCTTCATGATCTTCCAACTACTTCCTTGGAGATAAGTTGAATTACCTTGGTAGGCCTCTTCTATCATAGATGGTGATGATACCTCTTCTGCAATCTTGCACTACTCTTGCTTTGCAAAGCCATGGTTATCCCAATATCAAAGGAAAAGCACTTGACCTACATGTACAACATGACAATTAATCTTAAATGGAACACCATATACATTTACATCCAAATCTCAAACAATACTCAAATATTTTACCCTTGAGTGGTTTGCTAACTTGATCCTGAAACCTAAACCAACAAAAATTTTCAAATGATATTGCTCAACACATGCCTGGGTTATGATACTTACATGTGCTCCACCATCGATATAGGCCTCACCTTTATTTTGGTTCTTATACCAAGCATATACAATAGAATAAATGTTAGGAAATTCTTCAGCACTTAATGGTTCCTTATTTCTTCTCTCTGGACTTTGCGTTTACAAGTTTCTTCCATTACCCATGTCAAGAATAACGTGGTGGGGGGACGTGCTCAAGCTGCTGCATTAAATATACACAATATGCACAAAGAGAAGCTCACTCAACAACACACAAAGAGACATGGAGAACAAAATGTTTTTTTGGTGGTCTCTTCCTCTTTTTTCACATACTTTTCAATGTAGAAAAAGTAGACATAGGATATAACATAAAGGAAAGTGGCCTACTAAGCTAAACAATGCATAACAATACTAATCGATTGGCACTATAACCATGCTAGTGTAGATAGGTTTAACTATATAAATATAATAAGTGATAAGTTAATGGCCATGTAAGAGTCATAATGACCAATGACATGCTAAGCTAGACATACGGACCTATGTAACAAAGTGGTCCATCATCAATGTCTGCACGTGTTGAGCTACCAATATTCTCCCTCAAGCTCAAGTGCATGTGTATAACTCCATGCAAGCTTTGAAACATTCAATGCTTGTCTCCACCTAATGAATTTGTGAAGATGTTAGCTATTTGATCATACGTATTCACCTATACCAAGTCGATCTCACCTACAAATACTTTTTCTCTCAGAAAGTTGTAATGTATCTCAATGTGTTTTGTCCTAGCATGGAATATAGGATTCCTATCCATTTGTATAATACTCATCTTATCACAATGAATGACAATTTGGTCATCTACTTGTGTATCAAAACCACCCAATAACTTCTACAACCATTCCACCTCAAATGCTATCACAACAGCACCATTCTAGTTAGCCTCCGTACTTGACAAATCAACTATATTGCAACAATAATTTAATGAGATGATTTACAAGATTCTTTAAATAAACTTTCACTTTTTAAGCATTAATCAACTCCTAACCATTGTCACGTTTGGCTAATCTCGAGTGTGCATAACGTTCTTTACTCATTTCATGCAATAACCTCCTGCAACTATATCCATCGTGATTCTAAAAATTATAATATCAATTAATCTATCTACAAATCATTGGTAACAGTTAACTGTTTGTGCATGTATTAATACACTCTCTAGATTAAACTGACATCTTGTGTAAGTGTAAATGCAAAACCTAATATCGTGCCAGTCCAACTTGCATCTGTGTATCCAAATACTTGTATATCCTTATCTACCTCATAAAAGAGTTCGTAATATAAAGTGGAATTCACATATCTCAATATGTGTCTAACTACATCCAAATGAGGCTTTTTGGGCATTTACATAAATAGATTGACAAGGCCAAGAGCATAGCTCTAGTCATGTGAATCAATATTCCTACTATCCTCCTGACCATAGTAGGGTCTTTTGTCTCATTTTCAATATTAGTAATCAACTTAACATTTTTCTTTAATAGTAGTAAAAGAGAGTTACATACTGTCATACCATACTAGGACAACATATCCAAGCCATATTGCCTTTGGGACAACCATATAACATCTGATCATCTTAATAGCAAGAAAGTACTTCAACTTCTCCAAATCCTTCATCTCAAATTTCTTCTTCAAAATTTCATTAACTTCAATAATCCCACTATCATTGTCATGTGTAACAATCAAGTCATCCATATAGATGACTATGATGACCAAACCTACATCTCCCTTTCTCACATTAAGTAAGTGATCAATATCAAAAACATAAAAGCCAATGTTAACAAGATACTCTTTGGTCTTGTCAGACCAAGCTCTAGATGCTTGCTTTAGCTAATAAAGTGCACAGTTTAACTTGCATATATGTGGGATGCTCTAAATACTCTATATATACCTCTTCTTGCAATTCACTATACAACAAGGAATTCTTTACATTCATTTGCTAAAAACTCCAACATTTAGTTTGCTGTCAAAGCAATGACACATAATATTTGCTACTTGACGACTTGATCAAATGTCTTTTTTAAAAATCATCCTAGCCTTATACTTGCTCACATAACCATCTAGATTATGCTTATTTTTGTAGATCTAGTTATAGCCAATAGCTTTCTTACCCTTAGGCAATGGTATTAGATCCCAAGACTTCTTATTGGCCTCTAATGCAATCATGTTCTCGTCCATTATTGCATGTAGCATCCCCGTGGCCCACCGTGCCCTCCCCATGAGAACCCCCCCTCCCCTAAGAAAAAATTTCAAATTTTTCTACCCTCCCTCTCTCTCCCCTTGTCGTGTGCATGGCGGGGGAGAAAGAGAGAGAGTGAGTAGTGAGCGTAGGGAGGCATGCAGCCCCTAGGTGGTAGTGAGCGCCATCTCCTCCCTCTCCATAAGGCATCTCCCCCTCCGCCATACAAGGCACCCTTCTCCCCCCCGTCAAGGACAGTGCACCCCCCCTGCTCGCGATGACAGCGCCCCCTCCTCCCTTAGACGGTACATCTTTCCCCCCTCCTCGTTTTGACTAAAACCCCCCCTCCTCGCTCCAACCAAAACCCCCCATCCTTGATCTCCAGTCAGTCGCCGCCCCCCTCCCTCCTGGGTGTGACATCAGCACACCCCCCACCCCTGTGAGCAGAAAAGAGAAGAGAGGAGAGAAGAAGAAGGAGGAGAAGAGGGAGAGAGAGAAGAAGAAGAAGAGGATAAGAAGAGGGAGAGAGAGGAGAAGAAGGAGGAGGAGAAGGGGGAGAGAGAAGAGAAGAGGAAGGAGAAGAAGACGGAGAGAGAAAGTAGAAGGAGAGAATAAAAGAAAAGAAGAAGAGAAGAGGAAGGAGAAGAAGAGGGAGAGAGAAAGTAGAAGGAGAGAATAAAAGAAAAGAAGAAGAGAAGAGGAAGGAGAAGAAGAGGGAGAGAGAGGAGAAGAAGAAGGAGAAGAAGAAGAGGGAGAGGGAGAAGGTTCTAGAACTTTGCCAACCTTCCCCCCACCCCTAAGCCCAATTCACGCACAGGCTCCCTTTTTGTGCCTTTGAGAGTATATCTTCATCATCAGGATATGCTCAGGTGGCATTGGAGTGCTAGAGTTCTGCAATCCCTGAATAAGAAGACGTATCCCATTAAATCTCTCTATCAAAGTTCGTGTATGAGATACAGGCTCCCTATAGGTGCTCCCTATTCGTGCATTGTCTCTTGGCCAAGGTTCTTTTGGACTTTCTCTCCAGGACTCAGAGAGTCTCATAATTGAGGATGGTCCCGAAGCAGAGATCTTCCCAAGTGAATGGGAATCCCACTACCATGGACATAGATTCAGGTCAAGATGCCACCACCCATGCAAACCCACTGCCAAGGGTAACCACTAAAGTTTCTCCCCACAATCAGGTACTGTTTCAATGTCTTGCTTATCTCATGAGGATAGGGGATCATAATAAAATTTGTATTGCATGGTTTGATAGGTAAAGAACCTAGGCATGAATCTAGTTATGATAGTTGTAATAATCATAAGATATTTCATGTTTATGGTCAATGAAATGATAGGAAAATTTGATTAAGGAAAATGCAAACACTTGCATGAATAACATTCTACTGATTAATAGTAGAATATATTTTTGTATTATACACTGAATGGATTACCTTAGTTTGCATTATTTCCATGAAAAGGATCGGAGCCTCGCATCGAAAGAGATAAAAATACTCCCTTATCAAAAAAATGCAATAGCATCCTAGGATTGCAAACTATTTTTTCATGTGCAAAGATGATAGAGTACATTAAAGTAACAGTTAGATCATGCACATGTTGATATATGTTAACTTGCACACACAATGGGATTGCACGATAAACATTGTTAGAACAGTAGTTCTAAAAGAAGTTCCGTTTAGAGATCCTTGTCTGAACTCTAGCCAATAGATGAAGATTGGATAACTTATGGCTAACCAGGTTGGAATCTTGTTGATGTACTCTTGGTGATGTACTAGCAATATGGGTTAGCAGTTGGTGACCTGTGATATAAGATAGCTACTCTAGGAATTGGGTTGATCTTCTACCCTAAATAGGTAGCCAGGCCTAATAAAGGTCAAGATGAAATCACTTAGTTCATTTAAAGAATCTAGAAGGAACTTGTTAAATAGACCTTGCGAAGCCCTAATCCAAGGGGGAGAGCGAACTTTAGGGTAGTTGATTCATGCTAGGCATGTTGCTTGGAACTGTTGAAATGGTTTTAATGAAGATTGATCTTGTTAAACATGGATTGTTGACCCAAGTTATGCTTCAACATCATATTGGGGAATATGGGAATTTCCCATAAGTTTGGGACATGTGGTCAAATCATTGGATTTGACCTTGTCATAAATTGAACACTATAACTCCAAATCGAGTGCTCTATAGCTAAATAGATTCCATTTTTCAAGTGCTTTCCAATGATAGGTCACATCATATGATTTTGAGAAACTTATGGGCATGTTATCCGAGTGCCACCCTTTTAGTATTAAAGAAATAGAAATTGGGAGATTCCCAAACTCACTATTATTGTGTTCTTGGTTGTTTGAAAGGTTGTAAAAGTGTTTTAATACATCCAAGTTAAATTCCGGTTGTGCATGCAATGGGATTGCGATGCCTTGAAGCAAGAGGTTGTGTATTCAACTTTTTGTTAATGTGGTTTTTGATGTTAACCCAAGTAGGGTGTGGTTGATGATTTCATGGCCGGGTCTAAGATGACTGATTGCCATGCAAACAAAAGGGATTTTTTCCCTAGTAATTGTTATTAAGCTGGTTGCTTCAGCTATGGTTGATTTCCTAAAGGGATAATTAAGGAAGGATGGCGCTAGCTACCCCCCGCGAACCGCCAAACCCTAACCAAGGCGATTATGAATCTGTGCTGGGAACGTGAATCGAACCCACCGCAGGAGGTCTCTCCGTGGAAATTACTTGGCCTAAGAGGACGCTGGGGTGCCACTAGGGGCTCTGGCTGTAAATCCCAATGCCTCCGGGCCCTACACAAGTGTTCTACATGACTCGAGATGGGATCTCGAAGCCTTGATACTAGTTACAAGGCTGAATCTTGGTAGGATAAACCTTCGGGGTTTTTATTGCCGGGAGACAGAAGGATTTTTCTGTGGAGGCAGAAAGGAACACTTCATTCTCCTGTATGGGCAGGAGACAAACATTAATCTGAAGATAAGTTAAGGAAGTGTTTGACCTTGTTTTATCTTGTCTTCGTGTCTGTGCCCTAAATTACGTAAACAAACCTGTGATTAACAGGTTAATTAAGAAAGCTGCTTTTATATGTCAAACATAATGTGGTGCTGAGATGACAAGCTCAACAGATGCGGACATTAATGATGGACCGCCTGGTTAGATGGGTCCACAGGTTTTGGCCTCCATCTCTCCTCTTGTCTCTTGAGTGAACTTCTCCTTGTGCATTCTGTGTGTGTTTGGCGCAGCATCTTGAGCAACTCCCCCCACCATGCAATTCTTGACATGGTATTAGAGCTGCACCACTGATTGATGCTGGTTTTGAAGGCTAAAGAAAAGGAGAGAAGCCAAGGATTCAAGTAAGCAAGAAACGGATAAGAAGCTCTTCCATTCTCTACTTCTTCTCTTGGACAAAACCTGTGGAGGCATCGAAAGCAAGGCAGAGCAAAAATCTTAGATTGCAGTGAGATTTGGTGTGCGTGAAGAGTGCTATTTTGGCCATTCGAGATCATTTTAGGCCTCGTTTTAGACTCGCAAGGTTGTAGATAGCAGTTCGAGGTATCCTGCAATTTCAGCTGTGTCTGCCGTATACACGTGCACAGGTTACAAATTTTAGATTTGTAAGTTTAAAGGTGTTTACCAATGAATAAACACAAGGTTTATCTGCAAACTGGTTTCAGATTGCATGTATTGTTGAGCAGACATTGAAAAAGACTGTCTGTTGTATTGCTATGGACTACAAGTCGAGGGTTGCAAAAGATTCGCTTGCTGTTTGATATTAGTTTTGTGATAATGGCAGAGAATAGTGGAAATCCCATCATTGAGAAGCTCGACAAGAACAATGACCCTTCATGGAAGTTCCATGTCACAAACTTCCTTATTGAAAAAGGCCTCTACGAGTTTGTTTCAAGTGAAGAAAAGGAGTCGGAGATGAGTGATCCTCCAACTACAGAAGAGACAAAGGCACGGAAGGAATGGAATGCAAAAGACAAAAAGGTCATGTATTGGCTGTCTACAATAATTGACAATAATATGCTGGGATATATTAGAAATGCAGAGAATTCATATGTAGCTTGGACCATACTTGAAAGTATGTTTTCCGTAAATATAAAGGCATGAAAGATTCAACTCAAGCAAGAGTTGAATACATTGAAGAAAGGAAAGATGTCTATCAATGAGTTATGCACTGAAGGTAAGGAGCATTGCAGATGCCTTAGCAGCGATTGATGCAATGGTTGATGATGATGATTTACTGTCATCTACCTTGGGTGGACTTAACAATGAAAAGGCTTGGAAGTATTTTGTAACTTTCGTATATGTCAGAAAGTCATTTTCAAATTTCGACGAGTTGGTCCCTCTTACGATCACTAAAGAGATCAAGATGCAGAGTGAGACATCTGAAAAAAGTGGTGAACAGGTCCAAGCTTTCTACTCTAGTTCAGGAAGGGAACATGGCAGGTCCTCTTCAAGAGGCCGTGGTACATGACGTGGTAGTGACAACCAGCAAAAAAGATTGAATCAGCAATTTGGTGATATGTAGGTTTCAAGAGGTCATGGTAACTTTAGAGGCATGGGGAGATTTAGAGGAAGAGGTAGATGGCAGAACAGAGGTTCTAACAACTTTGGTATTGTGTGTCACTACTGTGGCAAAACAGGTCATATTGCAGCCCAATGTTATGCTAAGAAAGATGATATTCGCAGTGGTAAGTTGCAACAAGGAAACTATGCATCCTCTTCACGACAGAATGAAGATGAAAATGAACGTTTGTTTGTTATGCAACATATGTTGAATGTTGTTACAGGAAAGGGAATACATGATGATGTTTGGTATGTTGATTCAGGTGCATCCAATCATATGACCAGCCATGCAGAATGGTTTGGAGAGATGCAGGATTTGCAAAATACAGGTTATGTGGAGATGGGTGATGATTCATGCCACCAAATCTCACACATTGGAAAAGTTCCCTTGTCCTTGCATGATGGTAAGACAAAGAGTCTTTCAGATGTATTACATGTGCCATCCATTACAAAGAACTTGGTGTCAGTCACTCAGATGGTAGAGCAAGGGCTGCAAGTCAAATTTAATGCAAAGGACTGCTTTGTAGAAGACTTCAATGACGTGCAAGTTGGTTGCAAAGGGAAGTAGAGTTGGACGTATGTTTACTCTGGATGCTGGAATTCCTACTATGAATGTTGCTATATATGCTAAAGGAAAAGGTGTTGTTGCAGATAATATTGAAATTTGGCACAAACACATTGGACATGCAAATGTACAAAGGCTGAAATTAATGTAGTCCAAAGGGTTGGTTACAGGTTTTCCTACATTTAGAATTGTAGAATTTCATAAGGTATGCGAAGCATGTCAGTTTGGTAAGTAGGCAAGACAACCCTTTTCACATGACAGAGATGTAAGCAAAAATATCCTTGACGTTGTGCATACAGATATTTGGGGCCTACACAAAATGTATCTCTTTGAGGCAGTTCATACTTTGTCACATTCATTGATGATTGTTTTAGAAAGCTGTGGGTATATTTTATGAAGGAAAAGAGTGAAGCGTTTAAGCACTTTAGAACTTTCAAGGCTGCAATTGAAAGAGAAACGGGCTTGAAAGTAAAGTGCTTGAGGTCAGATGGAGGGGGAGAGTACCTCTCAAACGAGTTCAGTGATTTTCTGAGGTCTCATGGGATAAAGAGACAGTTTACATGCAGGTATACCCGATAGCAAAATGGTGTTGCAGAAAGAAAAAACAAGCATATTACAGAAGTTGCACGGGCATTAATGGCTGAAAAGAATATGCCCAAACATTTTTGGTCTGAGGCTATCCATACTGCTGTCTACATTATGAATAGAACCCCCAGCTACAGTTCATGGGATGACTCCTGAAGAATGATTTACTGGCAAGAAGCCTGATGTATCGCACTTGAAGTTATTTAGCTGTATTGCATATCTTCATGTGCTAGATGAGCTACGGAAGAAGCTTGATCCAAAGGCAAAAAAACGTGTCTTTATTGGATACTCTTTAGAGCAGAAAGGGTATTGCTATAATAACCCTGTCACATGTAAGTTCGGAGTGAGCAGGGATGTCATCTTTGATGAAATGAGCAGTATACATCTAGTGATGATGCATTGGATGATGATGATGATCATGACACTCATGTGTAGTCTAAAAAGCAAGAATCACTGACTCTTAGTGAACCAGAGACATCATCTGGTAGTCCTTGGCCTGGGAGACTAAGGAGTAGCTTTACATCTTCAGGTGCATCTAGTAGCACTACAGATAAAGAAAAAGGAAAGAATAAAGTGTCAGATGGCATTGATGTAGTTCTTGATGGAGACTCCAGTGCTCAAAGAGCTTGGATGACGAGCTTGGTATTCCTTCTATCAGGACACCAGGTGTACAGAGAGCTCATAGTAATGTAAAGGCTCTATTGAGTGATCCGGTGGTACGGAGATCTAGCAGGGTCAGATACACTGTTAAAAGATTTGGTTTTGAAGGTTATGCAACTCACCATTAAGCTTATATGGTGAAACTAGTTGAGGATGTTGAGTCCACTTGTTTTGAGGATGCTGTTGATCATACTCATTGGGATGCAGCAATGGATGAGGAGATGGCCGCATTAGAGGCCAATAAGACTTGGAATCTAGTATCATTTCTGAAGGGCAAGAAAGCTATTGGATGTAAGTGGGTTTATAAGATTAAGCACAATGCACATGGTTCTATTAGTAGGTAAAAGTCTAGGCTGGTTGCAAAAGGCTATGCCCAGACATATAGCATAGATTATGAAGAAACCTTCAATCTAGTTGCTAGGATGGCAATTGTCAAATGTGTGATTGCTTTGGCAGCAGCCAAAGGTTGGAGATTGCAGCAAATGGATGTGAAGAATGCCTTCTTGCATGGTGATTTGCAGGAAGAAGTGTATATGGATCAGCCAGCAGGTTATGAAGATTTAGAGCATCCCACGTATGTGTGCAGGTTGAAGAAGGTACTCTATGGGCTCCAGCAAGCACCTAGAGCATGGTCTGACAAGATCAGAGAGTATCTTGTCAATATTGTCTTTTATGTTTCTGATGCTGATCACTCACTTTATGTGAGAAAAGGAGATATAGGTTTGGTCTCATCATAGTCATCTATGTGGATGACTTGATTATTACAGGTGATAGAGATAGTGGGATTGTTGAAGTCAAGGACTTTTTGAAGAAGAAGTTCGAGATGAAGGATTTAGGTGAGCTAAGATACTTTCTTGGCATTGAGGTGATCAGATGTGATGATGGTATATGGCTGTCCCAAAGACAGTATGGCTTGGATATGTTGTCCAAGTATGGTATAACAGCATGCAAACCACTTTCAGTCTTGTTGGAGTAGAATGTAACGTTGAGTGATGATGTTGGGGATGAGATAGAAGACCCTACTATGTTCAGGAGGATAGTGGGGATTTTGATCTACATGACCAATACAAGGCCAGACTTGAGCTACGATGTTGGTCTTGTGAGTCAGTTAATGCAAGTACCTAGAAAGCCACATTTGGATGCAGTCAGATGCATATTGAGATATGTGAAGTCCACATTACATTATGGACTTTTCTATGAGGCAGGTAGAGATGTACAGGTGTTTGGATACACAGATGCAGATTGGGCTATTAGTATGTCTGATAGAAGATCTACCAACGGATACGTGTTCTCTCTTGGTAGTGCAGCAGTTACTTGGAGCAGCAAAAAGCAATCTACAGTTGTACATAGGCTGAGTATAGAGATGGTGCTGTTGCAGCATGTGAGGTAGTATGGCTGTAAAAGTTATTGGCTGATTTAGATGTGCAGGTGGAAGGTCAAGTTGTCATTTATTGTGACAACATGAGCAGTATACAGTTGGCTAGGAACCCTATGTTCCATGCTAGAACAAAACATATTGAGGTACACTACCATTTTGTGAGAGAGAAGATACGAGCAGGTGAGATTGACTTGGTGTAAGTCAGCACACAGAATCAAATAGCTGACATCTTCATGAAGGCATTGGGTACAGAGAAGCTTCAAAAGTTTTGAAGCTTACTTGGAGTTTTAGAGATGCAATTGAGCTTGAGGGGGAGTATTGAGATGACAAGCTCAACACATGCAGATATTAATGATGAACCGCTTGGTTAGAAGGATCCACACGTCTACACTTAGCACATCGGAGGTCATTATGACTCTCATATGGCCACTGACTCATTATTTATTATATTCAGGTTGTTACATCTATTTACAACTAGCATAGTTATAGCGTCAGTCGACTAGTGTAGTCGGTTATGCATTGTTTAACTTAGTAGGCCACTTTCCTTTATGTTGTATCTTATCTATAGTTTGTGTACATTGTAAGTGTGTGAAAGAAGAAGAAGAAACCAGCAAGAAAACATTTTGGCCTCCATCTCTCCTCTTGTCTCTTGAGTGAGCTTCTCCTTGTGCATTCTGTGTGTGTTCGGCGCAGCATCTTGAGCAAGTCTTCCACCACGCGATTCGTGACATGTGATAAGTAATTAGATAACTAAAACAACCCCCGAGGGAAGCGTAGTGGATGTGACCAATGGGTCTATCCTACGGAAGGGTGGTCTCGATTAGCCGAGAGCTTTCCTCAAAGGAAATGTTAATGAGGAATGTTAGGAAAGGTCAGACGATGACCTTTAGAGAATATTGGTTAGAACCCTGATTCATACCGTTTTAGGGGACTGGAATGGGACTATGCCTTACGGCCAAAGAGATCGAGTGATGCATCCCTCTCGTTTTCCATTCTCTTTGAACCAAGTGCGGTATGAGTCTGCTTTGGCCCAGTTGTGTCTGGGCAAAGTGGAGTAGTTGTAGACCGATGCTAGAAGGCTGTTAGGAAGACTTGATTACAAGGAACCCAGACTTTAGGTCGATCCTAGTGGGAACAATTGGATATGTTCCGTTGCGGCACAAACTTGAGATACCCTAGTTGGCAAACCCCATGTCATTCCTTGGGAGTGTCAGGTGGCATCTTCTAGTTATATCTCTCGATGGACTGCTAAGACGTGTCCTGCAAATTGAGGAGCGTGCACGTTACAGTTCGTATCAAAGCAAAACTTCATAATGATACATGATTGGTTAATGTTCGGTTCATAGACATATCCTAAACAGAAATAATCTAAGTGGTATGGCTTGATTGTCAAGCACCTTCTGCACCCACGAATGCTGACATGCAAGAGAAGAAGTTCCTTCTCAGCAAATTAAGCCACCCAAGTTTGATGGCAAGGGAAGAACCATTCAAGCTGGCACCGAGATCTGGATTGAGTCCATGGAGGACTATTTTGAGGCAACAGGAATTGCACCTACTAACCATGCCATGCTCGCCAAACTTAAGCTTACAGGCAAAGCGAGACTTTGATGGAAACAGTGGTACAGAGACCAAGCAATCTCGAAGGGGATAGTCACTTGGGGTAAGCTTAAGGAAGCTGCGCGAGGGAGGTATATGCCACCTACCTACTGCACACAAAAGATGAATGAATTCTATGACTTGAAGTAGCTAGGATTATCCCTTGAAGCATATTATTCAATGTTCATTTCACTCATAAAGTATGCACCCCCAATGGATATGAGACAACAGGTATCAAAGTTCTGTGTTGGGTTGAATCCACCCATAAACACTCGATTGGAATCAATGTGCCCAACGGACTTGCAAGATGCATTATTCCGAGCGAATCCAATCGTCCAAGAACTTAAATCAGGAAACTATGTTAAAGATGACTCACAAGATCAAGACAAGAGGTGCAACAAGTGTGGAGAGATAGGACACATTCGTAGGAGATGCCCCAATTGCCGATGTTTCCACTGCAGTGGATAGGACGCATCCAAATAGATTGTCCTGAGTTGCACCCTGAGAATCAGGAACGTGCGGTCAAATGAAGCTGTCTAAACTCTACTTTTGGCTCATATTATGAACCATATGATGATGAGGGCCTAGAGCCTGTTGTAACCTTTGAGGATGACTAGATATCCTAGGAAGATCTTCTTAAGGTAATAAGTCTTGTACTTGGAATAAATCCTATTGAATCCTATGAGTTGTGACAAGTTGTTATTTTAAGTTGAGAATTTGAGTAATCAAAGTAGCGTAGTGAAAGCGTGATGGGCCCTAACCCACAAGCTATAAGCCCCAATTGTGCTTGTCTTCCCCAGTTTCTCTCGAGATGAGGACATCTCGATTCCTCTAAGGGGGAGAGGATGTAACATCCCCGTGCCCCCCCCCCCCCATGCCCTCCCCATGAGAACCCCCCCTCCCTTGAGAAAAAATTTCAACTTTTTTTACCCTCCCTCTCTCTCCCCCTGCCTTGTGCATGGCAGGGAGAGAGAGAGAGTGTGTGTGTGAGTAGTGAGAGTAGGGGGGCATGCAGCCCCCAGGTTGCAGGGAGCGCCATCTCCTCCCTCTCCATAAGGCATCTCCCCCTCCACCATATAAGGCACCATTCTCCCCCCCCTCATCAGGGATAGTGCGCCCCCCTGCTCGCGATGATAGTGCCCCTTCCTCCCTTAGATGGTATAGCTTTCCCCCCTCCTCATTCCGACTGAAACCCCTCCCCCCTCCTCGCTTCGACTGAAACACCCCCATCCTCTATCTCCAGTCAACTACGCCCCCCACCCCCCCAGGCGTGACATCAGCACCCCCCACATGAGAAGAAAAGAGAAGAGAGGAGAGAGGAAGGAGGAGAAGAGGGAGAGAGAGAAGGAGAAGAAGAGGAGAAGAAGAGGGAGAGAGAGGAGAAGAAGAAGGAGGAGAAGAGGGAGAGAGAAGAGAAGATGAAGGAGAAGAAGAGGGAGAGAGAGGAGAAGAAGAAGGAGAAGAAGAGGGAGAGAGTATGAGAAGAAGAAGACAAGAAGAAGAAGAGGGAGAGAGAAAGTAGGAGAAGGAGAGAAGAAAAGAAGAAGAAGAGGGAGAGGGAGAGGGAGAGGGAGAAGGTTCTAGAACTTTTCCAACCTTCCCGCCCCTAAGCCCAATTCATCACGGGCTCCCTTTTTGTGCCTTTGGGAGTATATCTTCATCCCATTAAAGCTCTCTACCGAAGTTCGTGTATGAGATACACGGCTCCCAATAGGCGCTCCCTATTCATGCATTGTCTCTTGGCCAAGGTTCTTTCGAACTTTTAGAGAGTCTCATAATTGAGGATGGCCCCGAATCCCACTACCATGGACGTAGATTCGGGTCAAGATGCCATAACCCATGCAAACCCACTGCCAAGGGTAACCACTCAAGTTTCTCCCCACAATCAGGTATTGTTTCGATGTCTTGCTTATCTCATGAGGATAGGGGATCATAATAAAATTCGTATTGCATGCTTTGATAGGTAAAGACCCTAGGCATGAATCTAGTTACGATAGTTGTAATAGTCATAAGATATTTCATGTTTATGGTCAATGAAATGATAGGTAAAATTGATTAAGGAAAATGCATTATAAGATGCCAAAATGCCTAACACAAATACTTGCATGAAGAACATTCTATTGCTTAGTAATAGAAGATATTTTTATATTATACATTGAATGGATTACTTTAGTTTGCATTTAGAAAGAGCTAGAATATTGCATTATTTTCATGAAAAGGATTGGAGCCTCGCATCGAAAGAGGTAAAAATACTCCCTTATCAAATGAATACAATAGCATCCTAAGATTGCAAACCAGTCTTTCATGTGCAAGGATGATAGAGTACACTAAAGTAATAGTTAGATCCTTGTACAAAGTCTAGCTAAAGATTGGATAACCTATGGCTAATCAGGTTGGAATCTCATTAATGTACTCTTGGTGATGTGCTAGCAATATGGGTTAGCACTTGGTGACCTGTGATATTAGATAGTTACTCTAGGAATTGGGTTGATCTTCTACCCTAAATAGGTAGCCAGGATTAATGAAGGTCAAGATGAAATCACTTAGTTCATTTAAAGGGTCTAGAAGGAACTTGTTAAATCGACCTTGCGAAGCCCTAACCCAAGGGGGAGAGCGAACTTTAGGGTAGTTGATTCATGCTAAGTATGTTGCTTGGAATTGTTGAAATGGTTTCAACGAAGGTTGATCTTGTTAAATATGGATTGTTGACCCAAGTTATGCTTGGTTGTTTGAAAAGGTTGTAAAAGTGTTTTGATACATCCAAGTTAAATTCTGGTTGTGCATGCAATGGGATTGCGATGCCTTGAAGCAAGAGGTTGTGCATTCAACTGTTTGTCAATGTGGTTTTGGATGTTAACCCAAGTGGGGGTGTGGTTGATGATTTCGTGGCTGGGTCTCAGATGACTGATTGCCATGGAAACAAAAGGGATACTTTCCCTAGTAATTGTCATTAAGATGGTTGTTTTAGCTGTGGTTGATTTCCTAAAGGGATAATTAAGGAAGGATGGCGCTAGCTACCCCCCGCGAACTGCCAAACCCTAACCAAGGGGGTTATGAATCCACATCGAGAATGTTGACCAAACCCACCGCGAGAGGTCTCTCCATGGAAATTACTTGGCGTAGGAGGACGCTTGGGTGCCACTAGGGGCTCTGGCCGTAAATCCCAATGCCTCTGGCCCCTACACAAGTGTTCTACGTGACTCAAGATGGGATCTTGAGGCCTTGATACTAGTTACAAGGCGGAATCTTAGAAGGATAAACCTTCGGGTTTTTATTGCCGGGAGATGGAAGGATTTTTCTGCGAAGGCAGAAAGAAACACTTAATTATCATATATGGGCAGGAGACAAATATTAATCTGAAGATAAGTTAAGGAAGTGTTTGATATTGTTTTATCTTGTCTTCTTGTTTGTGCCCTAAATTGCGCAAAGGAACATGTGATTAACGGGTTAATTAAGGAAGCTACTTTTATATGTCAAACATAATGTAGTAGGTAATTAGATAACTAAAACAACCCCCGAGGGAAGTATGGTGGATGCGACCAATAGGTCTATCCTACGGAAGGGTGGTCTTGGTTAGCCGAGAGCTTTCATCAAAGGAAATGTTAACGACGAATGTTAGGAAAGGTCGAACGATGACCTTAGACAATGTTGGTTAGAACCTTGATTCATATCATTTTAGGGGACCAGAATGGGACTATGCCTTACGGGCAGAGAGGTCGAGCAATGCATCCCTCTCGTTCCCCATTCTCTTTGAACCAAGTGCTGTATGAGTCTGCTTTGGCCCAGTTGTGTCTGCGCAAAGTGGAGTAGTTGTAGACCAACACTAGAAGGCTGTTAGGAAGACCCGATTACAAGTAACCCGGACTTCAAGTCGATCCTAGAGAACGGTCGGATAAGTTCTGTTGCAGGGTAGACTCGAGAGACCCTAGTTGGCTAACCCGGTATCATTCCTTGGGAGTGCCGGGCGACGTCTTCTAGATATATCTCTCAATGGACTGCTAAGATGTGTCCCGCAAATTGAGGAGCAAGCACGTTACATTGCATCCCAATGAGCTTGCCTAATAGCATACTCAAAGAAAGTGGGCTCAATGTCCTCAACCCCCTTTACCATATAAGCATAATGGTGAGCTGGACAACCTTCAAGACCAAATCTTTTAACATGGTATTTGACCATGCTAGACCTATGTAACTTTGGATTACTTGATGGAGCCTTTACATTACCAGGTACTCTCTGTACATTCGGTATCGTGATTGAAGGAATACCAAGCTCATCATCCAAACTCTCTTAATCACTAGAATCTCCATCAAACCCCAAATGATTGACAGATGCATCATTACCATTTGACACTTTCTTTTTCCCCTTGTCTTTACCTACAGCACAAGTAGATACACCTAAAGATGTGGAACTACTTTTTAGTCTCCTAGAGGAAGGGCTAATTGTAGATCTTGTATTAGATGGTGTTTCTAGTCCATTAAGGCTCCATGATTCTTGATTTTCTTTCTTAACATGACTATCATGATCATTATCATCATGCAATGCATCACTACTAGGATGCATACCAACTGCTTATCTCATTAAAAATATCATCCCTACTCACTCTGAAGTCAACTATGACAAGATTGTAACAGTGATAACCTTTTTGCTCTAAATATTATCCAATGAAGACACATTTTTCAAGATTCTTTTGCATCTCATCTATCATATGAACATATACAATAAAACCAAACACTTTCAAGTGCACCACATTGGGCTTCTTTCTTGTAAAGTATTATTTAGGGATCATTTCATGAACTACAATGGTGGGAGTTTTTTTCATAATATAGACAGTAGTATGAATAGTTTTGAAGCAATTGTTTTTTAGTAAATTCATTTCAGCCATCAATGCTTGTGAAACTTCCACAATATGTACATTTTTTCCTTCTGCAACTCCATTCTTCTATTGAATATATCTACAAGTAAATTGTATCTTTATCCTATGAGACCTCAAGAAGTCATTGAACTCATTAGAGAGTTACTCTTCCACTCCATCCGTCCTCAAGCACTTAACTTTCCAGAATGATTTCATCTGAACAACAACCTTGAAAGTATTGAAGTGCTCAAACACATAATTATTTTCCTTCATGAAATATACCCACCAATTTTCCTAAACAATCATCAATAAACGCGACAAAAAATATTTGTTGGCAACAAGAGATATGTTGTGTGTATGTCCCCAACCATCTCTATGGAGAACATCAAGTATATGCATGCTTATATCTATACCATATGAAAAAGGCTATCTTTCCTGCTTACCAAACTGACATGCTCCACACACTTTATGTAATTTTGCAACTCTAATAGTAGGCAACCCAATAACTCACCCTTTGGACTATATTACTTTTAGCATTTGTATGTTTTCATGTCCAATACATTTGTGCCATATTTCAATGTTTGCAAAATCACTCCTTGCCCTGCGCATTTATGACATCATTCATAGCGGGAATTCCACCATGTAAAGTAAACGTGTGGCCAACTCTACTTCCTTTTGCAACCAACTTGTACTCATTAAAATCTTTAACAAAACATACTTTTGCATTAAATCCAACCTACAACCCTTGCTCTACGACTACCAAACACTGATTTCTTTGTGATAGATGGCACATGTAATACATCTGATGGACTCTTTGTGTGACAATCATGCGTAAGGACAATGAAATTTTTTGAATATGTGAAATTGGGTGGTATGAATTATAACCCATCTATACATAACCTAGATTTTGTAAATCATGTATCTCTCCAAACCATTCAACATGGGTGGTCATATGATTAAATGCACATCAGTCAACATACCATAGACCATCATGTGTCTCCTTTCCTATAACAACATTCATTATATGCTACTTAACAAATGGACACTCATTTTTTTCTCCATTCTATTGTAAATGCTAGTTGCAATTTATGACTATAGATATCATCCTTCTTGGCATAATATTGAGCTACAATATAATCTATTTTTCCACAATATTGATAAAAAATACCAAAACTACTAGAACCTTTGTTCAACCATTCACTTCTTACTCTAGATATCCCCCTATTTGTAAGCCATAGCCTCTTAAAACTTACTTATCATGAAACTGCTAATTTAATATATCTTACTAGTTGTCACTAGCACATCTGAGATCATGACCTCTCGAAGAGAACCTGCCACGTCCCCTTTTTGAACTAGAGTAAAATTATTTGACTTGTTTACCACTTTTATTTGATGATTCACCATGTACATTGATCTCTTCATTGATCAAGAGAGATATCGACTCATAAAAATCTAGAAATGGCTTCCGTACTTATATGAAAGTAACAAATGACTTCATGGAAGCCTTTTCATAATTAAGGCCATCCAAAGTAGATGATACCAAATCATCATCATTAGGCATTATATCAATTGCTACCAAATCATGTGCAATGCTTCTTACCTTCAAAACAAACTCATTGACAAACAATTTTCCTTTCTTCAATGTATTGAGCTAAATCTTCTCTGTCCTTGTATTCATAGAAAATATAGTTCCAAACATGGTCCATACTCCATGTAGCTTTCTGCATTTCAAATATATCATAGCATAGTGTCATCAATGACTTTAAATAGCCTATATATCACCTTTTGGTCTTTTGCATTCCATGCCTTTCATTCTTCTATAGTCGTAGGGTCACTCAACTCTAGCCCTTTTTCTTCACCTAAAACAAACTCAAAGAGGCCTTTTCTAGTAAGGAAGTTTATCACATGAAACTTCCATGATGGGTAATTTTTTCTTATCAAGATTCTAAAGATGGGTTTTCTACTATTTTTTGCAGTTATCACAAAATTGATATAAAACAACAAGCAAGTCTTTTGCAACCTTGCATAATAAGTTCACACCAATATATGAAGTAGTACTTTTCACTGATTTCTCAATAGTATATGTAATCTGCAATGTGTTTGCATTAAAAACTCATATTTAATTTTCACTCAAAGCGTCAAAACTTATAGATTAGAAATCTGTAACATATGCATCCACCTTTGATCGACACAACTAAAATTAGCGTATACCGTGAGTTTACTATGTGCAACTTTGCCAGTCTAAAATAGGGCTTGAAATGGTCTTAGACAGCCAAAAATAAACTGGGAAAGCCCTAAAGGTCTTATCTACAAAATATAAAATACTATTTTTGCATACCAAATCTCATAATAATCTGAGATTTTTACTCTATCCTCCAGCCTCCACACGTGCTATCCAAGAGAAAGAATGGGAGAATGGGAGAGCTTCTTACTCGTTTCTTGCTTGCTTAAATCCTTGTTCTATTCTTTTACTTCAACATCCAATACTAACCTCTATCAGTGGTGAAGCTTTGATACCATGTTAGGAATCATAGGTGGGGGGACTTGCTCAAGGTACTGTGCCAAATACACACGATACACACAAGGAGAAGCTCACTCGATAAAACACAAAGAGACATGGAGGCCAAAATGTTTTTTTGCTATTTTCTTATTATAATTTTACACACTTTTCAATGTCCATAAAGTATAGATAAGATAAAATATAAAAGAGCATGGCCTACTAAGTCAAACAATGCATAATAGACTATACTAATCAAGTGGCACTATAACTATGCCAGTTCTAGATAGGTGTAACCACCTAAATATAACAAGGGATAGTTCAATGGCCATGTAAGAGTCATAATGACCACTGGCATACTAATTGTGGACATGTGGACCCATCTAACTAGATTGTCCATCATCAATGTCCACACGTGTTGAGCTTGCCATCTCAATATGCCACACATTTTGGACATGATTCCATTCATTGAGCAAATGTGATATCAACTTTCCCTCCATTATGTATCTTCTTAAATCATAATCTTATTCACCTTCCCCCAAAGGAATGTCAATGGCATGATAGTGTCTCCTAGAAGCCCTTTGTTTGATTTGCTCTATCTCCCCCTTTTCATTTTTCTTTTCTTTCCTTGCTCTCTTCTCACGTTCTCTACTAGTCTCAGGTATATTCTTTTCTCTCCTTTTTATGGTAGGCATGACATTCGCATCTTCTATCTTTTCATCCTCCTTTTCAACTTTTACTTCACTCAAGTTTTTTTTCTCTCTCATTTTTTTGATCAACCATGATGCAACTAATCACTTGTTTCCCTTTTTGTTCAAAAGTTGGTTTTTCACTTGAAATGTGGTAGGGTCTTTGATTTTGGTAACAAAGTCATTTTTCCTATTGGGAAAATGCTTATACAATTGAAACATATCACCTTCAAATCTAAGTGGGTAAGGACATTGTGGACTAATATGTCCTTCTTCTCCATAGTTGTAATATTGAACTAATCTTATATACCAACCTTATTTCATTCCCCTTATGTTTTCTCCTCTACACTACAACAAAAAGGCTCCATAGACGCGCTTGTAGACGCAATATTTGAACTATGATAAAAAATGTCGGGCGCGTTTATTACCGTGTCTACTCCTGCGTCTACAGTATCGTGTCTAAAAGCACACTTATAGTTAGAGTTACACGCCCATGTAGACGCGCATATAGACATGTGTATTGACGCGCTACGTAAATATATAATCATATTTATAAAAAAGTGAATATATTCATATTGTGCATCTATACACGCGTGTATCTACGCGTCTAAAAAAGCGTTTACTCTGCAAGTTTTTGACAAGACTAGACGCGCATTTATCCTGCAATTTAGACGCGCAAAACCGAGGTATGAAAAAAAACCAGAGAGCATGTGGCTTTGCAAGCCACATGCTCTCTGGTTTTTTTTCCCCCCATCAACATCAAATTGTTTGCTTAGGGAAAACAGAGAAAGATTATTTCGAAGATTGGATATTGAAAACAAAACAATGTATGTAGAACACGAAATTTCATATATATACATGAAACGTTTTTACATTATGAGTTCTAGTGCTTGTGACCTCAAGCATGGTCATGGTCGCAAGCACTAGCTGAAAGTCCCTCCTCTTAGAAATGCTGCCAGGTGGATGCCCAGTTATGACCTCGATGGTAGCCTACCTCTCTAGGAGTAGGCATCCTACCAATGATATGATACTACAAAACAATTTGAACATACAACGTATTAGAACACGCTACATAATGAACTGAAACAAATTACAAAATTTAATTTAAAAAAAGAAATCAAATAATACTTACAGACTCAGCCTCCCATGACTCCCTGCTACCCGATCCATAATGCGACGATCCCATGGTTGCCATCTGGATACGTCGCGCCTCTGCATGTTGGCGACTTGTCATTTTCTCCGCTGCTCTCTTCTTGGCCTCTTTCCACTCCTTTCGGTAGCAATTGGGTGGTTGGCCATATCCAGGGCACCCCTGCTCTTGTCTCCGCAGTGACTCCTTGGCGCGTGTCATAAGGTGAGACCTCTTGTTATAAAGCACATCTCTCACCTTTGACCATCCCCAATCATCTAAGAATCGTGAATTCTGGGGATTAGGCTACCTTCTATGTACTGCCCGCAGCACCTCTTGCCACAAACCATTTTTTTGGTGCTTGAAGGGAATCATGAAATCTTTGTATGTGGCATGAACGACACTCCTCAAGTAGGCTATCACTTCCCTCCCCTTAGAGTCATGCAAGATACCACCAGCATCAATGATAGAGTAGTACATTTGTGGAGGCTCACCTCTCTCATTTTTCGGTGAGGGTGATCGAGAGCCACCTCCTAGGCAACCCTCACAAAGCCCTCGACCTCCTCATCCTCCCACACGACTCTCCCTCCTCCCTCGACGGGCACTACCCTCTACCTCACTCGATACACGTTGTTGAAGGGTTTTTGAAAGCAAAGTCGCAACCACAGAGGTTCTTGAGAAATTCCAAGATAGAAGATTAAACAAGTGAGATCATGATTCAATTTGAAAGAAGGAAACTAATGCCTCTTCTCTTTCAATCTTCTTTCTTAACAACTTGCATCATGATGGTTGTATTGGGTCTTCATCATCATCATCCAAGTTTTCAATATCAGTCAAGTGTAGATACCACTTTTGAAGCAACTAGTCAGTTTTTGTGGACTTCTGCACTAAGTTTTGGTACTCCAATGGAAATAGAGATTGGAAAGACGGAAACAGATAACTCTGAACTCAAAGGAGGTGGATAGACATGGGTTTTAGAGACTTTATGTAACTATGTCAGGTTGCTGGAATATTTTTTTTTGTTCAGCCTGTGAGTGGGCCTGTGGAGGGCATCATTCCACTCATACATAAAAGCTTCTCCCACAAATCTGAAACAAACAGGTAACCTGTCCTCATCTTTAAGTGATTTCCAAGAATCTCAAATTGATGGTGGCACAAGTGCTGATGCAGGGTTTACTGGAGCTTGATATAAGGGCCTCTTTGTCCTTGTCCATAAGGTTAATTGTAGTATTGCTCATTCTGCAAAAGCGCCTTCAATTCATGCAAATTTCCAGGATATGCATCTGGCTCAGGAACAGGGGAACTTAAACTGTCAATGCCATAGTGACAGCAAGCAGCTTAAACTTCATATATTGCTGTGTGAATCTTGGCGTGCTTTAGATATCGTTGTGTGAACCTTGGCTTATATCCTTATGGGTCTTGAAGAAGTACAATTCAATTTGACAAATTATGTCTGTTGACGGTAGATCAACTTCCCTTTCCAGAGTTTGCAGGCTAATTTCTGCAACAACCACCATTTCTACTATTTCAAGAAGTGCAGAGCATGTCGGATCAGGAAGACACTGGATGTGATTCTAGTGACTGTTGGTTGTCGCACACTGATTATGAGTGCAATAGTTTGGGAATATCATGCCAGAATGTAGGTCGATTCAGCTTCATCGTCACGCTTCCCTTGTCTTCTTCTTCATCACCCATGGCTACTATTAGCAGCCTGGTTATGGCAGCTACGTATGGCACAAAGACAGGGAGTTCGGCTATGGAGCCAGGAATCTGAATCCGGCGAGGGCAGGAGACCCCGGCCTGGTGTACGACGCGAGCTACAGAGACTACGTACTGTTCATGTGCAGCCACGGTCTAAATACGACGACAGTGAGGGCACTGACAGGGGATGTGACGACGGAGTGCCCAGACGACCCGGCAGAGCTGTACAGTCTGAATTATCCGGCGATCACAGCGGCGTATCCGATTGACCCGAAGGGGAAGTGGTACACGACGGAGAGGACGCTGACGAACGTGGGGGGGGCTGGGGTCACGAATTTCTGCACCACCGAATCCTCTTGCTCCTATCCTCTGATCGTCCCTCATCGTCCCTCAGTTGTCGCCGGAGCGTCTCCCCTTTGCTTTCTTCCCTCTATTTTCCCTCCTACCCGATTCAAAAAGCTCCTTCTTTTTCTAGAAAAGCTTCTTTTTTCCCCCAAATAGCCTTTTTGCTTTTCTTACCATTTACTATTCACAATCCCCTTTTGTTTTTTTTTAGCCACTCTTTCTTCCATAGCATATCACACACAGAAAAGCGGCCTCCATCTTTTTAACTTCCCGTGTATACCATAATGCTCGCAATGAAGCCGAGATGTGTGAACTATAAGTTAAAATGTTGCATCAGCCATGTTGCAAAACACTTGTTCTATCCCAACGATCCGTTGGATTGTCAAGAGCATTATACTGAAGTAGCAACTCCACTAGCGACAAGATGTAAGGCAATTCTGTTATCATAATCAGCTGCTTTTGGTGAAGCCCCATCATCCAACACATCCTTCAATGCATTTGTGTTATCTTTGCTTGTATAATTTCTAGTAATGTCATCTTCTCTATGACTACTATGCATGCCTGAAGGCTAAGGACAAATATTGCCTTACAAAGAATACAACCTTCATCTTGCATTTGCTTGTAACATGATAAATTGCTTTTCTCTTGACCTTGCACAACATAGGCTGAAAGCATCTCATCTTGCTCACCACTATGCCTCCAACTCCTCCTTGCTATACTCATACGCAGAAAATAAATGTAAACACAACAACTAAATATGTACAAAGTACCAAATCCCATGCACAACTTTTGGGTGGTTTACACACCTCGAATGCGCAGCAATACGACATCCACCCCCTCTAATCCTGCGCATCCTCCGGATGGGCCAACTACCCATGATCATTATCATCAAGATCCACAAACAAATCAATCTCTTCGTTATGCATTTCCGGTAGATCAACAAGATATCCAGCCATATCATCTGTCTCTTCCATTGGAGTTTCTTGTCGTTGCTCTTCTCTTGAAAATTCTTCCAATGCGTAATCCTCATCATCTCTTTTCTTGAAAATCTTGATTCTTTTTCCAGCAATAGGCACTCTAAGCACTGTTCCATCCAATTCTGTCAGCTCATATGTTGCATTATCAAAGACATGTCTGACTATGTATGGCCCAAACCATCTTTTCACCATCTTCCGAAGTGCAGTATGCTGATTTTCAAGGCTGCTATCAAAGACCAATACCCAATCTCCCTCTTCTATTGCTCTAGGCCGCAAGCGATGCCTGCTATCAAACCTGTCCTTGTTCCTTAGTCTAGCAACTTTCAACCTGTCAATAGCTAGCTGAATATCCTCAGGTCTCCTCTCCAACTGTCGAATCCGAAGAGCTAAGAGCTCCTCTCTCGTCAAATCCTCCTGCCAAGGTAAAACTGACCAAGTCAAAGCACAAGTCTCAATCGGCATAACAGGTTTCTGACCATACATCAACTCTGCAGGCATATATCCTGTGGTAACACTATGGGTCGTACGATCAGCCCATAAAGCAAATGGTAGAAGTCTCGGCCATTCTCCAATCCGTCCTCTGCATGCTTTGGCTAATGCTTTCACTATCGGCGGATGCCCTCTTTCACTCTTTCCATTTCCCTCTGGATTATATGCTGTGGTTAGAGCCAATTTGATTCCTAGCTGAGAGAAAAACTCCCTAGCTTCATCTGCATCCAATTCACCACGATCCGTAGTGATCTTACTCACACAACCATACCTGCAGAAAATTTCCTCCAATAAGAACTTACACACTGCACTAGTGGTCTTCGTTCTCAAAGATCTGCCCTCAACATGATTGGTAAGATCCTCTCTAGCCAAAACAATGTATCTCATCTGCCATAGACCCATAGGCATGGTAACCAAATCAACTACCCACTTATAATGAATGCATAGCGGATAGGTCGGATGAAGCTCATCTCTATGGCGCACTACTGAATACATCTGGCAGTCTCTGCAAGTCTCAACAAAGTGAGAAACATCTCTATACATGCCTTTCCACCAATATTTCTCCCTGATTTTCTCATAAGTAACCCATACTCCTCTATGACCAGCCCAAGGACTCTCATGAAACTCCCTCATCACCTGTAACTGTGTCTCTCTATCGCAGAGAACCCGCAAAGGTAATCCGCCTCTTTTCTTCGGATGCTTCCAAAGAAATCCGTCCTTGAGAAAATAACCATAGGCTTTCCTTCTGATCTTCTTGAACTCTTCATCTGTCCATTCATCTCTTTTGCTTAGTGTACTAAGGTACCTACCAATCTACAACCACTCTCCAACGTAAAGTTCTTCTGTAAAAGCCATAATATCAAAGACATGACAAACATGATCAACCATAGTGGCTGAAATTTCTGCATCATCCTCTTCTGCAAGTAGAGTCTCCTCATCATCATACCTGGCTCTAGACAACATATCTGCCACTGGATTATCCTTCCCTGCTATGTGTTTAAATTCCGGATTTAATGACTTGATGTATGCAATCCATCTCAACATGGCTATATCCGGAGTAGAGCAACTCGTGATCATACCAATCAATGGCAAGCAATCTGTCTCTACCACAACTGAAGCTCCAATAAAGTACTCCTTGTCACATTTAAGAGCCGTGACAATCCCCAATAACTCCCTCTTGATTTGCGGATATCTCCTCTGTCTCTTGTTTAGGACTTTTGCCCCAAACCGAATAGCATACCTATTTCCATATGCATCATCTTGACCCACAGCCCAACCTATGCCAATTGGACTAGTGTCAACTGTCAATACAATAGGCCTATCACTATTATAATCCGCTTTTCTGAGAATAGGAGCATTCTGCAATAACTTCTTCAATTTCCGCATGGCTCTAGTGTGGCTCTCATCCCAATAGAATTTCTGCCCCTTTCGAAGCAACTGATACAAACAATCTGCAATGTGTGCAAAATGAGGTATCCAAATCATATAAAACACGCAAGCACCAATGAATCTCCGTACCTCAGAAGTAGTAGAACAATACTCTGCAATCTTGCCTATAGCATTCACCTTATCAGGTGAGGGTTTCCTGCCATAATATCCACACATATGCCCAACAATAACAACCTCATTCACTCCAAAAACAGATTTTTTCCCTGAAAGTGTCAAGTTTACTTCTTCTAATCTGGTCAAAATCTTCTCACATGTTGAAATATGATCAGCTACAAAGTATCTGCATCCCTGCTCATTTAGTCTCTCATTCTTCTCTTCTTCTGCACACCCCTTAATGGGCACATCATCCAAGAAAGGCATAGTAAGCTGAGGTATGTAATCACGAAGGACCTTATGCATAGCATTCATCATATGCGCAACAGAATTAGTGGCACCTTGAGGCAAGGTACACATCCTGACAAGCCCAATAGGAGTTCTCATGGTGGTTATGTCCCTGCTTTCCAAAGCCAGCTGAAACTGATCATAACCTGAATACAAATCACCCAAAGAATAGATGGCACGTCCAGCAAATGCCTCTGCAAACTCATCCACAACTGGACCTATACCAACATTCCTGATAGTAACTCTATTCATTGGCTGCATGTCCTGAATAAATCGAAGAGTACCATTCTTCTTTGGAATTGTAAACCACCTATTTGAGTATGGTGCAGATGAAGGCTCAAGGATTCCCATCCTGATTTTCTCATTCAATAAATCAATCAGCTTTGGCAAGTGTGCTTTAGGCACTGGAATAGGTCGGAGATTCCATGGAATATGAGGAATAGTAAAAATGACCATAGGAGCAACAATATCAGGATTCACACATCCAATCTCATGTGGGACAAAAGCAAATCCCCTTCCATGGCGCTCAAGCATCTCCTGAAAGCATTGCTTCTCCATGGGTAACAAGAAATCACCATTTCCAATTTTCAATTCAGCAAGTGTCTCTGCTGAAAATTTATGACCAATATGCTCCGGATTCCTCAAAATTTGCTGTTTAGCAGCCCTCTCTATTTGCTGATCACTGTCAGGTGGAAGCGGTACAGCAACCGGCTTCACCTTCTTATCCACAGTTTTGTATTTCGTGTCAACCCTGGCTTCATTATGCTCTTCTGCATTACATAAACCTTGCTGTAAATCAACAATTCTGCACTCCAATGGCTGAATATTCTCAGCCCCCTGCTCTATGGACTGCATAGAAACAGCCCCAAATTCTGAATGCTGAAATATTTCAGCAGTAAACTCTGTTGGCTAAAAATTTTCAGCCCTTTGTCTCTCTGAAAGCTGATCATAACCAGCTGGAAACTCTGTTTGCTGAATTTCTTCAACACTCAACACTCTTTGCTGAGTTTGCTCAGCCTCTAACTCAATCTGTGACATAAAATCTGCAATTTCATGAAACATGTCCAGGGATTGCACTAATACATTACCATGACAATTCAGCATATCAGTTTTCAGCATATCTCCCATCTCTGTCATCATATCTGCACAAATCACACTGTCATACATACCATCTATGTGCTCATCATCCTCCAAAATTCCTGCATTTTTCAAAATTTTCTCATTCCTGCATATATACTGCCTGGCAGCTCTAGGCAACCTAGAAGTCTTCTGATAACTCATTGAACTGTTTGCTGAAATCCCAACATAATCGGAGGAGAAAACATCGCTGCCAGGAGGCGAGAACTCCAATCTCCTCTCCTCTGTACCACCGTCGTCTCGCGAAACGGCGGTACCTAATGAAAACCCGAATCCCTCACAGTGGGTAAGGGTGCATCTCTGAGAGTATCCCTGTTTCTAACATGGTTCACACATACAGTCATAAACTGAACTGCTCTCATACCATCCTTACTGCGAATCCGTGCATAAGCAGATCCATCATCCATGACCTTTGTCTCCATGCGCATCTCTGTAATGAATGGCTGTCCAAGAATTATAGGATAAGAGCATGAATCCTGCACAAAGAAATGAAAATCCTCCTCTACATCACCAATAGAAACCCTGACACTAGGGCAAGCAGCATATAAATCACCTGCAGTATTATTGGCGGCTCTCATACGCCACCCATGCTCTACATCCATAGGCCATCTGTTACTCTCATAAACTCCACGAACAATGAGATTAATCTCTGAACCATGATCAACCAATGCAACATAAGGCACCTGTTTCTCTCCAACCTTTACCATCGTCTCTGTAGTTGCCCTAGCCCAATGGCTCCGCGAGAAGTGACTACGCGGTATCAAAACAGGCTCATCAATTTCAGCATAATGCATAGGCTGAACCCTCTTCTCTACCTGCGGCAAAACAGAAGCATTATCAACCATAACCTCATCATCATCCTCATCCAACTCTCTAATCAAAACTCCCTGTGTATCAGTGGTAGCCAATGCATGTCTTTTCCTCTTCAGGACCTCCTGAAACTGATCCTGAAACTCTCTTTTTGAGATGCCCAAAATCTCAGAAATAGTGAAAGTCACCTCACTGCCAAGTATCTTATCATTAAAAATTTTCTTCATGTCTGTAGATGTCTCAATCTCGGACATCAATCTGAATCCTGGCTGCTTTCTCTCTCTAGGCTCTTGCCTCTTTTCCCTCTTTGGAGCATCCTCCATCTGTCGATCTGGCCCTGATCGTGAAGACGGTCCTGCAGTAGGTGGAGTAACAAACTCACCCCCTCTAGTCTTCTTAGCTGCACTTGGATTTTCTTCATCCCTCTTACGCTTCTCCTCAACAAATACATCTGCACCATGAGATTTAGCCAAATAAGCCTAAATAGAATACCTGTCAACAGGCGAGTCCCAACCTGTCTTTGATCTGATGCTAGAGCCTGCGCTAGTCAAAACAGTTTGCTAAATTTTCCCCTTGTTTGCAGTCTCCATAGCATAAGTCCATAGTGCGGACTGAGTCTCCGATCCCTTCTCAATCTGTACTCCATATGCAGAAGCATCACCTCTAGCCGTCACATAAGAAGTACGCGCAGCCATGTCCTCCACTAACTTCTTCATTCCACCTTTACCAAAGTTGGTAGCAAGTGGAGCTCCTGTCTCAGTCAACCAAATCTTACCATCTTGCCCCCAATATACCAAATTTTGCCTCCTTGCATCCTGGAAAGAGTCACAATCCCTGCAATGCTGATGCTCCGTACTATCACACCAAATACATCTCCGATCTCTCCTAAGAGCACTAGGAGCACTCCTAGGTGCAGTAGGAGCACTAGAAGAAGTAGCAGGCGCAGTTGAAGCAAACTGCTCCTTCAACTTACCCACCAACTCCGCTTTGATTGACTCAAGTGTCAAATATGTGATACCTTTGATTATGTCATCAAGAGAAGTAGGCACCGATGGAGCGGATGGTTTTGGAGCAGAAGGTGTAGGCATCGGTCGTGGAACAGGAGGAATAGGTGGAGTAGAAACAGTAGGCACTGGCATAGGCCAAGAAACTGGCTGAGGAAGAGAAGAAATAACAGGGATAGAAGTAGGCATAGGAGCAGATGATGGTGTAGGTGTCATGGAACCATTCTGTAGGCGAGTCTTCCATATCCTCCTCTTGGTCAAAGTCGAAACTGCATCCTGAGCATCCTGCCAATCAGTTTTAAGACCCATAGGCTTCGTGCGATCTTCAAGAAGCTCACCCAATTCTTCTTGAAGAGTAGGATCTGCAGCTTGCAAGAAAAGCTCAACTTTTTCAACATCCAATGCTTTTTGTTCAATGGCATCAAGCTGACTATACCTCTCTTCGAATTCTCGAATCAACTCCGAAGCACCAAGACCCTTGTTTGGCATGTAGACCCACTCTCGGAATGACCGCCGAGTAGCCATACCAAAGTCCTCAAGGAAGTATTCTTCTTTTAGAGCCTTCTTAAAATCTTGCCAGTGTGTATTTTGAATAAAAAGATCAGTCACTTTTGTCCTGAAAGCAGGTGTGACAAGACGAAGGAAGTACTTACTCATAAGTCCAGCAGGAACTCCAAAAAACCCCATCTTGATCTCATATGTCTTCAAATATGCTGAAACATTACGCCCGTCAAATAGCTTCTTCTCACTCTCAACTGCTTCAATAGCCTTAGTCGCGCTGTTTGCATTCTCCTGCTCTGAATAGAGTTGCCTTTGCTGAGACAACTGTTGTTGATGCAATTGTTGTTGCTGCTGCATATACATTTGTGTTTGCTGATTTTGGAGCTGCATATACATGGACATATTCTGTAAAATCTGTTTTAGATCCTCCGTTGAAGTACTTGACGCAGCAGTCATTGAGGGAGCTGAAGTAGAGGCAGCTGGAGTTGTAGAGGAAGCTGAAATAGAACCTGAAGTGTCTCCCATCTTGAAATTTCTGCGACGCTTTCACATCGGGTTCACCAAAGATGTTGAAGGGTTTTTGAAAGCAAAGTCGCAACCACAGAGGTTCTTGAGAAATTCCAAGATAGAAGATTAAACAAGTGAGATCATGATTCAATTTGAAAGAAGGAAACTAATGCCTCTTCTCTTTCAATCTTCTTTCTTAACAACTTGCATCATGATGGTTGTATTGGGTCTTCATCATCATCATCCAAGTTTTCAATATCAGTCAAGTGTAGATACCACTTTTGAAGCAACTAGTCAGTTTTTGTGGACTTCTGCACTAAGTTTTGGTACTCCAATGGAAACAGAGATTGGAAAGACGGAAACAGATAACTCTGAACTCAAAGGAGGTGGATAGACATGGGTTTTAGAGACTTTATGTAACTATGTCAGGTTGCTGGAATATTTTTTTTTGTTCAGCCTGTGAGTGGGCCTGTGGAGGGCATCATTCCACTCATACATAAAAGCTTCTCCCACAAATCTGAAACAAACAGGTAACCTGTCCTCATCTTTAAGTGATTTCCAAGAATCTCAAATTGATGGTGGCACAAGTGCTTATGCAGGGTTTACTGGAGCTTGATATAAGGGCCTCTTTGTCCTTGTCCATAAGGTTAATTGTAGTATTGCTCATTCTGCAAAAGCGCCTTCAATTCATGCAAATTTCCAGGATATGCATCTGGCTCAGGAACAGGGGAACTTAAACTGTCAATGCCATAGTGACAGCAAGCAGCTTAAACTTCATATATTGCTGTGTGAATCTTGGCGTGCTTTAGATATCGTTGTGTGAACCTTGGCTTATATCCTTATGGGTCTTGAAGAAGTACAATTCAATTTGACAAATTCTGTCTGTTGACGGCAGATCAACTTCCCTTTCCAGAGTTTGCAGGCTAATTTCTGCAACAACCACCATTTCTACTATTTCAAGAAGTGCAGAGCATGTCGGATCAGGAAGACACTGGATGTGATTCTAGTGACTGTTGGTTGTCGCACACTGATTATGAGTGCAATAGTTTGGGAATATCATGCCAGAATGTAGGTCGATTCAGCTTCATCGTCACGCTTCCCTTGTCTTCTTCTTCATCACCCGTGGCTACTATTAGCAGCCTGGTTATGGCAGCTACGTATGGCACAAAGACAGGGAGTTCGGCTATGGAGCCAGGAATCTGAATCCGGCGAGGGCAGGAGACCCCGGCCTGGTGTACGACGCGAGCTACAGAGACTACGTACTGTTCCTGTGCAGCCACGGTCTAAATACGACGACAGTGAGGGCACTGACAAGGGATGCGACGACGGAGTGCCCAGACGACCCGGCAGAGCTGTACAGTCTGAATTATCCGGCGATCATAGCGGCGTATCTGATTGACCTGAAGGGGAAGTGGTACACGACGGAGAGGACGCTGACGAACGTGGGGGGGGCTTAGGTCACGAATTTCTGCACCACCGAATCCTCTTGCTCCTATCCTCTGATCGTCCCTCATCATCCCTCAGTTGTCGCCGGAGCGTCTCCCCTTTGCTTTCTTCCTTCCCTCTATTTTCCCTCCTACCCGATTCAAAAAGCTCCTTCTTTTTCTAGAAAAGCTTCTTTTTTCCCCCAAATAGCCTTTTTGCTTTTCTTACCATTTACTATTCACAATCCCCTTTTGTTTTTTTTAAGCCACTCTTTCTTCCATAGCATATCACACACAGAAAAGCGGCCTCCATCTTTTTAACTTCCCGTGTATACCATAATGCTCGCAATGAAGCCGAGATGTGTGAACTATAAGTTAAAATGTTGCATCAGCCATGTTGCAAAACACTTGTTCTATCCCAACGATCCGTTGGATTGTCAAGAGCATTATACTGAAGTAGCAACTCCACTAGCGACAAGATGTAAGGCAATTCTGTTATCATAATCAGCTGCTTTTGGTGAAGCCCCATCATCCAACACATCCTTCAATGCATTTGTGTTATCTTTGCTTGTATAATTTCTAGTAATGTCATCTTCTCTATGACTACTATGCATGCCTGAAGGCTAAGGACAAATATTGCCTTACAAAGAATACAATCTTCATCTTGCATTTGCTTGTAACATGATAAACTGCTTTTCTCTTGACCTTGCACAACATAGGCTGAAAGCATCTCATCTTGCTCACCACTATGCCTCCAACTCCTCCTTGCTATACTCATACGCATAAAATAAATGTAAACACAACAACTAAATATGTACAAAGTACCAAATCCCATGCACAACTTTTGGGTGGTTTACACACCTCGAATGCACAGCAATACGACAACGTGCTTCTGCAGATGCACGTGCTTCGGCCGATCCATGTACCTCAACTGATCCCTGTGTAGCCAAAGATGTGATAGGTGTCCCAGACATCACACTGAAAACCTACTCTGTAGTGGGAGGGCGACCAAGATAATTGGTCATCTCCCCCATGAATTGTTCCTTATTTGGATCAATGCTGGAGGATCCAAGATTCCACATCTACACAAAAAAAATCATGTTACCCTGTGTAGATAAAACATATTACATCCTACGTCTATATTTGTGTCTCTGTGCGCATCTTTTAGCGCATCTATTTCCGCGTCTATACCTATGTCTACATTGTCATCTGGATGTGCTAACAGAGGCGCACAGTCAGACCATTTCTTTTCAAACTTGGTTAAAAAACGTGCAAAAAAACCTCCATAGATGAGAGAATCCAGCATATAAAGAGAGAGAAGAGAGAGATAAACAAACAGAGAAAGCAAACAAGATTGAGAGAGAGAAGAAGAACTCACTTTCTTTGCTTGTTCCAACGGGTGGCAGCTAGGTTGCAAGCTCCTTGTCCTCCTTCTCCCTTCCCTTGGTAAGTTGCTTGAATCTTCTTCTCTTCCTTGCTGTTTGGCTCTTATTCTTTACTCTTTGGCTCTTCTTTCTTCCTGTCCTCTTTTTACTCTTATTTCCTTGCCTCATTGTCTTCATGAAGTGATAGATAGACATGAGTAGTGATGTCGAGCTCGAACTGCAGGAAACGCGCAAAAAAAGTAGGAAAGCACGGGTTTGAAAAAAAAGCCACAACTTTTTTTAAAATTTTTTTATATCTGTGTGGCGCGTCTATAACCGCGTGTAATTGCGCATATATATGCACAGATAATACCTATTACACGCTTACAGACGCACAGGAACAATTAAACTAATGAGATGCGCTCATATGAGGAACTAAAAAAGGCTCTAACCATAGCGCTGATACTATGAGCCCTAGACAGGACACTCACGTTTCATGTGCACATAAATGCTTCAAAATTCACCGTACAAGCTGTGTAGTGCCAACCTAGTGAACACAACCTGGACTAACCAGTGAACTTTGCTAGCAGACAACTCACTGAGATTGAAATGAATTACTCGACAATGGAGAGAGAGGGCCAAACTTAAATTAAAGGAACCAAACACATTTGAGGAAGTAGTAATGATTTCCATTGAGAAAGAGAGGAAGTAAAAGAAGTCGATGGAAATGCAAGAAACACCAAGAGAAGTAGTACCAACAAGAGGAAGCTAGAGAAAATTTTTGGGGATCATACGAACAAACATTTCAAATAGCACCTAATCAAGGAATATAATTATCTTCTAAGGTCATTAAACAATTAACATAAAGGTTTAATATAATGACATTGAAAACTTTGAGAGGTAAAGGCCTATTGGGAGAGACAATGGAGGATTGATTGAGCCAATGCATTAAGGGTATGAAGGGATAGGTAGCACTACAAGAGAAAGGCCCTATAGACGCACACTGTACACGCGAAAAAGCGGGCGCGTTTATAAGCGCGTGTATCAGCACGTCTATTCGCGCTAGTATGAAGAACGCATCTATATATCCGCGTTTATAAACGCACCTATAGATGCGAAAATAAACGCACATATTTTTCATTTCTCATAAAGTCCCTGAATATGACCAAACCTCTTAACAGCTAGTATTTGTTTGAATAGGGCATGATTGGATAGGGCATGATTGGATTTATATACGACATAATTACACCTGGATCATAAGCTAGGACAAAATCGTCGATAATACCCTATCTATCCTAACAAGCACTGAACACCCTTGTAATCAGTTGGGGGTGGAAGATCGACAATGACCTTGATCTTTGAGAAATTTGTGGCAATGCTATTCTTTGACACCATGTGTCCTAGGATACATCCATGCTTCACCCAGAACTGGCACTTCAAGGGGTTCAATAAAAGACGATATAGCTGACATCGTTCAAAGACCGATCCAAGTGTTCTCACCAAGTAGAGTGAACACACAAGTCATGCACGAAGACCTCTAACTCATTTCTTAGCATGTCTTTGAATATTGTACACATCTGATGCCAGGAGGCATATTCCACGGTGGATTCCGTGAGGTTTTACAGTGGATTCCGTAAACTTAGATGACCGGGGCTCATACGCAAAGAGGATTCTTTGTGCGAGAAGTTGATGGGGACGCCTGTCCTTTTCGGGCGTTTCATTAATTTAGTGTGTACATGGGTGATTCCACAGCGGGTGATTCCGCAAAATGCATATTAAATTAATAAACATTTATGAGTTTAGAGTGCGCACTCGTAATAAGTTAAGATTAGGATTTATTTCTAACCAGTTGATTTATTTATGTAGCTGAAGACTGCTAGGTATTCACTTTTGTCGGTTTAATTGTGTTATTTTACTAACGATTGTGAATGCTTCAGTTGATGTGTAGAGATAGCAGCAGTGGCAGAGGAAAGCATTGGAGTCTAGCGGGTTTTCGACTCTTGGACTAGATTTTGATAGGCGCCACGCCTATATTTTGTTATGTCTATTGAGACATCGATTATTTATTATTATTTTGTATGCGCTTATGCGTCTGGATATGTTATTTCTATTTGGACATTGAGATTGGGCGTGCCAGACACTATGGGCACCGTCCATTAGCTTTATTTTCCTATTTTTGGTAGAAAGCAAACTCAAAAGCTAAAAGCATGTCATATTTTTGTAATTGGGCTATTATTGAGCATGAAGATTGGAAATATACATTAAATACATGCTTTGTGAAGCGCTCACACAAGGCATGGGGGGAGATTGAACCCAATTTGTCTCTTGCCTCTTGTCGTGCTTGCTTTTACATGGGTTTTTGTGCTAAAAAGTAGAGTACTTTGTTCTTGGGAACCTTCCGGGATTCACCACGTGAGCTATCTGCAATCGATCTGCGCACTAGTGGTATCAGAGCGGAGCAGAGATCAAGAGCTTCCAATCGCTACCAATCTCGGGTGAAGGCGGAGCTCTAGGAACAAACAGCCTCTACAGTCAATCTCGTCGCGAACCGTTGATACAGGCAGACTTCTGGCGATCAAGAACCCCTGTTTCCACTGTCAGATCGCGAAGGACCAGGCTCTGTAGGCGGAGGACCACTCCCTCATCTCCATAAACAAGTCGTGGATAAAACAGTAAGAAGCCATATCTTTTTCTTCAAAAAAAAAACTTAGTCTTCAAGCTTAAAGACTTAGGAATTGAAGAAGTCCCACAAAAATTCTCAACGAGGTATCTGAGGCTGTCCGAAATTCGCGCGACGTCGTCAAACACATCCTCTTGACCTCCACGATCTGCGCCGTTTTCAGTCGACTCTCCCTCCCTAATAAGCCTAAGCTACTAAGCTTATTAAGCTTAAGCTTAATTCATTAAGCTAAGTCACACAATCTTCTGCAAGTCACACTGGGCAGACAAGTTCAGTAACTCCGGGTCTCGCACTCCTGAAGTCAAGTTCCGTAAGTCGACGGTAATCAAGTTCTTTAAGTTCTGCAAGTCGGCCTAAGTCCAGCAAGTCCACAACTCTGCAAGTCTGCTAAGTCTGCAGCTCTACAAGTCAGACTAAATCAGAACTGACTAGTGCTTAAAACTCATAGAAGACTTGTTCGTATGCAAAAACTCTGAACTGGAAAGTTGTTCCCAGCAAGCTGTTCTACCTATCTACAAGTTCGTTGAAGTACTTTCAGCAAACGGAGACAGAAATATTGCAGAATTTCGGAAAATTGAAGAAGAAAATACCCAAAAATACATAGCCCTGTAACCCCAAATTTGAGCTACGCTCATCCCGCTAATTGATTTTGAGTGAGAAAGGTTTGTTGAGTTTTACAGGATGACTACCCCACATATGGATGATCCTATGGCTGAAGACGATCTACCCGAGCCTACCATGGAACAAAAGCTAGATCTTATCATGTTGCAATTGGAAGAAGAGCGAAGAGCTAGGCAAGCCTTGCAAGCGCAATTGACAAAGCTACAAGGAGCGTCCACTGATAAAGAAGAACCCCAAGCTGAAGATTTGATTCGCCGTACCATCGACGCCACTCTTGAAGCACAAACCATTCGCAAGGAATCCAAGATAAGTAAACGAAGTTTCAAGTTTCGCACTTTCAATGGCATAAGAGAAGGAAAGACTGTTTTATCATTCATTAGCCAGTTTGATGACTATTTCCATGAGGAAACTTATCCCGAAAAAGATAAAATCAAGTGTATTACTAATCATCTGATAGACAGAGCATCACTTTGGTGGACTGTAGTCCGCAACAGCATAGAATGTCCTGCTACATGGGAAGATTTCAAGAAGAAGTTCATGCAAAATTTCCTTCCACCGCAATTTCATGAGAAGGCTATCAAGCAATGGGATTTACTTCAACAGCGCGATCGTGAGCCTATTCCACAGTATACAGAGCGTTTTTGGAATGCACTCCTACAGTTACGCATGCTTGAAGACGTACTAAAGACGACACATAAGCGGAAGTATATGTCTGGACTTCTTGGACATTACTACGCTGAAGTAAACATGTTCAAGCCTGCTACCCTTGAAGACGCCATCTCCTTAGCCCACGACACTGAAGATAAGTTATGCGGAAGAGATCGACGACCACAGCCATTCCAAGCAAACGGTAATTATGGATCTAAACAATTCAATTCCAATTTCAGAAGGTTTAATCCAAGTCGTTTCTCATCACCATCTTTCCGCAAGAATTGGCCTAAACCACCTACATTACCATCCACTGTCAATCCAAATCCTAAGCCTATTCCACAAGCAAATCCAAATATTCCCAGACTCCCAGCCATTGCAAATAATGTGACCAAAGCTAAGCCCATCGTATGCTACAAGTGTCACCAGCCAGGGCATCTCGCAGCAAATTGTCATTCAAAGAAGCCATCAGCACATATCAATTACCTTGGAGCTATGGACGAAGACGAGCATGAGGATATGCCAGATTTCACTGAAGAAGAAGATGATCCTACTACTACTTCCGACACTTTACCAGGTATGCCTACTTCACATTCATTGTTGACTATGAAATGTATGGTGCATGGAAAAGAAAGAACTATATTGCATGATGACGGTAGTACCCATGACTTTATTTCAGCAAAATTGGTAAAGGAATTGAAACTGCATACTGTACCTACGCACTATCGCATAAAAGCTGCATTTTTAGGCACTAGGTACAATGGCACACAAGAAGTTCAAGATTTAGAAATTCAAATTGGTCCATATATTGAAAGAAGAAATTTCTTAGTTGTCCCATTACAGTCAAGCGACATTATTCTAGGAATGCCATGGAGACACCAGCATAATCCAAATATAGATTATTCTACGCACACAATGAATATAAATTTTCAAGGAAAATCTATTACATTATTTGGTATGCATGCATCTCATATGTTTCCACTGCTTTCGCATACTCAAGCAAAACGTGCATTACGCAAGAATACTAAATCTTATCTCATTTGGGTAAATGAATTGCACGCAAAGGAAAATCATATGCACCCTAGGCATAAGGAATTTCTCGCATATTTTAAGGATTGTTTTGCAGAAGACCTACCACCAGGTTTACCACCATCACGTCCAGAAGACCATAAGATTGACCTAATACCTGGCACACAACCACCTTGCAAAGCCCCATATAGGCACAATCAAATAGAGCAAAAAGAAATCCAGAGTCAAGTTGAAGAATTACTAAATAGAGGCTTAATTCGACCTAGCAATTCTCCATTCGGTGCACCTGTGCTCTTAGTCAAGAAAAAGAATAATACTTATCGGATGTGTATTGACTACCGAGCATTAAACAAGATCACTGTAAAGAATAGGTATCCTATACCTAGAGTTGATGACCTTATGGACAAACTGCAAGGATCTTCTATATTTAGTAAAATTGACCTTAAGTCTGGATATCATCAGGTGAGGCTAGATAGATCCGACATATTTAAGACTGCATTCAGGACACAGTTTGGCCATTACGAATTCTTAGTTATGCCATTCGGATTAACTAATGCACCTGCCACTTTCAGTAGAATGATGAACCGTATTTTTCTAAAATATCAATATTGTGTGATTGTTTTCTTTGATGATATTTTAGTGTTCAATCAAAGTGAAAAAGAGCATTATGAGCATTTATCATTAGTTTTTCAATTACTGAAAGAAAATCAATTGTTTGCAAATCCTGACAAGAGTGAATTCTTTAAGACAGAAATAGAATATCTAGGTCATATTGTATCAAAAGAAAGAATAAAAGTTGATCCTAAGAAAATTGACGCAATATTGCATTGGCCTATTCCTAAAAATATACATGAATTACGCTCATTCCTTGGTCTTGCTAGTTTCTATAGGAAGTTTGTACGTAATTTCTCATTACTTGCTTTACCATTGACCAAACTTCTTAAGAAAGGCATTGTTTATCAATGGACTGAAACTCATCAGAAATCCTTTGACTTACTCAAACGTGCATTAACCAATGCCCCTGTTCTACAATTGCCTGACTTTAACAGACCATTCTTTCTAGTTGTGACCGATGCTAGCGGGTCAGGAATAGGAGCCGTGCTAATGCAAGACAACCATCCAATAGCATATTCTAGTTCTAAGTTGAAACCCTCTGAGCTTAAATATTCCACTTATGACAAAGAACTCTTAGCAGTTGTCCAAGCATTAAAACAATGGAAGCATTATTTAATGGGTTCAGAATTCATGATAAAGACCGACCAGTAAAGCATTAGACATCTACTTAGCCAACCCCAAATTTCTGACCGTCATATCAAATGGGCTTCATTCATTCAAAGTTTCCATCCTATCATTCAATACCAACCTGGAAAAGAAAATGTAGTTGCCGATGCATTGAGTAGAAGACCTGCAATTCATAATATTTCTATCATATCTTTTGATTCATTGATTGCTATGAAAGACACATATCACCAGGATATTACTTTTCATTCTGATTGGCAAAAATTAGTTCAAAATAATTTCATTCCTGTTGATTCATTATCATATAATGATGGATTCATGTTCTTTGAAAAGAGACTATGTGTTACTATTCCATTCCGATCTTTTGTTTTGAATGAAATTCATTGTCCCCCATATCAAGGTCATAGAGGTATCATTTCTACATTACGCATGTTAACTGAAGATTTTTATTGGCCGCATATGGATGCAGATGTATCTAATTTTGTTTCTGAATGTTTGATTTGTCAAAGAATAAAGAGACATCATGGTAAACAGTATGGATTATTAATGCCTTTGTCTATTCTATCTAAACCTTGGGAACATATATCTATGGATTTCATTACTAGTTTACTAAATACTAAATCTAACCATGACATGATTTGGACAATTGTAGATAGATTTAGTAAGCAAGCATATTTCATTGCATGTAAGAAAACTTTAACAGCATCACAAGCAGCACAGTTATTTTTGAAAACTGTTTTTACTAACCATGGATTGCCGAAAGTGATTATTTCAGATAGAGATTCTAGATTTTGTAATAATTTTTGGATTACACTGTTTGCAAATCTAGGCACAAAGATTGATTTCTCATCTGCATTTCATCCAGAAACAAATGGACAAACAGAAGCCACAAATAGCACTATTCTAGATCTTTTACGTGCATACACTATCTCTAAACCTCAGACATGGGATACTCATTTACATTTATTACAGTTTGCATATAACAATACACCGCACACATCTACAAAGAAAGCACCTTTTGAAGTTATTTATGGGTATAGATTATCCACACCTGTTGCATCTTTGTCTAATAGAATACAGAGTGCTGATGATATTGCTGTTATGCATAACACTATTTTTGATGAAGTAAAGGATATGATTGCTAAAGCCCAACAATCATATACCAAACAAGCCAACAAGAAAAGACAAGCCATGAATTTCAAAGTTGATGATTATGTTTGGCTTAGAATAGAAAAGCGTAGACTGCAAAGTGTAGATAGACATCCAGTTGTCAAATTAGCTCCTAGATTCTACGGACCATTTAGAATCATTCATAAGATTAATGACAATGCATTCAAGTTAGAACTACCATCTCATTGGAAAATTCATAATACATTTCATATTAGTTTATTGAGACCATTTAAAGGCCAATTACCTATCCACCCTGTCTATGAAAACCCACCTTTACTAGAAGAAGAGACTGAAATACTTGAACCAGAAGCCATCATAAACACTGACTATATGACCACTAGAACTGGCCGAAGGTATTCTAAATATCTAGTGAAATTTAAGAACCATCCTGTAGAGGAAGCACAATGGATGCACGCTAGAGACTTAAATGCTTTCCCCACTCTGTTAGCTCCACATTGAGCTAATAGCAATTGAGGTCAATTGCTATCCCACCCCGGGGGTATGATGCCAGGAGGCATATTCCACGGTGGATTCCGTGAGGTTTTACGGTGGATTCCGTAAACTTAGATGACCGGGGCTCATACGCAAAGAGGATTCTTTGTGTGAGAAGTTGATGGGGACGCGTGTCCTTTTCGGGCGTTTCATTAATTTAGTGTGTACATGGGTGATTCCATAGCGGGTGATTCCGCAAAATGCATATTAAATTAATAAACATTTATGAGTTTAGAGTGCGCACTCGTAATAAGTTAAGATTAGGATTTATTTCTAACCAGTTGATTTATTTATGTAGCTGAAGACTGCTAGGTATTCACTTTTGTCGGTTTAATTGTGTTATTTTACTAACGATTGTGAATGCTTCAGTTGATGTGTAGAGATAGCAGCAGTGGCAGAGGAAAGCATTGGAGTCTAGCGGGTTTTCGACTCTTGGACTAGATTTTGATAGGCGCCACGCCTATATTTTGTTATGTCTATTGAGACATCGATTATTTATTATTATTTTGTATGCGCTTATGCGTCTGGATATGTTATTTCTATTTGGACATTGAGATTGGGCGTGCCAGACACTATGGGCACCGTCCATTAGCTTTATTTTCCTATTTTTGGTAGAAAGCAAACTCAAAAGCTAAAAGCTTGTCATATTTTTGTAATTGGGCTATTATTGAGCATGAAGATTGGAAATATACATTAAATACATGCTTTGTGAAGCGCTCACACAAGGCATGGGGGGAGATTGAACCCAATTTGTCTCTTGTCTCTTGTCGTGCTTGCTTTTACATGGGTTTTTGTGCTAAAAAGTAGAGTACTTTGTTCTTGGGAACCTTCCGGGATTCACCACGTGAGCTATCTGCGACCGATCTGCGCACCAACATCGATCGTTTGAAAGTGGGTAGTGCATTAGTCAATCCAAAAGGCATGACTATGTAGGCAAAGACTCCCCATTCAGTGGCAAATGTGGTCTTATGCCTATCGTTAGGATGCACTTGCATGTGATTGTATCCAAATAAACTGTCCAGAAAAATATAGGCCTCTTTGCCAGCCACTCTCTTGAGTATGTCCTTGATGTACGACAGTGGGTAATTATCTCTCTTTGTAGCTGTGTTTACCTTCTTGTAATTGACACACACTCTAATCTTTCCATTCTTCTTTAATATGATAACTATGGGGAAAACCCACTCCATGTGTTCAATTTTGTAGATGAATCTTGCTCTCATTATTTTGCCAATTTCTTCCGTGATAGCATGGGCATGCTTTGGATTCATGGGGTATGGTTGTTGTTTAAACAGTGTTACGTTAGGTGTCATGGGTATGTTGTGAGTCACCACAGTCGAGTCTACCCCTTTGAGCTCTTCTAGGGACCAACCAAAGATGTCTACATACTCTCGAGAGTAATGAGACTTGCTTCATCTTGCTTAGCCAAGTCATCAAGTATAAAGAGAGGTCATGGGGTCTCCCCCTCCCTGGCTAAATTGACCTCCTTAACCTTGGTAGGTCCCTCGATTGGTTTGCTTGCTTGCCCCTATCGTTTGGCTCCCAGAAAGAACACCACCCTATCTCCCTTTTTGAACTTCATGAATAATTTTGGCAAGTCTTGCAGGTTTCTATGTTCTTTTGCTCACATTACTTTGCTCATCATTCGTCATTCCTCCCTTAGTTATCAGCATCGTAAGTGGAGGGGTAGGTCCCCCTTAGTGTGTCTAGTCTTGGGAGGCCGAGGTATTTTAGGGTCACTATTTGAGCTGACTTCCGATTTGAAATCAAAATCTATGTCTTCGCTAGAAGAGGGGCTCTCTCTTAGTAGTCGTAGCTCAGAAGGTGAGTCCATTTGTAATAGTGGTGCATCACTCAATTGTGGGCTAGGCCTACCTGCTCGTTGTCGATTGCACCTGTGTACTCCAACCAAGTTTAATTGACATCCTTGCATTTGACTCCTTTCTCTACACAAAGTGCACTCTGCTTGTGTAGTATGAGGTCTAATCATATTTGTTCAATTATATGTCTCCCAGTGTCGTACTCTAGAGCATATATTTCCCTTTTGCTCTCACCACTGAAAGAACAACAGTCCTCATATTGGTCGTCAAAGATGTCTTTGTCCAATTGCTCATCGTTTTCCAGGTTCTGATATATATCTTCTTGCTGGTCGAGGATTAGAGTCCAATTGTATCTCAAGTTTAAATTGTGTATCTTTGACCATCGCCATTCAGGCTTGTCCAAGAGGTCTTGGAGTGGCTTAAGATTCATTGCTAGATTTACCAACCAACTTATTGGTTAAGTATCCTAGGATCTGCAAGAACTCTCATCTATTGTTTGGGACTCAGAATGCAACATGATTGGGTCTTCCACATAGGCTCCTGGTCATCATACAGACTGGCACTAAAAGTGTGTCCTTGAGCTTACCAATTGCCTTGATGGCATGTTTGTACTCCTTAGTGTTTGAGAACAGCAGATCAATGATAGCAAGAACGTGCATCCAGTCTCGCTCATCCTCAAGGCACGTGATATACTCGGTAAGGGCCCCATAGGATCCCCTAGTTTGTTGTCCATTGTCATTCAGCATGGTGGAGATGGCATCTAGGTCGACTGGCATAGTCTTCCAAGTGACCATGTCTACTCTTATAGCCTTGGTTAGATTGCCTAAGCAGATGAGATTTTTGCCCCAGTCTTCTACGACTCTCGCGTTGGCATCCAAGGTCAGCGGCCTAACAAGATATTGTAGTCACTCCCTTCATTGCTATGAATTCAATAGAGAATTGGATTCCTACGATCTTCACTGGCCGATTTTTCAACACTCGGAACAGTTTCACCTTCATTCTGCTTGCCAGTGTGACATAAAACCTAGCAGTCTCAACCGGTGGGTTATCCCAAGTTTGGAATACTGCATGGCTTAGCACACTGACTCTTGCCCCTGTGTCCATGATCACCTTTCTGGTGACATCCCCTAGTACTAAGATTGGTAGGATTGCATGCCATTTTGTGCCTTCTCAAAAAGGCATTGATGTGCATGGATTTAGGCATGGACTACAGCCTCAGACTTGGTATTTGAGTTTGTGAATCGTGCTTAAGAAAGTCTATGGCAATTGGCTCATTTGGTTCTTCAACTCGCTGCTTTAGCTTAAGCCATAGCATTAGGTGCTGCCTAAGAAGGTCCTCTGAGCTTAGAGTTACCGGTGTGGTCAGAAGTGCATTGAGGAGGTTGCTAGTTACTTGCTTCTCTCCTAAGTCTGCGGTTCTTGGCCAATGGCCTTGACTAGTTTGGTGCCCTTGAGAATTTATACTTTGTCTAGGTGGCCCAACTTGTGGTGCCATCACCTTCCTTGATCTTGGTCGTAGTAGAGAGATTGGCATGCTCATGCTTGAAAGATCATCAATCTCGTTTTCTAGTATGGGTTCATCATCTTTTAACTACTCTTGGGCCTCCTTCACCCATTCTTTCACATTCTCATGGCTTCGAGTTGATGCTTCAAGTTGGGGTACTCCTCGACCTTAGCACTTCCTTTTTCAGCTATTTGTGGAGTCAACGTTTCTTCCTTTGCATCAATGACTTTCCTCCCCATAGGTAGTGTTGTGGCACTTCTTTTTTAAGGGTGACCTTGGTGTCTTGTATTTTCTTCCTCCATCTCCGACTCGTCTTTCCAATTGATGTTGCGTCAAGGTTGCTAGGCATTGGCAATGATATGATGACCTACGCACGAGTCATGACATGCAACAGAATAGGAGTGGCCTCCCCATCAAGTGTCTCAACGTCAAATAACCCCAATGGAATCAATGACATTTCCCAAACTAGAGGATGGTCTTTGCCTAGGGAAATCAACAAAGAGATGAGTGATTCCACACTCGGTGCATATCTCAGGTTAGGCTTATCTCTATTCTCTTGCTCCCTCTCGAGGTAGCGCAAATAAATGTGTCCTGGGTGACCGCAACTCCAACTAACTCTTGGGTTTGTGCTTCTAGGCCTTTGCCTCTCCCCCTACCTAATGCCATCATAGGTACAAGTCGGTAGTCCACAAGGACTGTGTTTCCTTCTTCATCATACGACACATATGGGTCTACATAAGGCTCGTCACTGCTAGGCTCATACACATAGTGAACTAGAGTATCACTTAGTGGGTGGGTCACATAGGGTCCATGTGGTCTAGGGATACCTGTAGGATTTATTTCGATCCTAGGGATGGGAAACTGAGCATCATTAGGTACCGGGAGAGCCAATGGGACTCCCCTTCCAAAGAAGTTTGGTGGCCTATTCACAAGGTAGGGTTGACCGTAAGGCTATGGGTATGGGAGTCTCCGGGGTAGTCTACAATGCATGGTGGCATGGCCGAACCTACCACAATTAGCACAAGGTCATGACCTAGGGTCCTGACACTCAACTGGCATGTGGTTCTCGCCAAAATGCACGCATTGGATGTGTGGGTGTATTGGTCGTCTCATCATCTCCTCTAGTTTGGTTGTGTCCATCCTAATCTCTACTAGCTCCTACATCGAGTTAGCGCCCTTCCCTATGTCCTACGTGCTTGGGCCTGCTCTCTCACTTGGCATTGAGGCACTATTGGAACTCCTGGTACTAGACTCTTCTCAATTCAAACATATGGAGCTTCTTTCCTTGAGCTGGTCATCCACTCTAATAGCTTCCTCAAAGACCCTTGCCAATGCATCTCGCTGCAAGCTCGAGTTACTAGCCAAGGCTTTGTAGAGCTTCACTTTGTATTCCGCTAATGAATATCGTGGATACTGCTCTTTCCGTTGGTCTCTCGCCCATTGGGATTGCCTTGAAGAGGCTCCTCACCTAGGCCACGTAATCTCAAATATCCTCTTTCTCTCTCTGCTTGACATTCATAAGTCGCACTAGTAGGTTTTCAAAGTACCCAAGTTAGGAAAATCTCTTAATGAAGAGATTTTTCAAGCTACTAGAACTAGCACTCTCTATAGCATCGAAACTCATGTACCAAGTCCGGCCCTTGTCACCTAAGTAGAATCCAAAGGCTTGGGAGCGTTGAGTAGGATTGGTGAGGCCATTGGCCTCACAGACCTGCTCGAACTATTCCACAAAGCTGTACGGGTCATCATTAGCTTGGTATTTGTCCAATTTCTTTGCCACCACATGAATTTTTTATTGGATCTTAGAGCCTTAGTTAACCCATAACCCTACTAGAAGTGATGTTGCTAATGCTACAATGCTTTGATCAGTTGTTGTGTTACTAGCAGTCTCTTCGTCAGGAGCTCGCTCAATGTGAGGTCTCCTTCTAACGTCCTCTCACTCTCTAACCACTTTCTGCCTGCTAGGGCTAGCACTCTCTTAGTCTCTCACATTTCTAAGCTCTGGCTTAGACTCCTAGTTTACTGGTCTTGGTTGTACGTGGCTAGGCATTGCAGAGCCCTACGTGCCAACTTCCTCTCCTCCTTGAGAACTGCTATGATGTCCTCTACAGGTCTACCGTGATACTCTAGCTGGGTTTGACCATCATATTTTTTCACAAACTACTAGACGGCCTCAGGAAAGTATCCTTAATTAAGCTCATCCTTGCTTCTATAGCTTGATCTACCCTCTTCCATATCTAGGACTTCCTATTGTTCTCCCAAGTTATTGATCAGGTTCATAAGGCTGGGTAGATCTACTTCCACAGTATTGTCTATCCTTGTTGCGTTCAAATTTTTGGGTGTGTTCTCTGCTTGGTCCTTCTTTTGGGGATTCAATCACCCTTCTATGTCTTTGGGTCTTCTCTTACTGGTGGGTTCCTTCAAGTTCTTAAGTCTAGGTGTGTTGCCAGGTGGCACCTACGCAAAGGGATGAGCACCTTAAATGGTTCTCCATCAATGCAGGGCACGTTCCTAAGAATTGTTGTAGGCAAAAGGTCAATGGGGACGCCTATCCTTTCCAGGCGTCGATGCAAGTGTGAACGTGGGTGATACCATTTTATCCACATGATTATTAACGTCTTCGTGAATTAGTTATTGTATGGAATTCCAAATTAATTGATTTATGTGGCTAGCTGCAATTATTCAGTTGGTTATTATTCTAACATGATTTTTTGAATTTTTGGCAGCACCAGCTGATGTGTACAGCAAGGTGAATTGGAAAGGTGCGCCATGTGAAAGCATTTTAAAGATTATTTTCTCAAGAATTTATTTGGAAATTATTGGATTATTGTATTAGACGCACCGCTATTTCTTATAAAGTGTGCGCATAGCCTCTATGTAATATTTATTAGCAAAATAGATTTTTAGAAGATATGTCCAATAAAATATTAATGGTTCTACAAAGTTGTGGGATGCACAACTGCTAGCATCAATTAATTCTGAATACTCTATCTCTTTTCTAATACACTCAAAATCTTTATGCAAAAAGTGATTGTAAAGGGCCTAAATCTTGGGTAAATAAGATTTTGTAATATTATTATAAATACAACATGAAGGGAGCTGCCCACTTCATGTCGGGGGAAGATTGTACCCAATCTTGTGTCACTTCATCTTACTTTACCCTCTCTTTTAGTCTATTTTAAATTTCTCATGAGTCATATGCAATTTTATGAGTAAAAGAAAGAAAGAGGGAGCTTCTTCCATTCGTTATGCGCAAACCACACATCCGTTGCTCGCAACAGCAGTATTAGAGCCCAGCCTACCTCTTGCGCTTCCAATCGCCTACCCTGTGGCGTGAAGGTGAGCCCTCTACTGCAAATGGGCTCTATGGTCCTTCTCATCGCGAATCAACTACACGGCTAGATTCCCAGGCCTTCAAAACCCCCAACCCCTCTATCATAGTCAAGAAATTGTGTTATTTTCTCAGACATTGAGGAAAACCCACTCCCACATCATGGCACCATGTTTCGTGAAGTATTGGAGCTTCAAGGTGATTAGCAAGCTTAATTAAAGCCTAATTGAAAGCTTTGCTTAAGCTTAATCAAGAGCTTAAGCTCAATCTTGATTTCATTGGGGAGGGCATTTTTTACCATCACGGCAACATTCACGACGTCTTTTTGTCCTAAATTGTTAAGTTTTTTTTAAAGACTTAAAGCCTTATTAATAAGCAAGTTACATTACCTCTTTTATCACTTACATAATCAACTTCATCTTCTCTTACTCCATGTCATATAGACTCTGCAAATCTTCACAAGTCATAGCTGACTATCTCTTCCATAGAGGCAGTTCTCGCGCAGTTCTTTCCAACTTCATAAATTTCACAAAATTCCCATAAAAATTTCCCGCCTTTCTTGCCTACTTCCATCCATAATTTCTTGTCCAAAGGCCACTTAAAATTTTGGTCTTACACACAAAAATTCTTCAATGACAAGCAAGGCATCTTTTCATTTGCAAGGCGTCCTAAATCTCTGGATTTCTCCATCAAGCATTCATGCCACACGAAGGGCCATCCGACACTACCAATTTTGACTCTGCATCACCCCTTCCTGAGCCAACTCTAGAGTAGCATATGGGTTTAATATCCATGCAACTTGAAGAAGAGCGTCAACATCGCGTATAATTGGAGTAAGAACCGAAGTCGCTCAAGCGCCCTACCACTGAAATTTCTACCAACGACAACAACCTAGTTCGCGCCATCAACGCTACTTTGGATGTCCACGCTAGTCGAAAGGAGTCCAAGATAAGCAAGCGTACATTCAAATTTAATTCTTTTGATGGTCTTAAATATGGTCACAAAATTATGTCATGGTTAAGTCATTTTGAAGCTTATTTTGACAATGAGAAATACTCAGAAAGTGATAAAATTAAATGTGCATCTCATTATTTTATTGAGAAAGCTGCATTATGGTGGGATGTCACGTGTAAAAGTGTTGATCATCCTCTCACATGGAATGACTTTGACAAGAAGGTTCTTGCAAATTTTCTCCATGCACAATTCGAGCTCCACATGCAACAACAATGGGACCTATTCATGCAACAGAAACGTGAGTCTATCCCTCAATACACAGAAAGATTTTGGAGCACTCTCTTGCAACTCCAAATGATGGAGCCAGTGGTCAAGTCTACCTTCAAGAGAAAGTATATGTCCAGCTTAATTCCATCCATCCAAGCCGAAATCAACATGTTCAAGCCCAATAATTTGGACGAAGCCATATCCCTACCTCACGACGCTGAAAAGAAGTAGTCTAAAGACCGAAGGCAATTTCCGGCATCCAATGGTAACAACATGGGTAAAAAATTTTGTTTTAATTCTTTCTGTAACTTCAATTCTCAATATGGAAAGAATTGTTTTAACCGATGGCCATGGATGCAAAATGTTCTTAATAATCATGATCAATTAGTTTCCAATTCTAAACCTCTCAATCTACCTTCAAATTTGCCTAAATCTGGTGAACCTAAAAATATTAACCCAAGTGTCTCCAATGCCATTTTCAAAAATGTAATTTGTTATAATTGTAAGTGTCCTGGTCATATTGCGAGTTGTTGTCCCATGGGCAACACCCGTGATTGGAAGAAAACCACGGCACATCTGAATTTTCTTGCAGTTGAAGAATCCAACGAAGACCTTCAAGCAATGCCCAACTTCAATGAAGCTATACTTATGGGCGAAAATTCTAACGAACCTGAAGACCTTGCTGGTTATGTATTACTAATCATTTTCATCATTTCATTATGCAAGAAGTACAGGAGCCTCCTTATATGGGACATCGTGGTATTATCTGCACACTTAGAAATTTACAGAAGATTTTTTTTGGCCAGATATGCAACATGATGTCTCTAATTTTGTTTCTGAATGCATTGTATGTCAATGCATAAAAAGACATCATGGTAAGTCATATGGTTTATTACTTCCATTACCTATCCCTAATTCACCTTGGGAGCAGATTTCTATGGATTTCATTACAGGTTTACCACAAACTTCTTCATAGAATAATATGATATGGACCATAGTTGATAGATTTAGTAAGCAGGCTTACTTCATTGCTTGTAAAAAGGCCTTAAGTATTGCACAAGCTACTAACTTATTTCTCAAGCATATTTTTGTGCACCATGGATTGCCGAAAATTATTGTGTCCAACCGAGATCCTCGATTCTGTAATAATTTTTGGATTACATTTTTTTCTAACTTAGGAACTAAGATTGATTTTAGCTCTGCATTTCATCCAGAGACTAACGGTGAAATAGAGGCCACAAATAGCACAATTTTGGATTTAATCCGTGCTTACACAATTTCTTCTTTAGCCACATGGGATAATCATTTGCACCTTCTACAGTTTGCTTACAAAAATACCACTCACACTGCTACACAAAAGGCACCTTTTGAAATTGTTTATGGTCACAAATTGCCAACTCCCACATTTCTTCTAACACAGAAAATACCTTCTGTTGACGATTGGATTCAAAATCATTCAAGTATTTATGAGCGAGTTGAACAAATGGTAGCAAAAGGCCCAACAATCATATGTGAAATAAGTAAATAAGAAGAGGCAAGCCATGATTTATAAAGAAGGAGATTATGTTTGGTTACGTGTTGAAAAACATAGACTCCATAGTGTAGAAAAGAACCCGAATGTAAACTTAGCTCCTCATTTCTATGGACCTTTTAAAATTCTCCATTGTATTAATCCTAATGCTTATAAATTAGAGTTACCACATCATTGGAAAATCCAAAACACTTTTCACATTAGTCTTTTACGTCCCTTCAAAGGTTCTCTTCCTATTCACCATGTTTATGACTCACCACCCTAGATTGCAGATGACCATGAAATCCTAATCCCTGAAACAATTATTGATGTTGACTATATGACCACTAGAACTAGAAATACTTATCCTTGTTATCTTGTCAAATTCCACAATCACCCTGTTGAGGAAGTTCAATGGATGCATACTCTTGCGACATTTTTCCAATTTATTGTCTCCACATCCAGCCAATAGCAATTGAGGACAATTGCTATCCCACCCCGGGTGTATGTTGCCAGCTCAGGTGGCACCTACGCAAAGGGATGAGCGCCTTAAATGGTTCTCCTTTGTGTGTAGTTGGCGGGATGAGCACCTTAAATGGTTCTCCATCAATGTGGGGCATGTTCCTAATAATTGTCTTAGGCAAAAGGTTGATGGGGACGCCTATCCTTTCCGGGTGTCGATGCAAGTGTGAACGTGGGCGATACCATTTTATCCACACAAGTATTAACGTCTTCGTGAATTAATTATTGTATGGAATTCCAAATTAATTGATTTATGTGGCTAGCTGCAATTATTCAGTTGGTTATTATTCTAACATGATTTTCTAAATTTTTGGCAGCTGATGTGTAGAGCAAGGTGAATTGGAAAGGCGCGCCATGTGCAAGCATTTTAAAGATTATTTTCTCAAGAATTTATTTGGCAATTATTGGATTAATGTATTAGACACACCGCTATTTCTTATAAAGCGTGCGCATAGCCTCTATGTAAATATTTATTAGCAAAATAGATTTTTAGAAGATATGTCTAATAAAATATTAATGGTCCTAAAGAGTTGTGGGATGCACATCTGCTAGCATCCATTAATTTCGAATACTCTATATCTTTTCCAGTACACTCAAAATCTTTATGCAAAGAGTGATTGTAAAGGGCCTAAATCTTGGGCAAATAAGATTTTATAATATTATTATAAATACGACATGAAGGGAGCTGCCCACTTCATGTCGGGGAGAGATTATACCTAATCATGTGTCACTTCATCTTACTTTATCTTCTC